>NC_088173.1:54745280-55945280 GCF_028769735.1 Zonotrichia leucophrys gambelii
AGGAGGAAAATGCCTATCATGATTGATTAGGAACAGACAGACACTGTGTGGTGTTCTTTTAAGAGCTCAAAGGAAATTTAAATACAAGCTGGCTGAAAATGCAGTGCCAGTGGAAAAGTGAAAACTCTTCTTCAGCACTGAACTTTGTTAGAGAGTCATGAGTATTATTTTTTTCCCTGTTAGTCTAAATGGATCCTGTTGTGCTGTTTAGCTGCCTCAGGCTGCTGAGGTGCACAATGGTCAAACAGATTTTTATTTTCTGTGAGGAGGAAGGGCTGTTCATTTCTTGATAGCACTCATGCATGAGGCATTCACCTCATGCATGAGGCCAGTAACAAAGACACCCTCTGCTCTGGCATTCCAGATACTCACAGTTTTATTTTCCATGTGTCACTGCTTTTTAAAAGACTACCTTATTATTCTTATATCTTTGTGTGCTAATTGCTAGTGTCAATTTTTCATTCAACTATAATTCCACTTTCCACTTGAACAAATGCTGGAAAACTCTATGCTTCATTAGTGCCATTCTGCAATTTAGTGATCCCAAATATGGATCACAATCGGAGTTTTGCCATTATTATTTCACAGGGACTTTGTTATACACCATATTCCACCGACTTCAAGGGGAGAGATGGGACCCCTGCAGGTATCTTGGCCCAAACCATAATTTGCTACAGATTGCAGAAATGCAGACAACTCCACCATGGCTGAAGATGGATGGAAGGTGTTGCTGCATCAGACTTCCCAGACCCAGCAAAAATAGGCAGGTGCTCACCCCATGAACCTGGATCATCAGTAAAGCTGGTACAAGAAATGGAAATTGTCCCACCTGTCAGTTCCACAGAGCTGGTTTGTAGTGACTGGAAGGAAGCCATGCTTATTCTTCCCTTAGGAATGCAGTACTGTCAAGGCTACAGATGTCACCATTTACTGAACAATGAACAATAATGACAAGGATAATACTTGAGACCAGCATAACATATTTTATTCTTCTTTGATGTCAGTATCTTCACTTCTAATTATATCTCTACATATTTTTTAGTGTCTTACGAAGCTTGACTCCTAAAATTCCTTTTAAATGGGAAAGTTCCTGTTCCTTTTTATCACGTCATTTGATCATTTATCAATTACTACATTTTCTCTATGAAGGAATATCTAGGTTTTGAATATTTTCTTCAAATAAAGAACATTTTCCTCAAGAGAGAATTTCAAGTGTTCTAGTTTAAGATGAACAAATATTATGACACACTTATTTTTAAAAAAGGTTTCAGAGTTTTCCACTTCCACAGAAAGAACAACCTGCACAGAAATCTATAGTTCATCTCTCTTTGGAGAGACAAGAAACAATACCTGATTTTCTCTTCTGCTTTCTTTTCAAATATCAGTAAAGGAAGTCTGTATCTTGAAGAATCTGTTTTATGATATTAGTTACACTTTCTAATTAGGTTAGACTTTGTACCACTGAAAATGCCTTCTGCTTTCAGCCCAGTTTACATTCTCACCAGGCTGATTGCCATTTATTTTTGCACCTGTATTTTTTCTTGTCCTTCTCCCAGCCCATCTCTTGATGAGACTCTGAAAGCTATGGTCAAGAAGAAGAATTTTCTCTGTTAGATCTATTTCACTTACTCATTTGTCAACAAGGTTCAATCCCCCTATCTCAGCAAGAAAGAATTTGCTCTCTGCATCCTGGATAAATTCTGGTTCAGGTAGTTAGAGAGAATTTGATGGGCAAAAGTAGTTTTCCTACTGGCCATATCCATTTTGCAGAGGAATTTAAATAGACATCATCATAACCTTTCTTTGTTCTGCATGTTAATTTGTAAAGTGTACATCACCACAGAGGATGTACAAAAGGAACCTTAAATCCTCCCTTATGTGTCATGTACTTATGAAACATGAGAGTGATCCTCTTCTCATTAGAACTTTACACTGCTCAACTGTCATTAATCTTGAAACAGGATGCCATTAATAATTTTCTGAAGTCTTAGTATCAGGTTCTCACTGCACTTTACAAGTACAATAAATATAATTTTTGTTCAATAAAATGAAATTAAAAGTGCACTTATGCTGTGAAAATCTGTAGTTGACGTTTAAATTAATAAAAGCTTTGATAAATTTTAATGAGTTAAAGCAAAGGTTCTCCTAGGCAGGCAAAATGAATTCATTACAGAAATTCCTGCTCTAGTTTAATTGCACTATTTTCCATTTTAAATTCGCTCTGATACAATTCTAACAATGGACATTTTAAATTGCCTTACACTCAGGATTTTTTATTATTATTATTTAATAATGTATTTACATCTTTTTTACCCTTATGTGCAAGGTTTTGGCTTCTGTTCTGTCCTTTGGAACAGCTGGCAAAAATCATCCCCAACTTTTAATAATTGGAACTTGAAAAATATCCTTGACATCCTTGCAGAAACAAAAAGGAAATATTACTTGGAGAGATAACATATCACCTGAAGCACATAGATATTCAATTACCCTTACTTTGATACCTCTTGCTAGTTCCATTGGGGCTTTGGTTTTGTTTTTAGTATCCCTGCTCTGACTTTTACTTCAGCCTGTTATAAATGAAAAGGAATTCCCCTATGTGTTTTGTCTGGTTTGAATGAAAAAGCATCATCACTAAAACCAAAAATATACTCAAAAGCGAACCAGGACAAGTTTCTATAAATATTACAGTTGTAACATTTTTGGACTAGTTGTGTATCTTTAGGGTCTGTTCAGTACCAAGGTTTTGCAGTGCAAGTGTTAAGGACTTATTCCTATTCTGCAATGACCACCTATTTCAGATGATTTTACAGGTGCATCCAAGACAGTTTTGCCCTCTGAAGGCCATTCCACTGTGGTTGGGCTTTGTTAGCACAGCACTGAGGTGCATCTTGTGCAATCCATATTTAGCAGAGCCTTTACTAGAGGTTAACTGCAGTCCCAGTTTCCACAGCATAGGTAAGAGTTGATCCTGACTGAAAACTGTAAATTTACATGATGTACTCATTACTCTGTCACAAAAACCACTTTACGTACAGGACCTTGGTTATCAGTCTAATTGCACACTCTAGCTATTGTGTTTGGCATTCATAACTTTTAAAGTATAGAATGGAAAAAATAAAGAAAAAGAAAAAAAAGCACTACTAGCTAAAAGTGGCAATTGAGGAGTCTGAAGCAATATCTAAGTGCTTTTCTGCTTTATTTCACGTTGCATTAGATTGACAGCACCAAAACCCTGCTCTCATGCTCTCTTGAGAATACCCCTGCCACAGCACTGGAGCTCTGCATCTGCCTAAAAGGAATAACACTCATTCCTGTCACTCATTCCACATAAATGTGCACAGGATTTCTGCCTCTGTCTATACCACAAATGTGAGACATGGCCAAGACTCCCTCCAAGCTCAAGAGGGTCTGCTTTGGGTAGCAGCTGCCCCACTGCAAAGGACAAACAAGGTAGGAATTGCAAATTCATAAGAGGAACATGGCTGGAAATGAAAATTTTTAGAACAGGAGGGATTATTTTTCCCAACAGTTCAATATTTATCAATATTTATAGTAAGATTCCTCTTGCAGAGAAAGCTTTCTGTGAGAAAAGTTTATTAGGGTCAGCAAATAAAGCGTGTGTGTCAGTAAGAGTGATGCAAAAGGCACAATCCTAAGAAAGGTCCCAGGATGCAGAGAGACACACAGGAGATGAAATATCTCTTGCAGCAGTTTCTAATGCAAAAAAAGATCAAAACTTAAACTGTGCCAAAGGCCAATTCTCACTTTTAAGAGGAATGTATTAAAGTTGAGCCCAAAGATATATTATTTCAAGGTGACAGCAATTTCTCACAGGAAACAATTAGTCACCAGAATAAAACTTATCCAGACAGTGTCCCAATACTGTCAATTGTTATCTTAAGTTATTAAAATCAGCACAAAAAATAAATAACTGCTGGATCACGCTTTCATCAGTTGGTGATGATGTTACAGCTAACATTCATTTAGCAAAAACACCCAGATGTCACCAGCTGGCAGTGTTGAGTCCAATGTAATTTCCACAGCTAGAAATAATATCCTGAACATTTACAACTCAAGTCAAATCTATTCTAAACTCTTTTCTTCCAATTATCTTACCCTTCCTGCTGCCTCATCACCTTTCTCTGCCCTTTTTCCTCCATCATTATCTCTTCTAAGTCTCTGGAGAACAGAAATTTTTTTCAGTCTTTTTCAATATCTTCACCTATTTCAGATTTACATTAATGCAGTGATGAATTAATCTAGCTATTTGAGAAAGCTACTCACCCTGTGCTTCATCTCTAGCAAAAATAATTCACCCATCTAAGATCTGTGCAAGATGCTAAATATATCTTCCCCCCTTGATTTACAATCTTTTCTTGGCTGGAAAAGAAACGTAGGCACTGTCAAATATCTGGAAAGGACCAGGATTACAAGCCTGGCATTCATGACCTCAGCTAAATTCACAAAAGAAACACATATTGCATCAATAAACACAGCAGTGGCTGTTGCCCAAATGCACTGAGACCAAACGGCACAGAAAATTCTGTTCCTGGTCAGCTCCCAAACCCAGGCACAGGGTGTGCAGGTTTCCTTCCTTCTGGGAACAGCCTGGTTGCACCTGGGCTCCTCTGGGATGGTGCTGATGCCGCAATCCACAGCGAGGCTGGGAGTGAGCCTAGAAACACTTTGTTATGTGAAATATTGGGTTAGAGAGCCCAGAGAGGACACCTAGTTTTAAGTTACTGGTATAGACACAGCCAATGAGGATGACACTGAGGTCTTTGCTCTCTGGTTGTACCCAGCTGCTCCAAGTCATAAACCAGAGAGCAAAGATCATTAAGCACCTTCATTACTCTCCAGGAAAACTGAAAATGTGAGTCAAGAATTTTTGAATCCACCACATACTATGAAGACAAATGTTGAGTTTGTGAGGTCCCCAGGATGAGGTGAGAGATGAGTGAATCTGACTCCATGTTCTCAGAAGGCTGATATATATATTATGTTATGTAATGTAATGTAATGTAATGTTATGTTATGTTATGTTATGTTATATGTTATGTTACGTTATATTATATGTTATGTTACCTTACGTTACATTACGTTAAACTGTACAAAAGAAAACGAAATGATACATCAGAAGGCTTAACAAGAATGATCATAAGAAACTCGTGCCTGACTCCTCAGAGTCCGACACAGCTGATGGTGATTTGTCATTAAGTAAAAACAATTCACATTAAACCAATCAAACATGCACCTGTTGGTAAACAATCTCCAGCCACATTCCAAAGCAGCAAAACAGGGAGAAGCAAATGAGATAATATTGATTTTTCCCTGAGGCTTCTCATCTTCCCCGGAGAAGAAGTCCTGGCAAAGGGATTTTTCAGAAAATATGACAGGGAAAGATGGACATCAGTACAGTTTACCTTTCCTTTTCATCAGAACTTCTTACTGCTCACAGGGCTGTCAGGCCAATTGCAAACACGCAGCCTGGTCCTAGCCAGAAGAACACAACCCTTCCCTTCCAAACCCGGTGCAATTATTCTGTTAGATCATGAACTTTAGTCACTGCCACTATTGTGGTGTCGCATGAAGTCAGAAAACCAGTCACAACACATGTCAGAAAAGAAATTTTCAATCCCCTCATAAAGTCTTTAGATCACCCACATCAAGGCAAGTTAAGCAGCCACAAGACCATAGCCACTAAACAAGGTCAGCTGAGATGGACCTAAACCACCTCCTCTCCTTGCCTTGGTCTCTGATAGGTAATTGGTGTTCCTTGGTCGGTCATCTTCATTTCCACCCAGCACACTTGGTGAGGTGTTCTTGCTTCCCTAAGTTTTTTTTTGGTTTTTTTTTTTTGTAGATTTATGCACATTTTGATACCAGCCTGAGGAGCAAAGCCATGCAATGGGTCAGTCCAAGGTGACCTTGCTCCTAAAATACTCTAGAAAGAGCACCTTTCACAGGCAAGTGCTAATTTCCAGTTGTGTATCTGTATATATGTGTACATTGAACAACCCACCCGACACTTGAGACGGAACAAAGAATTTCTTGATTCCAGAATCCTTTCTTTTTTTTTACTTCCTCTTTCTTTTGAAGATATGTTGGGGTATTAGATGAACTGAGAAGTGCATGAACTTTTTTGCTGCAATGTGTGTTCTTCAGTTTTCACTGGATTTGAGACTTAGTCTTACTGTAGCTGCAACAGTAATGTACTTCTGTCATGGAACACATGCAGTTTCCATAGACCGATAAGTGAAAAGAAAAATACATCACAGTATATATATAGCCACTCAGAGAATGCAGCTAACACATCTTCATGGCTTGTTAAATAAATCAAACATACTATTTTGTCTATACCAGGAAAATTACCTACAAGCTGAAAAAAGAAAATGGTTATCCTTCTCCCTCCATTGCTTTAGAAAATGTTCTGGCAAGTTAAAAAAAAATTTTGCAAGGCTATTAAAAATAAGATCAATGTTTCAAAACTTTTGAGAAAGGGTTCAATTTTTTTTTTCATTTTTTTCAGGTCCTCATCAGCTTAGAAACCCCTTTGATATATGATTTTTTTGAGGAAAAAAAAAAATCTGTCTTTTGTGGTAAGCCATGTTGTTTTCAGAGCAGCCAGGGGATGCTTCAAATATCTCTCCATGATTGAGGACAAGCCACATAATGCCAAATCTGCCTGCACTGGTACCTGGCAAGTAACCTGGCTCCTGGCTCAGTCCTAATGCATGTTGTAAGAAATGTGTTTAAAAGATGAATACTTTCAGAAACATCACTCATCTTGGCCAGGGGACACTCAGATATCTGGGGAAGGATGAACATGGAGAAAGTGCTAAATATTAGAGAGGAACAGACTCAAGGTGGGACCAAGTTGGCAGCTGACATTTCTGCAGCCCATTCATCTTCTCTGTTATCAGAAATGCCTCTAATGGTGATAAAAGTGGCTTTAAGCATTTATTCAATTTCATTTCTAAAATGAAGATTATAAATCAACCCAAAACCCTTCCTGAAAAACACTCTTATCCTCCAAGCTTTTATGAGCATTTACAGAGGAATGATTCCTTCTGTGTCAGATGTTATGAAAGACAGTTCATACTTCAAATAATGTGATTTATAAGTTGAGATTGTGAAGTTAAATTTAATAAAGCTCAGAGAAGATGCATGAGCCTCAAAAGGCTTAATAGAGATCTTTCAGAGTTGAGATGCTACCCTTGTTTTATATGAGCTCCTCTGTATTCTTGTGTAAGCTGTGGTCAGTGATAGATGCAGCAGAACCACTCACCACAGAACATTTACCTTCTTTCCTCTTCTTTTTCTCTCCACTAGAATTTAACTGATGAAGGGTTGTATACACACATCTCATTACTTTCTTCAGTCATCATGAAAAATGAAAGGACTTTCCAGTATTCATGTTTGTTTCTTAAACTGCCAGCTTTTATTTTTGGTGGTGTAATTTCTCAAAGAGAGATTAATATGTTCAAGGAGTTGTTAGGATATTTATTACTATTTTAATTTTATTTTGAAATCCAGATGATAAACTTTTGCAAATCAGCTGCTCACATCAGGGAAAGTACCACAAACTCATGGAAAGCTTGTCATGATGGAATTTCCTCCAAATATACTTTTCAATATTGATTTAGGATTTGACATTTTAAATTGAAAGATGTAGGGTTTAATTTCAATTCATCACTGCAGAAACACCACAATGAACAAAATAGGACACTGAAATTTTTTCTTACAGAAAATGATACTTCATGAAAAATAAAAATATTTTAATTTCAGGATTTTAGTCACCAAAACCATACCTTAGACAGGATTTCTAAAAACTGATATGAACCCTAAGAGTGTGTGATAGAGCCTGGAAAAAGAGACTAGGCCAAAAGACCTTTGGCATTTAAACAAGCTGAAGTTGTCATATTCCCCATACACCATGACAATACTGCTCCTTAGATTGATATTCCACTTTCTGAAGCAATCCAGGTTTAGTCATTCCTGTTACAGTCCCTGTTACATTTACAGTGCAATCAACAAAACAGCAAAATCCAACTCTGAATAATGAAACTAATTTAGCTGCAACTACTACAGAAGAAATGCAGATTCAACTGTTTCCTTCCATTAGCGTGTCAGGAATTGACTCTTAGAAGGAAAACTCATAGATTCATGCCAATCATCTAATATAACTTGTAAATACAATGTAATTTGATGCAAATCATTATTGTATCTAAACTGCAAGTAGAAATACATTAAACAGATTTCTAGTTCACCAACAATCAATGAAAATGTTATTTTAAGAAATTATTTCTGGGAACAACATATTTAATGACTATTCCATTCATACTTGCAGTGTTCCTTTTCCCATGGTAGAAATAAAAATTTAGTTTCACATATTAAATAAATGAAATATAATTAATATGTTTAAAAGCTTCATATGGCTTGAACAGATGTGACCATTATTCATGGATCATTTATGATTTTTGTTCTTTGCCTTTGTTGCAGCTCAATAACAAAAGTCATTATTTGAAGATAATGTGTAGAATATCCTGAAATTCAGCTGAAATTTGAGACAGAGAAGTCAGAGGTCTGAAAAATTCTACTGTAGCCTGCAAGTGTAGACACTCCAGAAGTATATCACAAATTAATTTAAATTAATTTAGGATTGTTCAAGGTTAATTTTTTATAGAAACATATTTTAAGCCTGATACTAGGAAAGAGTTATTCAGGGTAGACTAGATTCATTTTGGGAAGGTTCGGGCTCAAGATATCCCTTTGCTGTCCCAGGGTGAAATACAGGTTCTCCAGCAGTTCAGTAGCTCACTCTGGAGTCCAATCTTTGAATCACCAGACATTTGAATATGAAGTGTTTGAGGTGAGCACTTCAGGTCAAAATAATAAGATGAAATGAAAGTATTTTTTTAGATTTCTACAATTCGAATTGTATTGAATTCCTGAATGTCAGCAGAGCCTCATACAAAATCACAGAACAACTGAACACCCTGAGTTGGAAGGGACCCACAGAGATCAATGAGTCCAACTCCTGGCCCTACACAGGACACCCCAAGAGTCACACCATGTGCCTGAGAGCGTTGTCCAAATGATTCTTGAGCTCTGTCAGGCTGGAGCTGGGACCCCTTCCCTGGGGAGCTGCTCCAGTGCCCAACCACTCTCTGGGTGAGGAACCTTTTCCTGATAGCCAACCTCAACCTTCTCTGCCTCAACTTCATGACATTTCCTCAAGTCCTGTCCCCAGTCAGGAGAGTGAAGAGATCAGAGCTTGTAGACGGATTGGTCAACTACAACCATTGATAGAGACATCAAATATAAAACATTGTTTTATATATTTCACTGAAGCATCTTGAATAGTGTCCTGTTTGCCTGAAATGTTTTGTAACTCTAGAGTACTATGTACATTTCTCTTTCATTTTCTGCATTTCTCATACACACATATAACATTTGAGTCTTGATATCCTGTGATAGTATCTTAGAAGTGTAGGAAGGATAAAAGGCATCATAATGCCCAGAGCATTTTAAGGTATTGCTTATTTCAAGTTTAATCTTTGGCATGGAAAAAGAAAAGGAAAAAGAATATTTATCATCTGAGTATTACTCAGTAATGGGAATCTAGCATTCTTTTTGTTTCACAATAAATATTTGATCTTCAGTCTTTCAGCACTGCTATGTTTATCTCTCAGATCACATTAACCTATGACTGTTTCTGTGCAGTGTCTAGTTACACAGTGGAAACTTCCACAGCTCCTGATAGAGAATAAAAGTTTGTGGGATTTCAGAAAAGGTAGAGAAATACATAACAGAGAACTCCACAGCCTCCTAAGCACAGATATATATATATATGTACACACATATATATATATATACACACACCATATCTTTGGTAAAGAAATCCCAAGACTACAGCTTGCTGGAACCTTGGAAAATATACTGGGAAAGTTTTGTATTGCAGTTACAATGATGTATTTTTTAAAGCCTTCAACAAGGTATTAGATTAGCTCAGATCATTCATATAAAGTGAAGAGCACATATGTATTTATATAATTAGGTCCTTTTGGACCTAATCTGGAATCAGTTTTGGGTTTAAATGCTTTCTATCAGAGTGCAATTATACTAAAGCTGTTTTCGCTCAAGACAGAACACAATTTGGCTTTTAATTTGTGAAAGGTGCTAACCTAGCACCAGGAGTGAGCTAAGGGATAGGCAGAACACTGTAGTTGGGCAGAGACCTCAAGTAAGACAGCTAAAACTCACAAAACACAAGATCAATGTGCACTGTAACCATCTGCAGCCAATCAAGCTATTCACAGACTGAATAATTTTCATATTGTAATGGTTTATGTCCCCTCCACCTTTTCATTTTCTGAATGATGCAGGTCATTAGATAAGGAGCACAACTCTGCATCCCATTACTACTATCATTACTGAAGGCAGCAAGTATTATCACACTGCATAAGAGCCAGCAAATATTTTAAGCTGCTGGTGTAGTTGAAGCCAGTCATTTTTTGACCAGCATTTTCTCACAACCATGTGTGACCAAAAGATTCAATGTCTAGCATGGAGAAGATAAGGGAAATTCCAGGTGACAAAAAGGCACTTTTCTGTTGTCCTGTGACAGTAATTTTTAGAAAGTAATTGAGTTTTGAATTTTCTCTGAATCGACTTAAAAAAGAAATTGTTGTATTTGCTATTTCACAGCTTTATTAGAGAGGTTTAGTCCAGGTATTGTCATGGGACAGGACAACACATTTCAACACAGTATTGTAACAATTTGGAGAGAAACCAAAGCAGAAATTAACAGATGAATATGATATTTAAATATTTCAATTAAAAAAAACACCTTAAAAATATTAATGAAAAATAAAACTCCCTGTGAAACCTAATACCTTTAACAAAGGAAGTCTCCAAAAATCTTTTGTTGTTTTCAGCTTTCCGGCCTTCCTTATTCTGAACTGATTCAGCAACAAGGAGAAAATGAGAGCTCTATGAAAGCATTTTAATGATTTTCTTACCACAGATTGACCAGGAAGGGATGTTCCAGGCCTTGCATTATCTGCAGCTCCCGGAAAACATTGCGGACTTCATCTCTCTCAATGCATTTCTGTTTATTCATGTACTTCATGGCATACATTTTCTTGGTGTCTCTCTTCTGTACAATGCACACCTAATTGGCAGCAAAGTAAAAGAAAGATTTTGACACCTTGAGAAAGTGTATTCAATTGTGACTTTGGAAAAAAGAGGTCTTTAATGATATTTCAATAATTCAGATCTGGATATTACAACTGAGTAACACATTCAGTAAGTTCACTTCACAGCTCTGCAGGATTCTTTGTAATAGATTCTAATTAAAAATTAACAAAAACCCAACCCAACCCTGTATAAGAGGAAATGGGGACCCAGAAAAATATCATAACTTTCAGAACTTACATGGTAAAGCTGAGAGTAATATGCTGCAATGGCTGAAATCACAGGCTATTTAATTATTCAGAGAAATTACTGCCTCCTGCCTCGGAAGATGCTCAGTCATTGTCCTCATTCCCACAAGTCAATACTCACATCTTGATTATTGCATCATAAACCTTGCCTGTGTTCCCAAGGCTCAATATTTCATCTAAATATCAGAATTATGCTCCCTTAATTACTGTTGAAAGGAAAAGAATTTTTATACAGGTATTCATCACAATATTTCTGAATTCACAAGAGACCATTACAATGATTTAGTCTCTGGCAGTAAATGTCTATGCTTTTACTTTATCTTTTTTTTGACAAAAGCCAAATAATGCAAATGCACGAAGAAAATCTTAGTCGAGAGAACTTCCATATGAATTCTGGATTTCTTTTTGTCATGGTATTTTACCTTGAGAATGGAGCTGGAGACTGGCACAAGCACCACAACCAAGTATCATGTTAAGTACAATTTTTGGCAGCAGAGAAATACACAATTGTTCTGAATGTACTGGAAACATCTGGTTTAGGTACCCCAGGTCTGCAGTGCCTGAGTCCAAAGGTTCTGGATTCACTTGGTCTGGGCATTATTTTTTTTATTTGTATATTTAAATACATACATATACACGCTCCCATATTTTACACACAAAAAATGATACTATGCCCTCATAAATTCATGTTATGAGATCAGATTACAACACAGTGGCAGCCAAAAAGAAATCCTTTGTGACTGACAAAAGTTTAAGAAACTTATGCACCCAATATTTAGGAACAATCAGGAGTAACTAAGGCAACTTCCCACAGCTGAAACTGGGAGGAACAAGGCCAGTGAAGTCAAACATGTTTATTTCTCTGAAACTCTTATTTTCCTAAAGTGTGTCCTTGAGCACAAATCTACTCCAAATAGAGGAGTTAATAGAGTACCTTTAACCTATAATGATAAGGCATGATTAAGCAGTGTTTCTAATTACCTTTCCTACTATCAGGAGATGTTCTGCTATTAAGGAAATCAGGGATAGTAACATTTTGTTTTGAGCCCATTAATTGTTGCACAATGCTGAGTACATAAGTTGTGTTTCATTTTTCACCTTGGACTGTTATGAAAGATCTGAAAATTGTTGATGCTCTTAAAATAACTAAAGGTTCACATTTATATGGAAAGAAGCCTGGCTGTGGAACAGTGGGGAATTGTGTTTGGCCTTTTGGGGGAAGAAAAAGCAGCAAATGGGATTGAGCTGAAACTGAGTGGGAAAAGTAGGATGAAAATCAATTGTTCAAGCTCCCACAGGTCCTTCAAAAGCATAAGAAGAATTTTCAGAAGCAAATCCTGACATCCTGTCTTAGAATATGTGGAGAGTCCAATTTAGCAAGTCACATTATAAAGTGCAACATTTGGGGAGTTTAGATCAGAACCTAAGTCCATAAATTAAGCCATGTACATTAGTTTGTACCATGATTTTCATGTACAACTTGGCCAAGAGTTAGGTGTTTGCAGAAACCTCCTAGTCTATTACATTAAAAGCCTCCCTATTGAAGGATTGATGCAAGAGACTGCTGAGAGAATGGGTTTGAGAATTACAGCTTTGACCAATGTGTCAAATCAAGATCATATGCAGCACCAAAATATGCAATGTAAACCAGTTTTGCAATGCTGCTGGGACTCCAGAAGGCGCTCAGCTCTCTTACCTGGCAGTAAAGATAAGGGTGTTCAGCACAGCTGAAACAGACCTTCTGTTGTTGGTAGAAGCTTGCCTAACACACAGCTTCAGAGCAGAATGATAGTAAACATTTTCTAGCAATGTGTACCTACACAAATCCTGTAACATGGTTACAAAATCAATAGGATTTTAATGAATGTAGTGAAGTTACTTCCTACTAAAAATCAGGAAACACAACCTGCATCCATGTTGATGTTATTGTGAAAAATGCCTGACATTGCTATGACAGCGCTGGATGGTATTGGAGATCCTCCCTGGCACTTCTACCTGCTGGCTGTCAGCTCTTCTCCTGAGCAGGACAGCAATGGATTGAAACTTTCCACTAAAGCAAGAAAGAAAGGAAAAGCCCTTGAGCCCTTCTCATATGTACAGTCTGAATGGGAAATGTTTAAGCTGGGCGTTTTTTGGTTCCAAAGGAGCAATTTAAAATAGGGATAAACAGGTGCTCTGGAACCTCAACAAAAAAATTCTGTGATGACTCATTATGATGAAATTCTGTGCAGAAATGCCTTATTTACATGTATCAGTATGGAAGCCTGTGACACTCACACTCTTTCCATTTTTCTGTGAATATCATTTACCAAAGGCCAGACAGTGTGATGACTCAGAGCAAATATGTCTTCTGAACTCAACAACTATCCAGCTTCATAGTCAGTAGAGAAGGACAGCAGCCACCTCCATAAGGTGTGGATCTAAAGAGGTACAGGGGACTATCTCTGTACCTGGAATGGTTTCCCTCTAATGTCCCCTAAAGAGGCTATAGATTACCAGTTTGGATATAGGTATCTGTGTGGTACATGTTTAAAGGCAGGCATTATGAACCCCACTAATTTTCTTTGGAATGGTGGAGTGCTATTTTTAAAAATCTCAGTTCCCTTTCTAAAGGTTTTTTTTATGTAACTTAGTTGTTATCACAGGGTGGTGTCTTTTGTTATTCCTGGTAGAAGGTAACAGTGAGTTGCCTTAAAACCTGTCAGGTTAGAAGAAATTTGACCAGAGAGTGACTTGGGTCCACTTTCCCTGAGAATCTGGGGAAGGAAGCCAATAGATTATGGCTGCAGGGCTAAGCTCCATTTTTCAAGAGCAACATGTGCTGTGGCCCACTTCTAAACTACCTTCTTGGATTTCCTCTGATTTCACATGCAGAAAACAGAGAAGGAAGCTGCGTCATGCTGTGTTGGCAGAGAGCAACCATGGGTAGCTTCAACAAAGTTCTTCCGAGAGAAAAGATGGTGATGGCTGAAATATTAGACTTGCTGCAAAACACAGATTTTTCCTGCTTCCCACTAGAAGAGACTTACAGCTGCTGTGTGCATGGTGTGGAAAGAACAAGGTGCACTTAGTGTCAATTTTGGTCTAAATTTGGCACAGGAGTACTTAGACCTCTCAGACTGCCACAAGATGTGGTTTCACAACAGGTGATAAAAGAGGAGGGAGGCAAACCCACAGCCAGAAGAACTTTTGCATGAGGCCACTGCTGGGTGGAGAGCTGGCAGCTGGGGCGCTCCCTCACCCATGCTGCTGTACAGTATTTTACATCTCACACCATGGATGAGATGGGGCAGCTTTGGCTGCCGTGAGGAGCCCCAGCCCAGCAGAGGGGCTGTGGCACTCACCCAACACAGAGGGCTACAAGGCAGAAATCAGATACATTCCAGATGGGAATTGATGAACCTACTATTGAGGATCTGCCTGAAATATTGCTCCCTTGTATGTCCTACCCCTGTGCTCTGAAAAATTGGTTCTCATGGTCTTAGCCTGCAAGAAGAGCTGGCAAGATTTACTCAAAGAGGCTGGAGAATGGATGTCTTTAGGCTGCCAGGGGGTTTCCTTTAAATAGGGAGATTCATTCCCAGATTCCCCTGAGCAAAGCATGACATCTGGAGCAGCCAAAGCATCTGCTTAGTATCCTTTCATATTAACTCAAGCTAAAAAACAGGTCATAATACTGTCAAACAATATTAATATTCTGCAGTGGTGTGTTATGTTGCTTTTAGGGTAGAAGCATATTTTTTTCTGAAGTATTTTGCATACTATTTACTAAAGTACCCTCAATCAGTGCTGACATGATTCTGGGCTCCCATCTGGTTTACACCACTGTAATTTCAATTTTACTTCATCACAGGAAGTCACTGTTTTATTCAACCAAATTCATCAGAACTAAGTCTTGTGTCTCAGCATCTTAGACAAACAGGAGAGTTTGTACCTTGAAATTATAATTTGAATTCAATTTAAGGATGTTAGATTGTTTAACATAACTGCTCCCACGAACAGAGAAGTCAGAGAAAATTGGTACTATAATATCTCTGAGAACTAGTTGTTGCACCTGAATACAAATTATTGTGCAGCAGTAACCCTGCAATTATGTGGTTATTGTTGCAGTAAAGGACAATGAGAATTCTTGTATTTCAATCCTTATTGGCTTTGTACTTATTGGATGATCTTCAAATATATAATTTTTTGCAATATTTTTTTTGAGAAGAGTGATAGCTCTACAGATTACAATATTGAAAAAAAATTAGCCAGATTAAGCAGGAGACAGCACTTCTAACATATCATATGTCCCTGTTTCTACTGTCTCTGCCCTTGCAAAAGAGTCCTCAGCCTTTCACATCATGCAGGAAAATAAAACAAGCCTGTTTTATGAAGGCTTGGTTGATTTTGATCCACTCTTGTCCATGGCACTCAGGAAAGTGGTGAATGTTTCTATGATATTTCTAGAAATATCTAGTTTTTTACAGGTTTATATGAGTATGGTTCTTGTTTATAAAGTTCAGTTTTATATGAGTATGGTTCCCTGCTTTTGGGAATCAGTATTGGTGAAAATGGAGTTGTATGAGAGAGAAAATGTTTAAAGTATGAGTTCCCTCTAAACTTAAATCCTTTTTTACAGTTGTCAAATGCAACAGGAAAGTCTCTTGGTGTAACAGGTTTCTTTTTCCCAAATGAGTTCAGGCTTCTGACAAATCACGTTGTTTTTCCTTCCATGGGCAAGGAAAAGAAAAAAGTCCATTTTAAAATGACCTATTATAACATAGCCAAAAGCACAACATGGTAAATCAGTCACCATTTCAAATGTCTGTCTCTCTGAGTCAGTCCTGCCTTTATTGTTCATTTAGAAGCCTCGTTGCTGGCAACTTTTCCTATTATTGTCCTTCTGGAAGTACCTGGCAGCAGAAAATGTCCAAAAAGGATGCAAGGCTGTTAATCTCTATTGCAGGGTGTTTACTGCTCGGGGTCTGCTGTGCTTTAGCATCTTGCAGTGTCTAACACCATGTTCATGCCACGCTTTCCTAAACTGCCTGCTTCCTTTATGGCTCCTCTGTGGCCTTTTCTGTTTTCTGAGAGAAATAGGATGTTTTAAGACATGCTCTATTTTTTTACTTTATTGCTCTTGGTACAATATCCCTGTGTCTCTCTCTCTCAATATTTCTTAAATTACTCTGGTTGCCGCAGCAACCTGAGCAGGGTATTGCTGCAGGAGGATTCTGGTATGGCAGAGCCTCTGTGCTGCTCAGCTCACTCATGTGCACAGAGCTCAAGGTGATGCTCAGCACTTCAGCTGCTCCACTGGGGCTGGCTGCCTCAGCACCTGGGATCTGTCCCCACAGCTGGTGTCAGAAATCAGCTCCCTGCCTTGCCTTTGGCCTTTTCAATCCACAGTCACAACATTTCCTGTCACAGGAACTCCTAGGCCATTTGGTACCAAATGCTTTGTATCTCAAGTTCTTGTCTTTTCTAAGTGGCCACCTGCTTCCAGCTGCTGCCTCTGCACCCAGTCCTTCTTAGGGACACCTTAACAGCAGGTGCTGTCTCCTAGACACTGCTGAATATTTTTCAGGAAAAGATACACCACAGCAGTTTTGAGGAGGGTAGAAAAGGTTTGTGGAGAGAAGAGAAGAGAAACCACCAGCATGCTCTTTTTTCTGGAAACAAAGAGCACCTTTGGTCATTCCAAAAGTGTCCTTCGAGAGCTCAGGTTCCCCTTTTTAGGGGCAGATGAAGGAGGTGAGGTCTGAGCCTGCCAGGACCATCTCAGCTACGGGTTCTGTGTGAGCTGGGTGTTCTTTTGTTCAAGCCAAGTGATGGGCAAGCTGTGGCAGAATGTGTGTGGCCAGTCATGGAGCACATGGAGTTCCCACACTGCTGGGCACATGCAGGCCTGCCTGGGGCATTACCTGTGCAGACACACCTGGCACAGAGCTGGTGCACTGTCGGCTGCACTCCCAAAGAGGCACACACAGGGCGGGATCAGTGGTACCCGAGTGAGGTGCAGGTACTCTAAAAGGAGCCCTTCTGGCTTCAGTGACCTTGCTTTGCCAAGCAGGTGAAGGCAGCTTTTTGCTTATGCTTTGGTCTTCATAAATACCAGGAAATTGCTTGTTTGTTTGTTTGTTTGTTTGTTTGTTTTTTGTGGAAGTACTTTACACTAGTTATGCTTAGCATATTCCAGTTACTAGTGATTCCATGTACATTGGAAGAAGCCAAGTTAGAAATTCTGACGAAAAAAGTTTTATTTGTATATTAAAAATTTGCCAAGTGAATTCAGAAGTAGGCAATTTGAAACTAAAAATGCTGAACTCTGGTCTAAGTAGCTTTTCCTTTGTGAGGGTCAACACAATTGGGATATGTCTTTAACTTTTTTTCCTGTATATAACTTGCACTCTTGACCTTCATTTAGTTTGACTTAGTATTCCACCTCTGTACTGTGATAATAAACAATCACAGATCTCTGCTGCCCTGATTTTAAGGGGTTTATAAGCACTTTTTTGCCCGAGCAGGATATACTCCTATTGACCTCAAAGACAGTTTCTGCTGAAAACTACTGAATTGAATAAGGACTGTGCCATGAGGGACCATGCTGTTCTGCAAGAAGTATTTCTGGCCTCTCCAAAATTAAAGTCATTGTTCTGCATGGAGGCCAAGAACCAGCAAAATCCTTTGTGTGTTCTTAATGCATGGCTACAGAAGTGCCTCACCAGCACTGACCTGGCATTTACTCAGGAATCATTGAAATCAAGATTTAGACAGCTGTTGTTCCATCAGTCACCTGATCAATTATCAGTCATATTTCACCCTCAGATCTATTCCTGTGAGAAATGATTTCTAATAGTTTTTTAAATAGTATTTTCTCTGACTTTGTGGCTCTGTATTTGTATTATATGTGGCTAGGTGGCTTTGTATTATAAATGTAAAACCTTGTTATAATCACTATTTATAGGAAAGAAATGTTGTCTACTCAAGTGTAAACAAACCATTAATCTTCTCTGTTTCAGAAAAATCCCGTTGAATTGAACAAACATTTACTCGGGGATCATAATTATATTGTATGTCAGTTTACACAGTGCCAAGAGGATTTATTCTATGTAAAATACCTTTAAAATACTGCAATTATTTTAAAGACACAAATAAGCTCAGGGAGTTAAGAACAAGATCACTTTGGTGGACTGTCTAAAGAAGTAGTCTGCTCCTACCTTTTTGTTGATTTTTGATTCCAGGAGAGATTTCTAAATTCTGTTAATCTCCATTTGGGATAATTAATTATTATAATAACTTTTGCTCAAATAATTTTAGCAAATAGATTATAATAGAAATAATTTAATGAAGAGACAGTTCATACTGGTGGTCAGATGTCCTTAAGAAGGAAAAGGCTACAAAACCTATGTTCTTTTACCATAATCAAGCCAGCAAAACACAAAGGTATTCCCTATTAGACATTTAACTGCTAAAAATAAGTTGATTCTTACCTTTCCAAAACTCCCTTTCCCAATAGCCCGCAATATTTGAAAGTGGTCAAAGTTAACTGCAAAATAAAGGAGAGAAGAAAAGGAAAATAGTTTGTAGTGTGCTAAGTCAGAATCAGACATCAGATAGGAAAAGAAATTACAGCGTGTCCAACTAATGTCTTTTTACAATGTGGTATTCCATTTTTCCTCTTAAAACACGAAACATACTTAATAGCTAGCAAAGAAGAAGTTTGCTTTAAAATATGTTGCATTTTGCAGCCAGTAGCAATTACTGCTCAGCATTTTCCAGAAATATTGAGATCTATTAAAAGGACACTGAATAATTCAAGTAAGTAACACCCTCTACCTACAGATATGTAATGACATATGGTTAGTATTTTTATATTATCACTGTTCAGGATAATTCCTATATTTTGTTACAGTGATGGAAGTTTGTCCCATGATGAGGTAGTATGATCACCAAACTTTCCCACCTTAATGCAATACATAATGCTAATATGGTAAGACTATTTCATAATTTTAGCATAAGTTTGTTTTGAGAGATTGCATTTTAGGTTGGAAGTGGAATGGATTTACTTGCACTTCAGGAAAATCTGACAGCACAGCCTGCTCTAGACACTGAAGTGCTTTGCTGGTAGGGTGAATGAGATTTCACTTCTCAGAAATGCCATTTTTATTAGTGTTACATGAGTTTAAACACAGCCTGACCTTCAAATCTTCATTGGTATATCCGGTGTTTTTAAAAAAATTCTAACATCCTGAACAAAATTGATGCAAAGTCACTGAAATACAAACACAACAATGTGTGATACAGTTTTTACAGTCACTTCTCAAAAAAAATCACACTTAGAGCTAAATTCAGTGAACCAGAGAAGACAAGGTTCAGTGCAACATAACAGGATTTTTTTTTAATTAAAATTTATGCTCCTGGCTTTGGCCATGGACTTTCATCTATGCACCTGTCATAGATGTAACAGTAACTAGCAAAATTGTGGAGACAGACTATCACTGGAAAGATCATAGAACCATACAATGGTTTGGATTGGAAGGGACCTTAAAGATTATTTCATTCCAACCCTCCTGCCCTGGGCATGGCCACTTTTCCCTGGATCAATTTCTCAAAGCCCCATCCAACCTGGCCTTGAGCTCTCCAGGGATGGGGCAGCCACAGCCCCTCTGGGCAAGCTTGGCCAAGTCCACCCAAAAATGTGGTAACAAGAGGGAACACAACAAAAATGTGACACACCAAGATGAAGGAGAAAATTCTATAAAACTCATAATATAATTATTTACCGAAAAGAGTTATCCATCTCAAGCTAAGCTCTGCATAGAAAGTTGAAAGCTTGATAGCTATCAAGCCTTTAAAATGGGTTAACATCTTACTTGCTCTGTTGCAATAATATCTCATTTACACTATTAACACCACAAAGAATTTGTTTATTTATGCTTGCTTATACTGCCTTCAAGGAAACATGGTTGCTCCTTTCATTAGTGCAGCATAGCAACCACCTTCCTGGTAATTGCTGGAGACAAATCAAGCCCAGGGCTGACAGGGCTGAGAGCAGCAGACTCTGTTCTGCAGGAAACAAAGATGGTGAATAAAGCAGATTTAGAATTCGGATACTGAAATAAAAACATGTAACCTTGGAAAGGATTTATAACCCACTTGGAAACTGGAAATTTGGAATAAAATTTTGAGCTGAGAGTTGGGGCTGCCCAGATGTTTGAGAAGCAGGACTGCTGCCAGCAACCTGCAGCTGGGGTCTCTGCTGAGAGATTTACAGTGTAAAATCCCTTCTAGTTCTTGCTGGCCAGTACTGGTCAGATGAACAAGATAGTCAGTTTAGCAAAGCCCCCTTCCACAAAAACTAACATCCATTTAAATCCTGTGCCTACCACTCCTCCCTCCCAAATGCATGACTGGGCTGTCTAAGATGACCTTTAATATAGGTAGGAATTCAACACAGTGTAGAAAATATCCTAAACAACATGTTAATTTCATTAATTTCTTTGATGGGAAAAAAATAATCCTAAAAGTTCAGCACAGCATGCTGGGGGGTTTTGTGTCACTCCTCTGTTTTCAAACTTTCTCATGTTTCTGCTTATTTTGCTAAAGATTTAACATGAATGTTCCTTAAAAAAGCTTATTTTGAATTTGTTCTTTACCTTGCAGTCATTCAGCTGAGTCCAGTTGCCAAAACAAGTGAGAAATTGTAGAATCAGTCTGTAATTATCTCAATTTGAGACAAGTCACATTTCAATAATACTTGACTATATTATATTCTGAAATCTGACATGTTTTGAAATACATCAGTTTGAAGAATGATTTTGTTTTTGTAAAACTAAGATTAAGCATTTATCTGTAGCTATGTAAAGGATATTTTTTATTGTCCACATAACTTCTTCTTCTCTGCACTTCATCTTTCCTGTGTTTATTGCTCTGAATGACTAGAACAACTTAATTTTTAAATTAGGTTATTTGGAAATTTGACTTCCATACAAATGATATTATCAAATGAAGCACTGGAACATGGAGTTGAAGATGGATTACTAGTAAACTAAATAAGTGGTTAAAAATCATAGATGCAACAATTGATCAAATTTTCTTAATTTCTATGTTTAACTTGAGTAGAAAGTGAGATGTTACATTTTCATATCTTCATTTAAAAAACCCAATTTTTTTCTATAACTAACAGTACCATGAGCCTTATTAAAATTAAGGTACAATTATTGTAATGCATGATTGCAGGAGAAAATAAAGCCAATTTTAAATTACTGAGGAATTTGTAAACATGCCTGAGCCTGCATCTAAATGAGCAAGGCTTGCAGCCACTCTGGCTCTCTGGAAAGGGATAATTCACTGAAGAGAGACAATTCAGTCTCTTTTGATCATTCAAACATACTCCAAACATTGCAGATTCTCAAACTGAGGAAGTTCTTCCTTTGGAATATTAGGACAGAATAAAAAGTGGGCTACTTTGCAGCTGAGACTAATACCAAATTCACTGACTAAAACTAAGGTGCTTCAAGCAATATTCCCATCTAGGACAGAGCAGCACCTACCTCCCTGATAACAGTGAAAGGTTGAGCTGAGTTCACTGCCACCTTGGTACTACATTAGCCATACAGCCCAGCTGTTTTCCTCAGAGGTTCTTAATCTCACTCTCTCAAAATTTTGGGCTAATTTTGTTCATCTCAATTTTTTTTTCATGTTCTGTATGTGCTTTTTGTGTCTTTTCTGGTGAAAATTCAATGCCAAAAATATCACCACTTACTCTGAGAAGAATTACAGCTCATCATGACCTCTGTCATTTTCCAATGTTGAAAATATCAAGTTCAAACACTGCCATTTCCTCTGTGCAACAAGGACATCAGGAGTATTAAATTCTTGTCCTCCAAAACATGGCATGTCTTGTTCTTGTGGTGCCTGGTGTTGTAGCTAATGACATTTTTCTAGTGCAAAGCCCCACTGAGATAATGGTATGGCTGGCAGAAGGACATTTTCTTCAGTGTCAGTAATATGACTATTACTCTTTTGAAAATAGCTTCCTTTACTCAAGAGAAAATACTTCAATTCTCAAGAGAATACTTTCTTTTACGGAGAAAAAAAAATATTTTCCAACTCTTTGAGCACTTCTTTCATTTTATTACCCTACTTTGGTAATATAATTGTCTTAGAATTAGAGTATAGGAATATGAACTATTTTCAGAAAACAAAATTTGTTTCTATTGTCTTCAGGTAATTTTCATACAAGTAAACCTGCGGTTAAACTTATTAACAACACCATGAGAGAGTTTCTTTCCAGTTTCTTTGATTTCCATCAGTTTGGAAAAATCAAGTATTATAATTTCCCCTCCCTCATCTCCCACCTTCATCCTTTAAAACGTCACCATTTTTGATTCAAAACTAAGAGGGAATATGGAATAAACCAGATATTTTGCTAACTAAGAGAGAAAACAGATCAGCATTTTTGACACCTGTTTCATGTTATTGTATTAGAGCAATGGATGCCTGGTAATTTCAGCAATGTGTTGTATATATACATATAAATACTTTATTTTGTTTCTTTCCATTTAGTCATACTCAAATAAACCTTCAATTCATCCCTTTGCACAAATTCAACTCTCTATTAATGACTATTAATGCAAGTATACTTTACCTGGATTAGAATATTAGATATTTTCAAATTAGCCCCACGCAGAGCATTTTCCTGTAGTTTGATCTTGAGCACATAAGAGCCAGATGATGGCAACAGGATTCACAAATGAATTAAAGGTTTCATCCTGCTTGCCATGAAAAGCAAAAAAATGTGGTCCTAACCATTTTAGATAGTTGGTCAAATATATTAGTGTACTCAAAAACTCTCAGGAATATCTGGAAGCATGGTGCTGTGGTTTGTGACTGAGTTATACCCAAGAGCATCTCTGCTGCCACAGTCTTCTCCTGTGACCTTATGTGAGTGCTCCACAATCTTCTGCTGCTGTCTGTGGAAAACTGAATTATTACATCTCCAGGCAGCTGTAAAATTAGGTATGGAAAGCACCTTAGAGCTCAGACACACAAGTAATTGGGAGAGCAGTGAAAGCCAATTCAGGTGATAGTGCTTCATAAAAGCACCATGAAGACTGAAAACCATTTTTAGTGTGAGGAGTCTACACCACCATGGAAGCAGAGGTACAGAGATCAGAGGATTGATTCAAACCCCACACATGAGGCTGTGGCAGAGCTGAGAACAGAACCCAGCTCCACTTCACACCTTCTCATGCATGTCCTCCAAACTGCACAAGTCCTGGTGGTGTAGGTATTTGGTATCAAACTTCCTAGTGAAAGATAAAATACTTATTTATTTCTCCACTCCTCCCTGAGGATAAAGTATACTTTGGAGAAAATATTCACATCACAGACTTGTTTTTTTATAACCACACTGCAAAAACATTGCATAGTTTTAGTGGAAATGCCTATTCTTTTTTTTAATCAGCACTATATACATAATGATATATACATAATAAAACAATGAAGTGTATGCATTCACCTCTGCTGCCTTATTCACAAATACTATATTTTCTGGAACCAAAAAAACCCCAAAGTTACATCAGCAACACACCATTATGTATTATGTGTTTGATTTATGATCTTACAAAGGAATATAAGATTTTCACCCTTTCACTTGCAGTTTTACTGTTCAAAATATTATCATGTTGTACAATATTTGTTCAAGTGTAAATTACATTTAGCTAAAGAGGCAATATGTAGAGCTGATATCTGTTTTCTCACTGCACCTGAGGACTATTTATTGTATGTATATGTGATTAGTCCAAATACACAGTAACCATTACCTGAAAGAACTTTGTTTCCCCTAGAGAAAATATCCAACTGAATGTGGCCAAAGCACTGGCATGCACATGCTTTGCAGAATGAAAAATGAAGTAGGGGCCTTTCTGGAAGAACTTGATAAGCTAAATTCAGACTCTCCTTCCCTGGTTGATTCCTACTGATTTATTTGGACTGTCTGGGAGTAGCCAAAACCAGACATGAGCACTAAGGGCTTTAGGAGGTGTACAGTAAAGCCATGTTTTTAACACAATGAGCTTTTCAACACATTGAGATTCATTCTCACTGATCTCAAGAGAAAATAGAAACAAGGAGATATGATGTGGCCATTAGCCAAGAAAATAGATTTTTATTTAAGTCTCACCCCTGTCTTGCAGGTCTGTTTTGGGGTGGATTAATGGTTCCTGTTCTGTGAATCAGGAAACAGAATAATAACTAAACCAAATGTCCTTCTAGATTTGGCCTGTATGGTTTGACCTGGGACTCACTGGATAACTCTGCTGATAGGATCTCAAACCAGTTCTGCAGTCCTCTTTCCATGTCTGTCTTCTTTTCAGATGCTCCAGCCTTTTCCAGGGAGAGCCAGAGGCTGTGCTGACAGAACCTCAGTAGATCCTAGCAGCTATCAGATCTTGTTAAAATTGTTGCTGTCCTTCCACACAAAACACATAGGATGAGTAACCAAGTATATGCAGACATACATATTCAATACTGCTAATAAAATCCCCTGCTTGAATGAACATAGATAGGAGAAACATGAACAGAGACTAAAAATTAAATTAAGGATGATAAAATGATTTGGGCAGTCATGAGGAGTCACATCCCATCATGCTCTGTTCATGATAAGTGCATTAGTGAAGAAAGACTCTCTTCAGTGGAAGCGAAACATTTCTGTACTGTCAAAAGACTTTGGATCAGCCAAGAGCTCTGAAATGAAAGTGGCTTTTTCACAACAGTTCATTTCTGTATTTTGCACCTGCAGGCTGGGGTGTGTGGCAGGACTGCCTGTCCCTGTCAGAGCTGTCCTGTGCCTGGCCTGGGTTTGCTGCCCTGGCTGGCGGTGCTGGGCTCTGGAGCTGTGAACTCTGGATCTGCACAAGGGATACAAGGATCACATCCCAACGCCTTTGAAGAGGTGTCACATCACAGAAATGTAGTCCAGGTTTGAACTGGGCCAGAAAGAGATCTGAAAAGGTAAACTTGAATTCCATTCAAGCTTTCAAAACCAGTTTTATTTTCCCAACATAAGGCTTAATTTTTATCTGGGAAAGTAACAGCATTTTAATTTGGCAACAAGTTCAATTATCCATTAAAATTGTTTTCAGAGGAAAAGTCAGATTCAAAGGAAAAAAGAAAACAGGATGACAGGGTTCTTCTTATCTTCCATCTATGTCACATTTCAAATAAGACATAGGAGAAGTAACCTTTTCCCTTATTAAAATGGGGAGAAAATCTCAGTAACGGGGTGTTGGAAAAGCAGCAATGTGATTCTATTTATACCTCTCTTATTTCTATATTCTATAAATAAATAGCTGATACCATAGATAAAAGAGTGGGCTAAAGAACATCTGCTGTGATGCATTACAGACATTCTGATTTCCTTATGTCAATCCTCCTACAAGGCAGTACTTCACATGCAATTTAGTACACATTTGATAAAATTCACAGAATATTTAGACCATGCATGTTTTGTTCATCCAAAGCAGTGCCAGCATCATGGGGTTCTACATTGTAATTAGTGAAATCCACCTCACAGCACATCATTAAAATGAGTGGGGTTTTCCCTAAATGGCTGGGAAATTTTCTGAATGTGTTAGTTAAAATGAATACTGGCGAGAACTAAAAGAGGCTTCCATTTTTCAAAATGCTATAAAAACAGACTGGAAGAATTTGGTGAATCAGCTAATAATTTACACTGTTACAGAACAGGCATGTGTTGCCACAACCAGAAGCAAAACTGCAATTCTAAAGAAAATTAGCATTTGAAAGTAACCAAGCTGCTAAGTAAAAAAGATCTAAGTACTGATTCTTGAAACTCTTCTTCCTTTTTAACTCTGTAAAAGAACATAATTGTATTTCTACTGCTATTCTATAAAAGCTAAAAAAAAAAAAAAAAAGATAAGATGAGATTTTGCATTCATAAGGAAACTGTGAGTCTTTGGTAAACAAGAACCTGTTTGAACCTAGGATCAAATGAAAATGTCTTTCCAGAGCTGCTTATTAAATAAGCCAATAAGCCAAATTAAAATGATACTGCCATTAAATACATCTATACTGAAAAATGTATAAGGCAGCTACCTGAAGCCTGTAAAACAAAGTTTGCTCCTTGGACAAAGTAGCATTGTTACAGCTTTTCTCTGACGGAAGTTTAAACTGAAACTCCTGAGTGCCACCCCACAATCTCCAGACCTTGAGTGGGAAACTGGAGGTCTACCACCAAACCAAAAATCAAGAAAGGACATCTGCTGCTTTCAGGGATGTGGGTGCCAACCTCTGTGAGCCACTGGGAGGGATTTGTCTGTCCAGTCACTGGAGTCAGGACAGAGCCTTACAGCTCTAAACTGCAGTAGGATTTTGTGGTATCACATTCTCTGAACAGAGAGAGACATAATTCTCTCTCCCAGGATTTTTCCTGGGGAAGGCAGCACAGAGGGAGAAGAGAAAACAAATCTTATCTCCGCTTGCTGCTGCTGCTGTTTGGCACATGTGGAATGTGTTATGGGTATTGTTTACCGAAGGTGAGCCTTGTTTGGATTCACTGGCCAGTTGGGCCAGAGCTGGGTCGTGGCTGTCCCCAGACAGTCACAGGGTTTTGTCTAGGATCTCTTTAGTACAGTTCTGGTATAGTATCAGTCTAATATAATATATCTAACAAAGCATTTCTTCATCCTACTGAAACCATGGAGTCAGAGCACATTATTCACCATGATGGGATCATCCTGCATTGATGGGTTTTGGTCTAAGAACACAATAATCAGTTTTTGCCTAAAATCTACTGACAGGTTGCCCCATGGTAGCCCAGTAAAGGATTCACCAGCAGCACCAGTGACTCGAGGGGCTGCTGTTATCATTATCCTGTGGAAAAACCAAAGTTTCTTGTTCTGTGGAAGGTGTGAGGATGTTTAGCTGCTGCTTTGCTCCACAAGAATTTTAGCACAAATTGGATGAAATTAGCTGTTCTTTCTGAAGGATTGAGCACAAATAGGTGTTTACTGGCAAAGATTAGTTGTACTGATCAGAAGAGTTCTTGTGTCTGCGTCTCTCTCCCATGGTGTTTCTTGGGAGAAATAGATTAAAAGATTAAGTTATTTTTTTTATCTTTATGCCTCTTTAAAACTAGACCAAGTTTTTACCCGAACAATTCCTCATTGGAGATTTTAGTGCACTGCCTCCATCTTCAGACAGGTTACTCTGTTTCAGAGGCATACAGCAGGATTCTCAGGTGGCTGGGGGGAAAATAGAGAAAATGAAAAGCCAATTCTTGCTTGTGATGGTTTGTGTGAGCAAATCCAGAAGGAGGTGAGGGAAAAAAAAACTATTATTATAAATAAATAATCTCAGTCTGAAGGACACAAAGTAATATGAAAGTTCTGTCCCTATGAGTGACTTCAGCTCCAATGAAAGCAAACAGAAAGTTACCTAGTTTTGGAGTCTTTCTCATAATTTTGCTTTGTGCCTTGTTTCCATTTTCATCTTTTTTTATTGGAGAAGGAATAGAAAGAACTACAAAATCAAATGGTCTTCACTGATCTCAGCTGAAATGAAAAATTTCTGACTATTGACTCATGATGATTTCTGCTTCACTATTACTGCTGTGTCCCTTTAGAGTGAGTGCATTTTTGATCTTTTTTTTTTCTAAAATGAGAATATTTGAAGAAATTCTCCTTTTCTATTTGCTTTTGGCTTTTCACAGGAAAGATTTCTATTTTCATACAGCCTGAAATGAGGAGAAGTAGAAAATATTTATATTTCCCACCATCAGAAACATGTGCTTCGGGCCCTACATCACACCAAAGGTCTCTCACAGTCCACTTCACCCACTGTATTTTAACCCTTTTTATGAACCTTTTCACGTGATGCTATGATGAGAGAACACAATCATCCAGGAAAAGACTTGTTCTTTGAAAAACTGAGAAGAAAATGAGGCAGTCAGAGAGACACCATGTCTGGCATGCTGCAGCAGCAGGAACAGAGCAGAGCACAAGCACATCCCTTTTGATGGCAGGATGGGTGTTTGGACTAGATTAAGCTGATTGTGACTCCCTGTGACACACCTGTGGTGCTGCTGTCGTTACAAGTCTGGCTGCAAGGGCAGTGAAATGAAAGGTCACCTTCACAGGGAAGTTATAATGCCTATCAGTACAGAATTTGTGTATTTTACTTTAACAGGAATTGCTTTATATCAAAGTAGAGATCAAACTCTGATCGCTGCCATGTTAATACACTCTGACACCAATTCTCCCTCACACATAAGTGAGCACAGGCAATAAAGACAAGTTTAAAGCTATCTGCTGAGCATGTCTTTTGACTTTGATGGCAATTCCAGGAAGCCAACCAATTAGTTTCGGAAATAAGGAAGAATGGTAGTAAACATCCTATGCAAGAAAAATTTAAGCTAATATGAAGTTCAATTGCTATTATTTGATGGCAAAGTTAATAATTAATGAATTTTAAATTGTTTCTTATTAATAAACAACAACAAAAAGAAGGTCAAATATTGCTGTCAGAGCTTGGCAGAAGATATAAGGAACATGAAATATGTATTATCATAGCAAAAAGTAATCTGGACCATCTAGTAGGACTCAAGCTTAAATTCATAGCATGTCCTCATTAGCAGTGCAGTACAAAACAGGGAAGAATGACTGTCTGTGTAACGTCACCAGTGATGATGTCAGCTGCAAAAAAATTAGCAGAAGCAATGATGTGTTTTAGTTGTCTTTTTTTTTGGGATAATGCAGGATCTTCAGAAATCCTGATGATGACTAATGGTGCAGGCAATTACCAAGGTGAAGCTCCCTTGACAAATACTTCAGATTTAAACCAGCAGCTGCTGAGATGGCTTAAAATGGAAAAAGAGACAAAATACAACAGTGGCAAGCATGAATGGAGGATAACACTGCAAGAAGTCAATTAAATTTATAATAATTCCTGTCCCAGGACGTCATCAATTGAAAGGCAAGTTCAGAAAGGGATAGAACTAGCACATAGTGAAGGCACAAAGTGGGAAAGACTCAGACTGTGACTAAGAAGAGAGATCTGTGCAGAGCTGACCCTGTGCAGGGCAACCACTAATAACACTCTTTTAATATTACTTCCATGCCCGTGGAGGTGGAGGGTCACTGATCTGATCAGTCTGACAATGTGATACCATGGAGAATGAGAATTTGAATGTTTGTGATAGGCTGTCAGCCCAGATGATCTTGATTGTGTGGGTCAGTTTGCTGTAATCCTTCAGAAACGTAATTTTAAAGCAGACCTTTTCAACATCTCATTATCTTCTGCTATGATGTCTGGTTAAACACCCATAAATTGAGCTAAAAAAACCCCATAACAACTGGACTTCAAACACATAGGCTTTTACTATTAGATTTAACAGAAAAACAAAAGGAATTTGAGTACCAAATCTATGACTCTTTTTCAACAAAGAGCAAATAGCACTAGATTGTTGTGAAAAGCCTGTAGCAGCTGATCAGGGATTTTACATGTTGGTGTATAACTCAGTGCTATGAAAAATATCATGAGAGGTCGGATGTTCCTCTGGGTGGACTGAAATAAGGTAACAATACTCGCCTTTGCTAAATAACTGATATTGATGTCTGGAAATGACCAGAGCCTAGTTAACACTTTTCTGAAGTCAGAAGGGATTTGCTAGTAGTTGAAATCAGCACACAGCATGGCAGGTATGTTCACTTGTGCACAGGATCCAGTGTGACTGGTCCCTGGAGCTGGCCACGTGAAAATGGCCACACCATTCTATGATTCGATGAAAGAACATGATTCTCTCTATATTTAGGCTGGCACTGAAACTAAGTGACATGAATAACTGGAATTATTAGGTTATAATAAGGTTTGATGCATTGGCTAACAGAGTCCATAGCCCTGACCTCACTGTCACACAGAAACAAACAGGATTTACTCAGGCAGTGTCAAATCTTCAGTATGACCAGAGGTTAGTTTTTCATAACAGAGCTGTTTTGGCTGCTTCTGTGTTCTGTAGCATATAGCATTCAGGCAACCTATTTTCCAGTAGAAAGGTTTCTATTCATTGACTCATTTGGCTCAATGGAAAGTAATTGGAACTTCTCATCCATGTATCCTACTATAGCCAGCAATCTACAAAATTTTGCTACTATAAACCCACAGGTCAGTGAATTATTTTTTATATCAGTGAAAGTGTGAATTAAAGATCCCTTTTTGCTGCCATCAAAACAGTTCTGTTTTGTGACAGGAGAGAGATTTGGTGCAGAAAAGCTGTTAATTTAGCAGCACCACTGGAAACATCAGAAGTCATCAAGGACCAGCTGGATTGATGTCCTGGCCCTTATCACAGCCACTGAATAGCAGGGAAGCCTATGAGAGTCTCCATGCTTTTCATAGCTCTTTCAAAAGACATTGACACTAAGGAGAAAAGTTTCAGGAGCTGCTCCAACATAAAATGTAAGACCTCTGTTAAGTGATAAAACACAGCACCCTTTTGTTGAGAAAAGAGAGATTCTGATCGACCGTGTTGTTCTCTTATGGATGAGCTGACAAAAACAATCTCTGAAATCATTGCAAGGAGAAACAGGTTGACAGCTATAAGCAGCAGAAAAGATACTCCTTGAGAAAATGTATTGCTACAATATAGAAAATCTAAATTTCACTTTACTGTAATAGACTTCCCTGTGAGATCAGGATACACATAATGGACTATGAAGCATCTTTTTCAGCTGGAAAGTGGGAATATTCACCTCCCTCAGAGTTTCTATGAAAATAACCTCATTAATAACTGAACTGGAAGGCTCTCTGAGGGAAGTTGCTATGGGAATAAAATGTCAAATATCAGTGTACCAAACTGTTTTCTCCTGCAATAAAATTTATCAGAGTGATCCCCAGGTGAAGGAAAATTCTTTAAATTAAGCTAACAACAAAATCCTCAGTGAGACATCCATCAATCTTATCCATGCAAAGGTCTCTGTAATCCCAAACATGCCAGAAGAAGTGAATAAACCTCTTTGCTCTCAGCTCCTCAGGGCAGTGCCTCTGAAGGAATTGTTCTTGCAGATAAAATGAGTCTTGGTGCTATGTTAATGGGAGGCTGGGGACCCATGTGAAGAAGATTTTACTCAAACACCTAGAGACAGTAGGAGCCGTTCTCTTTCTCTTATGAATTCAGAACCCAAGACATGAGGAGTCTCTCTCCAGAGCTGAATATTGAAAAATTATCTCTTCTATTTTTAACCAGAACTACAAATTAAACACTTGGGGTGGGAAAGGACACTAAAGATCAGAATTATTCCCATTTCAATTGGGATTGCTTCCCATTTGGTGGTTTTAAACCAAAACCATCACCATCGCTTCAAATAAATGACACCAGTTCTAGCTGGCAGCAGAAGTGTGTCTGGGGTGTCCCTGCCTGCTCCACTGCTGTAGCACATCCCAGCCACAGCCTGGGCATCCAGCTGCAGGCAGTGGGGTTACACAGCGTTAGATGTGGGTACAATGGGGATTGTGAACAGGAAAACTGCTCCTCGACATGGAAAAAAGCAGTATTTCATTAAATACGCAGCACACCTAGTGAGTACATTGAAGGACCAATCTCCAGTAGAGAAAAATTAAAGAAAATTTCAAGTATTCCATTACTGGCTGACCACAAAGTAGCACCTCAGAGTCCAGCAGGCACTAGACACCTCTTAAACTGGCCAGATTTCTATTGACTGTTTAAATAAAAGACACAGCACACTTTTAAGAGGGCTGACCTCCTCCATCAATTCTATCTGTTAGCCTACCCTTAGTTATCCATCATCTGCAGTTAAATGACTTTCACTATGTACTTCAGTGCCCAAGTTGCATTTTATTCATAGGTGTTCCAAGTGTTTCAAGCCAAGTTATATTTCTTAGAAAAATAAAATCCATTTTAGAGATGGAACCTCAAATCGCAGCCTCTGAGGTTGTAAAGGCACTGACCTGAACTCATCTTGGCAGTTCTGATTTTTAGAGTTATCTGGAGCCAGGAAGAGGCTTCTTTTTGATTCTAGCTAGGGTTCATAATATTTCTCTGTGTGAATTATCTACTTGCATAAGAATCACTCCACCTTCTCTGCCATTTTGGAAGAAAGCAGGTCTCACAAAAGGTTTTTTTTTTACCTACATGCTCCAGACTAAATTATTGTTGATCAAATATGATCAATTTTTTCCAGCTTCAGATGAAGCGATATCCTGCCCTATTAATAATCATTAACAACTTTGTATACATCACTTTTTTGTGGTCGTTTCTATTCAGGGTGGTATAGAAAGGGTAGGGGGAAAAACCGATTATAACAGCTATACTTAATTCATAAAAACTTCCATCATTTCAGAGCAAGACATATTTCTTCATCTCAGTGTTTAGAGATGAATATTTGATGATGGAATGGGTAATTTTTCTATGAAGACTGAAAAAAATGGGCTGACTACATAAAATGACCATCGAACTGTAGAAGTTTTTATACTTGGTGCTGATGATTTATTTTCTCATCATTGTGCTTTTTACCTCTGGGAAATCCTTGTACATTTATTTACAAGTTATTTATAAATATGCTTATTTACACTCCACAAGCAATTACACCAAAGCTGATAGGACTGTTCACTGCAGAAAAGAGTAAATATGAATAAAGAAAGCAGGCACTTTATCTTATCTACCCACTGCTAAGATTAGGAGTTGTCCTTGTTTCAGCTGGAATAGAGTTAATTTTCTTCTTTGTATCTATTATAGTGTTGTTTATTATTATTGCTATAATCATTATTATAATTTACTTTATTTCAATTATATTCTTACTTCAACCCACGCGTTTTACCTTATTCTGATTCTCCTCTCTATCCAGCTGCGAAGGGGGGCAGAGTGAGCAAGGAGGTGTGTGGTATTTTGTTGCCATCTGAGATTAAAACCACAACTGAAGTGAAATATTAAAGACTTCAAGCGAAGCAAACATAGATACACTTGGGAAACAAACCAAATCCCCCTCAGGTCAGCTGGTACAGAGGTGACTGAGGAGAGGAGGAGGACTTCAGACCAGCCACAATTCCCAGGTTATGGCTGGGTGTTGGCATTAACAGCAGGTCATTAGCCTCTAAGCTACAACTTAGATTTACCTCATATCATCTCACAACAGGCAAAAATAAAACTATTCACTTGGCAAGCAGGTTGGGGAGCTGACAGATATTAATGTAAAGAACACAAGTTCTAATTTTAACTACAGAAGTTATTAGGTGCAAAGCACAAACAAATAGTGAGCTGCAGAGGATAAAATTGCTCAATGTAGCAGAAGGCTTAGTGCCTAAAACATTCAGTGGCACTAAATGTGCCATACCAGTTCTGTATAATCACAGAAACAGAACCTCAAATGAGTTTAATTATAGATGTTAGATGAAAATAATGAATATTGGTGACTCAGTTCTAGAGTTCCCTACTGCATACACTGGGTTTGTTTTGATGAGAGTAAAGTATATAAAAAAAACCTCTGTGTATATAGAGAAAAAGAGGGAGAGAGAGAGATAGCCTCTAAAATATATGTGTGTTTATATTATATTTTCTTAACTAGAATAAAATGGCAAATCATATATCAGAGCTTCTTCTGGTTATCTATGAAAATAACATTAAACAACCTTGGCTTCTTCACAGTACAGAATGGAAAACTTACAACATAGCAAAAAAATATATATCACGTTTTTTTTTTTTATTTACAGGTTGTGAAAAGGACTGGAAATCATATCATTAAAGACTAGAAGAAACATGTTGCATACAACAGTTGCCAGCAATATTTTTTGGGTGATCTGCTGGGGTGTATTCTTCTTTTCCAAATTGGAATGCAGTGCTTCAGGAAGATTTTTACAATATCCAGGACATCCTGTCATTCAAAAATCCAGGATGTCATTGATCCACATATATCTGTGGGTCACAGGATGTGTATGCACTACCAGCAGAGGAAGGTTAGAGGGCTGACAGCAGCCTGCAGTGACTCGCAAGTATTTGTATGCTCAGGGAAGCACTTAAAATTCTCTGCATCTCACAAGTGAGAAACCTGAATGCCACAATCTTTTCTCTGAAATGGACAGCTACAACAGTGAAAGCGCTGCTTTCTGCTATGGCATTTTAGAATCCATGACTGTGACACCTCTGGGACAGACCGACGGCTCCTGGCTCGGGAGCATCAAGGAGCTGAAGTCAAGGCAGCACTCAGCCTAAGTGCTTGAAACCACTGAAAACAAGGTGTCTCTGCATGGCCACACCCTACTCAATCCTTTCTAAACAGCAGACAGAACCTCTCCTCACTCTCAGAAAAGACAGAACCTCTCCTCACTCTCAGAAAAGCCTTGTGGAAACCATTCAGAGAGCAGATGTTATCCCAGCAACAGCTGGATTTTGCCTCTACCTGGATGTGCTGCCTCCCACAGCCACAGCCAACACCTGTGAACCTGATGCCCAGTCCTTTTCCCAAACTATGATTTAAAATAAAAAAAGGGAAAAAAGGAAAAAATAGACTGGATGATTGTAAATAAGTTTGTTTTGCTATTTTGAAGCTGCCCAGGCAACTTTACTGTAGCCGCTCTCTTCCCCTGTTATCAACAGAGAGCTCACTAAATCCAAAAGAAAAAGAAAAATTATTGCCCTGCTGAACATTTGGATCGACAGCAAGTGTTAACTACACTATGACTCCTTTCCAGCAAAATTGCACAGCACTTAGTGCTGACAATTTTGTTCAATAAAGGTCAATAAATCCTTGCAGAAAGTCTTTCAATACTGAGATTTTTATGGAGAATTTCACACTAAAAATATATTTCTCTTTCTAAAGTGCCTTTCAGCTGGTATTATTATTTGCCCCATACAAGAAACCTCTAGTTTAATAACTTAGCTCAAAAACTTGAGCAAGAGATCTCAAAGGCATCTCACTGGGCAGGAAAACATGTGGCAATAAGGGCATAATTGGCATTCAGTTACTGAAAAATCACATGAAAAGGCTGGGCACAGAAGAATCTCATGAATCTGCATAAAACTTCTGGCAAATCTGTTCCTCGTGTTATGTCCAAACCAATCTCAATAAAAGCTAACTTGGTTTTACAGCAATTCCCCACACATAAGATTGTATTTCTGTAGTTTTCACATGCTAAAACAGTCTAATATGATCTGGGCTTCAGAGAATGACTTTTCCTTCTTCTCAAAGTGATCTTTTGATGATCTCTTGTTGTTTGACTTCAAGCTCTGTGTAGCAGTTCACAGTCCTTAAGATGTGATATTGCCCCAAAAGCATTTGCAGGCTTTACAGCTTGGAAAGAGATTTATCTAAACCTCACCCCAAAAGGTAAAAAATCAATCTCCCTAACATAATGTGAAAGCAGTCCAGGGGAAGTGGAAGATAGTTTCAGAAAGGTGTGAAGGACACTCAGGAGGCTGACAGTGATTTTGTGATTATATTGCATCTTTGTTCTAACAAGGGAGCTAAGAGCAGTTCTCATTGCTCAGCAAGGGAGGTGGAACAATCTCAAAAGGAAATTATAATTACTGGAAGGATTAACTCAGTTTGCATTTTTATATCTTAAATAAGGAACAGAAGGTGTTCCTTTATAGCTGCAAAAATAGGAAAAAGAAGGAAAGCATTTTTTGTCCACTGCAGCAGGTTGCCTTGTACTGTATTTACCTTACTAAATACAACTTAGTCCTTCTTACACAGAACAGTGTTAACAATAGAATGATGAAATCACTGCTCTATTTTATTCAGGATCATACCAAGCAAAAAAATGACAGGGCAGAAAAATACATCAGGCGTAGAACTTATCTAAATATTTCTAAATTTCAAAGAACTAGAATTGATATTTATTTCTTAAAGAACAAGAAAAGAAAAGAAAGAAAATTAGAAAGAAGGTGGGAATAACACAAAATCAATAAAATATTACCAGATATAAGTTAAAAGCACTGATTTATTCATATTTTGAGTCAGATAAACAAACTGTAGGGTAGATTTCATGAATATATCTAAACAAGCCTTTTTCAAAATAGACCAAAATAGAAAAAGTTTAACAAAGTATAAAACAGAAAATTTCATATTATGTTGTGATATTATAATGAAAATACTTATGAGAATATAAAACTTGGGAAATAAATTTCAGATTCATCAACCATGTTCAGTTATCATTAGAGCCTCAAAAACCTGTTTAAATAAGCTGCCACCAACCCTGGTAAAGCTTTCTAAGAAGCATCCTTCAAATTAAAAGGAAAATATCTCTGTCTTAATTACAGGAAGAATGAAACTTAGGTGTCTACATTGTACTGAATATCCATATCAGAAAATACAATACAACATTTCTAAGAACAAAAGCATTGCAGTGTTTGATACTTTTGTGTCAAGACCTGTGATAGCAATCATAGAAACAGGGCGCGGGAGAGAAACTGATTACAAAGAATCTTCCATTAGTTGTAGCAGAAATAAATCATATGCAAAACTAGAAGAAGAACCTTGAGGTACTGACTGCCAGTAAAATAAACTGAAACCAAATACAATACTTTTTATGTTGAAAAAGGCATTTAAGATCTTTAAGCCCAACTATAAACTTAACACTGCCAAGTCCACCACTAAACCATGTCCATAAGGCCCCAATGTCCTGTAAGCTTTCCTTGCCAGGTTGGAAAATACAGAATTCTGATAGTCTTTAGAAGGGAGGTGATGAACTAAGAACACTTTTACAAACACCTTTTTGCAGAGTTCCAATTTCCAGTGATTAAAACCAGACCTGTCCAATTACTTCACAAATCCTAACCTTTCCATTCAGACTGTTTCATTTCCTTATTAAAATACAGGTTGATGAGAATCAAAGTGGAAATTAAGGAGTTAAAGATGAGGTCAAACTGAGCATATGAGAGCTGCATGTAGATAAGTCTTCTAATTATTGGAGTGGAAAATAACTTATTCAGGAGCAAAAGGAAAGAAGGCCTCATTTCTGTGATACAAAGTACAACCCTCCTCATCCCCTTGTTGATGGATATTTGAGGTGAATGCTGACTGCCTAAGGGAACAGACCAATGTATAACATTCAGGTTTTCTTGAGGACAAGCTGAACACACGTCCCAGGCAGTGCTTTCATTCTATTTGCCAGATTTTAGTAAGTGAGGAATCTGAATGGGAAAGCCTGGTAGTACTCACAATGAACAGATGCCTTCTTTCTCTCCTCTTTCCTCCAGAAATGTGTGTTTTATAAAGGTACAGTACTATAGTATAGTACATAAATAGTCTATTTTGGCCTAACTATAAAACTGTACTGTATACATGTACTGTAAAATTTAAACAGTATCATGTTAATTTCTAAGGCTCTAAAATGAAATACAAGGATGTTCCATCAAATACTGCATTAAGAGAATCAGTTCTAAGTCCTGATGAACATATTTATGCTCAACATCCTCTTGTACTGAGAAGGTGGAGGCATCTTGGGCCCCACCAGTGCTCATCTGCAGATACAGTGTGGTTTGAACACACATTTCTGATAAAGAAAATAGTTTCCTGGGATCAAGTGCAGCCAAATAAAAACCAGTGTTATTCTTCAAAACATTTAGTGTATTAGACACTGGACCCTAGAAAGCAAACAAATTTTGTTCTTCTTTAACCACAGGGGGAAAAAAAAAGACATTTGCCTGTTAGTTTTTTCTAAGACCCTGTATTTGCCACTCATGCTGGATTTTGATTGAGTCCAAGGAAACTCAGAATATGATTTAGTTAAGAAAAATAACTTTTATTGATCTATTCAGTTTTTCATGTTTATATCATAATCATCTTTTTCCTGTTGCAGGGAAGCTTACATACACAGTGTTCAAAAGTACAACAGCAAATTAGGCAACAGCTCAGCATAGGCCTACATTAGGCAGTAAGTAATGTCATTCAAGGTAATCAATTTAACTGGCTCATGAAACTAAGTAGAACTGTGCTCAAGAGAGATATAACACCCTTGATGTGCACACTGCTTACTACTGCTGCTCTTCCCCCTCCAAAAAGTCCAGGCTTTTCCTGCTGGGTTTGGTGGGTGTCCTGTACCTCTTGCTCCTTCCCCTCACATGTTTTACCCTGACAGGATGCTGTGGAGCTCCTCCACCAGACTGAACTGGAAGTTTTCCTTTTTAATTGAATACTGTCTAAGAATTTTTACTTTGTATTGATTGATCTCAGTAGCAACCTTTTCTCTTCCACACCTTTCCCATCAGCTCACTCTGGCTAAGTCAAAATGTTGTGAAACCACCAAAATAACTTGACATTCTTTCCTCTATCCCACCCTTCAGTGTTGAGTCACAGGTGTCACTGCCCACCAGGTTTTGCTTTAGGATGATTTCAACTTCTGCCTTCTCAAACTTGCTTTTTTAATGAGAAATGAAGAAAAGAGTGAGTCTTGTGCTTGGCCAACAAAACCCTGCCTTCTTTGGATTGATGCACACATTCAGAAAGTACTGTACAAAGACAGTTCTGGTGAGGCAGTTCTCTGAGGATCTATGAACAAGACCATAATTCCTTACCATGTTTATTTCCCAAAGATTTTCTAATTCAGTCAGGTACAACATTTGATTCTAGGCTGAACTTCATTAATTGGACAGTGTGGTACCCCAGGTTCACAAAAACCCCCTAGCAGGTACTGCTGGCCTTGTAACCCACATTCACACATCCAAATCAAGGAACTCCTTCACTTTCATGTCCAGGGCTCAGTGCCTGTCCCACTGCTGCCAGGTGGGGTGAGGTAGATCTGTTCCCCCTTGTTCTATGGGAAGCTGTCAGATCTTTTGAACTCTACTGGAAGTGAAACCAGTATTGAGCAGTAGAGTCAGTTTAATATCTCTGTACATTTGAAAACCATTTGTCCTGGGATACAACCAAAAATTTACTTCTCAGATTGATACCTCTTCCACCATTCAGCTTTTCCAGTCCTTCAGAGCCCAGCTCTCTGAAAGTCTGCTCTTTGGCACAGAAAACAACAACAGCACACCTGAGGGAGCAAAGTCTTTTCACTTCAAGCAACAGCTGTGGGCAGGCATGGGAGACAATGGCTGAATTTGTGAAGGAGGGATTGTAAAAGCAATGGTGTTGAGATTGAGACAATAATCTGTTTTCTGAGTTTATTTCACAAATTTTTCCTTGATCTTGAAGAGAAGTCTCTAAGTTTACCTTGCTCAATGCTTGGTTAACTTTGAATTATTTATACTTACTTATTCACAGAGAGCCTATCTTGATATCCAGGCACACCACATAACACATATTGCAGCAAGAGTAAATGTCATCTCTCCTGAGCACTTCCTCACCACAAGCCAACAAGAAATCTCTTCACACTCTTAGAGTTAGGTCATGCCAACCACTTCTGCAAATTTTGGAAGTCTACAAATGCAGCAGCAACAATTTCCGTAGTGTCTTTGTTTAAGATGGAGGTGCTGACAAGGATGTCTCCATTGAAGAACTAAATCTTGGAAATGTAGTTTAAGATGGAGGTGCTGACAAAGATGTTTCCAGTGAAGAACTAAATCTTGGAAATGTAGTAAATATTGTTAGGAAGGATCTTGAAAATTTATCTGGACCATCTCTAAGATATTGCTGGCAGAGATTTTGTTGAATCTGGATGATGTAAAGTTAACTACAATTGACAAATACTTTAGCTGTCCCTGGAAAGGATCTTTGCTCTAATCCCGACAGTGTGATGTAAATCTGATATTGCACAACCTTTTTAGGATATTCAAATGGAACAGAGATGCAGCTCATTTGAGACAGCAAGAAGCTAAGATGATAGTGCCAGATTCATCTTTGGAGCTCCCTGTAAAAAAGGTAAAACTGATATAGTATTAAACTTCACCTCCAATTATCATTTAGTGCCTGAAGAGGTGCACATTTTATTTGTGTGCATTGTACCAAAGCCCAGGCTGGGAAGATGGTGATTGCAATATCACAATATTCCTTCTGAACCTCCTTGGACACAGACCATGTAAACTGTGAACAACAGTTTGGCACTTGGTACCACTGTGGCTACCTGAGATGATCACATTGCTCGGTGCTCTCCTTCTTGTCTATATTCTCCCACTGTCTCATATTATGCTGTAAGTGTATTATGCTATAAGTGTAAGCTCAACAGTGATCTATTTTGCTCTGTGATTGTACAGACACTGGTATTAGGGTTTCTGAAGTGTTTTTCACTTCACATAATGATGAATTCCTGTCTAAAGTTCAATAAATGCAAACTAAAATTGTATAAAATTCAACACGGTCATAAAACAAAGTATTAAAAAATCCAGTGGTCTGTATCTAATCTATCCAAAATATTGATATTCAGCATAAAATAATGCCTTTGACAGCTGTGGTTTTCAACAGAACTGCCTTTGAGCAGTTTTTACACCACATTTTGGTATTCTTATCCAATTCAATTCTAAAGGGAACTGGAATATTCGTCTTTGCAATGGAAAAAAGAAAATGCAATGTAACACACTTCAGAACTTCCATGAACAAATAAAAATCCAGCAGAAATATTGATCCCACATGATGTTTGCTGCTCTCTCTAACAGAAGGTATTTAGGTTCCAACCCTTTATTTAACTGTTCTTTAGGGCTGCATCTTGTGAAACAAGTAGTTAGAAAAGAGTGTGTTATTATCCTCATGATCTGAGTGTTGTGCAGCAGCTCTGTGGCTGCACCAGGCACTGTCCATCACAGCTGTGTGCCAGCAGGATGATGAGCACCATCAGATCACTGACAATAACTGGACACTGAATGCTCTGTTCTCAATCTGACTCACTTTGACATCTAACCATTGCTTTAAATTGGTTCCAAGTAAAACTCTTGTTTGTCATTTTTCCCTATGTCACTTCATGGTTCTTCACCTTTCACTGCACTTATACATAAACTCAGCCATTATGCTCAGAATTTAGCTACCTGAATCCATACCAATTTCAGGCATTTTTCTTAGGCTCTTTATCTGGGTTTTAGGCTTTTAGTACAAGTCTTTGCAGCAGCTGGCCATTTAATAATGATGTTTTCTGACACTCACCAACAATTTTAAATCCTTCATTTAGGCTGAAGGCTTTTCTGCAGAGGAGAGGTAGAAATCAATTTTAAATTACAGCTTCAAATTGGAAGTTTAACTCCAGAGGATGGATGCTATATTCTCTAGTACATAAGATTTCCATTGAGCTCTGCAGCAGCTCTGGTACTGCAGCAGAACAAAGCCTGGTGGCTCAGGCAGGGAAGTGGGACTTGAGCACTTCCCTGAAGTAGATAAAAAAGCACTACAGTGAATCAGGCTCCTGCCATGGAGAATAAGCCAAGCCTGTGCCTCATTCCCCACAGACAGGACCACACTGCTGAGGCACAGCTGTCACAGTGAGCTCCACAGAGGGGTGCTCCTGCTCTGCACCTTCAGGGTGCTCAGTGGAAATACATATTTACCTTAAATGTAAAGTCATGTACACCAAAAGCAAAAACAAGCTCTTTAAAAGTTCAGAATACTTATTTCTAAAAGTAACTGTAGCAAAGTTGATTTTTTAAGCCCCAAATAATCAAACACAACTGCCATATCACTTGGCAGGACCAGCTTCTAGCTTCTAACACTTTGTTTCTTATCCTTTCCTCTGTATCTTCCACCACAATGTAGGCAAATACATTATTCCTGTTTGATAGTGGTAATATCTCTCCTGAGTCAGCTCTTTTCTAAATTATTCTTTTTGACTATTTAATTTTCACACTTTGGATATGATTGAAATTTTAACTGAACACAGTCAAGCAAATCCAGCATGAAAGGCACTCTTTACAGTCACTAGGTTATTGCTAATATATTCATTACTTGTGATATTTACTGAGAATTTGCAAGGAGACTTTACCAATGGTAAATATTAGCCTTACACTTCTATTGCCATTCTTGTGAGAATATTGCTGGTTTTGAAGAGTTGAACATGAGGAAAAATTTACTTCTTTGCTCTCCTGATAGTAGCACTGGGTATCCCTATGCAGGAGAGGGTAGTTGTTATGGGAATAGGAAATATTCAAGGTGGAGAGAGTCAAGTTCCTTTGCTTCAGTGGTATTAACCAAAGTAAAACTGTTTTCCTTTTACCTGAATTGACTACATAATTTGTGTAGAATCTTGCTTAAAGCTCCTTTTAAATGTCTGAAAAAATGTTATAATTCCACACCATATAAGGGTCTTGCTTTGGTAAGGGGTAGTGATGCTGCACAACACCAGATGTAGTTCTCTATGCAACCCATACAGCAATAAAAATCAAGAAATGAAACATATTTCTCTATATCTTTAGGCAGAGTACAAGGTCTAGGCAAACAAAGGGCTCTGTTCCCTGGATTATTCCTAGCTGTTCTTGTGCCTTATCCTAGGCTAAGAAGAGAAAATTAGATAAATACAACATGGTTTTACCAGAAGTTTTTTTGCACATGAATAACCAGACATTTTTCCTTGATGACAAACTTATTTTGTAGATGGTAGAGTTGGCTTAAATTTAATTTTTCTCAGTTTCTATGGAATGACACGTAAGAAGGTATAAGCAAAGCTGAATAAGGTCAGGATAAACTGACAAAAGGCAAGTTGGGGAGCTGTGCTGGTTTTGGCTGGAATAAAGTTAATTTCCTTCAGAGCTGCTAGTGTGGGGCTGTGTTTGGGGTTTGTGCTGGAAACAGAGCTGGTAGCTCAGGGATATTTTAGCTGTTGCTGAGCAGCCCTTCCACAGAGCCAAGGCCTTTCCTGTCCAGCATCCCACCCCAGCAGAGAGGAGGCTGGGGGTGCACAAGGGGCTGGGAGGGGACACAGCCAGGACAGCTGACCCAGGGATATCCCACACCAAATCCCACACCTCATCCCTATGGCTTCGTGCTCAGTATGTAAAGTTGGATGATGAAGGAAGGGGGAAACATTCAGTGTGATGCCATTTGTCTTCCCAAGTCACCATCACCCATGATGGGCCCTGCTCTCCTGGCTATGGCTAAGCACTGCCTGCCCCTGGGAAGCAGGAATAAATTCCTTGTTTTGCACTGTTTGGGTGCACAGCTTTTGCTGTCCCTATTAAACTGTCTTTATATCAACCCATGTAACTTTTTTTTCCTCTGATCCTCTCCCTCATCCCACCTGGGGAGTGAGCAAGTGGCTGTGTGGGGCTGAGTGAGTTGCTGCTTGGGTTAAACCATGGAAGTAACAAAGGGAAAATATTATTTAGAAAAGGGAAATATGAGGCTGGCAGGGGTTAAAAGCAAAGCAGATTAAGTCTGGATATGATTCAGCTGAATACTCACACAAAGTGTTTAGTGGTCTTGATAGTGGTCATAATTTAAAACATTGTATTAAAAAGAATCAGAGTGTTGCAAGGAAAGAAGTGATCATCTTTGAGACTATGAATAATAGAAGTGGACCAAAATTCAGTCCTGCAAAAGGCCATGTACAAACAAAATGAACACCAAAATCTTCTAATGTGGATTGGAGTTCATCAGTGGAAGTTACTGAGAGGGCACTGACCCCAGGGTGACAGAACTCTTCACATGGTACGTCCATGGAAAGGGCACATATAATTATAGACTGTGCTAGAACTTACTTCCAGTAGAGAACAGGATGTATTCTTTCCAACACATGGACCTGGGGAAAACTCAGCTACAATTCTGTGTATAATTTGGGTTATCTGTGTGAAACCAAGACAGGTTCAAATGCAGACAGATGCAGGACACAGGAAATGAGAAAGCAGTAGAAATAATAGAAAATTAGAAAAGGTTTCGCTGCAAATCAAAGAGTGAGAGGGGACATTTTTGCTGTCTATCAAAGCCCCAGAATAATCCTGGAGGGGGAGAGCATTTTAAACCAACAAAACTTGAATTCAACACAAATTTTGTAAGTAGGTGAAGGAACCTAGTCACGAAAACAGATACTTCTGACCATTCAAAGAGTGAAGTTCTGGAAGATCTTTCTAATAAGAATGGAACACAGAGAACTAATGTAGCTGGTAAAAATTGTATGCATCACTGCCTTTAAAAAGATTAGTGTATGATAATGATGTGTTGTACTGGCTCTAATAACTGGGAACTAACAGCATGAAGTTCAGGCTTCTGGTTCTCCAGAATATTTTTTCTATTATTCTGAGCGTGGAGGGGAGTCTACATTCAGCTTACAGGTTTTAGATCTGCTCAGAGGCTCAATAACTGTTCTCATCAGAAAGCAGGAGGTAACTCTGAAACAGAAACCCCATAAGCTTGTCAGGCAGCGCCTGGGTGCTCTGCATACATTAATTTCATATATTTATTTATTAACTAATACACTGAGTAAGTAACTTTTTTCTATGATTTCCAGAGTGATGATAAATGGTTTTAAACCTCTACTTCCAAAATTCCTGTTTTATTCTACGCTCATCATAAACATGCATGGATATAAAATGGCAATACTTTTTTACTGTTCATTTTTATAATTTTAAGAGGCAGCTGTGACATTATACACAATACACTAAATAGATTGGTTTATAATATTCCTACAACTTCCTATTCATACACAACTTACTTATTCAGTTCTCTATGAATTGATTGTTCTTCTTGAGCAATTACACCATTTCAAGAAACAAATTCACTTTTTCTTATTATACTTTTCATTACCTTTTTTTTATTATTATTATATGTTGAGTCCAATATTGTGGGAAATGGTGACTTTCATAGCTACTAGTGGGAATAAGAAGAAACAGCTTCATTTTGCATTAAATCCTGATAGATACAATTTCAAACAGGAGATATTTTCCCATATTGTTTAGGTACATGGGAAAATGCCATCCTGAATAATATTTTGAAAGTACTATTGGAAATTGGTTATTGTTTCAAGAGCAACGGACTCTTCTGAACTAGATGGTTGTGCCAAGCAAAATATATTAAGAGGACTAGAAGATTATGTTAGCAACATTCATAATGGGGAAAACCACCTCAGAACAAAAGAAAACCATGCAAAGAATAAATAATGGCCTAATTGAAATCCATAAATATTTCATGTGCTCTTTTTTTATTAGCTGTTAATAATGGCTGCATTGCAGAAATGCTTTCTGGATAGAAAGAGAACTAAGTGCCTTGAAGGCTTTTCTGCAATAATTTACTATTGAACTTTGTTGATTTTGTTCAAAAACTGACCACAGTTTTGTAGCATGGGGAAAAAAATAAACTTGGTAATAGTTCATGGAAACTGCTAACTCAGAGTCCAATTAGAAGTCTTCAAAGGCAGGAGGGTGGGTATCTTTTTACCTTAGGGTGTCTGGACAAGATTAACTTTTCATGCTTTCACTCTGGAGTATTTCTCAGCGAGTTTCCTCGAGGTTTGCAGCCCCAACTGAGCATGGTTGAGACTTTGCCTGGGGGGAGGTGAGGGGGGCTCTTTCCCATGTTTGCGCAGCATGACCTATGGTAAAGGTCTGAAATTTTCTATCAGTACAAGGAAATGGCAGCTATGGCTCCACAACACACAAATTGCACACGATCTGTCCCACTCCCCACACAAACAATGGAATGTTGTAAACCACACCTCACCACACTTTGCCGAGGAATAGGAAATGGTAATTTCATCTTAAATGCAAGATGTAGTCACCCTTTCAAGCACTCTACATGCGTTTAGGGCATTTCCCCCCTACTAGGAAAACAATACGAGTATCTCCATGTGCCCTGAACATACAGGGCAGAACATACGTGTTTTTGACTTGTTATAAAACCCAGGAAGCCAAAACAATATGAGTCTATTAAGGCACAATCTTCTTAACAAAATATATTGGGAACTTCTGGGGAAGTTCCTCCAAATTAGGCACCCATTGCCTAGATAGGCAGCAACATCCATCCCATAAGTAACATTAAAAATATTTCTACATTAATATACAAATATCTGCTCTCTAAGAGTGCTGTGTTCTCTCTGCTTCAAGACCCGAAATTATTTTAACTGAAATGCATTCACATAATTCTAATTAAATACAGACTACATTGGAAAATTACACTGAAATGCATAAAGAGCAAAGAAACACCACATTTTAGGCAAACTTTTCCATTGCTTTCCACAAACTTTACAAGATATACTTTCTTATGACACATTATCTAGGTAGGGACAAGAACCTCGTAGTAATAGAACACTCTAAAAAAAAGTTTCAGAAAGTAAAGGTGATGGAATAAGTATAGAGTACGAGAGACATCACCATTTAAAACAGGCGGGTGGGCAAAGCTACAACTATAAACAAAACCAAAAGCGTGGGCATCCATCTCACACGCGATGCCCATTCATAAGCGCATGTGCTTAAAGCCCGGCTGGCGATGTGCTAGACGCGAGCCTCCCGCTCTGCCGGTGCGGACGGCAGGACAAAGGCGGGCAGCGCACCCGCACCCGCAGCCCGGGGAGGCTCCGCGCCCGCGGCTCCCGCACGGAGCGGGGCCGGAGCCGCCCGGAGCCGCCGCGGCGCGGGGAGAGGCGCGGCTCGGTACCGCGGACAGCTCCGCACTCACCGTCCTCATTCTCGTCGAAGACGGGCGCCCTGTGGGAGTGGCCGCCCCCCATGTTATTCCGCGGCCGGCTCCGCATCCCCCGCCGCCAGCATCCCCCCGAGCGGGGCACTGCCCGCCGGCCGCCTGCCCGCCCGGCCCGCCCGGCCCGGCCCGGCCGGGGGAGCTCCGCAGGGCTAGCAGTCACCCTGCGACATGGACGCGATCCGTCTGCCCCTGGCAGAGACCGCTGCTGCCTGGCAGAGACAGACTTGGCCCTTCTCTCATCGCGGAGGGGCAGGGGAGGGAGGGAGGGACGGAGTTAGGGGAGGAGGGAGGGATGGAGGGGGAGGGAGGAGGAGGCGGAGGTCCTGCTGCCGGTGGCTTTTGGTAAGCGGTAAAAGCTGGATCTACCTGGATCCTCGCGGATCCTCCCTCCTCCGCTTTCCCTCCTCCCAGACCTCCACTGGAGAGCGCGGAGTGCCCGCTCCTGCCCCGGCCCCGCGCCCTGCCCTGCCCTGCCCGGCCCCCGGCGGCGGTGTCTAATGGGCAGTGGGTGCAGAGCCGCTCCTGCCGCCCGGCCGCGCTGGCAGCACGGGAGCCATCGCTCCCGAGGCGCGGCAGAGGCGGGAGGGCGAGCATTGCCCGGGCTCCAGATGGTTTTTGCTTTGCCTCCCGACTGGGAGGGGGCGTTCATCGCCGGCAGCCCGGAGGGACGCGGCCGGCCGACCGAAGTTCGCTGAGTTTACAAAGCGGCAAAAAGAACCAAAGGGAGCTGCTCCTTTCCCTCCCGCTCCAGCCCGTTCCCCCGTTCCCCGGGCGGGGCGGCCCCGGGAGCGCGGGCTGGGCGGCGCGGGCAGCCCGACCCCGCAGCGCCACCTGCCGGTCGCGCCGGGCAGCCCCGAGCCGGGGCGGCTGCGGGCGCCGGGAGGGAGCGGCTCCTGCGGGGCGGGGGGGACGGCAGAGAGACAGGTGAATGTGTGTGTGTGTGAGTGTGCAGAGAGACAGGTGAATGTGTGTGAGTGTGTTTGTGGAGAGGGACAGGTGAATGTGTGTGAGTGTCTGTGTGTGTGTGTGTATGTGTGTGAGTGAGTGTGCAGAGGGACAGGTGAATGTGTGTGAGTGTAAACATGTGTGTGTGTGTGTGGGTGGGTGGAGAGGGACAGGTGAATGTGTGTGAGTGTAAACGTGTGTGTTTGTGGAAAGGGACAGGTGAATGTGTGTGAGTGTAAACGTGTGTGTGTGTGTGTGTATGTGTATGTGTGTGAGTGAGTGTGCAGAGGGACAGGTGAATGTGTGTGAGTGTAAACGTGTGTGTGTGTGTGGAGAGGGACAGGGTGAATGTGTGTGAGTGTAAACGTGTGCGTGTGTGTGTGGAGAGGGACAGGTGAATATGTGTGAGTGTAAACGTGTGTGTGTGTGGAGAGGGACAGGTGAATGTGTGTGTGAGTGTGAGAGAGTGCGTGTGTGAGCGAGTGTGCAGAGGGACAGGTGAATGTGTGTGTGCGTGTGGAGAGGGACAGGGTGAATGTATGTGTATATGCACGTGTGTGTGAGTGTGGACAGGGACGGTCAATGTATGTGTGTATACACGTATGTGTGTGAGCGAGTGTGCAGAGGGACAGGGTGAATGTGTGTGTGTGTGCACGTGTGTGTACAGAGATGGACACGGTAAATATGTGTCATGTATGCACATGTGTGTGTGTGGAGATGGACAGGGTAAATATGTTAAATATGTGTGCATGTATACACGTGTATGTGTGTGTGTATGTGTGGAGATGGACAGGGTAAATATGTGTGCATGCATACACATATGTGTGAGATGGAGGTGGACATGGGTAAATATGTGTCCATGTACATGCCTAAACATGTGTGTGTGGAGATGGACAGGGTAAATATGTGTCCATGTAAATGTGTACACGTGTGTGTCTGGAAATCTCTCCTCTCTAAAAGTGCATTAGCTAAAACTGCCAGCACTGGAAAGGGATTACACGGATCACCTGCCATGTAGCAAACAATGAGCTTTCTAGGCTTGCTGTTGATATTTATAGACAGAAATAGCTGTATCGCTCCCTTACAAAAATTCTACCGTTAGCAACCTCTGAGTGAAGTAGAAACAATTGTGTTCAGCACTTCCTCCAAAGGGAAACAAGTAAAAAAATTAAATATCTATATTAATACTGTATCCAGGTCAAAGCCTTTGCAGTTGCTCCAGAGGAAACCTGCAGACAGAAAAAAAAAATCAAATGGAAGTTGCATTTTTGCTTCTTCACTGTTACATGGGGAGAAGAGGGAGAAGGAATAGAAGGCAGAAACAGGGTATATGTATTTCCATATAGAGGCAGAAAGGCTTTACCACTCTCCTATAGTATTTATCACCCTTCTTTCAGTATAGCTGTTTAGAAAAGCCCAGGAGCAAATACTGCAAAGCAGAAGAACTTTCAGTCTCTTTGTATATGACTTTTACCTGCCATAGTTACTCTCATGACCTGTCTTTGAACCCTATGTAATGCTGCTGTAACCTCTCTGGGAAAGGCTGATTAGACTTAAATGAAGTGGTAAGATCCTGAGCTGTGTGGCTGAGAACTCAGAGCTTACAGCCTCTACAAACCCAAAAAATGGATAAATTCAGACATGGTGATATTTTTTCCATAAGTAGATATGGACAGATTATATCACCTGCTGACGTCCTTTACTTAAATTATTTGGGTTATCATTACTTCCATGTGAAAACATTTGCAAAATAGGGAAGCTTTCAAAACTTTGACCAGTGATTATTCTTCTAAAATGGAGTCTGGAAAGCATGACTTACTCTTTGTCATTCTTTTGTTTATTACTCACCCATTCAAAGATTTAGTCATCCAGTCAGGAGCAGAAATAACATCATGTTACTGAATTTGTGTTCCTTCAGCCAGAAGACAGCAATAATATTCAGAAATCACAGAGCTTCAGCTCTCTTTTGGGTTACCTAACCAACGTGGTGCTTGATGTTAATCCATTTTCTTTAGCAGGAAAAGGAACAAGGAGGACTGCACTTAGGTTTCAGCTGACAAGAGTTACCTTCTGCCTGAGCTAAGGGCTTACATCCAGTCAATCTAACTGCTTCAGTTCACGTGGAAGTGTTTCAAAGTGGCCTTCCAGGTAACGTGAGGAACTGGTTTGCCCCCAGGCTGATCATTTTACACAGGAGAAGTTCATCCATAGAACATAGATATGAGGGATGAGCAGGAGCAGTTTGGTATCCCACTGCATGCAGAAAATACAAATTCATTGCAAACTACTCAAAACTGCCTCCAAGAGTTGCTCCATTTCTTTTTTGTGCCTGACTTCCTTCACATAGACCATAAGTCTAACAAGTTTCCTGAGATTACTTTCTTGATTTCGTATGACAAGGCCCATCATGAACCAAAGCAATTCTAACAATTAACAGAACAATGAGTTGTATCTATCCATTAATTAGTCACTCCAAATAGACTGGTGGGTCATTTTGACTCCTTTGTAGCTTTGCAATAAATCTGCCCTTGATTTGTGCAAAATTCATGGTTTATGTTTAAACATCAGTATAGCTAGGAGGTTAAGACAAATGGCATTCTGTGTTCACATGAAATGTGAAAAATTAACATTTAGTAATAAAGTGTTGATGAGACATTATTTTTAATTGATAACATTATATTCCTCTATAATGCTTGTACTTGAGTAGTGCCAGACATTATCCTTCACAGTAATTTTCTGTTGAAACAGACAAAAAAAAAAAAGATGATCTGACAAGAATTGTTGGGTTTGCTGTTCTGAAAGCAATGTAATGTATTCTTTGCATCAGTGTCTGTGCTCTGAACTAAAATGTGTTTGTATGATACTCATCATCTTCCTGGGAGCGTCAGTGTTTCTGCAAGTAAATCAGAAGTTGTTCATAATGGTGTCCAATGGTGCTAAGCTTGGATGTGTGCTCAGAGCCCAGCCCAGCCTCAAGGAAACCAGTGGCAGTTTCCAGTGCCTTTGACATGAGTAATGTCCAGCCTTGGACACATGGGCTGCTTATTCACATGGTCCTGGGCTCCCCTTTGTCCTTTGCAACCCTGAATGCATGCTAAACTCTGCACAGAGGTATAACTCCAGCATCTTTTTTCTTAAAAATACTCAGAACAATCTGAATTCCATTGCGTCTGCTTCAAATTTAGCAACAACTCTTCAAGAACAATTACTCATATGTTTTTCCAATTGCTTTTGTAAACCAGAAATAAGTCTGAAATTCTTTATCATAACATCATGCATATCAGTACAGCTCTCTGAAGCCTGAGAATTCTCAGAACAATTAAATGTTTACTCTTCTGGGACAGAGATTTCTAAGCTAAAAGCAGTTTCTAAGTCTTGCAAGACCAAAACCAAATCAAACTTCTCATGCTTATCCTTTCCCTGAAAAGACAGTCAGGTTTTGCTTGAGATAAACAAAGTTCTAAGCTTAAAAACACATTTTATTTTTAGCAGGTATCTGCTGCATAGCCTATGCAGAAAACACAGCAAGGAAAAAGGACATTCAAATAGACATCTTTTCTTCCCTCTCTTTTCTTTCCCCCTTCCTCCTGCAATCAGCATGAACATCATTTTGAGGTATTGTTTTACATTTTCATTTAAGTTCTATGTTGTCTGGCTTAGATTAACAGTGATTTTTTCAGATCTCCATGCAGCGTTAGCTATAAAGAAAATCAAATGTGATTGCAATCCTTTGCATTATAAAACTTCCCTCAGGGAATTCAGTGGTTTAAAGCCAGTAATTCTATGATTACAGCTTTTGTATTAAAATGCTTCTGATGAGACTTACGGGGTGAGGGTGACCTTACAATTCTTGATTTCACAGCACACCTTGTTGATATGCTAATATTTTTAAATTGCAGACTGTTTACATTTTTGTGTTTGAATACTATCCTGCAGTTAACAAAGAAGATATTAAAATAGCATCTTTTGACTTTATGATTATGACTACTTTAAAAGGAAATATGATGGGTTATAAAGTCCCCTTTTTGGAAACCAGTAGGGTCACCTATTCTATTCTATTCTATTCTATTCTATTCTATTCTATTCTATTCTATTCTATTCTATTCTATTCTATTCTATTCTATTCTATTCTATTCTATTCTATTCTATTCTATTCTTTTCTTTTCTAAACTTTGCACAGGACTGCAGTAAGCTCACTTTGGCTGTTCACTATGTCAGCTGAAGCAGTGGTAAATCTGCTCAAACCCTGTTTCCAAAGCACATATACTCTCCTCTGACCCCTTTCAGATCAGTAGGATGTGCTAAAAGGCAGAACATGCTGAAATCAGAAGAAAAACTTTGTCTTTCTGTGGTTTGCTCTCAGAGCATGGCCTCTGCTCATATTTATTTTTGTTTTAGAGAACTTATGCATTGGGAGTGTTTGCTAAAGAACCAAGCAAGAACCTGAAGTACAGTCTGACAGTCTTCTATTCTCTCATCAGGCACAAGTGCTTGCTGTTCCCAAGAAAGGCCAGAGACTCTGCAAATTGACTGACTCCTATTTCACTCCTGATGATTTTGGAGAAAACTGTTTCTCCTAAGACTCTATCAAAATAGTGTTAAACTCCTGGAGTTTTATTGAGATTTACTGTGAAAAGCAGTGAGTCTAACTGGCATTGTCTGGCATATCCATGTGACAGACAGAGTATAAGTTGAAGCATAGGTCAGATCAAAGTGTCCAACAAAGGATCCAAGCACAGACCAAAGTTTCCTTTACTTTTCCAAGATTAAGACAATGCTGGGAAAGAGTGGCTTAGTTTGGCTTCACAACCTGCTCTCCTAACTGCTCCTTCCCCAGCAGTCCCATCTCTATTCCCCAAACAGTCCCACCAGTTTAAAGCATAACAGACTTTTGGACTAATCCCAGTATGGGTGACCAGGCATGGATTTGTGCGAGGCTACAAGCATCTATTGCCAAGATAATGGAGTATGGAATAAATTCATGGACAAGCCCTGCGCAACCAAATCTCATGGTTAGAATGTGAGTGTTGCTTTTCCCACCATCCATTTTACAGGAAGGCTGACAGATTTCACTAAGGGTTATTTATAAAAGGCTGTCAGCCAGATCCTGCATTTTCATTTCATCAGTGTGAACACAACACCACAACAGTGACCATTTACTCAGACCTGCTGTATCTTCAGCCTTCTTTCAGGAGAAAAAGAAAATGATTAGTCACAGGTAAGCTTAGGAAACCATAGGAAAAATTTACCACCTTTAAAAGGACATAAAGGACAAGAAGAATAAGAACACCTGAGTAAGCTATATATTAGAGAAAAACTGGAAAAATTTGTTTGTACAGATCCTAAACAGGTTAAGAGGGGAAAGTCAGTTCTGCACTATATCAAATGCACTGGGGTCTTAATAACAGTAGGTTTAGGGCTGGGCTTCTAGTTAAGTTCTAGTCTTATTTGTCATATATACTTTATCTGTACAATAGTGGGATGCCAGCCAAGTATTCAAATGAGATTAAATTGCCTGCTTGCGCAGCAAACACCATTCCAGCACTGGCTATCTTAAAAGAGTCTCCAACCCACTGGAGTCCATCAGAAGCTGATTGTCTAAAGTATGAAAGTCAGCTTCCTGTGCCTCTTCAAGGAGTGAAAAGAAAATGGTTACCAGAATCTAAGATCAAAAGTAATTACAGGTCCAGAATTGCTGGCCCCAGTTTGGACATATCACTTTTGAGCTGTGGTTTTGCAATTGGCTTCAGTCACAGCCTGATCAGGTCCATTATGCCCATTTTGTGATTTGACACTCTTACACTGAATCTCAGATTGATAAATCCTAAGCAATTTTCACTGCAGTATATAGCAGAAATCACTTTAAAATAGAGAGCATTTTGCTCCTTTGCAGCTTTTACCTGTTTTCTCTGGAATTCAATGTGGTATGCGCTATTTATTTCCCTCAGCACAGAAAGAGCATGGAAAACTTGTGAGAGATTTTCCTAAGTACCTTCCTTGATATGGCTGAAGTTTTGGAGTCCAGGGTGTGAGAAAGCAAACCCCAATGGTACAGCTGGAAGGTGAGAAACTTGGTGTCATCTCTCTGCAGGATTGTGTGTGGTTGTCGTCTTAAGATCCCTGATAACACTCTGGTCTGAAACAGCTGTGGTGGAACAGAGTCAAGTTATGTAAGATCAAAAAAAAGTATAACAAAAAAGTCAAGAGATTGGTCTTTATTCCATGCAGGAACATGAACAGGAAGCATGGACAAAATATCTTCTGCCTGTACAAGTTTTGGTCACGGCCTTTGGTTTTGTGTTTGGGATGTTAAAAAGGAATTTTTCTATGCCTTCTGAAGTTGTCCAAAGAGGTGTAGGACAAAAGACTTGGGACACCACAGGCTCTGATCTACTTACTGCAACACCATGTACTTCAGCATATTCAGCTTGGGCATGAAACTGTGACTTGGGATCCCCCTGTTCCAGTGCTCATGCTCTGTGACCACTACACTCTTCTTTGTCTTTTCACAAGGTGCTTTCATGTACACAGTATATTTTCGAAGTAGGCTTTTTGCAACCTAAGGAAGGGGCAAATGAAAACGTCTGGAGCTCCTTTCCTTGCTTTAGAGAGACAAACTGGTTCCAGCACCTAACACAGCTCCTGCCCCTCCCCACAGCTGGGTATCCCAAAGGAGGTCACACTGGATCTGTGCTTCCCAGGGCAGGCTGCTCTGCTGTTCTGCTGCTCAGCAGTGCTGCCATTGCCCTGTAACAGCTCAGCCCTTCTCCCTCACAGCCTGCACCAGCCCTGTGTGCTTTATGCTCCCCTCAATCTCAGCTGTTTAATAAGCTTTATTGCTTAACGATTTCTCCCTTCCTCTCTTTGTGTAATGTAGCTGTATCAGGAGCACTGGGGATTCTCCATTAATAACTTGTCCTGTTGTGTTTTGTCAAGTCCTTTCTTGTGACTAGTAATTTATCAGCGGCATTGATTGATGGAAAATTATAGACTTCCCAATCTTTCCTAGCCTGCACTGTGTCTTTCAAGAACTCATAAAGTAGCTCAAGTGATGAAGAGCCCCTACTTAGAAGAATAGTTAAGAGGCTGCTCTTTTAGAGCTATTACATTTGGGCTATTAAAGCAAAACACTTAAATAGGCATGCCAGGATGACTTACACCTCTTGTTTCTTTTCTTCTCAGGAGTGTAGCTACACCTTCTCATTTAGGTTTTGTGTTGCTTTGTTTTTTAATTTGGACATAAAAATCCAAAGCTGCTCAAGATGTGTATTGTCATCTCAGAGATAAGAAAATAAAAGATTGCTATTTGAAAACTGAAGTCCCCTGCTGAATTCACAAGATAAAACCATGCAAGTTGAGGAACCATGATGGTTTTGAACACAGGTAGCTGAGAAATGGAAAAGAAAAATCAACTGTTCACAAAAGTGGCACCTGGATGAACTGTTATCAACAATAATTGAATGTATAAAATAAAGGAAAACATTAGTTGCTGAATAACCCATTCCATTTGCTAAAATGTGTCAGAGTAAAGCCTAGATAGATGCATTCATGAATTGTTCAAGTTTGCAGCAGGGAGGGGAAAAATCACATTATAATTTACAGAGCAAGTGAACAAAATTTAAAGGTTTTCACATCTGCTGAAAAAATAAATGAGAATCTAAGATTTCATAAGTGTTCTTGCAATTAGCAATTTTATTATTTTGCACTACTTTAAATGCTTAGAGGGTAGAAAATAAATACTTGCTGATAATTTTCAGGATAAAAAGCTGAAGAACAACACAGTAGTCCCAAGAAAGATATCTATATTTTCCTCTGAATTGTTTGCTTTACTCTGCTTCAGATTTAATCAAATCTCTCTTTTCCCTTGTCTCATAAAGAGATTTGCTGCATGTACATTCAGTACATGCACACAAGACTCTAATCTGTGCAATGGGATTGTGGAAGAGGCAGAGTAGGAGGGATAGGCTTAAGTGTGCTGTGCAAGTGAGGCTCAGTGGTGCTTGAGAACTACATGGGTTTGGAAAGTTAGAGCTATGCAATTGCACCTTATAAATAATAGCAGGAATTATGTATTGACACCTTGTAATTTACCTTTGGTCACACATAAGCATGGGAAAGCATTTTGCTGCTCATTGCTATTACATTTACTGGAATAATATCCAATTAACACAAGAGCCCAGCTCTCTGTCAGAACCTTGTTATAGAGGCAAAGTCATCTCCAATCCCTCTAAAATATACATCCATGAACCCACTAAGCTCCTTTACCCCCCAGTCATGCATTAGTTCAATGAAAATAACGAGACTAATAAATCTTTCATGGAATGTGTGTTTGTCTTCTCAGCCCTAGTATTCCCCTCAAGTGAAACTGCTGCAGATGTCCTGGACAAACATGTCCCTAGGACTGTGACCACATGCATTTTTGTCCCCCAGCACTGGCTGCATTGACATTGCTGGTTTGGTTTGACACAGGAGTGCACTTTTCAAGCAAACCTCACAGCTGAGTCAGTCCAAGCCTGGATTCCTTAGGGGGACACCAGACCCAGAAGGTGCCTTGCAGGAGTGCAGCCTGTGCAGCCTGATGGTACAGGGCACCAGAAGGGAGGTCATACAAATGAACCCCAAAACACACACAGTATGGATATTACAGCCTCAGCATCAACCTTTCCCACTCCAGATCTGGTCCAACAGCATCGATCTGACTGCTAATATAGATAGAGAAGACAATTCCAGGCCTCTAAATGTTATAGCCCCTTTTTCATTACTGTTTTGCCTCCCTGGGCCCTTCCAAACCCCCACTCCCAATGTTTCTGTCATTATCATGAACATGAAGCAATACATCAGACCAATTGCAGAGTTAATCTATTCTTTCTTTCTTCATTCTTACTCTAAAAAAAGGAAAATAATGTGAAAAGCATCTTATGGAAAATAGTGGTGAATAAAGCTCTTTTGTTATGTACAGTCACAACAGCATTTACTTCCCTGTTGCACTCCAGCTTATCTCAATTTACATTCAAACAATGATTGAAGGAGAAAAATGTGCAAAAGTACCAGGAGAGGCAGCCTATTTAGAGTCCTCAGAACCGTGCATGGGTGCAGGGGATGAGCAGACCACAGGCAGACACATCAGCTGTCCCTGGCAGCCAGTCAGCTGTGAGAAATGAGTTTGGCTCCTGGGGGAATCCTGCAGGATAACACACATTCACTGCAGCAATTTTTTTCTTGTTAATGTAGAATTGGACACCCAGTTTGGTTCAGTCATGCTTGGTTAGCAAGGGGAAGGAGCTCTTTCTACACAGACTAGTCAGGGCAGAAGGGGAAAATTTGCTCAGCTCATGCTCTCTGGGGTCTTCTAGGATTCCAAGTATATGCAGCTCTGTAGATGCCATCGATTTGATGCAGTTGTGAGTCCTTATAGTGTGAAGAAGTTCCTTATTATTCTGCATGTCTATTTTATTCAGATATTATAGCACTGTTTTCCTCTGAAAAAAATCTGTGTGATGGCATAGTTAAATTCAGGAAAGAAATTTCTGTCAAAGGTTAAATTTACAGTAAAATTATGCTTTTAAAATAGCTTAATTTTAGCCTTTTTATGCCTTAAAAATAATTTTATAATTAAAAATTAATTGAACTTTTCAATAGGTATAGGTCTATTACAGTGTCATTTTATATGTCTGATGTTTTTCTGGACACCATCACTCAGGAAAGAAGAGAAAAAAGACAACCAACCCTGAATGGAGATCCAATTTCTCCTGTCCTGATACAGAAATGAGATTTATGACAACTTGATCTAGATTTTAAGGCCTTTCAGACCTACTGTAACCTTCAGCGCTCTTCACCCTTCAAGCCTGTTTATTTTACATCTTTCTATATTCTTTTTTATCTTCCTGGACTCTTTCATGAAAGGGAATAGAGAGAGGAAATAGTACAGTAACAAATACACAAAATTTTCTACAACTGGTGACACAATATGTGGTTCTTATATGAGTTTTATGATTTTTACCTCCCTTTAAGGATGTTTTAAAATAGCTTTAGAGTACATTTGTGGGAATTGTGACATTTATGACAATTATCATTCCTGTTAGAACCTTAAGAATGGATCTAGCTTCCAGAAGGATCCTTTTTTTATGTGCATATAAAGGTGTTTGTCTCTTCTGCTTCTGAACAAACATTTGTGAGCAGAGTTACAAACGTCGATGCTCAGCAGTGACTGCCACCTGCCCCATCCATCCTTCTGCCTTTGTGTGTATTTTCCATAAGGAAGGCCCCACTGCATCTTCAAGATGGAAAATGAGCCTAAAGTAGTGATGCAAATGGTGAACTGATAATTAAAGAAGCTGAAGAAATCATGGCTACTGCTTCCATTACTCTGAAGCCAAAATCTGATTGGTGTCACTGAAGGCAGCTTGTGAAAATTGTTTCATTTGGTAACACAGTTCCCAAAAGCAGGAGTCACCTCATGTCTCCAGAAAAGCATGAGATTTTTTTCTGGCCAAAGTGTGATGTTCGCCCTGCAAAGGGCTTTACCCCTCAGCCTGGAGAGGAGAAACTGCAGCAAGACCACGGGAAGGAACAGAAGCTTCTGCAGGTAGGCAAAGTGCAAATATTTGGGTTCTTTTTCTGCAGAAGGAAAATGTTTTGTCTTGTTTATGTGTTTTGTTTCAACTCTGTTTGTAGCCTTTGTCTTGCTAGGCTGGGAGAGGGTGATTTGTGATTTGGAGCACATTTGTGTGCCTGAATGAAGTCAGAGTGTGCTTGCTTGGAGGGAAATGTGTTACTGTTTCTTGCTGTGACGCTGCTGCTATTGATTGAAAGGAGCCTGCTGTGCCTTACTGCTAAAATTACAGGAATCTTCAATAGACCAACCAAGAGCCCTTGGAGGGGGATAAAAAACACAGAAAGGAAAATGTTGATGTAAAATCATGGTGGTGGTGAAGTTTGTTGTTATTAACTGTTCCTGCTATGAGCCCAAAAGTGACCTTTTCTCACACAGGGTGCTGGAGCTTGTTCCAGGAGAAAGTATTTGAGAGTGTGCTCACTAATGAGGATTTTCCAGAAATCCAGGCAGGTTCTTGTGAGTCATCTCCCAGGAATGGGATGAGAGTGCTAGGGGCCAAACACCCCAGCTCATGCTGATCGTGGGCATGGCAGCAATGTGGGAGTAAATATGTGCTCTTGCTCGTTTCAAAGCAATTTGGTTTCAGTTGATCACTGAAAATTAATAGACCAGAAAACATCTTATTTTCTTAAGAATTACAAGACTGTTTAGAAGATAGTATGTACAGAGGAGTCAGACTACACTTCCTATACAGCACTGACCAAGGGAAAAATGAGTCTCCAGCAATATCTATTCCAGTGTGTGGACTCTATGTGTGTGTAGTTACTCAAGCATTCAGTAACCCAATTTTTAAACATTCTTTAAAAGCTGCTTTTGAAATTGAATATTACACAGGAAAGAAAAGGAGGAAAAATTGTAAAAGTTGGAGTGAAATATGGCGAAACATATTAGTGTGAATTTATTTCTTGGTTTTGATTTACATGCTGCCTGTACCTAAAGAGGTGTGGTATGTTCAGCTAGTGAATAGATACATTCCAAGCCAGTGGCATTGTATATCCTTGAAACTCATCTGATTGTGTGTTTTCTTCCTATATTTTGTGAAAACATTTACTTTCTTGCCAAAAAGACCAGAAAATTTTTTTAGGCAGCATTGAACACACAGCTCATGCTTGCTTGAACACACAACTTGTGTTTGCTCTCTTGCTTTATTCAGTGCAGAACTCGCTGGTCATTTACCACCATGATTGTTTGTCCATGGTTCATTCTGCGCTCTCCCACTTCCCATGCCCTCAGGGTTTTCATCCTCACTCCCAGACAGACACCAGCTCACAATATTTCATTTTCAGCCCTCAGCGTCACCGAGGTTGAAGCCACCACACAGAAGCAAACAACTCTCAAGCACGTGGCACACACAGCCCAGTGGCTGGCACTGGACTCCTCTGTCCAGTGCCAAATGAGCCTCCATTAGAGAATTATGGACATTAAAATGACAGGAATTGAGCTGAGGTTTTCTGAAGCTGAATACACAAGCTGGAGCAGGACAGCCAAGTTCTTGGTGCTGTGAAAGCTCTCTGCTCTGTGATGTGCTAGCACAAAGGAAGAGTTTGATTTTTGGGTTTAAACCCAAACAGAAGAAACTATTTACAAAGACTGACATAGTCAATGTGCTATTCATCCCAAATATTGCCAGATGAAATAAACTCCAAAAGCAGCATTTCTTCTTCTAGGGAGAACTGTTGGAGGAGGAGCTGGCCAGTCTGAAAATCCCATGTACACAAAACCCCCAAATCAGTTACAGACTTTTTCAGATGGATGTGTGTGCTCTTGGAAGGGAGAGAAATTGGAGAACCTTCTCAGTGTGCCACCTCAAGAGGGAATGATTCATTGATGCCTGTAGACACAACAGTGAGAAATCCACCATATTAACACAGACATTTTTCATGTATTGATTTCATGAAACAAATGCTAATCCAGCATGCAATTGCCAGACAAGAAAATACATCATTACTAATGGACTGTAGGGAAACAACTTGTGGAGAAAAACGGCAGTAGGTTAAACACAGAAGTGTGCAGAGGTTACAGCAAAGTTCTGTGACCCAGGGATCATCTTTTCACCACATGTTTACACAGCTTCTAGCTCAGTGGGAGTCCTGATCTATGGCTTTGCCCCCTAAGCTGTAATCCATACAGCAATGCTAACAGCATATGTCATCTGGAAATTGGTCTCCAACCCTCAGCAGTGTAGTAGATAATGACATGTAGTGTCTTCTTATTCTGTGCTTCAGATATTCTCTAGTTACACTAACAGCAGATTTCATTCCCTCACTGGAGGCTGTGAGCCAACAGGCAAAAGGAATTTTTTTAAGAAGCATGCATAAACAAAAAAAAAAGTGAGAAATCATTATAGTCCCTAAGGCACCTATGCTTCAGAAGGACCACTGGCCACATGATTTATTAAAGAAGATTCTGCATTATGCATTAAAAGCTCCGGCACAGAGTCCACCTAAGCATTCCTCATTCGAGTAGGTAGTTGTACACAAGTCTTTGTCCATAACTTTTTCTGGGTGTTTTTTATGCTCTTGGCACACACATGCACACAGTTTTAAGTCAGAGGGTGCCCTTACTGAATTCACCAGCAGCCTGTGAACCTTGAGCTGTGTCCCAAGAAGAACACCATCATCTTTTAATCAGTGCTCTCTTTGAAAAAAAGGTCAGCATCTGATGCTGGTCTCTAACACAGCTGAAGGTCTTTCAGGGATTGCACTGGGAATTCAAGGAATTTATACACCAATTCTGTGCCAAGGATCTCTAAATGTCAGCAGCCTAACCCAAAATTATTTTGTATTTCTTCTAAGAATATAGTTGTCACATCTACTGTTTCATGTTACCTTAAGTACCAGAATAATTTGAAGGGGAAAAAACACCCTCATTTACATTAGTCTTATCCTAGTTTTTAAGTATCTGCTTTCTAATTACTTATAGAATTCTAATAAACTCATTTGCTACTAAATGATGGTGTGTTCAACACTGCCCAAAATACTTATAAAAACTTTATGCCTATCTAGCAGTGATTTTTAGTAAAAGAAGCTGCAACATCCATTTCAGAGCTTGTGAGGTTTTCACCATGAGTGGAGTATTTTTTCTGTATCACTGCAGCATCGTGCATCTCTTACTTAGCCTTTGTTCACCTAAGGTAGAACCATGCAGCTTCTGACTCTTCCACTGCTGCACTTGGGGAAGCTGTAATGATGGGAGCCCCAGGAGAGAGAGTCCTTGAACTCAGTGCAATGAGGGGCTGTGATCCTCTGGGACTTTGCCTGGGTCTGGCAGGACAAGCACACCTCATGGTTTGTCCTCATGCTTGGTCATCTGAACCACATACAAGCAGCCCACAAATCCCTGGTGACTTTAGTTCCTGTGATCAGAATCTACCCAAAAAAAAAAAAAAAAAAAAAAAAAAGTTAAATAATAAAAATCTTGAAAAATAAAATTCAATTAATAGCACCTGAGAGAGTGAGTTAAATAAACCAAAAATTAAAGCCCTAGGATATAATAGAATTTCAGAGAGGCTCTGGCCTAATAGCTGCTCTGTTTCAGGGCTGAAGCCAAGTCCTAAGTGAGGGTGAGACCCTGATAGTTTTAATCAAGTTACTGTATCAGTTGTCCAGTTCCTGACACCAGCTGCCAAGGGGGATGCCAGCATCTGGCTCCACTCAAGAGTAAAATGAAACTTGATTTTCCTCATAGCTCTGCCTTGGGTGAGTAAAAAGAGAAGAATGCATGAAAAAGAGTAATCATACATACATATATGACTTCTCTTACCTCCTGACTTGAAAGATTCTCCTCCAGAACCACATACTGTGCAACCAACTCTGACTCATGACAACAATCACCACTCTCCGTGTCTGTCTCACACATGGCAGAAACATGTTAGTGCTGGATATGCAAATATTTTTTTCCATGTTGTTTTTTTTTCTTTTTCCCACTCTGACACGACCAGAGGATGCAGGGCTGTTCTTGGACAGTGTTGCCTGTGTTCAGAAAATGCCTATGTTGGTCCACAGCCCAGCTGGTAAAAACAAAGAATGTGAAAACACAATTCAACATGAGCTGAAGTTCAGATTCCAGACCCAGGACTGGTTTGTTTTCTCTTCAAGCTTTGAATTCTTCTAATAGAGGGGGTGTGTGTGTGTGTGTGTGTGTGTGTGTGTGTGTGTGTGTGTGTGTGTGTGGTTTGGCTTCAATATTTCCTGGAGGAATGTGTCCACACAGCTAAACAAAATACCTCCCTGGAGGCAGCTTGGGCTTCACGGTCGCTGCAGCACAGAGAGAAAATCTGATTTTACAAAGACAGAAATGGAGTACATCCTGCCAGGGTATAAGAAAATGTCATGCTTGACATCATTAATGGTCAAATGATAACATTGAAAAAATAGTATTTTCCTTGAGTGCATTTAAATCAAGTGCCTTGAAACCTTGTCTATGTCTTTGGGAAAATAATGGGAGATGGATAAATAAAAATAATCAATATTTTCCAGCTATAAAAGGACTATGGTCAGACACCTTTTCCAAAATGCTCTTATGTGCCTTGTAAGTTTGGCTTTTTTTTTTTTTTCCCTGAGGCTTGGTCTGCTAACAAAGAGGTGTATTAAATACAGATGAACAAAAATCTGCTCAGAGCTTTTCCTTCTGCTCGCAAATGCTGATTTGTCTATAGGGCTACTCAGGCCTGACACCAGGTCTCCCTCAACGAAGGTTCAGCTTCCTCAAAGAACAACAAATACATTTAGCCTTTTCCTAGCAAGTTCAACATTTGATGGAAAGGCTTAGAAAATGCAGCTCACTGAAGAGTTTTTTTGTTCCTACTCCTATCAAAGCATAAAGCTAAACAGAGCTGGTTTATTGGCATCAAGAACGGACAGAGTGTGTTTGGAAATGTAACACTTCTTTGAAAAGTGTGTGTAAAGCAGAATCAAAGAGTCTGCTTTGATCACTTTGATACTTTCCTGAATGTGTTTGGTTTCTTTGACTCCATTTGCTTCATTTCTCTTTGGTGTCAGAGAGACAATGGTGTGGACAATGCTGTCATTCTCTGCCCATTGCATTATTACAGAAGCTCATGTACCTAAATTATGCAGTAGGGAGAATTGGAACTGTATCTTTTTGATGTGAACAAAGTTGATGCCAATCTTTTTTGTTAGCCTATATTTAATGAGTAAAACGGGTTGATGTTGTGTGTGTAGCAGCTGCTTTGCTGCCTGTACATGTGCTTTTTATGTTCCCCAGGAGCAGAACCAGCCTTTCTGAGAGCACCCTGTAGCTGCACAGCGCTGCTGGCACAGCACTGAAAATGCTCCATTCAGAGCAGGTGGGACAACTGTCCTCCTCTGGCCAGGGCATTGTCACGTCCTTCTCTGGGCTGGACTCCAAGGCCTCCAGCTTCTATTTCAGGCAGCTGTGAGCTCTCTCCTAGAAAACCATGGACTGTTGTGCCTCTGCAGCTTCAATTCTCACCTCAGACATAGTGAGAGTTACTGGTCAGCCACCAAGGCACAGAAGCAGGGTTCCAGCTTTGCCGGGGCTCTACAGCCTCAGTGTGCCTGACCTTGGGAGGCTGGGATGTATGTGCATAGTGGGCTGAGGAACACCTCCCTTTCCATCCCCTACTACAGAATTCCCAGCAGCAGCCATGGCAAAATGGATTGTGAGCAAGGCAGGCTCTGATGGACATGGAGTGCTCAGAGCTGGCCTTGGCAGGAGAGCAGGGCAAGGACCCAGCTGATGGAAGAGTAACTGGGGTGACAAGGAAAGAGAGGTAGAAGGGAAATATGGATGTGTTGTCCTAACTTTCCCATACACTGAATGTTCTCACTGTTTCTTTCTGCACCCCACACAACCTGAATTCATCCTCCACAGCTATGGGTGGCCAAAAGTGGCCAACATGCCCAATGAGCAGATCCCTGCATTTATACTGACAACAATATCTCCTTGTCCCTGCTGGCTGTAACTCCTCTGACACATCCTAAGATTAAATTCACCTATTTCATGGCAATTCTAACAAGTGGCTAGCATTTATCCCATGATTAATGAGCAAGTATGTAGTAATTAACTTGGCACCTTTTTTTTTTACATCCTCCATAGTCAACATATAATGAGTTCTTGCACTACAGTAGAAATTTTATGTGAAATCTCATAGACAAACACATAGTGTTATTGGATTTGATTCTTTCCATTAATCCAGTCTCTAGCTATCTGCTTTTTATTTCTGATCATTTATGTTGATACAGACTCCTAAATGTTGACATTAGGTCAGTGGAAGGGTGTATGGTTATACTTGCCACAAAGATAGATTGTGAGTAATACAGATTAAAACTTCAGCTGTGTGTCTTTGTGTTACCAGGAAGTCATTATTTCACACAAGCTGCTTGGTTACAAGGTGATGAGTACATTAAGTCTGGATAATTTAAGATAAACAGACATGGTTTTCCTTTAGTATTTCCTCAAGATTACTGGGGAATTGGGAATACTCTTTCCGTCTTGCACACTCACTCATGCTTTTACCCTTTTTGGGCTATTTATTTGAGAAACAATGAACATTTAAATTTTCCCTGCAGACTTTAGCGTGACTTCACTCTTGTGTATTCTATATATATGTATATCAGAAGGACACTTTACATTTCAAAAGCAACAGTTCTCAGTTTTTTGAAGACAGCTGCTTATTTCAAGAGAGCTTCTCATTTGCAAGGGTAGCCTCAGCTCTCAGCAAGAGAGATCACTGCAGTGACATAACTAACTCTCATTGCTGATAAGATTGCTTTTTGCCCAAATGCAGTTTGCCTAGTTTTCAGCTTGGGAAACTTTAAATTCTCCAGTGACTTTGCCAGCTAGACAACGACAGCATCAGAGTGTGAATCACACCATTTCAATGGGCTGATTGTGAAATAAATATGAACAGGAACAGCAGGGGGTAGCTTTTCTTTAGCAGTCACAATTTCCTTTTCACTATATGCCCTTAAAATGCCCAGGCAGACCATTAGCAGAGGGGAAGATTGATAGAATTGCATTTACATCTTAAATCAGGCCAAGTTCTCTCTTTCCCAGCCACAACCCTTCCAAAACATCAAACAAACAAACAAAACAAAACAAAACAAAACAAGAAAAGCTGCAGCTAAATAGAAAGAGGAAAATAAATGTTAATTTGATTAGCCTTCCAATGGAAATTAGCTTAATGGTCCAAAATTAGAGGTGTAGATGTTTAAGACTTTGGCTGGTTCTACACATGAAAGATATGTCTCTCCAACAAGAGTGATTCTTCATTCAAAATATTTCTCTTTGTGCCATCCCTCAGTGCTTTTCTCACTACATTACCCAGCTGTAATGTTGTCTCACTCTTGTGTCACTACTTCTTGTTTCTTTCGGGAATAATTATAAACCAAAAGTTTATAAAACTGTGAGAGTAAGTAGCCACTTCTGCTGAGGAAGGCCCCTGAGGCAGCCTTGGCTCTGCCACCACCCAGCTGGTGACCATGGGCACACATCCCTGGCCTGGCACCTGCTGCCCTGGGCTCCCCCCGGCACTGCTCATCCCAGGGCTGGCTTAACCCAGAGCTGGGCTCTCTCTGGGAAGCTGCCTGAGAACAGCCCTGCAGGCAGGAGGGCCCTGTCCAGCACCTCATCCCTGCAAATGTTCTCAAAACTACCTGTGAGGATGACAGGGTGTTGAAGATTGTAACGCAAGATGTTCTCAATTACCATCTGTATGGCAGATTACCTTTGTCAAGTGGGCAGTTTGCCTTATCTCTCTCTTTGAGTGACCACAATCACTCCTCCCTCGGGAGGGGACATCTGATAACAGACTATTGAATGTCACTGCATGACTGATAAGATCTAACATCTCATTGTGAGATGCTCCGCCCAGAGGGAGGAGCCAAGCATTGCTACCCAGATATAATCCAGAGGTTTTTGTGACATCCACATTGGCTTTTCTCCACTGGATTTCCCAGAGGAACAGCAGCTGTCTCTTCTTCCATGGAATCTTCAGAGGAAGAATACGTCCTTCTCTGCAGATCCCCCTTGCTCCAACAGAACCACCCCTGATACTTCAGGAGGACTGCAGCCACATTTCCAATTGGACTGCCACCAGCACCCTGACCCACAGGGTGTCAGGTTGGGTTCTGACTCTGTCGGTGTTGTTCTAGTGTACTGCATTGTTTTATTTTGTCCTTTATTTTTTTCCTTTTCCCTATTAAAGAACTGTTCTTTCCTGCTCCCATATTTTTGCCTGAGAGCCCCTTAATTTAAAATTTATAGCAATGTGGAGGGGTGTGGAGGGTTTACATTCTCCATTTCAGGGGAGGCTCCTGCCTTCCTTAGCCGACTCCTGTCTTTCCAAACCAAGACACAGCGCAATCTCTGGGTGTACCCACCACAATCTCCAGCAAGACCCACCACAAGCTGCAGTCTTAATTCTCATAGCAAACTATCAGCTGTACCATGTATGTATGCAGCTACACTCCTTGTATCGTCAACTCATTCTCTCCTTAGTCATCCCACTTCAACAAAACCAAACTAAAACCATACTTGTAGGGACACCTAGTCAATATGTGATTCAGAAGCAAAAGAGATCCTTTTTATTTTTATCAAAAAATAATTTATGTTTTATTTTTATCAAAAGAATTTAAAACAGAAATGCTGTTCAGGTTTAGGTGGCAATTGCATCTGAAACACAGTCTGTTGTTAACACCAGTTTCTGACACTGTCTGGTATTTATTTTTCATTTGTTTCAAGGCAAGCTGGCAGAACAAAAATACAATTACTAAGTTTATGGATTTCTTTTTTAATAAAATGAACCTCCATTCATTTTCATCACTTCTGGATATTAGCAAGTAAAACAGATCCTCAGCTATCCCCCTCTATTTTATACATTCATATTCCTTAGAAGAGTATTTTAGCTGTACAAGGTATTTTTCACATAATTTGGTTTCAAGGGACTGACAAAGCTCTGAATGTATGTTGTGTCACCAACTCACAGGACTCCAAAGGTTTCTCTGTGAGAAACAAGAAAAACTGTGACTGATTTACTCTTACTTTGGCTTCAGGGCTTTGGTGCTGCTAAGGCCAACTGAACTGGACAAGTTTTAATCTAAAGTGAGAATGTGGATCCACAGGAGTCTGTGACTTGTGTTACTGATTTCAGAGATGGCAGGATTTCTTCCACTGTGCTTAGTTATAAAACCTGAAAGCCATGATCAGGAAGAAAGCAGAACTAAGAAACCTGATGTATTGTGTGGACTTGTACTTTGCCTTCTCAGCCAGCTGAGATGAGAATTTATGTTACCTTGCAATTGCTGGGAGTACTGTTTGTATCCAGAAATACACACAACAACACAAGCTATGACATTTGCAGTTTTCTAGGCAAGAAAAAGTAGAAAACTGTGCCTGCTAGCATGCTAAGCAGCTACTAAAAAGCTCTTGTGTAGGCAGTGGTTCAGCAAAGTCTCTTTGGATTCTTGTTTGGCTTGGATTGGATTGTTATACAGAGCTGCACTTTCAGTCTCATCAATTATTTCCTTCAGTGGCATAATTGTTCTGAAAGGTGCTGCAACACCAGTCCTAAAAATTATAGTCCCTCATCTCCTTGCATATTAACCACAGTGCAGACTAGAGCTCCTTGGAGGGACAGCAGAGAGCTTAGACCCTGCATTTTTCAACATCTGAATTCCCCAGGGGGCTCGTATCAGGGACAAATTTGGTAGATGAATACATTTCTTTCTATCACATCCAGTAAACTCCTTGGTGGCTGACATAATTTTTCATCAGGAGGGTAATCAGGGAGGGTGGGAAGCCGACCAGCAAAGATAAGACAAGACCTGGAGCTATCTGCCACATTTGCTTGTGAGAGAGAGAGAGGAGGATGGAAAGCAAGGCACAGCAGGAAAGTGCGAATAACTTGAAATACTGCTGCTGTAAACATGAGCAAGGCTCCCTCTTTGAAACCCTGCTATTGTAAGCCTGACTGCAGTGCTAATAAAGAATGGTGTTAGCTTGGGGTAACTCACACAGGAGTGGTCCCAAAGCCCAGGCAGGGTCCAGACAAGGCACTTGTGTGTTCCTGGGACAAGGCAGCTCTGCCTGTGCCATGGCCAGGGAGGGAGGCAGGCTGAAAGCACCACTGTTATTTCACTGGAGAGGTCTGCAAGTTACTCCAAGCTAAAATTGACTTTTCTTAGCAAGGCGGTGAAGGCTTAAGCCTCTAAATCCTGCATTACTTGAATCAATAGGCCTTGCAGTCACTGAAAAGAGTATCCCTGACAAGGCTAAACCACATAATCTCCATCTCCCTGGCGCTGATGGCCGAGTTCCCACAGTGTCTCTGGGAAATACCATTATCCCATCATGGAGACAGCAGCCAGCACAGAGACAAGCCAGGCAATGCCTGCACTGCAATGACAGACACTGGTGTGGACATCTCTGTGCTCTTCTGGGCTCTGCCATCCTCCAGAGCACCCTGTGCCCTCTGGGTGCAGGACACTGCTGCTTCCTGAGCCCCTGCTCTGCTGCAAGTGTGGGCTGGGCACTGCCTGCAGAGAGGGCTGGTCAGCACAGACAGTGCAAATGTAACCAGTCTGAGACAGCACAGGGAAGTGATTCCTGTTCTCAGCTCTGCTGGGCTGTCCTGTCTCTGCCCTGGAGCACAGGACTCCCCATTTGCATATGTTTTCCTTCAGGGAAAGTACCCAGTGCAAGGTTTGTGCTAGCAAGACCAACAGATTTCAGGACACCTACTTTCTTTTTTTGACCCAGATGGCTTTATCTGCTTCTATAACTATTTTATGTAAGAAAAGGCTATTGGGCAGTAGCATTAGTTTCTTCAATATATATGTAAATTTTTTTAAAATAACAATAACAGGAAAGAAAAAAGAAGCCTGTGCCACTGAGTAAGGAAAAAGGACTTTTGCTTAATTATCAAGGGGAAAGGGCATTGCAGCACCAGCCCAGAGACAGCTCTGAGACCCTGCCTGCCTTGCCCACTGCTCACAGCTTGGCCACACCACACAGATCACCAGCAGAATCTTACTGCTATCAAGGAAGAGAAAACAAAACAATGGATGGGATTAACCCCAGCTTCAAATGCAGGCCCACAGTGCTGCCACATCAGACTTCCCTCTGTGCCAGGAAAGTGCCAGTGCTGTGCACCAGCACCCGCAGACTCAGGAAAATGTGAGATTGCAAAACCTCTGCACTGAATTCCAGCTGATGTTTATGGAAAGCCTCAGCAAAGTGCACTGTTGTGCAGCAAGGAAAAACATGACAAACACATGAGACCTTACCAAAAGGCCAAGTTTTCCAAAAAGTCTTGTTCTGAGCTGGAAGCTTGCAGAGCAGTTAATCCCTGCTCTGAAGCAAGAAGTGACACCTTCAGCACAGCAAACAACTGAGTCACTTTGGGCTTTGAGGTGTTGCTTAAATACACAGGGCGTCCTCTGTTTTACTCTTTTTACGTTCTACCTTTCCTATTTTTCAATATAATCAGAAATTCAATTCATGAGGTGTCTCATGACAGCCTCCAACAATCTTAAAATCAACATTTTCATTAAGCAGTTGGGTTTTGGTATTAAGAAATCAGCAACTTGCAAGGGCTTCTATCAAAAGTTGGCGGACACCCTGGTAGACTGCTCAAACATGGGAGGAATTTCTGGCTGCATAGTAAGTCCCTAGACTTTTAGAAAAATATTATTGTTTGAGTTTTCAGTAAATTGGAAGCAAAAAGACAACATAGTCAAATTTTTCTTTTAATAAAAATATGTCATTTTTAATAAAAATGATAGTTTTGTCATTGTAGGCTTCTAAGTTTCTTCTCAGCCCATGTGTCTGTCTTTGCTATGGAATATTCCTGATATAAGAGTAAATAAGTGCACTTTGAAGAGCACTCAGAGATATGGTGACATCATCAGCCTTAAGAGTTAATGCAAAACTGTGAGAGTGGTCCTGAGCCCTTGAAGCCCCATGCTCACTGAAAGAAGAGCATGATAAAGATGTGTCTGTGCTGGAGATATCCCCAGAGTGATGGTTGTAACAAATATGGAGACACTGACTGATTCCTGCTGTGCTCCCCGCTAATGCCAGCCTGAGCATTGTCCCACAGACTGGAAGGGCTGTAAAGAGCAGCTTCTCCATAGAGGCAATCCTTAGGCAAATTTTGACTATAATATATTTTGATCCTTTCCCCCTTCCCCCCCTGTAGCTCTAAATTCCATTTCCATGTCCGTTTTGAATATTGCCTGTAAGAGGCTATTAGCCTTTGTGAAGAACAGCTTGTGTTTCCCTGTTAAAGACCTTCTCTGCCCAAGGCGGGGAATGCACCAGAATTAATAAGTGGCTTTGCATAAGTGACTAGATAAAAACAGTCACTGAAAAGATTCTGGAGGGCTTTGGTAGCTGTGTATCTGGCTCACAGATGTGCCAGGTGCCCCAGACTGAAAGGACTCCCCGTGCCTGGTGTCACTTACAAGTTCTCCTGAAGACACCTCTGAGCTTCTTAGAGAAAGAAGAAATTATTTACTCATACCTGGACCATAAATGGAATGCACTCAGAGATCAAGGATAATCTTGCTGATGAGCTACAAATAGAAATAACTGAGAAGAAAGTATTTGTCTTTGTTTAGCTGAGTTGCAGATTCTGCATGCTGAGATAGGCAGTAGTGCTGATGAGATACTGGATATTGGATAATACTCATTTGGGTCAGAGTCAGCTATGCAAGTAAATCTGGCCCAGGGAAAAGATGTGGGTGAGGAAACTAAATTCCAGTACTTTGTGGTTTTTCAGGGAAAAAAAAAAAAACCTACTGTTTCTGAGGGTAGCTGAGCAAAATTCTCACAGCAAATTGTCTCAGCAATTGTTCCCCTTAACAAAATAGCTATTTGGGGAAAGGGTTTTGTTGGTTTTGTTGTGGGGTGGGGGTTTTTTTTGTGTTTTTGTTTGGTTTTGGTTTTTGTTTGTTTTGGGTGTTTGCTTGTTTTGTTGGTGCTTTTGGTTTGGTTGGGTTTTGGGCAGGGGAGCTTTGGGTGTTTTTTTTGTTGTTGTTGTTGTTGGTTGGTTGGCATTTTTTATTTTTTAAATTTGATTAAGTGTTTTGGTGAAGCCTGGATCCAGTCTTTCCTTTCCTAAGTCATCCTTGGCAGCAGCTGGGTTGCTGACTAGTAGTACTGGGAGACCATTTATGCTGTTCAGAAAACTGCTGTTCTGGCAGAGCAGAACACTTTAGCAGCTTGCCAAACATGACTGTGATAGAAGGATAATATTTCGCTCCTACCTTCAACTATTCTTTACAATCACAGCAATGAGATGGTGATTAAGAGTCTGTTTTTTCCCCAGCAAGGCTCCCAGGCAGTAGGATCCTTTCCCTGGACATGTTTACATTGATGGTCTGGCTGCTTGGTGTTATGAACAAAAATTCGGTTAATATTTTTTTGTGAGAAAAAGTTACAAAAAGGCAGCCAGATCTCTGTCCCTGCCAAGGTCCTGCGTGTTTTGTTATTGTAATCACAGGTCCTTGTAGCTTATCGCTCCTTTTGTATTAGTAAAAGCCCTGACTAGGGCGAGGTAATGGCCCTTCCCCGAGGCTAAGGTGTTCTTTTCCTAGCATAGTGAAGACACCTGAGAGGGTGGGGGGGGTTATGCAAAGTGACTCCAAAGTCCAGAATGCTTTGTGGGACCCCGACTCGAAATGCAACGAGGAAACCCCAAAAACAACGAGCCAAATAAGAATTGAGAGACTAAAGTGATGTCTGGACGTGAGGAGCCGAGTGCTGAGCCTGCAGAGATGCTGAACGCCTTCGGAGCCCCTCTCGCCCTGAGCAGGGAGTGGTCCCAACGCCGGGACCAGGGTAGCCGCCGAGGCTCAAAGGCAACATCTGACAGGGACAACACGTCCTAAGGCTCCCATGAGGACTGGATCTCCGGCTCTGCTCCTAGTGGACGGAGCTGCGCATATCCTCCTCCTCTGAGTCGCCCTGGGAGACGCGACGGGGACTGCAGCCCTGTCAAGCCGCCCAATCCTGAGCTGATCACTTTTAATAAAGGCATTATAAAGGAGAAGAAGTCTCCTGGCCCTGTTTATTTCACTTGGGACCCTTTCAAAAGCCTACCTGTACCCCTCTGGCCTCTTCACTGTCTTGTCCAGACAACTCTTCCCAAAAACATGATCCAGCACTCCTAAAATTCCCACAGCCAGGACTCCCAGCTTTTCTTTCCTCTCCAAGGATCTACCACTTAACATTCAGGAGCACATGTTGTTAGTAAACCAGCTGGTTTTTATGAAGGCAAAGAAGTGCATAAAAAGACAGTAATATACAGCCCTGTTCTCCTGTTTCCCCCAGGTGTTTTGGTGCATTTAGCTCATTCTCTGCAACATATAGAGTATGTCCTTTTCTCCAAAACTAGTTTTACCACCTTAAAAAAAAAATGAATCTTCCTAGTGTACTACAATGTCAGGGGACTGCAGTACTTCATCAGATACTTTTTTGTTTTAGTTAATACCTTATTAAAATCTGAATTTAAAAATTTGGGGGTGGCATAACTTTCAAAATAATCAGTTCTTCATTCAAGGGTACCTCCATTTTATAGGACAATTAACATATAAAACAACATATGTTCAGCTTCAGGCTTGTATCCCAGCATCTGGATTTCTCAGCTCCGTCTGGAATCTAATAAAAGAACAAAGCCTCATAAATTCAACCCAGAAAGCAAAATAACTTTTATACTTTTATCAAAGCCATATACAGAAGTATTCACTTTGCTTGAGACTACAAATATATATGTACATGGGTCTTCCCAAGCAGCCATCACAAGCACTACTCTTTGATTGACAAATTGGGAATAATAGAATCATAGAATGGCTTGTTTTGGAAGCAACTTTAAAAATCTTCTTGTTCCAACCACACTGTCACAGATGGGGACACCTTTCACCAGACCAGGTTGCTTGCTCAGAATGTAACCCAACACAGCCTTCAACAATTCTGCAGATGGGGCGTCCGCAAATTCTAGAGGTAACCTGTTCCAGTGTCTTACCAACCTCACAGGAAAGAATTTCTTCCCAATATCTAGCCTAAACCTACTCATTTTCGGTTTGAAGCCATTCCTTGTTGTGTCACTCCCTATCCTTGTAAAAAGTTCCTCTCTATATTTCTTCTAGGCTTCCTTCAAGTACTGAAAGGCTGTAATTAGGTCACCCTGATGTTTTCTCTTCTCCAGGCATAAAAATTCCAATTCTGTTAGCCTTTCCTCATAGGAGAGTTGCTCCATCCCTTCAATCAACTTGATGGCCTCCTCTGGACTCACTGCAACAGGTCCGCGTCCTTCCTGTGCTGGGGAAGTTTGCTTTTTGGAAGGATTTCTCTCATTCTGCAGCAAATTCAGGGAAGAGAGAGAATTAGCACCTATGACACTTTGAGAACCCAGTGCTTTTCCTTACACGTATTTCTGTTGTTTGAGGTGCTCACTATGTTGTTTTCCTTCTGGAAAGAAAAGAGCCAGTGGTGTTTGTTTTGGTTACCCTCATTCCCTCTTTCCCTGCTCTGGGCAGGAAAGCTCTTGCAGCTCTGCCTCACGGCTGGCAGGAAATTCAAGACGGCAGTGAGCCGCAGCTCGGACCACCCCCAGGCTTTTCTTCCTGCTCATGCAGGAGACTATTTAATTGAGGGCTGATTTGTCCAGCTTACTCATTGATGCTCAGCAGTACCTACCTAACCAGTGGGAGTGATTTTTTCCCTCCCTCCCTTCCTCCTCTTTTGGACAAGCTGCCCACCATGAAGATGCTGCTGCTGCTGGTTGCTCTGCTCTCCGCTGCCAGCGCAGCCCCTCCGACCTGCTACTCCAGGGTGCTGTCTCTGAGCAAGGAAATCACCGAGTCCTTCAGGGAGCTGCAGACCTCCACAACTGTGGTGAGCCCACCTCAAAACTGCTCCTGCACAGACGCTGCAGGCTGCCACTTCTGAGAGCGATTTCTCTCCAAACAAAATCTCAGTGAGCTTTTCCTCCTTCCCGCAGGACTCGTGCGTGGGGACACTGCCCAGGCTGTACTTGGACATACACGTAAGTCTGCACACTTTTCTTACTGTTGTGCAGGAAAAGCAGTCAATGAAAAGTGAGAATAACTTTTAATATTATACCTCAGAGGAGTGATTTAAAAGGATATTTAAAAGTTTAATTAACTAGGTAGGTAAGTAACAAAAAAAAAAGTTAGTTTGAATCTTATTATTATCCTAATGGTCTTTCTAAGATTTTACTTGATTAAAAAATTTAAAATTAGGAAATGAATGTTTTTTAAGTTATTACCATATGCACACAATTAATTTACTGTGACAGAGCCTTTTCAGAAGTTAAGTAAGTGCAAACAAAACTTTGGATAATAGTGTAAAAGAAGAAATTTAGAATTAACTTTCTTCACTCAATAAATCTACATCATTTTATATCCTGAGTGATTTTTGGCAGTTAGTTTTAATAAAAAGCAATACAGGAATACCTTGCTGGCTTTTTCTCTTTTAAAGAGCTACTTGTTAAATGTAGAAAGAAAAGTGTGCCTGAGGATATGGAAGTGTGATACTGAGAAAAAAAAACCAGTAGTTGGCTCCCAGCTAAGAAAAAATAACCTGCACACACAGTTAGTATCCTAGTGTTCTGCAGTGGGGTATTTGATACATTTTGCTTCTTTTTCCAGTGTTCAACAGAGTAGATAAAAAATAGAAAATATCAGAAAAAACAAATTTCTGACACATATTTTCATAAGCAACTACATCAAGTCTCGTAATTCAGGACTCTCTATATCCCAATTCCAGAGCTGCCAATGTCTCACATCATGGCAAAGACCAAGGAATGTGATTCCAGTGCCTCAGTTTCCCTGGCTTTAAAGCAAAAGCTGGAATATTTATTTGCCTGCTTCACAAGGACATTGTGAAATTCATGTTGTCTGTGTTTTAGTTTGATAACACAAAGTCTGAGGTAAAAATTGCTTCGAAAAAATCAGGATTGGTCACGGTTCCTCCTATTGTACAGGAACAGAGGAATCAGTCTGTGAGACCTTGATAATCTCTTCATCTCCTAAATCAGGTGCTCTCTAAAAAGTGAGAGAGTGCACCTATTGTGTAGAATACTCCACCTACTATGCGAGCAGATTTGATTGCATTGGAGCTGCTGCATGTGAGAAATTAGCTGGCAAACTAAGACCGTATACATGCAATTTTCTAAGCACTTATTTGGACCAAACATCTTTGTTATAAAATACTAATGAGTAATTTGCCTGACTAAAGGTTGCATAGATTACATGTACATAGAGGTAGGAATTCAAGGCTCCCACACAGCAGTAAGAATTTTGGAAGTGGTGGGCTTAACATAAATCTGTGTTGTGCAGGGTTACACAGGCCTCTTTTGCGTGCTTTGCAGAATTACTGTGTGCTGGCAAAGCTCCGTGACTTTGTGGCCTACCCTGGCTGTGACAGAGTGCCTGAGGTGAATGAGCTGAAGGAAAAAGCCCGGAGCCTGTACACGATCCTGATCTCCTACTGCAGAAGGGTAGGTCAAGATGCACCAACAGGGACGGAGTCCCTGCTTTCAGCCCTGCCTGTCTCCACACCGTCCCCTGACCACCAAAACTCAGGCCCTGGCTTCTCACTGTGCTGTCTTCTGCCTTCCTTCTTATAAATCTTACTCTTCTTTTTTTCTTTTTTTTTTGTTTGTTTGTTTATTTGTTTTTTGTTTGTTTATTTTTGGGTTTTGTTTTTTGTTTCTCCAGGACCTGGTGTTCCTCACTGATGACTGTAATGCTCTGGAAATTCCTATTTCACCTACCATTGAACGCTCCATCACTGAGAGCTAAAAGACACTTAACCCAAAAGTTTTACCTGGGAAAGTTTCAAGGAGACCAAAAGTCGAAATATGTATATGCAGTCTATAGCATTAACAACTAAGATATTTTTCAAGCACACTAGCAATATAACCTCAGACCTACCCATTTTTCTCTGCCTTGGCAGGAAATGAATTGCATGCCTTGCATACCTACTGAGCTGCTAGGGAACCTACCATTAGGGAGCAGTTTTTCGTTTGGCAAGGTACAATATTTCAGCTCAGCCAAATGTATAAAGTATGTTTTGTTTAAACATCCGAAACTAGATTTTTTTTATTTTTACTCTTTTATGAATAACTAGACTCATATATATATATATTCTCTCTTGACTTAGCAGTTTTTCTTGTATTAGATGGGCATGGAAGGGACCATATTTGTTTTTCTTAGAATGTTTGATAGAAGGAGAATAATGCTGTACTGACAGATTTCTCTGCCTATATAGCTCATATGTATATATATATATCTTGATAGTTTTTGATGTCAGATTTGTGAGAATAGAGGTGAAAGAAACATGTCTCTGTGGAAAACTAAATAAAAACAACCTTCTAATCCAAGATGCTTGTGTTGCAATATGTCTTTCAAGATCAAGCTGAAAGTGTCACTCTTATAAACTTACTTTTCACAGTCACTTGCAAGTTGGTTTTCCCAGCATAACCTTTGTTTCCATAGCAATGCAAACTTTGTTGTGTCTGCATGCTTTGACAATGTGTAAGTTTCTACTAGTAGAATTTTTCTATACTAGAAACAATTTGTTTGATGAAATTAGTGATTTGTTTTTAATAGTATTTCTGGGTTGTGAGATAAATTCTGAGCCAGAGGCTCAGAAAGCCTATTAAAATTTCAGATAGTTTTTTGAGACATAACACATATAGTTGAGCCAGCAGGATTAATAAAATTTCCAGACAGTAATTCCAAAGTCATGGGTGTCTTCAGCATGTGCAGCACATGAGATCTTCACAACCAACAGCTCTTTGGTGTCAAGAATAGAAAATATCTTCCCCATATTCTTGGAAGTAGCTGCTGTTACCTCAGAGAATCCCGTCCTTCCTCCAGTGCAAGTAATTCCTCTGTCTCCAAAACAGTATTTGTTGACCATTTACCTACAGCACCACCAGCCCTGGTGGCTTAGTCCGTGGTCTCACCATATTTTATAAAACCTCATCTTCCATAACTGGGTGTTTGCACAACAATCACAGCTCCTCTACTTGACATCCTGATGGTGCAAATCAACATGTTTGACAACTGTTATGTAAATAAGTTAATAACAAGGTTAATTCAAAGCAAAAAGAGTGTTGGGGATGGGCAAGAAAGGGTTTTTCTTCATTATGGAATCACCTTGTTTTGTTGAAACTACTAGTCTGATTTTAGCAATAGAAACTTTGATTGTGCCTTTGAATAGAATAAGGATGGGAAAATCTTCTTCCTCCCTGTACCAGGAGAGGTACAGGGGGAAAAAGTAAACAAGGACTTTTCTTTCCAGTTCATTTCAATTTTAAGTGTACATTCAAGGAAAATGCCTATCAGACTTTGTAATTCCCTCTTGAAGATTAAGTCATCACATGCTAACCCTACTAATCCTTTAGATGAGCCATTCTTCCTGCAGTGGTTTCACTCCAGTGTCTCTGCAAGCATCTGGTAAGAGACAGTAGCAACTCAGCAAATCTGATCTAGTACCAGGCTGAACTCAAAAACTTGCACAGCTCAGACAGCCCTACTATCAGGAAAATCATTGCTTGGTTTGCCTTTCAGAACCCTTCTCTCCAAGCCAACAGCCTCTGTACAACACCCAACACACTCTAGAGATACCAATACCTGTTTTTCTGCATGACCTGGACATGCCCAAGCCAAACTCCTTCCACAACAGCCACATTCTGCAATAAGGACACCTCAGCATGCTGGCAGGTAGCCTGGTACCCACAGAAGGAGTGTGTAAGCACTGGCAGGTCCCTGGATCAAGGTAGAGTTGGACCATTTGCTGTCAGACTCCAAGTTCAGATTTTTGCTCCCTCTAACCAGGGAGTGAGATTCCTCCTGGGGAAGCAAGCAGCGCTGGAATAACATGAAGTTCTATCCATTTCCACAAAAGTACCAAAACCACATCACAGCCTCTGTTTTTCATATCTTTGTTCAAAGCCAGCCATGGATGAGCCCTGCAAGAAAGTGTGGTGCAGTCACCACAGGCCGTGGTGCTTACAAAGCTCACCCAGGGACTGGACAGTACACATGCCTGAAACTGGCTGCAGAAGATGTTAATTTTGGGCTGTTTTTTCCACCTCCAGATGTCACAGGTTTTAAACACTGGCCTGTTGTAAAGCTTGTGTTGTCACTTGGCAAGCAAACTGCAGAGGAGGATGTGTTTCCTCTCCTGCAGAAGCTCATATCATAGTGCCTAGAACCAGACCCTGGGTGAACGTGCAGGTAACTGCGGCACTTCTGCCCCTGCTGCTTTCCTGTCCCAGGGACACACACTCTCTGAAATTGAGTATTTGATGAGGATTTTCTCATGGATCTTCTCAAAACTCCTCTTTTTCTTTATTGAGGCTTTTCTTTATTGTGATCATAACTCCAGATTTCTCCCATGATGTTCCCATTCCTACAACCATCTTCCAAATATGTTTTCATCTGTTTCAGGCTGATAACTTCTGCGAAGAAAATGTAACCTAATTTATTTAGTACTAAATATCTTGCAAGAACTCTTTGGAATTGGAAACAGAACAGAAATCATTGTTTTATTTGCAATGTTTGGCTTTTTCATGACTGACAGGGACAGACTCTGCAGTGCACTCAGCCTGGCTGCTTACCAGCAGCTCTGCTCGGCCCTGGTACATCCTCGTTCTGCAGAAGCTGCAAAAAGCAAGTTGGTGCTTTGGGGACTGTACATATTTGAATGGATTTTAAAAGCCTATCCCTGTTTGCAGGTGTTGTATATTTTATTCCCAGAATCAGGTTTTTCTGGTCGTTGGTGGGCTTTTACAAGTATATTCCCTATGGCTTATGTGTGACTCTCTCTACATCTCATATGACATTTTTAATGGAAAGTGTGCTGAGAGCAAAGCTCTGCTCTTTCAGTTCACAGTAACCTCCTGTCATTCGGACTGTCTTAATAAGATTTGTGATTAGATGAAGCCTTTTTATGAACAATGTATTTTGTTTTCACAGTCCAGTGACAAAAAAACCCCACTGATAAAGAGATATATTACACTAGTAATTTGGCAAGAAAACATCCACCCCTCCCTTTCAGTACAACATTAAGTTTACCAACTTTTTAAGTCACCAGGTATATAAGGAGCAGTGGAGCCATTCACACAGCTGAGCATTTATTCCTGCAACACAGCAGCCCAGACTCATTAGGGCTCTGGCCAACAAGGGGGACTGTGGAGGGATTAAGTAGGACATATTTGTTGTAATGTGCCAACTGGCATCTTGCCTAGTTATTGCAGAATTTTACTATAAGCACATCATTAAGAAAGTGCACTCAGTTTGCACAGTGATTAGGGAAGAACTGTAGAAAGACAAAACATCTGTTCTGTTTTCTTGCCTGCTGAAGGAAGTTTGTTGGAAGGAGCAGTCAATCCTAGGAATAGGTTTTCTTTTGGAGACTTCTCTGGCTCTGCAAGAAGCCTCACTAAAGACCTGCCCTAGGACTGCTAAACTCTCCCTTATATTGTGTGGAATCCCAAGATCCTGGGTATTCTCTTTGCAAAGCTATTAAAAATATCCATTTCCAATTTTGCAAAAAACTCACAGATCAATTTTACTGGAACCAGCTCCTTTCCCTTCTCTTTTTTTCCCCAGTGAAATTTGCTTTCCTTAAGTGGGCACTCTGATCACTTAACTCCTCATACACTGGGTTTTGTGAAATCAGGAAGGATGGTAGACTTCAAACAAATAATTAGGTCATTCAGGGTAACGAAGTTCCATGATGATGATAATAGAATGTTATTTGCTAGTAATTAAAGTGGTACAAATACTATGGGTTTTTTGTTTGGTTTGGTTTTTTGTTTGTTTGTTGAGGTTTTTTGTTGTTTCTTTTTATTTTGTTATGAGAAGGGAAAGCATTAATGCAGCATTGGAGAGGAATCAGATCTTTTAGGCTGTACACTTTGAGAAGAGCATTGCTTTGTCCAAACACCACTTTTGGAAGTGCCCATTTTTCCATTGCACCATTTCCAATGCTTGAGATGTTTGCAGGTTGCCTTAACAAGATTCTGACCTAGATTTTCCAAAAATTTGCTGCATTGTTAAAGTCTGGTAAATAATGTTACCTTAAAAACATTTAACCACTGTACTTGGACCAGTACTTTTATCCACATTAAAATCTTCTTATTTTTGGAGTGTATGGGGCAGTGCAAGTGAAAATTACAATGGGCAAGCTCCAGCAACTTTATTTGTGCAATCTTTTGGGTTCACAATTTTCTTTTGCTATGGCCAGGAACCCTGTGCCATCCAGAGTAAATAAACCTGTCTGCAAGGGAGCTCTTGGTAACTAAGTCAAAATTCAGAGACAACATCAGAGAAGGGTCATGGTCTTATTATCAAGGGATTTTTCATAGTCTACGTTTCCTCAGCATAGGGCAAATGGATATCCTGAGATGAATAATATAGCAATGAGCAGAAAATCTATCAAAATATTTATTTTTCTAACATAAATAATTATATAGATATATAGCCTGAAATCTTGTGTCATATTTGCAGATCTGTAAAGAGTATGTGTTCAGACAGATAAGAGGATTTTGAAGGCAAACTGATTTGGGGGGAAAAGAAATTTCTCCAAAGATGTTTTGCAATAGATTGGAATATATTGGCATCACTTCATTAATACTCAGACCTTACAGAAGGAAAAATCAAAGTCATAGAACAAGAAAGAAACTCAAGATTCTCCTACTGCATCCCTTAAGCCCAAGACTAGCCTGACTATCACAGGTCTTTTCTGGTAGCAGCTGGGATGAAAGACTTTATGAAACAGTTCATCTAGAATGCCCACAGAAGTTCAAATCAATCCATTCTAGACCCCGCTTTTGTTACTAAGTTTTATCTGGAACCCAATTTACCCTCTCAAAATTTAAACCCTCTGCTTTCAGATTTATTTATCACAGAAATGGGGATTGTATTGTTATTTCTTGTCTTTACAACAGATGTTAGTTGAAAGACTTCCATATCTCTCTCCCTATTCTCCCTATTACCTATAAAAATAAGATTCTTTCAATCTTTCTTCATTGATCAGAGGTCTAGAAAATACTTCTTGTTGCCTTTCTTTTATCTCTATTCCCTTGTTTCCCATCTTTTTAGGGCACAGTGCCTGACATTAAATATAGATATCCAGCTGAGGCTTTATCAATGTCAAGTAGTGTAGAAAGAAAGATTTATTGGTGTTGCCATGAAAACAGTATATTACAAAGGAAAAATTAACTCCAAGTATTAGGAGACAATTTTTCACTTTTTAATTTAAATTTTAAAATGAGTATAAAAAGTTAGAGTACAAGTTGTCCTCACTGCTCCATAAAAAAGAAAATGCTTGGGGGAAAACAGACAAACAAAAGCAATGGATAATGAAATACCATGGCTGCTCCTTTTGCTGTCCTGTCCTAACTAGTAAACACTTGCCTTCCTAATGAGAGTGGCTGCAGTCAGGCTGCTCCTTGGCAATGGTCTCTGGTCCATGCTATCCCCTAGAACACATCCAAAACTTGTTTGGAGCAGTGACATCTGCCCCAGGTCAAAACTGTGCCCAGAACTGTTATAACAATTTCCAAGTAGCCAAGCATGCTTCAGTACCTGGAATGCTCCTGACGCTGAGCAAATAAATAACTGATTTTGGAGCACAGTGTTACAGTTGTTCTCCTGGGAAGAGCTGTGCTTTTCAAATTGTTAATGCATTTCATATTGTTATTGAGTTCAAACACAAACTCTGAAATAATGAAGGGAACAGACCCCAGATCTTCCCTGATGTCTTCCCAAAGTCTCCTGATGACTTTGCCATTGGATAAGTACCAGATAAATGAGTTAGAAAGGTGTTACTCCTACCGAGAGATAAAGGCAAGCAAGAATGTCATTTTTGAGCAAACCAAGGTCAGACAGAACACTAATGACTTAGAAAGGAAAAAAAAAAAGTTATTTGAATATGACAACCTATTTTGTTTGTTTGTTTTTCACTGTTTAATACAGAGGGATCTTTTTCTGCCATTGCAGAATTAAAACTTTTTTTCCCACTGTGAGTTCTCTGAGGTTCATAAGTGCTTGGCTGTTCCTGTCTTCTTATTACAGCTAGACAGTCAGAAGATGTGGGTTTGGAAAGTATGTTGTTTATCAAAAATTTTTCCTTGATCAGGGCACAGAGGCCAGGTCAAGGAAGAAAAGACATACACTCAGGCTGTTCTATAGCCTCCCTCTTCTAGTGAAGAGGTCACTAGCCATACATCCAAGAATTTTTTACATTTGATGCCCTGAAGCAGAACAATCTGTCTCTTAGTTGCTGTGAAATACATTGCTTGCCTTAGTGTCCTCCTCTGAAATCTTAATAACCAGCCATAACTGATTTTTTAAATAATTTTTTGCAAACCCAGTCCTTGACTAAAACATGTCCTGGGTACCTTTTGTTCAGCCTTTACCCTCATCAGATTGTACAGCCTGGGCCTGACCCACATCCAACTGGTGCAGTTCAGAGCTGGGGAAGCCATACCATTCTTCATTTCCTTCTTTCATTCCCTTCAACCACTACTGTGTCATTTGCATTAAGTATCTGAGTGTCATTAAGTATCAAGTGTCATGATGAAGAACTCCTAGGAGTCCGTCCTAGCCCTGGAGCACCTAGCTGTGTGTTCTGAGCTTTCCCAGGCTTGTACAGATACCAGGAGAAAGTCTGTGGCCAAATTACTTGGAGCATGGGGTGCATATGTCATCGCTGAAATCTTCTGCATTAAAGGTAAAAGATGCCATGAGGTGAGACAAGAGAAACAAAGAATGATACAGGATCAGTGTTTGCAGGAGGATGGCTGGGCCAACTGCCACCATGGCCACAAGGAGCACACAGAAGGTCAGAGCCACATCTTCCCCCCTCCCACACCCCACTCACTGCTCAGCACTTGTGGGAACAAATGGGCTGATCCAACTGCCTGAGACAAACTTGACATAAACCTTGTCATTTTGCCATGACTTACAGAGTCAAAAATTTTCATCTGATCCTAAAGGTCATTTGGTCGTTTTGGCTGAACAGAGAGCAGACAATGGGGATGGGAATGAAGAAAAACTAGGAAATAATATCCTGCCTCCCTGCTTTTTTCAAAGAAAGATACTTAAATTTCCACAAAACTGTTTTCTTCAATCAATGCAAATTCATCAGTCTTGCTCCAGTCTCCTTTAATAGCATTTTATCACTTATGTCCTCCTAAAGCAGGCTGATGCAGAGGAGAAATTATGCAAATAAAATCATTTCTAATCATCACCATCTTCAAAGGAGGACAACAAAAAGTTGCTTTCAAAAAAATCTATTGATAAGGATAATTATACTATTAGGCTTTCTGAGTTATCTCTTCATTCACACAGTAATTGCTTTCAACTTAGAATTTTTTATCAGCATGGCATAAAAATCTGGATAGAGGTGTAGACAGGTGAAGAAAAGATCATGAAGTGTTTTATTTACATTAATTACATTTCATAATACCTCTGACAACTCAGAAAGAGATTATTAAATTGAGGCATTGAGGCTTCTAAACAGACAGTTTATTTTGTTATTTAAATGTGGGTTTGAGGATGTGTGCACGAACACTGTAGCACAAACAGCTAGCCTAGAGTCAGACAGCAAATTGATGACAGTGACAAAAATAAAACAGATGCCTTTTGAGCTTTCTCCTCCAGCACTCTGAGCAGTAACTCCAGCACATCCTCACACCATCTGGGTGTGGCTCACAACCAGTATTTTACATGGCAATCAAACAAATTGCTATTTTATTGTTCTTGGCAAGCTTTTGATCCAAGCTAGGTTTGTGGTCCAAATTTAAAATGTATTATTATATGTGCCAGAACCAGTTTGAAGAAAAATTTCCTCCATGTTAAAACTATTGTTAAGCCAAAGAAAGGTCAGCCTATTCTCTGTAATACTCTCACAGTGACTTGCATGGGACTCATGCTACTGAAAAACAAAGACCTGATGGTCACAGCAAAATGTACTTTACAAATTGCCTTTTGCAAAGAACAAAGTCCAGAATTCAGCAGCAAACAATAACCTCAGAACAGCCGTGGATTCCTTAAAAAATGTTGAAATCCTGAAGAACAGTAACAAACTGTTTAAGCTGGATCACTAAAAGCACAGTAATTCATTATTAATGCCTTCAAAAGCCACCACCACTGAAACCATATGATGTGTCTCCATACACGTGGCATGTTTGGAGTCGGACACCAAGAGAGCCCCACACCTCTTCTCTCTTTTACCTGGGCAATCAAATGCAATTTCATACAATGCCACTGTACAGCTGGTGAAAGTCAGGAGTCCAGCCAGGATCAGGGTTGACAAATCCTCTTAAAAAATGAGGGAAAGGAATCAACATATACAAGAGGTGTTAACTATGTTACTGTAAGTTAACACTAATATTTTAAGTGTGATTTGTACTGCTTGTAATGATATGTTATTGGGAATTTAGGGTAGAGATCAGATCAAGTACTGGATCCAAGTAAACAGGAAGCTCTAGCAGGCAGCAATATATCCTTTTATGAACTGTGCAGAGTAATCAATACCAGGATCTTACACAAATATGCAGTGTAGTTAAAGGGATGTTCTGCCATACTGCAGCTGCTGTGGGACCTGAAAGAAGACCCCCAGGAGGGGATGTACCCACAAACATCCTGTCCTTTCTCCATCACACAAACCCTTCATGAGCTAGCACTATGCTAAAACTTAAGCAAGGAGCACAAAGGATCTGCAATGGTCAAAGATTTGTTAAAAAAAATCTTTATAGCTTTCTATTACCACTACTTGAAGTCAGTCAATCTGTTGAATTGTAAGTAACCTTTGTTCATTGCCTGTTCAGTCTGGAAAATGGATGCTGTGTCTCAGTATCTGAGTCATTGAGCTGGACTCAAAAGAAAAAAAACACAGCAGAAACACTCCTACCAACTCTTGAAACTGAGTGCTGCATAAGTTTTAACAGCACATTTGCAGCAAAAACAGTGAGGTTAGCAATAATAACTCACACCTTTCAACTCTGTTTTTTTTCGTTAGCTTGAGCTCACCCTTAAAAGCCAGTATGCTTGCCAGTTCAAACAGGTTTTACAATCAGGATTTTGGCATTTCACCATTTTTGCTTTTAATCTGTTAATTTATGACTCAATTCACCAAGTCAGATTGCAAAGTCAGATAGCTGCTGCATGGGCTGTTTTTGTCTTCTTCACTCCACTTAGCATCATTGATTTTGAAATCTGCCTCTCTGCCACTGACTCAAGGTTTATTATTAACAATAGCCAGACAGATTCTGATGCTACTTGATGCTGAAGATAGCTTTGGACAAATTGGAGGAAGATTGTTGTAATACAAGAAAGCATGAGGATCAGCTTTGTCTCTGTAAGTCTGGAGCATGGAAAGTTTATTGCCATATTTCATTTCTCTTTGCTGGAAGACACATGAACTCCAAGAGATAAATTCGTCCCAAATGTGCAGAAAACAGAGCATCTCATAAAAGCTGAGTTCATTTATCCTTTCAAGTCAATTCCCATAAATAAAATCCCAAAAATGTGACTTATTAGTATCCTATTATATAATGGAAGTTGCAGACTGTAAATCTATTCCCCTTGAAATTACATTCCCTGTGCTCCACACTTTTCAAAGAGGGGATCTTCATCCATGCTGAAGCAAGAGCACCTAAAGGCCTGCATGGGTGACCAAGGAGATCCTGTCAAAACTCAAATATAAAAATAAAGCTCACATGAGGTGACATTGGGGTCAGAAGACTGAGGAGGAATATAGAGGCACTGCCTGAGCAGTCAGAGACAGGGCTGGGCAAGACAAAGCTCGTCCTGAATCTGGCAAGGGATTGTAAGTGGTCCTAACAGTCCATGGAGCTACATTCTACAGCAGCATGGGGTCGCTGCTGGAACAGCAGGAGGCAAAGCTGGAGCAAAGGTGCTCACTGCCTTTTTCATCTTCTCTGGTAAGATCAGACTTCAGAAATGTCAGGCCTCAGAGACCATTAGGAACATCTGAAGCAAAGAAGACTTACGCTGGGGGTACAGGAGTTATGTGAGGAACATTTAGATGATCTGGACCGACCTAAGTCTGGGCAGCATGATGGGTTGCACTTGTGAGTGCTGAGGGTTAGTGTCATTGCAAGGCCACTCTCAGTTATCTTTGTAAAGTAATGGTGTTTGTGGGAGGTCTCCAAGGACCAGAAGAAAGCAAAAATTGTATCTTTTAATAGGTAAAAAGAATTTGTGGAATTGCAGGTTGATCAACATAACCTCCTTCCCTGAGCAAATGCTCATGAAATTTCCAAACATGTAATGGGAGAGGAGGTGATATGGTTGCTTGGGATTAATGAAGGGGAAAATCAAGTTTAACCAGCCTGACAGACTTCTACAACCAGCTGATGAGAACAGTGGGTGAGAGGAAAACAGAGGATTCTGTTTACCTCAACCTCAAAAGTCTTTCCCCTAATATCATCAAAAACAAGCTGGCATACAGCCTAGAAAAATAAACAATAAGATAGATTGAAAAGTGGATAAATTGTCAGGTTCAAAGGGCTGTTATTAGCAGAATGAAGTCCTGCTAGAGGCTGGCCACTAGTGACATACCTCAAGGGTTGATGCTGGGGCCAACAGTTTTGGTCTGTTGTACAAGGTCCACACCTGGAGAGGAGCAACCCCAGGCACATGAGCAGAGACCAAGAGTCTAGAAAGAAGCTTTGTAGAAAAGGACATGGAAATGCTGCTGGACACCAGATTAAATACACACACCAACAATTCCCAAATGTGGCTGCAATGGAGGGAGTGCTGCCAACAGCCTGATGGAAGTGACCCTTCCCCTCTGCTTCCCCCACTCACTCCTACTGAGGGTGGCCAGACACTGGGACAGGCTGACCAGAGAGACTGAAGAGTTTCTGTCTCTGTGGAAATTTGAAGTGTAACTGGGCAGGGCCCTCAGAAACCTGTTCTAGCTGATTCTGCTTTGAGCATGTGGGGTGAATTAGACTTTCCCCAAATCTGCACCTTCCTGTGATTCAGCAATGACATCCATGGGTTTTTGCAGGCCCATGCTCCTGATGAGCATCTCTAAGGAATATGGGTTAGTGCAGCTTTACCAAAACTATCTGAAAGGTTTATTCTGTTCTCAGCAGAGAAAGGACTGCATTAAAAGGTAGTTTATATAACAGACTCCACCAGTGCAGCTTTTCTTCTTAGAACCTTTTCCTTCAAACTATTAGTTTCTCTGACAGAAGGACTAAATATAGACTTGGTCAGAAGAACAGTTGCAGCAGTCTAATCTATTTAAACAGCTCATGTGGGATTTTCCATTTACAAGAGCTCTTTGCTAATTTTTACACTTGCAAATACCTTTCTGTTAAGTCCAGCTTGAAATAGCAGAAACAGTTGCTTCTGTCATAGAAGAGAGGAGGGTGGGGAGATCTGAATGATGTCTTTATCTGGAGGACAGAAATCTTCCTTGAGAATGGAAAAACAAACTGAAAAAACCCACAATTACTCTTCAAGAGCAGAGAGGTGAGTAGCACTTGACAGGGCTCATTCCATGAGTTGCTGCTTTCCCATGCTCCATCACTTCCCTTTCCCTTCTTTTCTCTGACCATATACTCAGTCTTAGAAATATTCCTCTAGGGAGGATACACTATTTCCTTTTCTCTCCTTTTTAAATTAAATTCCTAATCAAGTCTTGACAAAGAAGAGATTTAAGATATCAAAGGCAGAGCCATCACCACCTCTTGACAGCATAGGATGATGTCAAGAGATGTGAAAAACCTTCTGATGGCCCTAAAGCTCACACTGTATCTTTCCCTCAATAAAAGGAACAGTGTGTTGAAGTGGTTCCACAGTGAGCACAAGGGCTGGATGGCCCACCAAAAACACTTGCCACCAATTCTCACCTTGCTGACAAGTTACTACCTTGTTTAAGGACTGTGGGCTCAGCACAACAAATTAGATAGACAGTTATTAATTAAACCTATACTTAAATGCTCTGCTTATTTGGAATGGATTTTAAAACACAGCATAGAATGAACTTCTAACTGGATAGTACTGGAAGAGTTTTGTAGGAAAATGTATTCTCAGGCAATGCATCAAAATAAGGTGGGCCTATTTTACATAATCTTCTTATTAAAACTAATGCTTTATGCTGTTCCAGTAAGAGAATAACAATAGCAAGGTTACAGAAGATATTCTCCTGAATGATAGGAATCTTTTGTATCTAGGGAAATCAAAGTCTCTTTTCTCAAAGTACATAAATGTTGAGATCATCCAGGGAGCTATTAATAAGTCAACATTTATGAATTCTAGAAGTACCTTGTAGACCAATAAATTAGAGGAATCGTGCAACTGAACCACACTTTGCAGATATATTGGCATGAAAAACATCATTTTAGCAATCCCTTTGAATTCAAGAGATTATTCTGAAGAGAAAAGTTACCCAGTACCCCAACACTAAACTTTCCAAAGGTTAAACACACAAATACCTTGAGCAAGATTGGTACAAGCATCTCAAGAGTTGTATCACAGTAATAGAAGCTGTCAGGAAAGTGTGGATAAAATTGATACCCACTGTAAAGGAATAGAAAAAGCTTAAAAAGATTTAGACACTATTATGCGTCCTACCATCTAGGCAAAAAAGTGTAGGCAAGAAATAAGGTGTTTGCACAACTGTTACTAAATGAAACAGTTTCTGCAATCACCAACAGAGATGAGTCCTGCTGTGCCTTTGAAATTTACTTGTCGTCTAAATAACATATCTAGAAAAAAAGCTAACAGATATATTTGCTTCAATTTCAGAGATTTCTGAGACAGCTTTGATTTCTGAAAAGTAGAAATTCTAGCTTTGTGTGGTCACATCCAGAAGAACAGGGTAATTCAATGCTGTTAAAGAACAAGTGTAACAGTTTTTGCTCCCTCTTCAACTTTCCCCCACTCCAGAAACTTGTTTCAGTTAATTGATGCTGATAAATGCCCAACTTTTGCAAGGAACACATGTGCATACTTACATATATGTACATTTTAATTTTTTTTCCTTCAAAACCTGCTGTTTGTTACTTTAACCATAAACACAACATCCAATCATCTCAATGAGCCAGGATTCATACAGGTTTTTTTCCTGTGGTAGACACCACAGAGGAAAATAAAGGCTTATCACAGCAGAGAAAACAGAAAAGAAATGTGTTTTATTCAGCATCACAGGAGGCAAGACCTGCCAGGCCAATGAAAAGTCACAGCCAGGGGGCAACCCCACCTTGTTTAGTTCATTTCAGAGCTGTCCACCTGTGGCCATCACGTTTATACCCACAAAACCTGGAGTGCTCCTGTTCGCTTTGAGTCTGGTATTCAATGTTCAAAGCTCCACAGTAAGACCAGGTCAAAGTCTGAATGAGCCTGGCAATATCATGGCTTAGATGGAGAGAATTAGAAGCTCCATTAAAACAAAGCAAATCAAAACAAAGTAAAATGAAGCAAAACAAAGCAAGCAAACTGCAACAAAAGCAAAAAAAAAAAGGAAAGAAAAAATATTTGACCTATAATCCAACAAATTAATCCATGTAACACTAAGTAACTTGAAGTTCTGTCAAACCTAATTATTAAGGATAAACTCTGCAAAATTTAAGTTGCAACAACTGAAGTGAGAACAGTTCACAGAATCCTGTGAACCACACAGGCCCCCTGTTAAACTATTACTCTTGCCTCCACTAATTGGTTTTGGCTTGAGATAAAGATGAGATTAATTCTGCTTTGGAGGCAGCACATTAGTGACAAGATAGAAAATCCTACTCTAGGAAAGAGAGTGATTATTGAGTTACTGTAGTTCTTCCACTTAAAGCTTCCTTTTTGTTCTTATGCAAAAGTGTGACTTGAAACTATCCCATTCCAATTACTGATCTTGTGAAATCAGACACTCATTAAGGACTTCACTTGCTGCATTTGTGAAACTTTTTGACATACACTGATCTGACAGAAAAAGGAAAATACCTGTAATTTATGGGTATCTCAGAGTGATGAATGCTGGACAAAGCAAAGCAGAGCAGGTTGTGTTAGAAATACCCTTGTGCTAAGCAATGGATGATAGAGATAAAACTTGAGATTGAGAAGAAGGAAGGCTTTTCTAAAAATAAAAATTAGGAGAGATGGGAACCAATTCCAACAATCATCTGTCCAACACAACAGGCTTAAACTCAGAAAATGGACAGGCCTTCATGGAATGGGTCTGCAAATCTTCTCTGCCTGTTTTGTGGAGAAAGCAGAAGATGCTTTTACTGGTATTTATGGGCTCGTATGGACCAGCATTGGCCTCCTCCTGTGACACTGACTCAGGCCAGCAAGATCTGTGGAGAAACTCTTGTGGATATCAGTCAGATCCTGAACAGCCTTTGAGGATTCAGTCCTGCTTAAACTGGGCAAAAATGTCCTCCTGCCTCCAAATGCCACCTCATTCCCCTTCCATATCTCTTCACAGACCATATCAGCTTTGCTCCCAGTTGCTGTAAAGCCTTAAAATTCTTTTTCCTTACCTCAAGCACCTCCCATGGATGTAGGCAAAACCACATTTTTTACAGTAATTGATGCAAAAAATTCTGTTCTTTAATCACTTAGAATGTGATGACTCCAGTTCCATGGTCCCATAAAGCATTGTCTTTTGCCTCATCTTTTATGAATGAAATCTTTAAAAAACCCATTCATATAAAAAATGCAACTCTCAACAGAATTTCCCTTCCCGGCTTGCTTGGAGCTAATTTTAGATCCAGCCACAAATTCCTGCTAGTTCACAGCCACCAGGGATGGTGGGGAGAAATCCTCCATCTGTTTCCTGACTTTGTAGTCATCCCTTTTCTGCCGAGGGAATCGCTACTGATAGAGAGAACCAAAATTTCCCAGTACCCCTGCAGAGAGGAGAGGCCAGACACATGTTTGTAAGTGTTTGGGATGCTCAGCTGTCACTCAGGTCTTGTAGGGCCTGAAGCTATTTTATCTCTCCTTCCAAGGATGGAGGAAAGAGCATCCTGTGCAAGGTGTCCTGCACCTCCCCATCCCAGTCGCACACTTCTCCTCTTTGCTGCACAACCCATGCAGGCTGCTGCAGGAGAAACCATGCTCAAGGGGCAATAATAACAAATACAGAGGCACTATACAGCTCTCCAGGAATGCCAGAAGGAGGACTTCTGTGTGCTGATATTTAGTAGTAATGGAACTGATGCATTTCGTTTATCAGCCAGTGTCAGTCCCAAGGGAGAGAATTTGTGCTTGTGACGGATTTTAATCACATGCATCCAACTGATTTTAGTGGGATTTCCCACCAACCACACTTCTGTACATGTGCAAATGCCCACTGGATCCAGAGCAAACACAAACAACCCTGACACATCTGCATTCCCACTTCCACCAGCTGCTGAGGGCAGCCAAGGAGCAGCTCTGGATGTAATACAAGTTGGCAGAGTTCAAGGGTGGAAAGAGTAAAACCACATGGTCGCTTTGTTCTGTTGTGACAAGACCAGCAGTAGATAGGCAGGAAGGATGTTGAACAGATCTCCCTACACCTACCTGCCTATTCAGCATGTGAGTTGGCAAGATTTCCCTGTCATTTTTCATATACATTGTAATGATTTTTATATATTGTCATATTTCATATATATTGTCATGATTTAACCCCAACCAGTAACAAAGCCCCACGCAGCCACTCACTCACTCCTCACCACTGGGATGGAGGAGAGATCCAACAGAGTGAGAAAACTGGTGGGTTGAGATAAAAGCAGTTTAATAGGAAAGCAAAAGCTTTGCATGCAAGGAACGCAAAACAATGAATACATCCTCTGATCGCAAGGGCAGGCTGGTGTTCGTGAATGGGAAAGAAGGGCTCCATCACACATAACAATGACTTAGGAAGACAAAAGTCATCACCCCAAATGTCGGAATTCAGGACATCCCTCTGGCTGTCCTGGACAGCCAAGACCCCTGCCAGGGAGCTCAGTGACCCTGGCACAGAGCCCAAGACACCTGTGGTTTTGATTATGACCCGTGGAGCAAGGGACCAACGTTATATGAAGATCAACAAGCCACAACAGTTTAAGTAGAATATTAGTGAATTTATCACAGGGTGAAAAAATAGAATTTCAGGGTTTTTTAAAATGGGAGTTCAGGGGTCAAGATGGAGGGAACTGGACATGTCCAGCCTTTCTCCTTCTTCTTCTTCTCGGCCTCCATCTTCTGCTGTTGTGTTGGCATTTTTAGATTGGTTTAGAGTAGAAGCTCACAGTGTAATACGGGTGATAGGTATTGGAAAGTAATTGTAAACATTGTATACGTAGTTTTTAGTATAAAAAATAACACTGCCCCAGGGACAGGCAGAGTGCCTCTGACTGTCTTGCTGAGCAGACCTCAGCAGGTCAGGAGAAAAAATTTTATAGATAAGAGACAATAAACAACCTTGAGACCGAGAAATGAAGAGCTCTGACTCCCGCTTTGACCTCCAGGCTGGGAAAAGAGACTTTTTAAAATATCTCGGAGTCACTCTGACCAGCTAGAGACCCTGAGACCCAAACATCCCCCTTCCCACTTCACCCCCCAGTTTATTGATGACTATATGGTGTGGAATATCCCTGTGGTCAGCTGGGGTCAGCTGCCCTGGCTGTGTCCCCTCCCAGCCCCCTGGGCACCCCCAGCTCCTCATGGGGGGTGGGAAAGGCCTTGGCTCTGTGTAAGCACTGCCCAGCAGCAGCTACAGCACCCCTGTGTTACCAACACTCTTACCATCACAAATCCTAAACACAGCCACACACTAGCTGCTGTGAAGAAAATTAATTCTATCCCAGCCAAAACCAGCACACACCACAGTTTTCTGAAAAGAGCATTCCCCGCAGAAATATCCTGTGCAGACACAAAAACATTTGAGCTACAAGTAGGATAATTTACAAAACACTGATATGAAAAAATCAGATCTGGACACAGTCGCCCTGGGCAATAGCCACATCCCTGCCTGCTTAATGGAGTTTTAAGAGTGGAGGGATTCTATCTTGGGATACATTGTCAACACTCCCACCATGCCAAATTATATAACACCATGGGTGGCTTTCACAGTGATTTTTATTTGGCATATTATATCAAACACATTAATAATAATAGATCTCTAAATAAGCTACGCTTCTATTGCTGTTCAGATGGACTTCTGTAGAAACTGGAATTTCTTATTGTTCCCCTTAGATTTTACAATCAGAGAAACATGTAATTATTTACCATACAGCCATGCTGTGTTCAGTTAGTACTTACTTGTATGTAAAACCATAAAAATTATTTTTCTCTTGTCAGTGGAACATTCTTCCTCCAATTTCTGATAAGACATCATAGCACCTGCTTCACAATACCCTAGATTTGTCATTCAGAAATCTGGCCAGCTTATTTTCAGTGCAAGAGAATAGCTTATTATCTTGCTTTAGGGGATTGTGATTCTATTTTTAATTAAAATAGATTTATTTCCTTCTGTTATCACTAGGTTCAGACTGCATTTTCTCAAAATGGATTCAGGCCAGAAAGAAATGTGGAAACACGCAATGAATCCCATTAAACCTGAAATAGTTGTTTTAGCTGTATTCACAAGCCAGTCTTGTTTTGAGGTTTAACCCAGCTCTTGCAAAGAACATCCAGTTCTTTCTGCACTATACAGTTCATAAGATGACTTCAGATTATGAAGAAAAAAAAAATAAAAGACAAATTCTACTTCATTCTCAGTCATAAGGGTGTTTATTTTTTCAGTTTGATGACTACATCCTATTGAATTGATCTTTGAAGATGTTCAGAGTTCTGTGTTCTCAGTACTTGTCCCACACCTCTTACAGCTTAACTTTTCAATTGATGAAGAAAGTTCTTTGAAATTGCAAGGATTTGAGCTTTCCCTGAACTTCTTGGTTTGGAGCAGGATGATAAGGACAGTAGAGCAGAACAGCCTTGGAGCAGCAGATAAAGGATGTAACTCAGGCAAAGAGGAGTCATGCAAAACGCAAGCAGGACGCCAGCTCAGCTCTGCTAGGCTGACAAAGCAGAAGTTATACAAAACACCATGTTGTGCTTACTCAAAAGTTGAGGTCAAGGAACAGCCACCTAAAAAGAGCGCCAGACTTTGAAGACAGATCCCAAAGAATGAAATAAGGACTTCCAATAAGGGGCATAACTGTGTAAAATAAAGTAATATATAAACATCAAGTAAGTGGACACAGACATGTAATCAGTGTGTATGATCAAAACTCTGTTTACCTGATGCTTGGGGCACTCAATTAGAGGAAGGATCCTCTGAGTGACCAGCATGCTGCAGTAAACAATGCCTACTTTCTAATACCCAAAATTGTGTTAGAAAGTTTATATCTGGCTGATTTCAGTATCAGGATTCAAGGGAAATCAGTGCTATGCAGACCTTTAGCATCAAGAACCCCTCAGCTCTTCTATTTGAAATGCACGGAAAGAGGGCAGTGTCTTCACAATAATGCAGTTCTCCAACATTTGTGAATGTTGGGGCGATATTTAGGCCTCAGTGAAGTAAAAGAGGTCACTTACTTCTGCTCCCTTGGAATTAGGATTTCAGATCTTCAACCAGTAGCACATACCATTGAAAACTTGATCTTCTTATATAAAAAGCTCCAGCATTTTTTCCTTCAGACCCAGTGACTTGTTCCATCTTGTGGCAGCACAGGCAGCCAGACACAAGTGAAGCACCTATGTTTGGCTTCCTGCTGTTTCCTCTCCCTCTCTCAAGGATCTGTTTTGCCCCAGCAAGAATATTAGGGTGGACAATGGGAGTATTTATGTGGTAACTCTAATATTGTCCTCTTTTCTCAATAAATCTGCTTGTTAAAGATTTAGCAGATGAAAATTTCTTTGTTCTTCCTTCTGTGGGGACAAAAGAAGATTAAATGCAGCCACAAAGGATGGATACGTTATTTCAGGTGCAAGGCTCTCAGCTTTGTGTCAGGATTTAATATCTCCTTGATGCTCACATGGGCAGCTGGCTTTTCAGTTTTGGAAAGCTGAGGTATCTGATCTGTTTGATAAGCAATGCAGGAATGAGGATTTCCTAGATGGGATAGAGGAAAGTACTGCTCAAGTCCACACTGCCCCACTTTGTGAACTGTGGCAAAGTGCACTCCTAAAATCCTCCTCAGAGGTGCAAGGTAACCATGCAAGAGAAGCTGCTTCCTTACCCAGAGGAAGCACAGACTGATTCACAGCCTCACAGCTAAGAAAAGCTTTCCAGAAGCCTTTATGGAGTACATTCCCCACAGGAACGTGAGTCCACTCTGAGCCCTTAGAGCAAGAATGCTGTATGAAGTTCAGACATGGTGCCTTGCCTTGTTTTACGATGTGCACTAATTGAATGCCTTGTCAGGCTCTGGGGAATAAGGTGACAGCACAGATGCTGGGCTATTAAAATCCAAGTGGATATGAGGTGAATATGACTAGTGGCTGGTTACTTGCTGGTACCAGGTGGAGCACATCATTTCACCCATGGTTCATTGACAGCAGCCCTGTGGGTGCTGACACAGCCATGTGTTAATCCCCTGCCTCCTGTGTTTCCCATCCATTCAGGAGCTGAGCGCCAGACTTGTCAATTGTCCCCTTTCACAAACATGTACTTCCACTTGGAGTTGATTTTGTTGTGGGAAAGGATTTATAGGGCAGCACTTAGCACCACCTGCTCAGTGTTTAACCAGAAGCTGAAGCATATTTGATTCATTCAGGGGCTACCCTCCTGGCTAGCAGCTAGCTGCCAGGCTGCCTAGGTCATTTCCCCTCCCTATCACATGCTTTAGAGACTGAAGCAGTGAGTGAAGCATTGAAAAAGCAATCTCTAAGGTAAGTCATCTGTCTCACCTTACATATCTGTCCTACAGACATGATCCTTTCTTCACCCCCGGGGTTAGGTGTCAGAATTGTATTGGTGTACACAACTCCTCCTGCAACCATGCCAGAGCAGGCAGAAATACCCTGCAGCCATGTTCTCCATCTATTTCAGACAAATGAGAGGTTTCAAAACAATGTCAGCAGATCTAGTGGGGCTGCTACACTCCTGCTTTCCTCTTGGACACACACACACACCCACCCCATTCTTTACAAAAGATGTTGATTTTCAGACAACTCCTTTACTGCACTGCCTTACGCCACCATTGCCTGTCCTAGTGGCAGGGTAGGAGGCAGAATCACACAGCTGTGGAGGGCAGAAGAGTCCAACTTAGACTGGGATGAGCTGCTGGGAAATCATGATTCATGATCATTTCCTCTACTCAGGAAATGTGGAACTGCACTTAGGAGGCAGCAGCAAGTCCCAGTGAAAGGTAAAATAGATTGAGACTTGACTGAGGCTGAGCAAATGGAGATGAGGATGTGCAGTCAGGGCAATTGTGCCACTCTGGCAGAGCACCCTGGGGCTGCTTGCCAAAGCTGGTGCACACATACCCACAGTGTACCTTCCTTTTACAGCACATCTCCTGCTCTCCAAGCACTTTCATGTCTCAGCTCTATGTGCCCAAGCTGCACCCATTCAGCAGGTCTTTCTGACAGACAAGCCAGTGTCATGCCTCCATCCTGCCCAGATGGATCCTGAGGGTACAGGACCCCTGAGTAAAACAAGACCTAACGACAGACCCCACCAGGGTTGTTCAGAGAAATCCGTGAGATCAAGGGACAAGAACAACACCACTCACCTTCCTCCTGCCTCTACATGAACAGAAAGCATTTTCCAAAAGGGTAGGGGTTATTCTCTCTGGTACATGCAACAAACAGAGTTCTGCTTTTCAGAATTTCTTGAGCCAAAGACTTTAAAAGCATTAGATAATAACTGGAAAGTCCCATAAGAAACAAATCGACCAATATTTTTGTGACAAATTTTGAAGTAATTCTGCATTCAGAATGTAATTTCTTCTTCTTTGAAATGGGCCCAATGTTGAAAAAGTAATTTAAGTCACTGAGTCATTAACTGTTCCACATTTTAGTTGTTTGACACCACTTGTTTAGGAAGAATTCTTAGTTTTGGCCTTCTCATTTCGTAGAAGGGTTTGGTTTTGTTTTGAGGGTGTTTTTCTCCATGGAAGAGAATTTCCAGAGAGTAACTAAATTAACCAGGCCAGGAAGGTATGAATTTAGATACTTTCGCAGTTGTGCAACCCCTGAGGCAGAAGATGTGGATGGGATCATATCTGCATGAATCCCACCTAAATTCCTGATAGCTATGACTAAATTTTTCCCCAAGGATGTCCTCCCTTCCATATCACTTGAATTGTAATGAACTCACTACAGAAAGCTAATAAACAGTCAAACAAATTTCTGTTTTGTCTGCCCTTGTTTTTCACTTCCTTTCTCCTCAATAGCTCATTCATCAAGCCAAGCAAGAAAAAAAACCCACAGAACTACTTAAAATAGTACTTCAACCAGCACATTGGCTTTGCTACCATGTGTACTACATGCAGACTGCCAGTAATGAAAAGTGGAATTCACCTCATCAAACAAAGTTTACAAATTTATTTGAGGATAATATGTCAGTAGAAAAGCAGATACATATTTGAGGCCCAAATTAAACACGAGTGAACAGTTCTTAAGTAACAGAGTCGCTGTTGCAGCTACTGTTTATTAGCAACCCTAGGAAACCTCAACCAAAACATTTAAAACACTGGTTTAAGTTTTAGTCCATCTGGTCTGGTCTCTCTCATTTGGTGGTAATTCCCAACCTGCGCTTTAGAGGAACTGCCATCCACAATGCTGTAAATAGAAGAGACCTCCAGACACAGAAACAATCACTTAATGCTCAAACAGCCTTGTATTTCTCCCTTTGACACTTCCATGTCTGTTGACTTTAGTGTGGCAGATGCTTAGACATAAAATGCCTTTTGCTGTCTTAGGGCCAGTCTATCATTCTTTATTTCTTTTGGCATTAATGGCATTGCATTTGATAATACAAACTGTTCCCATCTCAGGAATCAGGTCTTATCTTATGTGCCAGATGTCAGGGCTTGTGAAGGCAGCTGGAGACAAAAGTCCATTCCATTGCCTATGGAAGAAAGGTCTGGCCCAAGGGGCTTTCCCTCTATACTTTTGTTCAAATATTCAAAGCTCAGCTTAAACATCACATTTGTCTATACAAGCACAATAGAAGTGAACGCCATAACTGGAAAATTATGGAAGCAGGGAATTCCCTCCTTCTTCCCATGCTGGGCAGAGTTGATGGGACTGCCTGCACCCCCAGGACAAGGATGGAGGGGCTGGATAACCTGGCCCTGTCCAGAGGTAGCAGGGATAATTATCACCTTGTACTTCTGCCAAGCTCTAGGATCAGTACTTCAGCAAATCCTTTGTCATCCATAGGGACGATTCAGGACTGAGAAGGAGGAAAAATATGAAAGATATAAATTAAAAACTGCAGGATTTTTCTGGTGATTCTATGTCATATAACTGTCCCCAGAGCTATCAGGGGCCCATAATGGGGCTGAGAGCAGCAAGTGTTCTCCACAAAGCAGTGACACAGTTTTGCTTCAGTTATTAAGGAAATTCCTCTTCCTTGATGCACTGGGGTAGCAGCAATCTAAGAAGACAGATGCTCCTGAGAAGAGTCGACCTGAATTCATGAAGCTGTTCCATGCTGTCCAAACACAAGTATATCTCATGTCTTTGGTATTAAATGACCTTTGGAACAGCACTTCAGATTTATCCCAAACTGACAGGCATAAACTACATAAGGCTAAAAGGAACTTAAAGTGAAATAAATAAGCTGCTCTTACTGAGAACATGCTAAACAGAAAGTCTGTCATTACTTCCTCTCCCAGGCAGAAGGGTGACCACAAGTAACAACTGAGACTCTGCCTCTATCCCCAGTTTTCAACATGACTGGGTCAATGCAGTTAGTGCATCCTGCAGCACCCAGGTGTCCTTTCTCTGTGGGGTGGGAGAGAAATCCATCTCACAGAAATATCTATGAGAAATATTTCTTCTCAAAACTGCTTCATTCAGACCTGCAATCCCTCTCCTGCCTTTTTCAGAAACAAGCAATCACTTTATTCCACAGCAGTCCCACCCAGATGTAGTCTGTTTTATAAGTCATACTTTAATGCAGAAAACAGAAAGGCAGCCTGATAGTGTTCTGTGTGAGTACAAGAACTTTTTTCCATAAGGGTTCAATTTTCCTGGCTGCACAGAGATTAAATCCTTGTTTTTTTTAAAAATCCACCAGGGTCACAACATCAAACCTCATCTGATTTCTGCTTTGCCTGACATCAGCTGCCACCCTTTCCTCGTGCCAGCCAGGATCTCCAATGAGCCAAAGACCAGGATGTTCAACAGCCATAGATCTTAAGGCACTGTGGGAATTTGAAGCATTCCTACATGTTTTTCCCTTAATTCCACTTCTTAAAATATGGGAAGATGAGCCATTTTCATCCTTGCTTAGCTAGAAATAGATCAAATTACTATGACCATAGTGAAAACATGGTAATACTGCAACTCATACAGAGGTTAAACCATCAGCAATACAGACATGGGCTCAAGATCCCAGCTCTTAGAACCCAGTAAAAAATGTGAAAGGCTGAGCAGTACCAAGATATCTCCTTGAGTCTGCAGATAATGTGAGATTATATCCTTAGGAGCTGGAAACTCCACCTGCTTCCCTGTGATGGTAAGCTCAGAACTATGCAAGAAAATAAGTATTAATCCGGACTTCCCCACTGTGGGAAAGATTCTCTCTGTTCCAAAACCAGAGAAAACCTGGCCTATCCATGGAGAGTTGCATCCTCACCCTCCAGCTCCTTCCACTCTCCTCCTTGGAACAGAAGGAGGCATTCTTGTGCAAGGCACAAATTTTGGTGTCTCTCAGTCAAGAAGGAATTTACATTGCCCACTCCTGAGCAACACCTGCTGGAACCTGGAGCCCTCACCAGCCACCCTTAGTGTCCCTTCTGGGGAGCAGCTTCCTTGTCCTTCCTCACCCTGCAAACAACAAGAAACAAGGAGGACTCTTACATGATGACTGCTAAAATCTTGTCAGGGCCAGGACATGGACTGTTATCTTTTGGAACAGCATCTAGCAACAGCTTGGACATGTTCATACAGAGATAAAGAATGTGAACTGCGTGGTGTGGGTCTAAGTCCAGCTCGGGGCAACCTGGTGGTTCCTCCTCCAAAAGTCTACAAAATCTCCATTGACAAAGTTATTAAACTCACTGCCAAATTTCCAGATACTTAGAGAAATTAACAATATAATCCATGTGGGATATACATCTTCTATAAAACATACTAGAAATGCTAAAACCCTGCATTTTTTCCATCAAATCTTTTTCACTCCGAGAGGAGATAAAAGAGGAAAATGTTTCTTGTAACAGATGCCTTTTTCCCTGGTCCTAAAAATCATGAACCAGACACAGTTGGGTGATAAAATGCAGTTACCTTTATAAGGATCCTTATGGTGCACAACATGCTGGAATACAGCTGAAAAGCAATGAAGACACACACCATGACATAAAGTGGGCACCATTTAATATGTTTAGCAAATTAGCATCACTGACAAGGACCACCAATCAGAGACAGGGGTGACTAGATAATTCCCCTGGTTTGACCTTTTTCTGAAACTCCCCCTTTAGATAGTAAAGTCATAAACTAAACTTTGTGAAGAAGTGTCTCAAGAAGCTGGTTTTAACCTTCATTCCCAGAAAACTTAACCCAGGGGCTTGGAGCTCTAGGGAATGTATTTGTCTTTCTGTCCTATAGAGTAGGAGAAATGCTGGCTACAAATCTATGTAGTTATGCAATAACGAGCTACAGAGCTACAAATATAAATGTATGAAGAATATAAAGAATATATAAAGGAAAAAGGCAAAAATCAATTCAGCATCATAACCATTACCTAAAATCTTATGAAAAAGAATGGAGTAATGTATTTCTTAGCAAAGGACTACAGAATCCCCCCAGCCTCAGTATGATGGATGTTCTCATCACTGTGGCAAGGGGAGATCTCCAGCAGTGCCCTCATGTGCTGTGAGTGGGCAGGGTTACCCACTCTGGCACCTGACAGAGGTAAGAACCTCAGGACACACTGACAGACAAGCAGGAGATGTAAAACTGTAACTCAGGGTCTGCATCACATCCAGCCCTCCCTTTCCATGGGCTGCCAGGATCAGCCACAAGGACAGGGTGGAACAGGAACAGGAATGTGCTGCAGTCTCTGGGGTGTCTGGAAGGACACAGGAATTTCCCCAGGAGAGGGAGCAGGGGGAAAGGGACACTTCCCAGGAAATTTGGTGGTCATTGCAATGTCACTACACATCCAAAGCAGAGCCATATCTCAACTTATTCCCACATCTTCCATGTTTTTTTTGTCCTTCCTAATTTCAATACCTCTCTAAACACATGACTTACAGGGCAGAGAGCTCTGCAAAAATACAAAATTTCTGAAAAGAAAGAGAGCATCTAAAAGAAAACATGTTAACCACATTTTTTGGTTTTAAGATGACAGCAAGGCAGTAAATACCAGGTATTGTACAAGGTTACCCTCAGGAAGAGCACTTAAAACACATGCACAGTTCTGAATTATTTCCTCCAAGCTTTACACAGAATTTTTTTCCTCTGTAAAAAGAGACATAATCAGCTTACATGCACCACACTTTGTCTCCCTCCTTAGATTTAAGACATGCTTTTCAACTCACCAGTCCTGCTGTTTACTAGTTGCTGCCCTGTCTGGCAGCTTTTGACAGACTGACTTCATTTTGAATTCAAATCCTCACTCAATTTTCACTACACAAATAAATTTCACCAATCAATCTAACCTGATCCCTAGCCAAGATGAATTAGTCACATGAGATGAATTAGTCACATGTAAATTAAGATAGATGCACATCTGATGCAAGTCACTGTATTTATCTGAAAAACCCCAGCTCCATTCTCTCCACTGGGGACCAAGCTTTAAGGGATTATCATAGAGGGAACAGTGAAGCAGGGCCACAGCAGATGTCAGGGCATAGCAGCAATGTTGGCAACAGCCACAGACACCACCAGCAGCCTTTGAAGTTTCTGCCATCTCCAGCATCAACACCTTCTTTCACTAAATCATTGTAGGATTCAGCATCAGTGTTAACTCTCATGTGTCCTTTGGGGCAAGTACTGATCTACCTGAGCAGCCTCTCTACACCAAAAGAAAAAGCAAAAAACAAAAGACGGTTTTACCTTTACCTTGTGGGCTGATTTTGAGAGCACTTTGTTTCTCAGCCAAGTGCAGGGAACATTTATGAACCAAAAACTGAGACAGGAGAGAAACATCTGAGATTTTAAAGTAATAGGGAATTCTTTTCTCTGCTTTCTCCTTCTGCCGTTTTCCCGTGTCTGCCCTGAGTTTGGGAGCAGGGGCTGTGTTTGTTCAGCCAGCTCTCCAGGGCCCCTCTGGAGCCAGCATTCATTGCCGCACACTGCTATCTAGTGGTGCAGCTGCACATGGTCAGGGAGGAAGGGCCAGCAGATCTCACCCCACTTATAGGGTCAGGGATTCTCTTGTCAAAGCAGAGATGTTCAGAGTGCAAAAGCCTCTGCTGTGACAAGAGAATCCGTGACCCTATAAATATTCATTCCCTTTAAATATCCAGCACATGTGAAAAGCATGTACTTCTTGAAACAGACCCGTTCTAAAGTGTGCTTCATATATTCTACATTTCACTGTTTGTGAAGGAATTATTTTCTTTTGGACCAATGGGTGAGTCTAGCCCCATATGATTATGGAAGATGAAACAAAAGGGTTGTTTAAAAAGATAACTTACCTTCCCTTAGGAAGGGATGTTACATTGTAGAAGAGAAATTACAGTTATCTCTGCCTTAGTTATTGCTCCCTGAGGGAACAACTGTGTTGGAGGAGGAGAACAAAAGAGTGGCTAAGGTTAGAAGGAACCTCTGGAAATCACCACATTCAAGCTCTCTGGTCAAGCAGGGCCCACTGGTTGTCAAGGACCAGGTCCTGGCTTTTGAATAAGGACAGGAATTCCACAGCAACTCTGTGCCAGTCCACAGTCACCCTCAGAGTAGAAAAAATTAGTGTCAGAGGAGATGGTTTCTGCTCTGTGACTGCAGGGCCTAAGCACTGCCAGCAGCAAGAGTGTCTGAACAGCCCCTCTGGGCTCTAGTTCAGAGAGGGAGAAAACAATGGCTAAATATCATGAAGTGATACAGTTTGAGGTTCTCATCTTTATTGAACTGACAAGAACAATTGGGTTGCCTGTGGACAAGTTATCTCACATACATAATCTGAAAAGCAGCAGACATTAATTGAACTAAGTTAGTAGCCAGGTCTTAAAGATGAGGACTTCTTAAATTGAATTATCTGTCATAAATTTGGATCACTGTTATCTCTCAAACACGGGTTCAGGCTCCTGATCTGCTACTGTAACGGCCACTAATCACTAGTGAGACATTATCCCACAACCTCAGTACATACTTCTGCTTTTTCCTTGGGTATTAAATATACTGCATGAGCCATCACTCTGTACAAGCTCTTCTTTCTCCTGCTCTGTAATAGAAAATTATGAGAATGTAATTATGGCTTAGAAATGGTTTCATGAAACAATTGAATTTGTGGAGCCTAATCCTGTTTGATCAACTATTTTTTCTCAATATCCTCAGTTCCTCTGAACTTCTCCACAAAACTCCCTCCACTTTCTGGGTGCCAGGTATCTGTAGTGCACCCACCACCACCTCTTCAAAACAAAATGAAACAAAAAGTTTAATGAATGACAAAAGAAGAGGGGAGATGTGGACTGAGAGTAGCCCAACCTGCCATTGGTAGCTTCACTGGGAAATTAAAGAAGCTGCTTTCTTTTGCATGCTTCAATGCTTGGGTAGGAAAATAGTTTGGAAATCTAGTATGTCTTAATCTGTCTGCTGAAAATGTGCATCTGAAGATGAGCTGCTCTGTGATACTGAATCTGCCATGAGAAATGATTAAGCAGAAGAAAAACATTTGAGGTCTGGGATGAACATCTGTTAGATAATGAGCAGCAGAGTGATTGTTCTGGAGGCAAACAAATTACAGCCCTTTCACCTTACATCACAGCCATACCCAATGGAAATGGGAAAGCAGCCCTGAGCAAAGACTGAAGGGGACAATAAGAGTGGAAAGCAGCTCTGCCTCGGAAAGTTCAGCTCCTTGAAGTTTGAAAAAAGTTGCCAGAAAAGCTCAGACAGGAGTTATGAAAACACATTTGCTTTAATGGATGATACTGTGGGTCCTACCAAACTTATCTGGTAAAAAACAACCTATATCTTACTCCTTCCTCCAACTCACACTTTTCCAACCCCTGCTGCAGTGGCACTGTGCGATTGTGACAGGATCCCTTTGATGAGACACTCCTTAACTAGAGACAGCCTGGTCCCTGAGCTTTTATCAGCTGAAGCTGCTGCTGACCACACTACAATTATGCACTCCATGCCATATGATTTTACCACTGTACTTGCAGGGTATCTGGGCTGAACAGAGCCCCATTTCTTCTTAAAACTCAATATGAATCCCAGGTATGTGGAAAACACACACACTTGAAACACCACCAGTCTTGGGCCTGAATTTTTGTCACAAAATAATTTCATAAAAGCATTAAAACAGCTTGGATCTGGTTTAGTGTCTTGTCTTTGGAAGCAGCATTGCACATAGGGGCACAGAGGAGGCAGAAAAGTGAATGATTCATGTTCTTTTTTTCTGTTTTCCCAGGACTTTTATGTTCTCCCTTCAGGATTTTGAGACAAAAAAAAAAATATTCGATTTTGCTGTTAATTGCCCTTTTTAGATTGGATCTTTTGCTGAAAACACTGGTGCAGCTTGCTGTCCACCAGGTTGCCCAGGTCCTTCTTGGCAGAGATGCTCTCCATCAGGCTGCCCTCAGCTGGTGCCTGGGGTTATTCTTCCCCAGGTGCAGGAGCCTGCATTTGCCTTTGTTGGATTTCAGGTGGTTCACATCTGCCTACTTTTCCAGCCTGCCCAGATCCTTCTGAAGTGCTGCACAGCACTCAGGGCAATCAGCCCAAAGCTCCTCTGAGCTTTGTGCCATCAGTGACCTTTCTGAGGAGGCATTTGCCCCTTCATTCAGGTCACTGATGAACAAGCCAATCAGCTCTGGCCCCACACACTGAGTGGCACAAGCTGAGGGAGTCAAAACCTTCACCACAGTTGAATTATTTGAAATGGAAAGTGCATATGGTGCCATTGCTCCCTTTGCTGGCATGTTACACATATTTGTCCTGCTGAACACTTATCCTTTGGAGCCTCTAAATTACATGTGCACATTGTGAAACATGGATCTGTCATCCAGTGTAGGAAAGCAGAGGATTAAGGCAGCAATGGCAGGTAATTCTCTGCCCTAAGAAGGCAGGAGAGCACTTGCTGTTATCCTAATTACTGCCATGCCCAATTCCCTGGGAAAACTGCCAGGGAACAGATTCAGAGTAATGCATCTGAGCAATGAATAAATTACACAAACCATCCTAAGTACAGTAATTCACCCGAGTTTTGTCTGCAAGATGTTACACAGAAATGTCCAGTGGAAATGAATCAGTATCAGGCTTGCCTGCCTGCCCTTCCCAGGGGGGCTGTCATTAAATCCTTGCCGAGTCACTGCCTTGCTGTGCTTAACACTAAAGCGCTCAGGATTAAAGTACATTATGGTAAAAATTTATTTTACAGAGTTTAGTCAAAATTCAGTTGTCAGCTACAGTAGTGCTGCATGGTACAGTGTGGGGTCCCTCTGATGCTGCTCTGAAATAAAAACCCACATTTCCCAGCTAGAGAGGAAGCAGTATTTCCATCCTTTGAAAAACATGTCAGCTCATTAGAAACTCCTGACTTGCTTCCCTGCCATGCACGCACTCAAAAGAGATTCCAGCATGGACAGCTAAAAAGATAAATCTTTACAAGCAATAATGGAGAGAACCACATAGATAACACTCCAGCATCCCAGTGCTGGCTTGATTTCCTACCAGGGAAGAAAGGAATCTTGCATGTCAATGAATGCAAGGGAGACTTTGTGGAGGGGGAGGAAGCATGGGCAGTTTGTGGATTCATGTGGAACAGCTGAGAAATCACTTGGACTTTGAAATGCAGGCAAGGGGATTAATTTATCTTGTTTGAACTGAAAGCCCTAATATGTTCAGACCTGGTCATTCAAAACATCAACTAACAGAATTAAAGGAAGAATATAAAGATCCGAAATTTGAAGATTTGTCAGAGAACCAGGTCACTCTCAAAGCGACCTAAATCCTTGGCAGAGAGTAAACTGGTGTTGCATGTTAAAGTTTCAACTACTGACAGGTGTTTGAAGTGAATGGATCTGTGCTAATATCTGCCAGTTGATCAATAGTTACATCAGTGTACCTACCATACAGCTGTGAAGATTTTTCACCATAATGTTGAAAAGTACCTCTGTAAAAGTAACTTGTTTGACTATAATATTCTCCTGTTATCATTTCCTTCACATGGTAGACTCTTGGATTTATTTACAAAAGCGAAGGGCAGTCATTATTTTGTTTGTGAGTTTAGCTTTGACCAAAAAAAAAATACAGCAATAACAGAATGGAACATGGAAATAATTTTGCTAAAATAAAAGCACAACTGACCTCTAGTGGCTGCTTGTCAAAATTAAAATTGTTGAAAATCTCCAAGAGGAAAAAAATCCCCACATTTTTCTGATTAAGTCTTCATTATGGATTCAAAGATTCTTTTTTCCTCTATTTCTCTAGGAAGTATCATTTTTCCTGATGCATTTCTTTGCCAATTCCAGGCCTCCTCCAGATAGCATCTTAGAGTTTTACAAGAAAGATAAAAAAGATAAACTCAAATGTTTGTTCCTTTTAAGCAAAATTTAACTGCAAATTTCCATTTTCCACATTTTAAAATATTTTTTTGGAAAAGGTACTTTTAAAAATACCTGTGCTGAATAATTTATTAATTTGGTGGCACATTTATACCTCTGCCTCATGTGTTATCCTAGGCCTATTGGATCAAGTGGGTACAGCTCCATTTTTTTAACATACAATGAAATTGAGTTATGCTTTTTAAAGCAGCCATCCCAAGCCCCAGCTGGTTAAGTCCATACATGTGTCCTGGACAGGGCTGGAAGGTCATGGTGTGAGCACCAACTCAGAGCTGCTCTGCTTAAGGAGGAACCCCAATTGCCTCACTGCCTTGGGAAGGGCTTCATCTCCTACCCAAGTGAGGCCAAAAGTGGCTCTTGTTCCTCCTCCTCTCTTGCTGCCCCCACTTGTGGGATTCACATTCTCTGAACCTGAGAGAAGCAGAGAAAAGAATGATCAAAACAATTCTTATCTCATTTGCTGCTCCTGTGTTTGTGCAAAAGTAGAATGCAATATGGAGATTTTTTACCCAAAGTGAGGGTGTTTTATTTTCTTGGCCTATCAGGGCCAAGTGTGTGCGTGTGTCTGTCAGAACTGTCAGAGGACAGTCATGAGATTCTGTGCAGTGTGTGCAGTGGGGTGCTTGTGCACATTCAATTTAGATGTAATGTAATATAGTATAATATTGTATAAAATAATATAGTGTGATAAAGTTATTAATTAGCCTTCTGATAAGATGGAGTCCTCCTCATCATTCTTCTCCCTCATCGGGGTTGCCTGGCTTTCCAACACTCACCTGCCTGCTGGGTGTGATGTCCACAGTGTGAAGCCTCTGGGATCCCTCCTCCATGGCCTTCTCCTCTTACCCACCCCACCACAGCCACGCAGAGGAGTCTGCCATGAACACATCATCCTTCCAACATTGGTGTGGGGATGTCTCAAGTGCTTGAAGATTTGGAGTTTTTATTCTTCCTGTAGATCACAGAATCACACAGAATCACAGAATAATGAGGTTGGAAGAGACCTCTAAGATCAACAAGTCCAACCCATGCCCTAACACCTCAACTAGACCCAGTGCCATGTCCAGTCTTTTTTTAAACACATCCAGAGATGGTGATTCTAACACCTTCCTAGGAAGAGCGTTCCAGTACTTAATTATTCTTTTGGTGAAAAATTTCTTCCTAATATCCAACCTGTACCTCCCCTGACATAGCTTGAGACTGTGTCCTCCTGTTCTGTCAGTGCTGCCCGATGGAAGAGACCGACTCCCACCTGTCTACATTGAAACTTCCTTTGTTCTTTGGAAAATACCTGTGTGGAGAGCTTTTGGTCAGTCTGCCTTTTGTACTTCAGCAGGGCCCATGGCTCCCATCACTGCAGCGTGTCAGAGCCACGAGTGTGAGTGTGGGGCACAAGAGGGGAGCCCATGCACATTATCCAGTGTGTTGTGGGCAGGAAACCAAAGGCTGGCTCAGCTTGGAGAAGCACTTCAAAAAATTATTTTTGAATAAACCACAAAGGACCTACCTGTGCTCAAAGTGTTCTGATTCCCAGCTGGACCAACAATCAGCACAGTGGTGTGGCTCTGGTGGTCTGAGGATAGAAGCAATGTTCTTAAGGAAAAGGTAATTACTGTAAGTCAAGCAGATGAGAAGCTGCTGCACTCAAGAGTGTCTCTGCTTCTCCCAGCTCTACCAGTTGCCATTGTAGCACACTCTCCCCTACTTGGTTTATGTTTTCTAGGCATTGGCAGGGAGCTGTGAATAAAGTCTAGAATTCCTTGAGACCTCCAGAGGGCTGACCGATTTCTCTGGGTGAGGTCACCAATGCTGCTGTCACTAGGCTGAAGATTGCACATGTTGGGACATCTGTACTTCAAAAAAGCTCCCACATGGCTGTGTCGAGGTCAGTGCCTGGCTCACAGGTGGCTCAGATGGGGGTGCTCATGATGCTGTTGACAGTCACCTGCCCTGGTGACAAAGCAGCTCAGGACAAAGCCTGCAAATGACCTGGGTGGGCTTCAGACTGAGCTTTAACTGAGACCCTTGCAGGCTGTCGCTGGCACCCTTTTATTCATATTGACATTCTTAAAAAGCCAAGACAACAGAAGTTTTTGAAATGGAGCCTAGATGCATAATATTTTTCTTGTAAATCGGTCTCAGAAATCGCACTGGGCCTGTACAAACTTCCAAAATGCTGCAAACTTGTATTGACGTGTGTTTGAGAAGTTCCAAATCAAGTCACTGTAATACCATATAAAAATAGCTAAAATGGAAAATTGTCAACAGAAAAGCTGGAGCACTAAATGATCTATGTTATTATTCCCATAGTGATTAACATACTGCATTTTCCCAGCCTGTTGCAATTTATTAGGCCGTGTTCTTCTGTATCAATATCAAATATTATTTCATTATAAAAACTTGTGTGCTTGTTAACAAAAAAAAATCCAAATTAACTGTCAACATATGTTACTTTCACTTTTTCAAATTGGAGTAAGCAAACTGGCTCTAATTAGTTTCCTGATTAATGGGTGCATGGTAAGCAAAAGAATTACATTAAGAACAATTTCCAGTTTACACTGGTTAGGAGGAGGTAAAAAATAATTTTTCAACAGGGATCAAATAAATCTACAGAACCCCATTTTTTTACAGTGCTGTGAAAATATGCAAGGCATCACGTTGTAAATTGCTGGTTAGGTCACTGGAGCAGGATGAATAAATACTCTTTGCCATATGAAATTGGCTAGTTAAATGAAGATCACAAAATTGTTTGTTGCTATATAAGGCTCATTTTTGCTATAAAAAGAGCAATTTTAATTTACAGGGGCTTAAGGCAATTTTCCATCTAATTTTATGTTTTATAATGTCTGCTGAAACACTGGTGCCTTATTAGTTTGTGTGGTCGAATATATATTGTTTCCAAATTTCAAGGCTATTGATTTATCTTGACCAAAGCAAAACAGGGTCACTTTTTTTTCTAAGTTCTAAGAAAAATCCACACAGATCACATTAAGACAACTAAATTAACTGCATCGTAGGTACAGTTTACTTTTTGTGACCAATAGAAAAACAGTCTGATTTATTTGGGTATGAGTAATGACAGGTTAACTTCACTGGTCAGAACTATAATCCTTCCCATGCCATTTTTTCCTGTGCAATTTCACTCCTAAAACCCTTAAAACTGAAGTGAATTAAATGGCTGCTATAACACAGAAACAGCTGGATAGACACACAGCATGATTTCTTTAGCATCTGAGCCCTGTTTTCTCCAGCAAAGGTCCTGGCAGCCAGGCCAGAGGTAGCTTTAAGGCTTTTCATCATGCTGTGGATCAGAGGCTCCAGTTCCCTACCACCTGCCCTCCCCAGCATTCACAGGGGAAGGATCATGGCACTGCCCTGTATCCATCAGCCAGCCTTGGACAGTGTTGGCCTTGTGACCATCCACCTTCACAGAGGCAGGAGTAACCCAAATTCTTGTTGATAGATCTCTTGGGGTGGACTAGAGAGGAAAGATGCCCAACTATGTGTTTTTGTAAAAATGTATATGTAGGGTTGCAATAGAAAGCAGGAATGTAGCTGTTTTAGTTAGCATTATCTGCAGTAATATAGGAATATGAAAGCATGAAAATATTACTTAAGATAGAGAAAAGAAAGAAAGGGTAAGAGTAGAAAGATACATAATCACCACCAGTGCATCTTTGATGAGGCTTGGTTGCTGCAGTTTAGATGTCCACTGGTCAAAGTGATGGTTTTTATCCATCTTGATCTGTTAGAATTAGAAGAAACCCCCAAAACACAAAGTCCGATGGGCTAAAATATGGCTCAGGCTGGCTGGGAGCCCCCAGGGAAGCACCTGGGTGGGAGCTTCCAGTCCTGTGGTGGCAGGCTCCAGAAATGAGTCAGGGGGTGCTTGAGGGCTCTTTGGTGCTTTCTGGCACCTTCTCAGCCTCCCTCACTTCAGCACAGCTGAGCCTGCAATGCCCCATCAGACCTCCCCGGGGTGTGTTCAGCCCAGTGAGTGTGCAAGGCAGAGCAATTAGCGTGATAAAAGCCCCTTCCCCTTGCTCCTTATCAACCTTAAAGCCAAGTAAGTTTGCAGCATCCAGATGGGGATAGTTCACCCCTCTGCCTCATGCAGACCAGCCATTACACACCCAAAAACTCACCTCCTCCTTGGAGGGATGCAAACCTGGCCTCAGTTAAGAACCTTGGAACCTCCACAAATGGGTAAATTAGTCATTAATCTTTAATGGTCCAGTCTTTCACAGTCTCCACTGCTCAGAAAAATCCATCATCTCACTTCTTGGCCATGACACAGTAAAGAGGGCAAAAAGCAAAACATCAACCCTCCACCTACAGACTAAATTGCTCTGAAACCTTGGCCATTATACATTTTATCTAGTCAAAAAGCAGACAACCTTCCAGACAGATGCTTTTATTTTTTTAGTTTCTTAATTAACACCCCTTTCCCTGTCCTTATTTCAGACACAGGGGCTCCAAAAACAAAGCATCTACGCCATTTGTGTTGCCTCCCTGGCTCACCATGAGGACATACAGAGGACAAGGAGTGATGGATTTGGGGTTGGCTGGGACTTCATGGTAGATCTACTCTGACAATACAGAGTAGATTACAATACAATTTCCTTTTCTGAGTCCATCTGCACAGTGGCAGTATCACAGCCTAGCTGTGGCTCTCAGCCCACCGTACACACTGAATGAACTCAAAGCAATCTCAAAGACATTTCCTTCAAAGACTTTTCCTGCTTTTGTTTCTCAGCCACTGGTATTGCATCACCTTTGCTCCAGAATTTCTCCAGCTTCTGTTCTACCTTTGTGCTTTCACCCCAATTTTTTCTTCCTGTCATCAGCTGTTCTTTCTGCCTTCTCTCTCTCAGGTGTGTCACAACCTTTCACCCCAAGAACATCCTAATGCCATTTAATGGAACAGTTTTATTTTCAGGTCACATGATGGTGTATTCTGAAGAAATAAATTATTTTAGTGCCAGTGAAATGGGTGAGGTAAAAGTTTGAAAGCAGCCAGTACAGCTGCGTGTGTGTCATTATCAGTGCTCAGGCTCGTCTGGATGCATCATTGAGTGATGTGTTCTCAGCACTTAGCAAAGCCAAACCATGGTAGTTTCTGGCTAAGTAGTGACAGCCTTATGTCAGGAAACTGGGTAACACTTGTGGGAGTGGATAATACCATGCCTATTAGAAGGGCCAGTGAGTCTTCTTCCATCCTTTCAACTTCTGAACAGATGCTGATGTGGAGGGGCAAAAAATACAATTTCCTGACCCAGCAGCCCTGTTTTGTAGTACATTTCTTTGTACTGGTACTGCACAGGAAGGAGAACTCTCACCAAAAGTTTGCAAATATCTCTTCCTGCTTTCACATAGTCTGAACTTAGGTGTTGCTGAAGAGTTGGAGTTGGAACCTGGCTCAGTGCAAGCAGCCCCTGTGCGCAGCTTGGTACAAGGTAGCAGAGCCTGGTGGGTGCTGCTTTCTGCCAGCTGGGTTTGGCTGAGGAGGTGAACACCATCGAGGAAAAGTGGATCTGAGAGAAAGATGCAAGACAGGGACTGACTGAGGTGGATAGGCTGCTTCTAGCTGGTCAAGGACAAATGCAAGTTTTGTGTCCAAACAGGAGACAGACCCATCCCTCTTCTGCCCAGAGGAGCCCCACAGCTGCACTGATTATTTTTATTTGGAATTTGCTTTGGTTTTATAGTAACACTTGGTAAGTGCTGTCCCACAAAAAGAATGAGCTCAGGAATGATGTCCCTTATAGACATAAATAGGATTCATGTGATTATCCTAATATGAAGCTTTAGCAGATGTTCCAAGTAATTATCTTTCCTTTCCATGATCACAAAAAAACCTAAAAAACACATAAACATTTTCAAAAAACCTTTATTTTTTAAGCTAACCAGGATTTCTGGTCATAAAGAATAATGGCAAAGGCAAGCTTTTTTTCCTTTGCATGAAAATTCTTGGAGCAGTATGCAAACAGACCTTCTTGTGGTATTAATATTGCCCCATTTATGCTGAAGCTATGCAAACAGAGACATATAAAACTGTGCTCCTAAAAACTTAGGTTGCCAATAAATATTTTTACCACTTTTAATTTATACTGTTTGCAACTTTGCCCCCTTGCAGAAAAGTGATCCCAGAATGCAAACTAAGTTATTCTGAGGTTACTGAAGCTATCAGACATTTAAAATAAACATTATTTGTGTTCCTCTGAACTTAACTTGTTGCTTCTTTGAAAAGATTTGACTTGGCAGCTTGCAAAGTTTCACCTCATGGACTAGTGACAAAAAAATGGAAGTTTTAGCTTGAATTGATAGCAAGCAGCCTGTTTACTGCCTCAGGACATTTGAGTTCCCATCCTGACCTTACTGTATCTGCCCTTGCTGCAAATATTGGGTGTATTTTCACAAGGTTACCACTCTCCAGTTAGCTGTCTTGATATCTCAGTGCTAAAAATGTCTCAGTATTAAATAGATTTAATGAACCTTGCCACATAAAGATACCAACCTGTATTCCATTAAAACAAAAACATAGTTTCAGGCTTCCTTTATGAGCTTACTGAGTTAATGGAAGTTACAAATTCTCACCACACTGAAAAACTGATGTGAAAAACCAGCACTTTTCTTCTGGTGCCTACATAGTGCCTGCTGGATTTACTATCTAATTTTCACAGTGCTTAAGGTGATATTCATCTTTAAAAGGTGCAAGCTTGTGCCTCAGATATTGGCTCATAAGTAAGAAAGGGGTTTGAAGTAATGAACTTGTGCACTTTAAAGACTTGTGGGTTCAAACTCCAAAAATTTTATCCATATTCAATAGGAGGAGAAAAAAGACAGCTGAAGTTCTTACGCAGTACTTTAATATGTGAGCTGTGGAATTCAAAGGAAAACAGAAGATTGTGACAAAAGCAGGATAGCTTGCAACTCAATCTGCCTCAGGGGTTGCTGAAACTAGTTCTGAGCTATTATATTTACAGTTAAGTGAATAAAAAAAGTTAGAGAATACTTAGAAAGTCATGGGCAACCTGACTTTTTTCATTTTTGAGTGTTTGACTTAACAAATTTTTGACTGTTATTTTAGACACGTATGTAAATGATCACATTTCCACTGAAGCGTAGATTCCATATAGTTTTAATTTCTGTCGCTTCTGCATTTTACAAGGATGTTAATAATGGCAATTGTAATATGGTCTATTCTAGTACTAGCTATTTACTAAAGAAATAGATTTTTTTTATTTGGAATTTGCTTTGGTTTTAAGCAGCATTCAAAGCACTGAGGCAGCTCCTAACTGACTGGTGCTATAATTTTGGGACTTAAGCCCATAAAACTTCACGCACTGGCAAGCCTCTGATCTCCTTTCATTCCAAAATTCTCCTTCTTGAGATGAAAACAAAGCAGAAAATATTTGCAATTATAATGTCGTAAACTTCTATTTGCTTGTTACGTGTTCTCAGCTCTTAGCCTGGAACCGAGGATGATGGATTGAAACCTGCCAGCCTGCTAATGAGGCAGCTTCGCCTCGGGGAGGGGAAATCTGGGCAAACAGGTACAACTGCAAAAGGAGACAGCTGCCATCAAAGCAGGTTCTCCGAGGTCCTGATAGTCCTACGGGGGGAAGGATCCAGCTGTGAGCACTTCTCAGCTCTGTGTGGCCAGCACAGGGCAGCTGCAGGGCCCAGGGAATTCCTCTGTATCCCCCAGAGCGCCGGGCATTGGCATCATGAACAGATCCTGTTAAAATGTGCCCTGGTGCTGGGGGTTTGCATCTACCTGAAAATTTTCCCAGAGCAGGAAGAGTTTTGTGTATACACGTGGAACAAAATAAAACCAAACTTGAGAGAGAGAGAAAGAAAGGCAACATGAGAAAAACAGGCAAAAAAAGAAAGACTGTGGCAAATGTCACTGTTCAACAAAGCTCAGTTTTGATGAAGGTCAATGAAGCTGGCTGGCAATTAGCCTTTGGCTGTGTGAAGAAAGCACTTTTGACTAGTTCTTGCATAATTCTGCAGAGGTTGGTGTTATATATACTCCCAAAATCCTCCTATGCCACCCAGCTTGCAAGCATCAAGCCAGGAAAAAATTTTACTTTTTGCCAGTTGGCTATATAATTTTCAGTGGCCAAAAGCCAACTAGCTGCTAATTGTTATTGCAGTGAAACTGAAAACAAAGCTCTTAGTATGAATACTTGGACTGTTTGTTATATTCCCCCTTGAAATCCTTCAGGAAGTGCCACGAGCTGCAGCTCACACCCACAGCTCCCAGAAAGGATGGACTGGGTGCCTGTGTCTGCACACTGCACCTGGTCTGCAGCCTGGCTGAATACTTTCCAAATATTTTACAGTTGAAATTAGCTGTCTGCTAAGAAATTGTTAGTTAGGTGTTGTGCATGCTTAGAGTATTTTCCAAAAATCCAGTGCTTGTAGGTCCATGGAGGCCCCAGCAAAGGTGTGTGACAGGAGACAGCTGGTGAAAGGTGAAATTGTTTCCAATAGTAAGGGAGATAACTCACATCTATTTGCTATTATTTGTGGAAGAAACTCCTGAGGCAAGGAACAAGTCTTTGTTGGGTATTTGTGCAGCAGCCAGCACAGCGGAGTGCTGAGCCATGACAGGGGAAGCAGGGCACTTCCATCATTCAATAAATAATAATGGTTATTTCCAAAGCTGACTGAGCAGGCGCAGCTGCATCACCTGTGCTCATCCTGTGAGGCATAACCACCTAAAGTAAACACGAGGAAATTTTGTCTAGGATCATTCTTATCTCTCCCTCACACAACCCATTCCACAGGACAGCAACACTGGAAAAAATTGCTTCTAAATAAGTTTAGAAATATCGATAGGAACCTCCATGAGTGCTTAGTTTCCACTTAGCTACAAACTGAAGGCAGATCTGTGAACCAAAGTTTTGCTGTTATTAGTTATGTTCTTCCAAATACAAATTAGTTGTGTCCCCATCAGCTGCTTTTGCTGTGCCAAGAAACATCCAGCAAGGGTAGAAAAGGTAAGCATCAAAGGGTGCACTTCATTCCAGCCACACTTTTAGCACCCATAAAGGCATCAAGTAAATACACAAATTTCTCAGACTTGTACCTGCTAATGGTTTTCCCCTGGAGGTTGTCACTAGCTGCAATGGAAAGAGGGAAAAAGATAAGGGACCTTGTCTACTAGAATTGAGGGACAGTATGTCAGGGGTGAGCAGTGAGTAGTGGAAATGGTGAACTTTGAAACAAAGAGACAAAGAAAACATTGTATATTTGCCAGCAAAGGAAAGTTATGGTGAAAACCAGCTGTAGATGCTTACTCACAGTGAATCAGCCTATGCAGAGCCCCTCAAGAGAATCCATGCCTTTGATTTTATAACCAATGTAACTATTTATTTTATATAGGCAAATGCTTAATATTGTTAATGCAAACATCAGGCGTGTTCTGCAATTACAGAAAACCTTTTTTAAAAAGATTCTGTTTTAGAATATCTGCCAATTGGATGGGCAGATATTTTATCATTAATATATACTATAATGCATATAGTATATACTAATTATGTATATATTATATTAGTATATACATATTTGTGCATATGTCACGAACACAAAATCAGAAACCGGATCCAACTCGGTTTGCAAACACATAGTGAGACATTGTCCTTCCTCCAGCGCAGATTTAAAACGTTGATCAGCAAATACTTAGGAAAGAATTTCTACAGAGAATAGTCTAATTGAATGTAAGAAGATGGCTCGTTTTAGGTAAATAATCTGCACACATTTGCAGGATCAAAGCCTTACTTAGGGCAATTCACACGTTGTGAAAAACACTGAGAGATAAAGAGAAAGAAAGGCTGAGCACAATAGTGAAAGGAACATGACATGGCACGTTAACATAATAAACTGTTTTGAATGCAAAGGTGTCATTCTAAAAACTATTAATGATGTTATTAACCTCCATAGTAGATGTGTCTACCATCGTTTGTCACTCATGATTCAATTTAATACACAAAGAGGAATATATTAGAAATGAAAAAGGATTATCACTGTGCAGAAGCAAAAGAGGGAAATGTCTTTCCTTCTCCAGAAATTGCTAAAGGGGTAATCTCTCTCACTGCTGTTGCTGTTATTATGGAGAACTGAGAAGCACTTAAAATACTGACCAGGCTCAAATCACACAGGACACGAATGTGCTCAGCGCTGCTGTCCCCAGCTCTCCATCCTCATCTTCAAGGGCTGACAGAGCCACATTGCCCCTGGGAAACCCTGGGAGATGTTCTTCCTCGGGGAGAAATAGATGTCTCCCAGGCTCAACAGCTGCTTTATGCAGAACTCTTGGTGCAAATATATCTTAAATTGTGCTTTGTCTCCAAACTATCCTTTGCTTAATTCGTACCCTCAGCTACTCCCTCTTCATTCCCTCTGGTAACTTAGGTTATACTGTCAGCCCCAAGTACTCAAATATTCTTAGGTAAAGAAAAAGCAGATCAATCTTTGATTTAAAGATGAATATGTTTATTGGTTTTGAGCTGGTCCTTGGATTTCTGTAATGTCAAGAAAGGTTTATCTTGTTGAATCTTGGTGAATAACAGAACAATGAGTTAACCACTTAGTTTAGAGAAACTGCAAGTCTGCTGTAATATTTCTTCAGTTTTATGAACTTAGAAAAAATACCCAATACCATCAGCCTTAGAAACAGTGTTCAAGTAATTTGGCAAAACTACCCCTCCTGAATCAGGTGTCTTAACACCCATACACAGGAGCAGAGACTGCAGAGAAATTTCATTATGGCCACAGAAATGTGTCTGCTGCAGATCTTGTTGGAAACCTCCATTCATTTAGGAATTCTTAAGTTTTTCTTCACTTCTACCAGTATTGCTGTAAAGCAAAACTCTCAAGATAAGTGGAAAACAAACAGCAAGATGCAATAGAACAAGCTAAGCCAATGCAACATCACAAATCGAAATAATTGCAACTTCTCTGGAAGACTCATTCAGCTGTGGAATTGATAATATTCCTCAACTAAAAATGCCTGACACTTTTGTTGTATAGTACTTTTTCTTAGTGGCTTTACAAAGGTTATATATTACATATGTTATATATATTTCTGGTTTCATTTGTATTTTGCAAACATGACCATTCAAATAAAAATCACAGTGAAGTGGGGTACTTGAAACCATTTCTACAGCAGAATTTTAATTGCCTGAAAGAAATGTATTCAGGTCAGCAAATAATGAAGCTTGAAAGGTTTAACAGTCACTGTATTCTGCTAGTAGCTCCCATTGCTAGTACAAGCCTAAAATCACCCACTGTTATGATTGTTCACAGGGAATTTGCCAGTAGTAATACATGTTTTTATTATAGAGTTTTAGGGCACACCCCAGAACAGACTTCAGCTCAGGAAGAGGCAGAGGACAGGGTGGGAGAACTGCTAACTGTGTTTTCCCTAAGATACAGTGTTTATTTTATTTATTTACCTCCAGCCACTGATGTCCTGTTTAGTGATTGTAAGGTAGCACAAGGCTGACCTTGTAAGTTCAGAAAAGAATCTCAGCTTTTAGGCACCCAAGAAACCGATGAGCCACCTTGTAGAGAGAGGTCTGTGGCACGCAAGAGTGTGCCAATAGTTCCTGCAGTGTCACAGGGGTGCTGCAGCCTTCCTGAAGATCTGTCCAGACCTCACAGAGGACACATTGCACCAGAGCCACACTAGGGGAGTATTTTAAAAGAGAAGCAGAGCCCCTGCGCTCTGAGGGCCTGGGGATTTGACATGCGACCACCTTTTTCATTAAAATGTGTTCTTCAGTTTCAGCCTTCCTTCCTTAAAAATGTGTGTGGCTCTGCTTTCTGACTGAGAAAAAGCTTGAAAACATTCTGAGCAAGAGAAGTGCTCCTGAGCCATGACTGCAGCCTCAAAATCTGTTGTTTCCTATTATGTTCTAAAACTCAGCAGTTTGGGCATCAAAGAACCTGCTTTGCTCCAGGCAGATATCACATGAGGTTTTTTCTGTCCCCTTCTCAGTGAGGACTTGCCTCTTGCTGTTCCCCTTTCCCCACAGAGAGAAGTCAACTGGACAAGTATTTGTACTTGCTGCTACGTTTTATGGAGACGGACAGCTGTGTAACAGAGAGCCAGTTATTATGGCTTTGACAGAGACCTTTCCCCTGGTGTAATTATAATTACCTTGCATAGCTGGGGTATAATTACTGTCTGGATAATGCCAAAGTGATTAATGATCATTCTTTCCTTGTGAAATAACATTTTTACAATTGCTTTTATTATCTGAAAAGTAAAAATTAGATCTATATTTCAATGTTGCCTAATCTTGTGTGCACTCTTCTTGGACTTCTAAACTTAAAAGTATTTTAACAGCAGTGTCTGGCTTTTCAACCTTGGTAGCAGCCACATCTCATATTCCCAGACACAGTATAACATTTTCAATTGTAGGTTTTTTAAAAAAATCTCTTGTTTGCTACAGAAAGGCTGCCTTGGGTCTTCAACATCACTGCTGTTAATGACAGCTGTTCCTGTAGAAATCTCTCATGACAGCTCCTTATGAGACTCTGTTTCATGGTACAACCTCTTGGTGTACAGACTTTCCTGCAGTGGGTAAGGGAGAGCGTGTGGAAGGCAAAGCCAGAATGGAAATGCCAAGGGAAGGTGGACCCATACTGAGATGTAGAATAAAGAAATGAGCTATGACTTTTTGAGGGTACCTGAAATCCAGTGGTCACTTACCTGGCTGGTCATGTCTTTCTGGCTCTTTTCCATGAGTCAAAGAACCAAATATCTAAAAATTTTCAGCATCACTCTTTAATACTTCATCAGAGACTTTTGATCTTTCCGTTCCTGTTTATCTCTGTCTTTCTTCCATGGAGCTAGGGTGGGGGAGATTAGGAAATTAGATTTTCCCTCTCTTTTCTTGGTGGGAATAAATGTGAGGGGATTAAGAAGGTTTTTCACCTCCCCTTCATCCCTCGTCCAGTTTGGCTAAAAGAATTGTTCCACTTGTAAAATCTCGAGTGATTACTAACACACCCACTAGTTCGCAGAGCATCTGAGACATTCATTAGAAATTCAAAGATCTTTTCTAGCTGGGAAGAGAAGTCTTTGCATTAAGTACTAAAATAAAAGCACTCTGGCATTCTGCAACCCTCTATAACAGATCATTATACAGAGACAGACTGGGTTCCAAATTTTCTACAGGGCAAAGCTAACAATGTTTTACTGAAGAGAAGACCAAAGTTCCTGAAACATCGAAGTAGGTGCTGTCTTTTCCACAATAAAAGTTCACATATTTTGAAGTTTTTTCAAGTTTTGTGACTTATTTTTGTGTGCAATGAGAAAGAAGTGCCAGATAGTTTCTTTCTTTTTTTTTTCCAGATCAATAATATTTCTTTTTTCCTTCTTCCTAAGAGTTCAAGCCAGTGTTGTTCCAAGTATTTCCCATTCAGCTAAAGATGTGTAGATTCTTTTTGTTTTGAATTACACTGCTTTGCTTTTGGGTATCAACACCTCTAAGTTTGCCTTGGACTGTCCTGAATTTCAACACGTGCTGTAGGAAGGTGTTAGGCAGTACAGTCAGAGAAAAAATGCAGACAATACACAGTAGGGTACAGCACATGACTGAACACCCCTGAGCTACAGCAGCTCCCATGATGAGCTCCCATTTGTTATCCCATTTTTCCTGTATCACACTGAATTGTGATTCCATGTCCACAGAGTTCAGCTGTTCTGACCTCACTGAGTGATTTAAAGTAGGACAAATAACACGACTGAGTGGTGTTAGCTCATAATGTGCCAAGTGCTGTCTCAGCTAACAAGATGTACCCAGACAGCACAGGTTGTGTTCTTGCTGATACATTACCCTGTTCAGTGGGACCCTAATTCTGGGACAAATTTCTTATATACTCTGTGAACAAATATACCTAAACAGAAGCAACCCCACAACATAACAGACACACTAATAATAATAATCCATATGACCACACAAGGTGGTATAATTTAATACACAGTTTTTCACATGAAGTTGTAATTTAGCTATAGAAATATGAGGGGAAATTTACACAGTTTCCTATCAACACCTGGCTTAACACAGGCATGGTCCCAGATTGATTTTCCCTCTGCTTGCTCTCCTGTTCATTACTACAACATAGAGAAAATGCTTTAAAGCCTTTGAATATGGATTTCTGCCTCATAGATGTTTGATTCCAAATGAAATGTCTGATCTCTAAGTCTTCTGAGGTTTCAGACTTGTGAAGTATCTCACTTTAGCAGCTGCACTCATAAAATTGCATATACAAGCAAATTAGTAGAGACCTGAATCTTTCCCTACTTCCTCATGAAAATTCTGGAGTAAAACCAGTCAGATTGATCTATTGCCACTTTCCCAGCTGTTTCTTACCACCCCTGTAACTGTCAAGCATAAAGGGGTGAGCATTGTAGGGAAATCTAGTGGGATAAACTAGCTCCATGACTTGAGTTTGTGTTGAAGTGGATTTATGAGTGGATTTTTTTCTTCATCTATGATATTGGTAACTCCTTTTAATGTCCTATTGCAAAGCTTTGTGCTGAGCAGTGCTTCAGCTGCCCAGGAGTTCCCATAGCTCTCCAAAAGGCTACTGCAGGAAAAACCAGCAGCAGACACAGACTCCTGCCTCCTGACGTGCTCATATAAGTGAGCAGTGGCTGAAATGAGCGTTTTTTTTCCTCCTGGTTTGATATTAGGAAACTAACTCACCATGGACAAAGTGAGAGTGCACAGTGGCAATTAATTCCAGCACCCCAAATCATCACCCTTGCATGGTAACCTAAAGAGAAGAAGGGCAAGCAAAGTGCCTTAGCTTATATTTAACTAGAAACTGTTAAGAAATCTTTTTAAATTACCCCTTTGAACTCCAAAGCAAGGACGTAACTAGAAAGTGTTAGCAGAGACCAGCTGCCCATGGCCCCAGACTCTGGCACTTGATAGCTTTTTCTGCTAGGTACCAGCTCTGTTCTGCCAGCCTCCCTCTCATTTTCTTCCAGGTTTTGACAAAAGATCTTTCCTTGGAGCTCAAGCTTCAATTTTCCCAGCAAGTCAGTCCTGGTGAGAAGGTGTCTGACTTCAATATTTCTTAACAGAAACAGCACTTCTAGATTTACAAGGCCCAAGAGAAAAGCTGAGTTTAACCAGAGCAGTCTGCCTTATAGACAGAGTCTATAATCAGAGCTGTGAATTCTCATGCTGGGCATGGGACTTACCCTGCTGGTTTCTCCCCAAGGTCCCTGGTTGGGGATGTATCCACACGGTGCACTATCCCCCAGTTCCCCTGGGAACAGAGTAGTCCAGAAGCTGCTAATGAGCAGTAATTGATACAGCATGATGGATTTGGAAGGCTGGGGCCAGCAGGGCTTCCTGCGGTCCCCTGTTCAAAGGCACCATTGGAGACACGTTCCTCAGTTCCAGCCATGCACTAGATCCTTTCCTGAGCACCTGCATGAATAAAACACATTTCTATGATGCTATTCATAGGTCCATCCATATAATCTAGGGCCCAGACACAGACTGCCCCTCAACATTTGACTGGAAATGGAGCATTAACCCATCTGATTCTTATATAAACATTCAAAACCATGGCAGGGGCTACCTACACCTATTTGAATCACAGAAACTCTTCTGATGTGAAAAGCTTTTACACCCAAGAGCAGTCTGCTTGATAACTATTTGAGGCTGTTTGAGCATGACAGCCTGAGTTCACTATTTCTGGAATCAAAATGCTGCCTGGGACCAAAATATTGCCACTCACACAGCAACATTGTCTCTTAATGAGGGAAGACAGGGTTTTGCTTTCCATCGCCATCTCTCGCAGCATGACTTCTCTTTATCTCAGTCCATTTTGAATAAAGGCTTCAAAACTTTTACAGTTCATAAGCACGGGTACTTTTTCTCCATTAAAATTAAGAAGATCTCTAGTTTTAATGAGTAATATATTGTGGCAGCAACTTGAAACTAATGTATTACAGAACAGAGGTTGGCAGCAGAGGCTGACCATAAGTTACAGTGTGCCCAATTATGTTAACAAGCTGGGTAGCAGCAAGTGAATGATTCCAACAGAATATAAACCAGCATAATTGTTTTCCTGCAATTTTTATATCAAATATCACTTTAAAAAAACCCAAAAAAACCTAATTCTTCTATTCTTTACTGTAGTCTCCTGTTGAGGAGAAGCTTAATATATGCCTGATTGTGGAGAGTTTTGTCAAAGAGTGGCTTGAGGAGAGGGGACACAGCCGAATTAATTTGGGAAAGATGTCCTAACTAGGGCAGAGACAGGCAGAGGCCTTTTTTGTTTCTGTAACAGGATAGAGAATGGAAAAGTACAAGACCATAGTTAGTTCCAAATCTTGCAGGTGTGAGATAATGTGTCCTTGATTCTCTCAAAACATGATAAAGAAATGGACAGTGAGGCAGGAGAGATAGAGAACGTAGTCTCAAAGGAATGTGGATGAGTTAATGCTATAGTTTAACCAATAGATTGCTTGGCTTACAGAATATTCATAAGCTTATTATTTGCTGTATAAGTGTTTGATATTTGTTCAATAAAGTGGGCCATGATGAACCAACTGGTGTCCTGGTCTCCTTCTGTGACACCTGATCAGTTTGTTGTACCCATTGGAAAAGAGAGAACACATTGCTTATACATGGATTATCCTGCCTGTTTCCCCACAGATTTTCTCCTCTATCTACCTTTAGGAGAGGAGCCTTCCCAGGGGCTTTCTCCTGGGCACTGTCAGCAGCATTAACTCAATGTGGGTAGGTTGCTACAGACCCTGAGCTGATGCAGCTCAGGGTGGCTTTGGGCTGTTGTCTTTTTTGCTCACCTATGTTCTAAAAGCCATAGTGAAAACACAGCGCATCACAGGAGAGGAGAGGGCTCCCTGAAAGCCCAGCTGCAGAGCAGCCTCAAACAGGCAAGGTGCAGTGACACCACCCTGTGCCTCTGTCAAGGGGTTTGCTGCAGGTTCTTTTCTTTTTATGGTTGGTGGGGTTCTTTCCATGCTGTTATTCCATATTACAGAGCTTAAAAAAAAATTAAATTCATCACTGAGACCTAGCCTTTCAGTGAGGCTCTTTGCTCCAGTTTTAGGCAAGGCTAAGGAATCACTATATATAAAATGTGGCTTACAGCAGTTTTGACTTTTTAGAGTAAGGATTTGAACTAAAGTAGTTTTATGATGATGATTTCTAATGGTGGAGGTCCCCAGTGGGGACAGTTAAGAAAAACAATTAATTCACCAACACTGATTTGTACTTGGATAATATTTTGGGGTGAAATTTTATATAAAAGTCAACAAACTACACAAGGGTAAAAGGAGTCTTTCAGTCTTTCAATTTGCCTTCTTCCAGGGGCACAGATTAAAAAGATATGACTGTTCTAGTAGAAAGACTTTACTCATTTCTCACTCCAGAAGCTCGTAAAAATAGTAGTCTGGGGTATATTTTCTTTTACTTCATTTTACTTTATTTTATTTTATTTCATTTTATTTCACTTTATTTCATTTTATTTCATTTCATTTATTGCCCTATTTTCACAGACTTAGCAGATCGCAGAGCCTTCAAGTATTCCAGGGGTAAGTGGTCACTGAAAGAGGCCAATGACTGTAGCTCTTTAGCAGTCCCAGAGATGCACTTTGGCATTCCCAAACTGCCCCAAGCCACGGCATCTGGCCATGCACCCTCTGAGAGGCAAGGCCTGACCTGAGCAGCACCTTCAGCGCCAGGAGCACACTGGGACCATGGTCAGCCTCACACAGGGACCATGCTCAGCCCCACACAGGGACCAGGCCCAGCCCCACACAGACCATGGCCAGCCCCACACAGGGACCAGGCCAAGCCCCACACAGGGACCATGGCCAGCCCCACACAGGGACCAGGCCCAGCCCCACACAGACCATGCCCAGCCCCACACAGGGACCATGCCCAGCCCCACACAGGGACCATGCTCAGCCCCACACACAGACCATGCCCAGCCCCACACAGACCATGTCCAGCCCCACACACAGACCATGGCCAGCCCCACACAGGGACCAGGCCCAGCCCCACACAGGGACCATGGCCAGCCCCACACAGAGACCATGCCCAGCCCCGCACAGGAACCATGGCCAGACCCACACAGACCATGCCCAGCCCCACACAGGGACCAGGCCCAGCCCCACACAGACCATGCCCAGCCCCACACAGGGACCAGGCCCAGCCCCACACAGACCATGCCCAGTCCCACACAGACCATGCCCAGCCCCACACAGGGACCAGGCCCAGCCCCACACAGACCATGCTCAGCCCCACACACAGACCATGCCCAGCCCCACACAGGGACCAGGCCCAGCCCCACACAGGGACCAGGCCCAGTCCCACACAGAGACCATGCCCAGCCCCGCACAGGAACCATGGCCAGACCCACACAGACCATGCCCAGCCCCACACAGGGACCAGGCCCAGCCCCACACAGACCATGCCCAGCCCCACACACAGACCATGCCAGCCCACACAGGACCAGGCCCAGCCCCACACAGGGACCAGGCCCAGTCCCACACAGAGACCATGCCCAGCCCCGCACAGAACCATGGCCAGACCACACAGACCATGCCAGCCCACACAGAGACCATGCCCAGCCCCGCACAGGAACCATGGCCAGACCCACACAGACCATGCCCAGCCCCACACAGGGACCATGCAGTGCCACGACCTGAGGAGAACTCTGCGGCACCCCAGATTTCAGGCAGCATTTCTCCTCCAGATGTAGCAGGGCATTTCCCTGCCACCACCCCTCTGTGCAGCCCCCTGCCCCTGTGTGGTGTGAGTTCACTGCAGAAAAGAATGTGCAATCAAGATCTACAGTTCAGACCCAGGAGCAGAATGCTGTCTTTAATTTATAAACTGTATACACAAAGTGAACCCTCAATCTGATTTGTATTGTTTGTGCATATACTATTTTCCTAGTATCAACACAGACTTATGCATATAATTTCATTTGTTTCGGTTGGGTTTTTAAATTTTAAAAATTCTTTTCAGCTTCTACTGCACAACACCCTTCCTGTCTCTTTCTTTCTCTTAGTAAATTCAAATGTGTACATGTGGTTGTGCAGATAGATGTGCACACACAGAGCCTCCATTCAACCCTGTGCTCCATTGAGGTTCCCAAGCTGGGCATTTCCTATTGCTCAGGTCCAGCATCTCTGGAGCTGGAGCTCTCTCTATTTATGTGTAAGTTGCTTCTAAGTAATAATGATTTCCTGCATCATATGAGAATTATTTCTGATTATGTTTCCTGTGGCAATAGGGATGCCAGGTGAGAAGGGCCTTCAGGGATGATGACAGCAGTTACTACTTCTGCCTCCATCACATAACAATTTAAAGAAACTCATCCCATCTTTAGGCTCTATTGGTTACCAGAGACCTTAACAAATTGTAATGAACCAAATAATTTTTAAGAGGCAAAACCACTTCATACTAGCATCAAATTCAAGCAAAATGTCTTTCAAAGTTCCTTATTAATAAAGCAAAAGTATTTTTGACTTTCACTGCATTTTTCCATGTTATGCCATGTCCAGAATCTAGAAAATCTATCTGACAGATGTTTGAACACTGCAGTTAGGCAAGCCAAGAAGGTTACTAAGAAATATAGGAGTTTTGTACACAGTATTATAAACAATAGTGAAAAAAATGTTACTATGGCTAGCAAACAAACTAGAAACAGAGCCAAAATACTCTACACTTTATAAAACATGTTAAATTGTGGGTTATGACATTTCCTCTTTTCATCCAATGAATTGGCCAAGAAGTAAAATCTGGTCACTTTTATTGCTGTTTTGGTACAGGACATGTTAAACACGATCCCATTGTGACTGAGGGGTGTCCTGCAACAAATGTAATCATTGGGTGGTTGATCAATGCCATCTGCTTCCAGGACTGGAGAACTATCCAGGAGCAAAACAGGCACTCTCAGAATGCAGTCCAGCCCCAGAAGTGAGTGGTCAGTGGTGGAAGGACATCTTGTGAAAGAGCCTTCAAAGGACAGAGTTTCAAAGGTGGAACTTGGCATGCAGGAGCAGGGAGAAAGCTCCAAGGGTAGGAATGAATAACAAAAAAAATCAAAATGCCAAATGTGGGAAACTGAGACACAGGAATCAGTAATGCAATACAATCAGAAGTGTATGGTTGAGAGATCCCAAAAAGAGGCGGAGAGGCTTTACCAACTTGTTTGTGCACATGTTGGATAAAATGTCGCATTCTATTTGCTGTGTATTTTGGATGGATGAAAAACTCCTTGAAGTCTTCCAACATTTCACAGGAAAAGATTCTGGGATTTTTCCTGGGGCTGTCAGAAGGGGGAGGGGTCTTTTTTCATTTAACATTTTTAGTATTCAAATTAGAAGACTTTCAGCATCCTGGGGTGAAACTGAAAAGCCTTTCCCTAGGAAGCCTGGGAGCATATCAAAAATCAATGGCATGGAGGATGGAAAAAGTTTCAAAAATGTGAGACTGGCAGGAAATACTGGCACATTTCTGTTTGATATTTACTTTCTTGGCATGCAGTGGCCCTTTTAGCGCCAATGGAAAATCCTTCAGTGCCAAGCCACTCTCAGATAAATCTGCACACAAATACACTTTGAATTGGCATGTAGCTTTTGAGATTAAGTTTTAACCCTTGCCAAAATATGCATTTTTGGATTCTAGCATCTCTCTTAAGTTAATTAGGTAACTTTATAATACTAAAATGCTACACATGACTGATTTGAATTTGATGCATCTGAGCTCTGCAAAACCAAATGAATGGGGAAGAGTGAAAACACCTGACTTGGAAGAACAAACAACCAAGGCTCTGAATTTTGTAGAGACATCGAGGAAATTGCAGCCAAAAAAACTACACAGCCTAAACCTAATCTCTGGGGATGACTGAGTCCCATTACAAGAACAGAGGTGATCTTCACATGGGTGGGGAATGTGGAGAGGTTGAGGAAATACAAGCAGATCTTACATCTAGTCAAGTCTACAAGCACTCCTTACATCTAAGGAATTTTAAAGCCCCCTAGCTATCCTTATTAAATCCATGCTTGCACTGTAACCTACTCAAAATCATAGACTTTCAAGTTCAACCTTCAACTGAACAGTCTGTATAATCCTGAAAGAAAAAAACTAAAAGCTTACATTATTCCAGAGTCCATGATTTTCAGCTTAGCCTACTGATTGTCCTATCCCCAGGCTGGTCAGGGACTGGGTGGAGGTTTACTGCTGTCTGTTTTACTAACAAAGCACTTTTATGGGAATATCTCGGGTCAGGAGTGCTCCCTGCAGCAGTCTGGGAGCCAGTACCGGAGCCCCAGGTCATGCAGGGATTGAACATGACTGTGTTTCAATATAATAAAATCCATGTGGCACTACGGGCACAAGCAGGGCAGGTACCCCACTGCCAGCAGTGCCATGGTCACAGAACCAGGGGTGTGGTGAGGATCAGGAGCCAAAGTCAGGCAGCACCAAGAAACATCTACAGGGCTAAAAAATTATGATTATCAGTCAAAGCCTGGAGCTGGATCCTCTGCCTGTTTCTTCCTTCTTCACAGTTATTTCTTTTTTCTCATTCATTAGCATCATGCAGAATATTTCTCAGGAAGGGAAGGTTCCTTGCAACCTCTCTTTCCTCACAGCTTTGCAAAACAGCACTTCTGATAGAGAGCCTCTCTGCTGTCAGTGGTGCAATGAGAACCCATTGGCACTTTTGGGAAGCTGGAGAATACTTTTGGATCAGCTGGAATTCTTGAAATTGCACACTTTTTCCTGCCAGTATGTGAAAACAATATAATTAATTGCATATAAATGAAAGGTACGAGAAGAGAGATCAACTCAAGAAATTCTGCTGGTGTTGTTTTTATATAGAGTTTAATTAGGCTAGTTTTAAAAGGCTAAGACATACAGGTTAAGTCAGCCTGAATCTGAATTACCTGTATTCCATAATCCCATTATTATACCTCAACAGAAAGCAATTACTTGAAATATAGCTTGCTCTAAAACAGTCCCTTCTTGGCAGCAGTAGAACAGAAATCTTAAAGTTCAGCCGTGTCAGCTAAGACAAAGCCTAGTGCTGTTGAAAATTGCAAAGTCTTCCAGTGTAATGTAAGAGAAATATTAACATTTAGCAGAACACAATGGACATTCTATTCAATAAGGTATGACATACCTTGTTTATATAATTTATCTCCTCTAATGTTGCTTCTTTGGATTCAAACCAGTTAAGTCAGAGAACTCTAATACAAAGTTTCTAGACCAGTATTCCTACGCCTAACCAATGCATGAACAATGTCAGACTCCAGATTATTCTGTCTGCCCCACTGCAAAATGTCTTGAAATTGTAGATTTATGAAAAGAGGAACATCAGCTGTCATCCTAGCTTTCCAGCATTTGGCTAACTTGCTTCAATCCTGTCAATAGAAGTAGGTTTTATTAACAGAGCAGGAACTCAAAGGAATTGCTTGAAGCCTGTTTCTTAGATACACAATTTATGGTATTCAGACAAATTCACCAAAAACATGTCAGGGGAAAAAGGTTGTTTCATATATTTTCTGATCAAAGAGCTTATTATTTAAAATACTGTCAGCTTGTCTTTCATCTTCAGAACTGGCAAGTATAGGAAAACATATTGCAAATAAAAGCAGCCTTCCAAAATGTCATACTGATTATGCATTCACAAGTCAGCTACTTGAGGCTCAGTGAGACAACAAATATCACAGAGCCCACTACGTGTTTTAGCTGTTGGTTTGAGAGGCTGGACAACAGCCTGTTCTACACATATTGCCAGAACAGCCATGTCACAATATGGATAACCAGTGACAGTATTTCCCAACCTATACGTTCAAGGTTAGGTTAATTTCTTTTGGTGGTTGATAGAATATGGTAGAGACAGGAATCAAGTTCCTAGCATTTTATCACACCACTTATTTCACAAGACATATGTTGACATGTTCTGTAATTTGGTCAACTATTTTTTCCCCACTATTTCCCCACACTATGACAGCGACTACAATTTATGACAATTTGGCTCTAGGAACCTAGAAAAACTACTGTAGCGCATGGTTAGACACTTTTTGTGCCTGCAGGGTCTTCTTCAAAGTTATGAGATGTTCCCCAGTGTGCACTTTTCCAACATCAATGAGGTGTTGAGAAATAAAAGGAATGCATGTTAAATTGTAACTATTAATGTGCAGCTATTTACTTCTACTGACTTTAACAGATTTTCTCTCTTAGAAAAAAAATCTTTAGTGTATATTTTCATTAGTATGGTATCCTCAGAAGAACAGGGAAATTGAGACTATTTAATGTCTCTTGAAGGAATGCTTTCAACTCCTGAGAATGGAGGGGAAAAGCCATGGAAGTAATTTGCTACTGAATTTCTACATAATTACAGGGTTACAACACATGCAAAAACAATGAGTCTCCTTTTGAAATTTTACGTGGGTGAAAGGTGAAGATCAAGCTGAATTGGGTCACTTGTTTACTCTGACAGTGATGACAATCTTAAATATATAATAATAAGGAGAAGCCAAGAGCCACAGTGACATAAATTAAATTAACACACCCTAAATTTCAGAAAAGCCTAAAATTATTCAGTCTTTCTTTTCCCAAAATAGTTTCTGCTGATTCTGGTAGCACCAGTAAAAAGTGATAAAACATCAATGTAGCTTAATTATCCCCATACTTTTTCATGTTCATATAGTCTGTGTCTATAGTAGTGCCCATCATGACAGCCTTTTTTGTCTTGGGAAACTGGCAATAAGTTAATGTTTGATGATATAAAACAATTCCACTGAATTGTTGTTTAGTGGTATAGGATTAAGGTTTGTGAAGAAGTCATTACATGGTGTGCCACTGACATTTTAATCCATTAATATTCTTTATCACACACAGGTAGGAAATTCTTCAAGGTTGGTGAGGCACTGGAGGAGGCTGCCCAGAGATGTTGTAGAATCCCCATCTCAGGAAGTGTCCAAGGCCAGGCTGGATGAGCTCCTGAGCAACCTGGCTGAGTGGATGGTGTCCCTGCTCACGGCAGGGGGTTGGACCTTGAGGATCTAGATCATCTTGAAGGTTTGTTCCAACTCAAATCATTCTATGACCATATGAATTTCAGCTGAAATTAGAATCTCTTTGTCAAAGGGATGGTGAATGAACTGTCATTCATCAGGGCCAGTTCAAGGTCCTGCACTGATCAAAAACTGTCCCAGGTGTTCACACATGTCTCTTTACAAATGTAAAGATGATGCTGATAGGAATTCCTCTTCTGAGGAAACAGAATTATAAATCTTTGTAAGCACAAGACACACCATTTTTCCAAAATTTTTCCTGGGCTTTTAGAAACAAAATATTAGATTCAATCTACACAATTAATGTAATTCCCATCACTTCATTTCCTGTTTTAGCCCTGAAGAGATCCATACTGTGAATGAACAAACTCTCCTGCTTTCTTTGGGTAGGAAAGGAGACCTTTTGTGCTCAGACAGAATTATTTTGTAAGAGTCATCCTCTTGGGGATGAAGAATCAGATTTTAACAGATTTTACATGGTAAAGAATTAGAGACTCCACACAACCAACTAGAGACCAGGTAAATTCAATGAGCTCTTCAGAGTCACGCTGAGGGCTTGTAGCCATACCTGCTCTCAAATACAGACCTCTGGGAGCCAAATAACTTCTGTACAAGATCTTCTTTATTCATCACCATGAAGGCCCAAATCTTGTTTAAAAGGTAATCTAGGGAGGTCTATAATTATAATTAGGGGTATTATTAAGAATGTGTCTTGAGAACACCTTCCAGGTGATCAAATCAGACTGTGATCTCAACAGTGTTACTAAAAGCATTAGAGAAAAGAACATAATTTCAGGCTGGAAAAAGAGTACCTGTTATGAACTAGTGAATTAACATTTTCTTCTAGATAAAATATAATGGCAGCATACCCAGTTTGTCATGATGAACAAAAGAATTTATTAGGTTTCTTTCAACTCTAATTTTAAAAATCACTTATCTACTTTAACAAGATGGGAGTTTTGACAAGGGCCAACAATAATGATGATTAGGACCTACCCTTTTCACTTACAGGGGATTTTTTATTTACATATGTAACAATTTTCATAGCATTAACAGGATTCAAAAATATGCTGAAAAGGTTATTGAAGCAAGTCTAGATCTGCCTGTCATGTAAACATGGGGAGTGCACATATGTGCAGGATGATTATCAGTAGCTTAAGTGTCTTTTGTCATAATGGCATTTAAGCCTTATTTCATGTGTTTTGAGGTTATTTTTAAAAATCTGTTATCTAGGAAGACAAATAACTTCTTGTGAGTTGTTCAGCCATTTGACTACTCTTTACCCCAAAAATCCTGCAGCTGTTCTAGCATAAAACTTAAAGTCAAGATATTGTAAATACCAGGAATAATATTGCAATTATTTGATTTAAAGTGTATTTGTTTACTTTTTTTGGTTCTCTACATTCTTAAAATATAGTTCTTAAAAGTTATAACAAGAACTAATTTAAGCAGCAGCTCAAAAATGCAAAGAACTCAACTCCTTTTCATCCTTACTATGTTTGGTTTTCATTTTGTAAAATGAAGTATGAAATGAAGCCTGAAGCACAAAGATTAAGAAACACAACTGTAACAAAAATGTCACCTTTCTCAGTATATGCTTTCCTGCTTCTTCTGATCCCAGTATTCATTTCCCACAGCAGTATATCTGTTTCTCAGCACAAACATATGGGCCAGAGGCTGATTTCTCATCTATGGAAAAAACTAAGTATAGCAGTATAGAATCTAAGTACATTCTTTTTGCAACCTGCCTTGCTTACCTACACATACCAACACCCATCACTCCTGCAATGGGATGGTCAGACAGCACGCAAAGAAATGTGTTTTTCCAGAAAACTCAGCCTAGCAGTAATTGTGGGTTTGGGGGAATAACTTTGCCACAAGAATTGACCTAATCAGAGCCGAAAGCAAAGAGCAAACATTCCTTTTGCCTACACAGCTCCCTGTCATCCAGCTGCCTTCTGCACGCCCTTGCACAAGTCAGGAGCAATAACGTGTCCTCCAAAATGCAACTGTTATTTGGTATTAAAAAAAAAAAAAAAAAAAAAAACACAGAAGGCTTTGGCTGTACTGATCCACAATGAAAAATGTTGGTTCACAACACAGTCAGACAAAGACAGAAAATGGAATCAGGAGGAAATCATGAAAAGTGCTATACCAAGAGCCTGAGAGAAGGTTTGTTGAAATGGGAAAATCTCATAATTATATTGAAGTTGTTGAATACAAAAGTAAAGATGGTTCCTAAGCCAGCAATGCCATGAGGCAATTTTGATGGTAATTTTTGTATTATGCCGTCAGTTATTTATAACTAAATATGTGCTCTTCTCAAGATGAAAATCATATGCTGGAAACAGAAGTTAAAATTATTTTTTCCCTATTAGCCTGTTTGTGATTGTTGAGAATAGGCTTTCCACTAAGCCTGCCTTTTGTCTCACTGGATGTGAATAACAAGATTAAAACTTCAAGGGTTCTGTCCTCAGCCAGTTTACATTTGAGTACAAGAGTTGAGGCTTTGGACTAAACTATTCAAAAGCTCAATTGTGTTTTAAAAATTCAAACAATCTTAATATTTTAATATTCCCCCTCGGGTTATTGAGAAAAATCAGATTTAATACTCACCAACCATCTGATTTATATAAATATCTTATAAACTTTAATACTGGTGCCTTTGCTCACTTAAGAGCCACATGGGATATGAGAACAGGGAAAAGTTGCAGAGAAAGTCAGTGGGAAAAGATCTGGTTTCTTAGTTATAAAGCAATAAAAAGCATGCATTTAAAATTACATATTTTAATATTTCACATAACCTGTAGTGGATGCTGTGCAGAATGAGGCTGTGGGTTCTGAGCTTTGTGTGTGCTTGGTGATGGTAACGAGCCCAGGTGGGGGGCCCTCGCTGTGGGCTCAGGCACTGTGTGGTCAGGCATGCCTGCTGAGGAAACATCATCCTCAAAGCTCAAACTCCATGGCCACTCCTGCTTTTTGTTATTCCTATTCCTCATCTGTGAGATTTACCATCAGTTAAGGTAACTGGGCTGCTGCTAACACTGATGGCAGAGGTGTCATTTGCTGTACAGCACTAGATGACAGAATTCATTAGACTTCATCACCTGACTTCCTCCCTACAGGGAGGGTTGACATGAAACGAGTGTACTGCAGAAGTTCCAGTTAAATCTTCAAAATAAGCTGCAGGCTGGAGAACACAGGAGGGAATCCATGAGGATGGAGCAAGAGGAATCAGAGAGTGGAGCAAGGTAAAAATGTGTCAGGTAGGCCTCAATGACAACCCTCCTGTGTGAATCCTGGAGGGTGTGAACACTCCCTGTGCTCCCCTGGAGATGGACAGGAGAGCTGGGAGGTGTCTGAGGGGCTGCTGGCTCTGGGTTAGCCCTGTGATGGGCTGGGTGTGCACAAGGGGACTGAGGAAGGAACTCAGAGCCATACCCTTATCTGATGCCATCTATTGCTGTATTGCTTCACAGCACTATGGAAGGGCCTTTTTTCCCAGGACTGACTGTGTTATGTTATGCTGTGAGAGCTGAGGGATGAAAGCAGGGCCCTGCGCTGAAAGCTGCCATTGACCCAACAGTGAAATGCCAGAGCTGCAAAATGCCAACAGCCACGAGATGTGACAAGAGCCAAATCCCACAGTTGTTGCTGGATCCATGCAGACCCCTGGCTCTGTTCAGAACAGCACTGTGCTCCAATGTCACTTTGGAATTTAAGTGGTTTCAAAGCCAAAAGAAACTTACTCTTATCACAGAGCAAGCATCTCCCCAGACAGCAGTGCAAGAACACATTTACACTGGAGCCATGCTGCAGGAGCAACTGCTGAAGCCTTCCAGTGATGACAAGTCCCCAGCTTGATGCTCCCTCTGGAGCTCTCACAGCTGCAGACACCAGGAGACTCCAGAGAGAGGCCCATGGAAAGGCAGAAGCAAAGGGCAGCCTCTGCACAGTGTCCTCCTCTCCTTCCACTCATCTTGGATAATGTCACCATAGAGGAATCATCAGAGGATCACTAAAAATTAACAGAAACTTAAAAAGTTATTTAGTTCACTCTCCTTTCCCCCTTTCAAATGCAGGAGCAAATTTAAATCAATTCATGGTAGGTGCTGATTCCCCTGTCCTGAAGGAATTTCTAGTTATGGACATTACTTAATTTCCTTAGTAATTTGTTTTTGTCTTTTTTTAGTCTTTACCATTAGACATTTTTCCCCAACAGCACGCTAAACTAGGAAATGTAAGCTCATCATTTATTTTAGCAGACAGAGGAGCACTTTTTCCCTTGCTCACTGAGGAACACTTGACACGTTTGAGGCTCCTAGGACATCTTCCAGAACCCATCTCCTCAATTCCAGACTGGGAAAGGCAGGCAGATGGTAAATTACTTACACAGGAAGCTTTTGTGTTGGACTATTGCACCCAAGTCTGTTAATGTAACACAGATATAACAGGATAATCCATCAGGAAGAAGCCCTCTACTAGGAACAATTATTCCAACGGTGAAATTGAGCAAATAGTAAATATTAGAAGAATCCAATCATTTTATTGAACTCTGTGTTCCAAAACTGACTTTAATGTGATTTACAGAGCTTCTCTTTTTGTTGTCAGTGAAAGAGTAGTATATGATCCATAACTTCATAGAACTTCAAGTTATAACTCCATAACTTAAAGGGATTGGGAGTGGCAGTGCTTAGTTCTGATAAACTGCTGGTCCATGACCCATTTTGTATATGCCACTCTTGCTGGAGACAGATGTGAAAATGGAAGAGGTGATTTGCACATTGGCCAAGCCTTTTGTTCCAGAACAGTGTTTTATAAATGTAAAATGTCCAGATGATTCCCAAAACAGGCAAAATATTGATTTCAATATTGATTTTGACTTCTCAAAGTCTCAGATGTGTCTATGTCTCACTGCACACTGAGACCTAAATTCACCCTCTCTAACTGAATCATCTAACTGAGGTCCTATACAGGCAATACAGAAATATAGGGCCCTCCAGAGAGCTGCAGGAAAATCATTCACTACTTGCCCGTTGGCTTAATTGAGGAATTAAAGGCAATTTTATTCCCAACTTTGTCACCTTAGCCAACCCAAAGCTCTAATTATGTAGGCTAGGCCTAAGAGAGGAATTTGAGGAATATGATCTCTTACAGACACTGTTGGGGCCCCTAGCCTACATACAGTGATACCAACAACATTTTCCTGCATATCTTGCTCTGATTCCTGGCCATAGATTGTCTATACCAACTCCAACTGCAACCAGTTGCTCTGATATCTCTACTACATTGTATTTATGATAAAACAATCCAAGCTTTTTCTTCCGCAGAAGTGTTAGCATTTGGAGCAACATGAACAGAAAAACAATTCTGAAATAAAGAAAAACAGGAATAATTTTATAGAAAATTTCTGTCTTTCTAGAAGGAAATGTAGAGAAGAAATGAGGACATACAATTGTGTAAGCAAAGAAACAAGTTTTATAGATTGTCAACAGGTATAATTTAGCCTGAGAATCTACTTTCAAAGCCTGAGACTTATTTACTACATGCAGAAGACATGTAAAGCAATATGGAATTTCCCACAGCAAGGTCGCCTCAGAAGTTCTGCATGTTGACAGTAACCCAAAAACTTTGCCAGCTGGCAATCACTTCAGTGACCAGTGCAAAATAAGTGGATGGTCTCATATCAGTTTCCAGATGTAAGGTGGCCACAGTGTGGGAATCTCCATTAAAATTAACTGTACTTGGCACCTATGCCTGCAAGGTCTCACATGTTCCCTGAGAGCTGGGCAGGAATGGGAAGAGCACCTTCGGTTTATAGTCACTGATAAACAGCTTGCACCCTTGCTAGCCTTACAGCATAAAAAACAGTGATGGCCACACAACTTATTTAAAAAATGCAAGATCTGAAGTATTATTTTTTATTTCCTTTTACAGCATTTATTTCTCAACACCCTGAGTACCTGCACAACACTTTTACTGCAAACATAATTTTTGCAAAGAAATCCTCATTTTATGTATTTATACCACATAAGGGGGTGAAAAAGATCAAATTTGAACATATTTCCTAAATAAAATACAACACAGACTCACAAATCTGACAGAGAATTTGGTTAGCAAAAGCTTTATTAAGATAATGCAGGGCATGCTGTTTTTATGGCTGGGATGTGGCTGCTGAGGCAGTGCAGTCAGACCCTGCTTGGACAGCAGATGGTGTCCTACTGTAACACTAAGCTCCAGTGCTCAAAGACGAATCTTAAACCAGCCTTTAAAATACTCTCCAATTTCCATTTAATTACTTTAATTGGCTTTATAGGCTATGTAATAAAAATGATGGATCTGTTTAAGCACTAGGCTGAATTAAAAGGTTTAGTGTGTCAAAACCAGTGATTTTGAAATATATGTTGTATATCTATGAGTATTTTCCAGTATTTAAATGAATTTTCAAAAAATATGATCATACCACTTAGATGCCTGTGCAGTTCTTTTCAAAGGTACCACATGCAAATAGCTATTAAGAATCCCATTGAATGTCAAGGGAATCAAATGCCTCCCAATTCTCTGGGCCTTGGAAAATGCTCTCCTTACAGTATAAGTCATCTGCATATAATAATGAGAAATCAAAACATGCCACTGTTCCAATAAAGGCAATGCAAAGGCTTCTGAGCCTTCATGGGAAAGGACAATTTTTTTCCTTCTGTGCTGTATAGCATCTTGTGCTGTATAGCAACTTGTTCAGTGGGCATCTGGTCCCTATTGCAGCTCTCAGATACCAACAGTACAATTAAAACTCCACAGGAATTAAATTTATTCCTGATAAATTACATATTGTTCCTGTAATAATAAATCTAAAGGAATATTTTCATGCTTTCACTCTGTGGCCAAAGATATTTTTCCTTGTATGGTTTTTTCCCTAGCCTTTGGAATCTGCAGATGTTTCCAGAACTTTGTGACTAATAAGGTGAACTGGGTGGTGAAAAGAAACCTGTCATGTTAAGAAGCTCCAAGCTCCAACTTCTGTTGTGTTAAGAAGCTCCAAGTCTGTGGAAGCCCCTGGACTTCAGGAAAGTAGATAGGTAAAAGTGAGAGATCCTTGCAGGATTTCCACTTTGAGGAGCCCTTCAAAGTGCTACACAGAACCTGAGTCATGAGAGAGCCTGGTCTGGAAACCCTTCTCCAGATGTGCAAATCACAGCTGTGGTCACTGTGGGCTCTGATGCATTACAGCAGACCAGTGTGACTCAGCTCAGAGATATCTGGAGTCTGCAAGCCTAGATTGGATTTACTGTCACTGGGAGGGCAACATTTGTTGGGAACAGTTTTGTCATTCATACTGGGAGGTGATGAAATCTTTGCCTGCTGGAGCAGATAATCATCATCTTGTACAGCCAAACCCAGGCTGAGACAGGGAATCATAAATGGTCCTATGCATCCAATCATCGCCGAATCTTTTTTATTTTTTTTCCACACAGAGACTCTTGTAAAATTCTACTGCCTTTTTCTTCTTTCTGAAAAAAAGATATTATTTCTCTAGCTCCAAGTTATGAAAGCAATCTCACAAATTTTGGTGAGATTCTTCACATGAGAAAGCACTCTGGACCTGATCCCTTAGAGAAACAGGTTAGGACTAACAGTATAAATGAGACACCTGGTTTTCAAAAAATCCTTTCATTTTCTTTCTCATCCCAGATATGACAGGGGATGCAAGAGTCAATATTCTCCAAGAACATTTACATAAATTCTTCAAAAGCAATAAAATGATGAAACCCAAAATCTGCAAATTGTGGTGATTTGTAGTGCTTTGATTTATAGCCCTGTTGGGTTTGGAGTGAATGATTTCTACAGAGACCAGTCCCTCTAATCAGAATTTTACAAGAAACGGATGTGCTAAAAGAAACAGAAAGCTAACAGGGCTTCTGGTTACATTTTCAGCCTGATTTATAGAGCTGTAAAACTCTCTGTATCAGGGAGCTGACACCAATTTCTAGAAAGCTGTGAACATTTGTTTCCATCTGATTTTCCTGCAGGGCTCCTAGGCCAGCTTCTTTCCCAAACACCCCCAGTGAAATCCATGTCAGGTGTTTGAGAGTCTGGGACACTGGTGAGACAAGAGAGCCGGCAGCAAAGGAGAGCAAGCCAGTCCTGGAATGTCAATTTTGGGGACAGAAGTGCGCTTTTAAGGGGAAGGGAGGGAAAGGGAAAGGGAAAGGGAAAGGGAAAGGGAAAAGGAAAAGGAAAAGGAAAAGGAAAAGGAAAAGGAAAAGGAAAAGGAAAAGGAAAAGGAAAAGGAAAAGGAAAAGGAAAAGGAAAAGGAAAAGGAAAAGGAAAAGGAAAAGGAAAAGGAAAAGGAAAAGGAAAAGGAAAAGGGAGCAGGCATTACCAGGGTTGGAATGGCTAAGGGAGGTCTGATCTGGCACAGCAAGGGATGCTGCAGAACTGAGGGGTGCCTGGTTGAGGACAAGCAGGTGCAGGAGGCCTGGAGCTGCAGCAGCCATGCCACTGCAGCGCCAATTGCACCCTGACAGAGGCAAATGCCACCTGCATGTGGATGCATTCAGACAGCAGAAGAACAAGGTTGTGAGAAGAGAAAGAACTGGAGAGAAAATGGGCAACAAGCCAGGGACAGGAGGTGCATTCTAGTCAAGGCTGCAGCCTTGGTTAGTGCACAAGCACAGCACAGGGACGTGGTAAGGCTGGTCAGACAGGCAGAGAGGTGCCCGTGAGCCGTGAGCAGAGAGGGGGTGGCTGGACCAGTGCCATGGCTGCTCTCTGCAAACCTCACCAGAGCTGGGCTGCAGAGGGGGACATGTACTTATTTAACAGGCAATGCCCATGGCCAGTTTCAAGCAAAACTCCCCAAGGAGAACCAAACTAAACCAGCACATACACCCAGCCAAGAGCAATGCCCAAGATCAGGAAGAGATGGTGGTGATGAGCGAGACAAGGCATGGATCAGGACAAGGGTCAGGAGAGGAGAGATGCAGTGAACTCACAGGTCATTAGATCACCAAGAACTGTCCTCTGGACCAGGACTGTGATTCGCAGTAAAACATCCATCTGCCTCTGTGAGGATGCTAAACTGTTTGACCCACAGCAAAGACAGCTCCACAGCTTGGATATTTACAGTTCTGCTCCTTCTGATAGCTAGACATGTGTAGAAATATTTGTTTTACAATTTCATGCTGGAAAGGAAAATGGTGTAGAGGTTCAAACAAAATGATCTGAGGTCTCTTTTGAAAAGGTAAGCTGTTCCCACCCAGAAAACAAATTATGTGACAGTCACAGATTTTTACAGGTGCTTGAACTAGCTAGTGTTCCATCCAAAGAGAGTTACAGATGATTTTAGTGAAAAGGAAAAGAGAAAATTACTTTAAGCCAGCACTTTAAGCCCAGTGGATCTTCAGATCCAAAGTCCTGATCATTCATTGTTCTAAGGCCCTCTGCATTCAAGGCAGGATGCCCCATTTGCAAAGGTTTCGGGATCAAAGTCTGAGTAGGCCAACAGGCAACATAAAATGGCAGCTTCTGTTGATATCGCATTTAATAAAATGTTCTTACCTTGTTATGCTGTTTAAAGAAACCCTAATCAAGTTGCCTTACTGTATAAAATTATTAAGTATTAAATACATTGTTTTATAAAATGGTTTAGTAGTATGTCAAGTTATTTTGGTTTTAGAGTGTCAAATTAAAAAACAGATACTAATTAATAAACCAAGATGCATTTTATTGCACTAAGTCCAACTCCAAAGTTTATTACCCCTTTCTTTATTTCCTTTATCTAAAAATAAATGTATAGGTGTCTTAAATTAATTATAAAAATCACTCTTACATGGAGAAGCCCTGATCCAGCAAACACATATGCTTATGAGTAATTTAACTGCATGAGTAACTTCATATAATTCAGTGGGTGAGAGAGAAGCTGTGATCCATGGAGCTCCTAGTGTAGGTAAAGTTTTTTGTGGGCACAACTGTTTGCAGGACAGGAGCCAAGTATAACACCTCTACAAATTCCCATCTAGAAGAAAAGGCAAATGAATACATAGTAAAAAGCAATTACATGCTATTGCATGTTCTAACAACTATATATTCTACAATAAGTGCACAAACACAATTATGGGTTGGAAGATATTCAGGACCCACCCATAACTGATGAATAATGAATGGAGAGGTGGAATGAAATGGAGAAGTGGAAGGAACACAGTGTAACTCTCCTCATGTTTGAGTGTCTCTCTAATTTAGGTGTTTCATAGATGCAATAGGTATACACAGGACATATGCAGACAAAAGAAAAGGGAGTTGCTCTCAACTACCATCTTTGGACACTGGATGAAGATGTTATCTAAGGAGAAATTATTTTGGTCTCTCAATATGTTTTAGAGCACCTAAGGCAAATGCTTTACAGATGCTCAATGCAGTCTGTAAGTGAAAAGCAGGCATCTCTAAAGATTAAAAAAGCCTTCTGCTACACTCGGGGCCCTGACACAGAAATTACCTATGCATTTTCTATCAGGTAATTGCTAACCAGAACATTAAAGTTAAGCCAGGTTTCTCCTGTTCCTTATTCTTCCTGGGAAACCCTTGTCTGTGCCCCGAGTGCTGCACAGGGACATGGCTCCCACAGGAGAAGGGGGCTTCAGGGGGAAAAGGCCACTGCCCTGGGAGGTGGGAGTGTTGGCTTTGAACTCTTTGTGGAGGGCAGCCCTGCTTGCTCTGAGCTAGGCTGCTGTGTTCTGTTCCAGCTGTAAATTTTTAAGGGAGTGATGCCCACTGACCTGTCTGATGTGCAGTTCAGCACTTCCCAGCAGTGGAGTGTTGTTTGAGTAGCTTCACACCCTCCCTGTGAGCTGAGCTTCCTTGAGAGAGACCGTCATGTAGCTGCTGAGTTTCTGCTTGTTAGGAGGTGCTGTTATGCCTTCAGGAAGCTGTGTATTCCAGCACAGGAGCACCACCTGGTTCTAGACAGCAGCAAGCATGCCAAATTTCTCTCCAAGATGTAGGTACCTGGGGCTTACCTGTGCCCTGGGACAAGCAGAATCCAAATGGCTATCAGCTCTCCCACAAGCCAAAACCTTACAACTAGGAGAGACTGGATAATTTCATTTTTGGCCTGTCCACCTTATTAAAATGTGTGTGAATACCTTCAGTCCCCCTGGGCCTGGCTGTGGAAGCATTAAACACTCTGCAAGTTCTCCTCATGAATTGCCAGTAAAATAGATGGCTTGCAAATGTTTATGTTCCTGCACTTACCTTGCCCCTATGAAATAACTGCTGCTGCCAACCACAATACAATGCACCATATGTCTTCTGCAGTGCTCTTGCTGCTGCTCACTCTAAAATGCATCTTTAGGGGTGTGTTCCTACCGGTCCACCTCCCTGCCCCCAGCTGTACTTTGGCAATCCCTACACGGAAGAGGCTGTGTTTGCTCTGTTTACAGACATGACATTCACTTTTGTTCCACTGCATGCTAATTGCCTGTTTTTCTTTTGCATTGCTTTTTGCCGTTCACATTTCTCTGAGTTTGCTCTCCTCTCTGGCTGAATTTTGCTGTCTTATATCCTGCACATCTCCTGAAAGTCCTTCCAGGCTGGGTGCTGCCGCAGTGTGGTAGGAATACTACAAAAGGTGCAGCTATTTTGCCAGCCTTTCTTCCTGGTGCATGCTCGGGATGCACAGCTGGTGACTGGGTCTTTTGTTCAGATATGTAATATCTAAAGTATACAAATGCTTCCTTTCTGTTTACACAGAAGGGGAAAAAACCACAAAAAAACCCTTAATGAGCCCTTCCTTCTCATTTGCAATTAAAATTTAAAATAAAAAATCCTCTTCATATCAACACAGAGTTTTGTGATGGAGCAAGTGCCACTGTTTCGCTGGTGTCATTGTCACCTTACAGAGTTCAGTGCGCTATGACTTTCTAACCACTTCTCCCTTGCCACACCCTTTTTGTCAGCGCAACCATCAGCAAAGGTCGCAGCTCTAAATCTCATCAGGCAACTGATGCAGGCTTAAAAATGCCATGGCATGTTTTGTGACACGTAGCCGAGGGGAATGGGGCTATGGGCAATGGAAGAAACGGGGAATAGGGATAACGAGGAACAGATAAGCTAATACCACCTCTAAAAGTATGGAAATGTGAAGGCACATCTTCAGGCACATTACAACCACTTCACAGGTAATCAGGTGCTCGTTACAGGTCTGAACGTGCACATACCTGAATAATCAGTGGTGCTGCTGCCACTGAGTTTATATTCGGGCTAAACACAAGGAAGTTTCATCTGAAGGAAGCAGCCAGTAAAAGTAAGGGTTAATCATACCTGCAACAGAGAAAAGCTTTCTGCTGCATCATCCAAAATAGTGCCCCTTGTGTGTTATTTCCCCCTTTACGCAAGAATTGCTCGACTGTTCTTTGAATGCAAGCTAACTTTGCTTATCAGTACCCAAAAAGCAAGCCCCTGCAGGGTCCCTGCCGACAAACGCTGCAAGGCACTCGTGTCCTTTCCTCTGCCCTGAATGCAGTAATCAGAGAGATGCAATTTTCCAGTAGTGCTTGACAGCTTACATCAAAGGCACAGAAACTGTTTCTGGACATTGAAAAGATAAAATTCTAATACTAACTGATGCCCCCTTCAGTTTTTATTGCAGTTCAGTGTAAACAGATGCTGCTGGTTTTGAAAGCATATAAGATCTGTCAAAGTGTGTGCATGGCAGCGGTGATATCTGCCGTAGTAAAGGCTGGAATTTGCCATCGTGTGCATTTTCTTGATTCAATCATCTCTGAGGCACTAGCCCTGGGTGTGTGCTTACACAGATGTCTGTCTTTGCATGTGCACGCATACAAACACAAACACATGCATATGCATGAAATGGAAACTGTAACCCAATCTCAACCAGGGGTTTAAATTAATCGTAATACATACACACACTTACAAACATTGCGCTATATTTAACTTTCACATAAGCAATGCGGGACTATTATCTTCTGAGGAGCTCTGCAGTGTATGAGTCAGCCCCAAAGCCTCTTAGTTAGCCCATGGAAAGATGCCACTGGCTTTATTGGGCTTTGGATCAGTCTGAAACGAATGGCTAATTCTCTCGTATAACTTTCCCTTCCAGCAAACTTAAGATAAACTTAGATTCTAATTCCAACAACTCTATAATTTTTTCCAAACAAATTCCTTATGGAATGGAAATGCCCATTCTAGTTCTGGGCATTTTTCAACGTTTTCATGTTTCTTTGTTTTGAAAATTGATTCAGTCATGTTAAACATTATGCAAGCTTGAAAAAGATCACAGTCTCCAACTATGCAAAGTGAAATTCTCATGCATACATAGCTCAAAAATAAATGTCATTAGCAACTTCAAACTTGGCTAGTATTAAAGCCAAGTTTGGGTAAAAAAATCACATTTGGAGAAATTCAGCCTGCTGTTTTAGAGAGTAAGAATAATTTAGGATTACATATCCATATCAGCTTTCTCATTTTATTTAACATTCTCTACAACTTTCTATGTGCTTTCCACATGTTTTGAGATGGATTTATTTGAGGATGTACTTGAAATTTGCAATTATTTAGAGGGAAAATTAACGTGTTTGCACAAGTCTTCTTGAACTAAAGGGAGCACTATCTGAAGATCTACATTTGAACTCTGAGCCATTAAGGCCATTAAATTCATCCTAATTCAGGTATCACACTTGACAGAAAAGTAGTTGTAGTCAAGCAATTTTTAAGAAACTAGTCTTGAAGAATCTTTTGACTGCCAATCCTCCTTTGACTAATCTCTAAATTAAAAATCTAAGTCAGAAATTAATGACTAATTTTTTTTAATGTAGATTTTGTTCACGCTGTTAACACTTAAGCTGTATTTTAAAAGAATGTGGCTGTGCTAATCACTAAAGTAAGTTCACATTTGGATTATTATTTATATTTGTATCAGTGGTATCTGATATGATCACTGATATGGAGTTATCATGCTGCTTTCTGGCTCTGTAGGGTCTCAGCTGATGGGCGTCTCACAGGGTACTGGAGTTTGGGTTCCCTGATAAGAGGCAACAGAGAACATCTCTGCTCAGTAACATATAGTCTGCATATTCAGGTGGGTGCCTACAGCCTTAATTAGAGGCATTTAATGCTTAAAGTGCTAAATTGTTTTGAAAACCTCTGAATCCTGTTTCTATGTCTATTCCAGTCCCATGCCATATGTATTGTGTTTTGCAACCTTGTATTTTGTTTTGCAAATAGAATTTAGTGTGTATTATTTATGTAGCCTCCTACCGAAAGAGAAGATTGACAATGTCACAGAAAGAAAATTTTGGTCAGACTGACAACATCTACAACATCCCACTGTCTCTTCTTGTGGTGTACCACAGACTCAGTTTTCACAGTAAGTCCAAAGCTCATTATGAGGTTTAGAAAAGCATTTATGGCTTTTAGTGAGTACAGTGTGAAGAGCAGATGCTCCCCAGGACTAATGCACACAAGCTTGCCATAATGCAGGGCAAGTCTGAGAGCCTCCCTTGCTGATGTAAATGGGAACAGGGCCATTGCCTTACATCTAAATGCAGTGTAATGTAAGTCAATCACCCCTCCAGTTTTAAAGCATCCTTACTTCGGTGTTTGTGTTAGCTGATATTTGCATAATAATGCCCAGTGCACACAAAACATTGCATCAAAAGAAAGTTGCTCCTTCCCTCCAGCTTGTCTTTTTGGAAATAATTCTCTTTTGCTCCATTCCTGAGACCTCCCCACACCACCCGAAATCTTCCAGCTAACATTTTTGTCATCCTTTGCTACCAGATCTCTTTCCCTCACGCTGCCACTTCCTTTCTCTCTGACATGCAAATGGAACCTGAATTCTAGAAAAACCTTTAAATACTGCCTCACCTGAGTGCTTCCCCTCTTTGTACCCTTGCACTGGGCAGCGACAGTGGTGGTCAGAAGGTCTGGAATGTGTTTGATGTTATGAGGTGCCTCTTTCTCTGATATACATCGCATGCACACCCACCCTGCCTGTTGCTGTGTGCCCGATACAAACACAACAAAAGCATTGCTCAATTAGGCTGAAATTAATATTTAGTTTGGCCTGCATCTTTTTGTGCCTGTCTGAACCTCAGGTCTGTCGGATGCTAATCACTGTGACCCCATTGTCTGCCCCAGCTTTGATGAGAATGGACCATAGATGTACAATCAATCTCGGATTTTAAACTGTGCTCTTACAAAACTCTCTCCCCAAGGTTTGTCTTACGGCTCACTGGCAAGGCCTGTATTATTGAAGCGGGTGGCTCTGGTGGCTCTGTGACACATGCAGATTTCTTTCTCTGCTGAGCTAGAAGAAAAGCAGAGGGTGCTGTACACATCGCAGTCAGAACTGATTGTGGGCCATGGGGACTCCATCGCACCCCGGGCAGCAGCGCAGGGTGAGCCGGAGCTGGGCTCCAGAGCAGGGGGATCCCCAGCAGCGCCACTTCCAGATGAAAAGAGCTTTGCTCGGGGGTTTATTGCACATTCCTGGTCGCACGAGGGAGACTGGGTCCAGGTAGCTGCCTCCTCGCTTTCCCTTTAATCACTGCAGGGTGGGAACCGGATCCCACTGGAGGGATAAAAGATCTCTGAGATGAAGAAGTACAATGGAGCAGAGTTAATGTCGATCGGTTTACTGCTGTAAGCAAATCACTGCCACATCTCTCTGTGCTGCATGTTAAAATTTACAACTCAGTAGTTAAATGAATCAGAGCTGTTGCTTCTGGTTCTGCCTCCAGCTTCTCCTGCCACATAACTGGACAGACAATGGGTCCGTGTTGCAGAAGGGGCCTCGGGCCAGCCCCAAGGAGCTGTGTTGCAATGCCCATTATCGCAATGCCTCATTTTTAGGCTCCCTGCTGTGGAACAGATTGCTCAGGCCAGGGACAGACACCACTGTGCTTCACATAAGGTGTGGAGAGAGTTAAAGTTAATAAAAGAAAATTTCAGAGGTTCACATACTCCTTGGGTGAGAATATATATATATATTCTACTACAGATACATATATATAGATTATATAGATATACATTTAGATATAGATAATATTGATATAAATAGATATAGCTATACAGTGGGGGCCAGAACTATGAATGGCAGGAAGAAGGTGTCTCTTTCTGCCACAGACTCCCTCACAGTTCGGTGCAGAAGTCACACCAGCCTGCTTTTTGTGAAGAATTAGAGAGTGAGTGAACTACCTCATTGCATCCAGGAGCTCTTTGGGTACAGCATATTATATTCCAAGCAGTGGGAGACTTACTCACCAGTCACCACGCCGCTGGATTTAATTTGGAGAGCCCCATGACTGCTCTGAGGAGTGCCCTGGTCTCAAGACTGCTTACGCAGCCACATTTCTTGCTCTCTCTGGCCACCTCAGTGTCTAATATAAAATCAGATGTATCATTAGAAGAGATGAAAAGCGATTACCTCTGAGTCTCTAATAAGCTGGTGATTGGTATTTTCACTTTGCATATAGAATATCTGAGTTCAGCTGCTTACCTAAATTCAGGCAGTACCAAGGAGTTAGTGTCAAGCATCCCACTTCTTCCTGAAGGTGTCCAGCCAGTTTGTTCAACGGACCTTTCACTTCCCAGATTTTTAGGAAAAAGGTCCGATGTGACCCAGGAGATTCACAAAAAATGATGAGCCTGGATTTAAGCTTATAAGCACTACTGAGAAGCACTCAGCCACTTCCCCTTCCCCGGGCCTTTATAATGGCTAAGTTAGGCAGCTTCCCTGGTTTGCCTCTGATTTCTTAAGGTTCTGTTCTCAGGCACAATCCTGAGCAGCAGGAGGCTGCTGCTGCGCCTAACTCGCTGAATTTAGCCTGCCCTAACTTTAGAAAGCAAGATTTTAAGCTCCCACTTTACTTGAGCACTACGGAAAACATTCGATAAAATATTCAACGGGGCACGGATTCGTGTTTCAAGTGAAAGAGCGATTTCGGAAAGAAACCCCCAAAACACAAGAAATTCAGAGCAGATGACAAATGTACGGTTCAACCAAAGATTTGCGCAGCAGGTTTACCCGGTAGTCACCTTCTCTGTAGCTAAAACTGAAGGGTATCCTTTCCGTGCTTTTTAAGCTCACGGCCCTCGCTGTGTGTCAGTCTGCCCTTCTGGCACAGCCGGAGCCGGGCGCGATCCCGCCGCGCTCCCAGCCGGGTCTCTGGAGCCGGTGCCGGGAAGATGCGCCCGGGCGCTGCCCCCGTGCGCGGGTAACGGAGCCGTTCCGCTCCTTTGTGGGAATAAGAGTAGAAAAAACAACTTTTATTTGTATGTGTTTCTGCGCGGGCTTGCTTCCTCTCCGTGCTCTGGCTACTGTGAGCTGCGCCCCGTGGAAAGTGTCGCACCAAGGCACTATCGCTTTCCCACGGCTGAGAGCCCGTGGTGGGACGTGGATGTGCTTGGGGCCCCTCCGCTTTCTCTCGTCTGTCTGCCGAGGCTCTCTAGGAGTGCATGTGGAGATATGCATGGAGGGGAGGGGGGTACCGCCGTGACTTGGGAGGGGCGGCGGGGGAGAGGGGAGTTATTAGGAAACTTTGCTTTGGCTACTCTCTATCCTTGGGGCTGCGTGGCGCCAGCACCCTCAAGTTGAAAGGAAAACAGCCATTCTCACTTCCAACTGCCCACTGAGATCCTTAAGGCGACAAAGACACAAAAGTGAGTTTTATTTGCTGGTAAGCCAGAGGCAAGAAAAAAGAAAAGCCAATTCCCCCTTAAAAAGAGCCGACAAATCCTTTTTGCTCTTTTGTGTGAGCTTTTCCTATTCACATGGAGCGTTCATCCGTGTGATTCCCAACTTATTGTCATTACTTAGTTATTAATTGTTCTCATCTGGGTTTAATTGAGCAACCAAGGACTTTAGCCCAAGGGTCAGGGGGAAAACTTAAAGCAAAGACATGTTCAATAGGAATCCTGCGCTTCGAATATCCACCCCGAGTTAACATAATGTAAAAAAAAAAAAAAAAGCAAAGCAAACAGAGACAAAGCGGAGAGATTAAAGGGTGCCGCTGCTTTGCCCGGAGTCTCGAGCCGCAGCGCCCAAAGGTGCCGGCAAAGGGGAGCAGCGCTTGCGGGGAGCCAGCTCCAGGCTGTCCTCCCTGCTTAAAATCTCTCTCGGATTTTAACGGCATCTTTACAGGATGAATCCGGCCTCCTGAGCGATTAGATCTCCCCAACCCGCGGTCTAATCGCGCAGAGGCTAAGTTAGAGAGAGAGATAAGCTGGAGATACCCAGCCTTTTTCTGCCAGAGACATAACGTGGGAAAAAGTCGGCACAGAACTTTCCCGCTCCGGCGCGGCGTTGGGCGCTGGGGTCGGGATCACAGACACTGTCATTTGCACAGAGAAAAGAAATGATAGGAAAAGAAAAGGGTTAGTAAAAAAGTACAGGGGAAAAAAAAAAGGCAAGAAAAGAAAACAAACAACCACAAAAGCCCCAAACTCACCCCAGCTCAAAAATGACTGGGCGGCCAGAGCCGAGCGAGAGAAGAGAAGGGGGATTAGAGCAGCGAGCTCTGGAGAAAGTGACTGTGTTCAGGTATGTTGTTTCGCCGAGTTATTGAAAGCATCATTGATACTTAGGAGATGATAAAAGTCCTGCCTCGCCCCCAGCTACAGTCTCGCTGGAGCCACAGTGCCTGCAGAAGATTGCCGAGCCTCATTACAGCAATTATTTTCCTTCTAACTTTGCTTCAACCTTAACGTTTTAAATTGCTGGAAATGAAAGCAGCGGGGTGGGGGGTAGGGGGAAAGACAGAAAGAAAAATAGAGTCCCAATTTCTCAGCGGCTATTCCTTCAGCACAAAGATAAAGCACGAAAAAAAAAATAAAAGGAAAAAAAAAAGAAAATGAGGAAACCAACTCTCTCCCTTACCCTAGGGATTCGTCAAACCAAAGCGGGTGGAGCGGCGCACTGAGAGGGCTCAGGGCGCAGCCGGCGGGGACGCGGCGAGGCGGCGGCGCCGGTGCTGGCGGGAGCGGCAGGCGCGGAGCCGGGGCTGCGTGTCCGCCGATTTCCTCCACGGGGCTCTCAGCCGTCGCCAGCGGCTTCCTCGGGGCCGTGGTCGGCCGGGACGGGCTTCTAGTGGAGCCAGCCGCTGAGAACGGCGCGGTGTTCGAAAACCCGAGGGTGAGCAGGAGATACGGCGCCGAGCGGTCCCGACCGTCGGTCCCGCGGGTGCCGCCGGGCCCGCACTCCTGCCCAGCGCCATCGTCCCCACGCCCCATCGGCTCCGGTGCTGACACTGCCTCGCCATTAGCGTCCTTTATCCCCATCTTCAGCACCAGCCGAACCGCGACAGCCCCTCTCGTCCCCACCGCCCCAAATCCCGGTGCTCCGTCCCCCCGAGTCACAGCTGCCGGCAAATGGAGCTCTGGGGAAAGCCCCTTCTCTCGCATCACGCTCGGCACTGAGGTGTGGGACACGTCAGGCCCTCCCCAGTCTTCACGGCCAGCGGGGGCTGCGGCCGGGACCCTCCCAGACACAGGGACCGGGCAGGGAGAGGAACAACTTTTCTCTTTCCTAGGGCCAAGGAAACACGGCCGGTCCCGGCGCCGCTGGGGGAAGCAGCAGCGATCACATGCACCTTCGGGGCAGGAATGCGGAGGGAACTGCTGGCCAGGAGCAGTGGGGGAAAGGAGGAAACCTCAAACAGCTGTGAGGACCGGGTAGCTCCGGGATACACAGAAAATTGAAAACTCAGCTGCTGTCTCACCATCCAATGCTGAAGTCTCCTGGAGAAGAGGGAAAACGGCGGCTTAGAGCCGGTCCCTCTCTCATCCCCTAATACACAAATTCAGTATCTTCTTCTGTCACACTCGAGAGGGCAAAGAGCAAATAAATTGCATCAAACAGTAGCTTAAAATTAATTTATTTAACAAATATAGCTATAATATAAATGATAATAAAATTTCAAATATACAGTATATTACATAGTACACAGAGCCCCTTCCAAAGGAGCTGGTGAAGGAGCAAAGGTAACAGACAACACTGTTACACGGGAATGGGAAAGGCTGTTGTACACTTCTGTCTCTTGACCTCGACCTTGCAGAAAGTAAGAGAAATGTCCTGTCTTTCAGTCCCCTTTTTCCATCTCTTCCACAGTTCCTTCCCCTGCGTCAGGGGGCTCTCTGCAGGCTGCCAGCTGGACCCAGTAAAGCAGGACACATTCGGCCCATCACCACCCTGCTTCTGGAAAAAGCTGGGGCAATGCCTCAGGTGTGTGCCAGCTCCCCAGGACTGCTGAGGAGACCAGAACAGTGCTGGGATAAGGGCTCAGCATCAGAGGGGGAAGCAGAGAGGTCAAGCAGAGCCAAACTGGAGGAGTCTCTGCCATAGGCTCCACGGGGAAGTCCACAGAAAAGAGCTGGAGGAGCAGGGAGGGAGTTTGTGTGGAGCCAGCGGGAGCAGACAGTCAGCAGGACTGGGCTCGGCTCAGGCTCTATGTGAGGTGGTACATGCTGTATCCCACATGTGCTGTGTACAGTCCCACAGGAGCCACGGGCAGCCCTGCCCGCTGAAAAGGGCTGGAGGCGCCGTACAGGGACGCGCCGGCCACGGCCGGGCCGCCCAGTGGGAAGGAGATGCCAAAAGCAGCAGGCGGGAGCATGGGCTTGGCTGCCATCTTCAGCTTCTCCAGCTCAGCCTCCTGGAGCCTCTTGGCCTTGGCGCGACGGTTCTGGAACCAGATCTTCACCTGGGTCTCGGTGAGGCTGAGCGAGCTGGAGAACTCAGCGCGCTCGGCGATGGACAGGTACTGCTTCTGCCGAAACTTCCTCTCGAGGGCCAGCAGCTGTGCCGTGGTGAAGGGCGTCCGGGGCTTCCTGTTTGTCTTGTGCTTGCGCAGGGTGCAGGCAGGCGGGCTCAGCCGTCCTGTGCCCGGGAGCAGCCGGGGAAGAGGGGAAAGGAGAGACGCCTCGGTTAGCAGCGGCCAAACCCCACAGCCTGCAGAGCCCCCTCCCTTGTCAAAGCTGAGGTGGACAAAGGGAGAGGTAGGGTCCCACTTGAGGCAAGGTGCCCCAAATCACCAGGGTTGCCTGGGGCTCACTGAAAATTGCCGTCTCCCTTTCTAAAAAAGAGAGCTGTGCTTCGCATCAGGAAGCTCTGACTCCACTGAAAAGTGCCCCGCAACGGGCAGGAATCAGACACCCACAAACCCTGTACCTCCTGCCTTCACGGCTACCTTGGCTCATGCACAGGAGACGCAAAGAAAGGGAATGGCCTTCCAAAAAAAAGAAAAAAAACTCCTGTTTTTTTTATTGGATTACAGGAAAAAAAATAAACAAAACAGACTGGCTTCTCAGTCTCACACCCTCTTCATTAGGCCCCTGGGAACCGGATTAAGCATGTAATTAATTACGAGGTCTGAATTGACACTCATACTGTATCTATCACTCTTTACTGGCCTGCTCCTCTCCTCTTATTTAACATTTCTAAGGGTCTCCAACATCCATCTGTCTCGGTTTACTTAGCAACAGCAAATTTAACTTTGCAATTTAAATACATTAAACCACTGCTTTGCTCTACACAAGTCCTGTCGGAAAACCTGCCGTCTTCCAAGGGACAGAGAAAGCAGCTCCGTTTGCAGCTTTGCTAAGGGCACCCCAAACGCTTGGAGATCCTCAGACCGAGGTCATCCCTTTGCACGGGATCCCTGGCAGGAAGGGAGCGCGGCCAGGCCGAGGGCAGCCGGCCCATACTGCCCAGACCCGGGCTCGGCGCAGCCACTGGAAATTACCGGCCTTCTCTGATCTCGGCTCTCACGCTGTTATTCGTATTAGTTTAACTCTCTCTGCATTAAAGCAGGAAAACATCACTGATTATGACTCTTCGGTGTTTGGATGTGCACCATTTAAGACACCACCCGGTGGGGCTGAAGCCCGCAAAGCTGCCGCTTCTAAGAACCCGGTCTGTGCGCATCCTTAAGGAATTACTTGAGCCACTTTCTGACGAGAGGCTCAGTGATGCTGAGTCAAAATTTACGTGGCTAGTTCGAGCCCCAGATTAAATTAACAGGCTGGCCGCGTTGCTTTTTCTTCTCACCCCCCCCAGTTAACATTTGGCACGAGATGTCAGCCTGGCACGGCCGCTCTTCCTGTACGCTCGCAGCCATCCTACACTGTCGAATCCGTTCAGTACTTTGGACGGATCGAAGTGGCCCAGAAAAGTGAGCACAGCACGGAAAAATATACCGGGAGAGGCAGGCAGGGCGAAAGCGACAGGAAAGCCCCGGTCACCCGCGCAGCTTTGCCCTCGGTCCGCCCGGCCCCGCGGAATGTCGCAGCCAGCCCGCAGAGTTCCCATCCCATTACTTACTCGGGGGAGGCGGCGAGAACCGTGGGGTTTGCATCCAGGGGCTCCGCTCCTGCTTCTCGGGGCTCTCCGCCTTGACGAGCGTGTCCTCGGGCAGCTTGACCAGCCCCCCGACGGAGAAGTGCCCGCCGAGGGGCAGCGGGGAAGGCGGCGCCTCCGCCGACAGCGCGCCCAGCCGAGGGCTGAGGCTGGCGCGGGAGGCCGCCCCAGCGCCCTCGGGTCCGTCCCGGCCTCCCGGCTTCCTGTGGTCGGCCATGAGCGCCTCCACGCTGAACGGCAGGAGGGATGGGGAAACCTTGGGCTTGTCGCTTTCCTCCTCCCCGCCCATCGCCGCCGCGACGGGGAGCGCGCCGCCGCCGGGACTGCTGAAGGCGGATGCGGGCAGCTCGTCGCTGCGGACCCCGGTGGGCGCGGCGGTCATATCCACAGCCGGGGCCATGCAGGGGCAGCCGACCGATGGCACCGCAGCGCCGGGCGGGAGCGATCGGCACCGCCGCTCATGGGGCCGGGGATCGCAGGCAGCCAGCAGCACGCTCCAGCCCCGCGCCGCCGGCACCGCCTCATAAAGCGGCGGGCAGGCGGCTCCGCCCAACCGGCGCGCGGGGGGCGGGGCCACACCGCCCCATTGGTTGCGGCCCCGGCGGCGCGCGGGGGGGCGGGGCCGGGACTGCCGTCGGAGCGTCCCGCGCTCCCCGCTCCTCCCCTCAGCCCTCGGTTCCGCTCCGCGTCTCCCGGGCCCGCTCCACGCCCCGGCTCTCGACTCGGGACGGAGAGAAGGGAGCCGGGCAGCCGGCGCAGCCCTCCGCTGTGGAGATGGAAAGGCTCAAAACTCGGGCAAAGATGCCGGCCTTTCTGTTCGTAAAGAGCAAGGGAGCGAGCCCGAGCCCGTTCTTCTTCAAAACTGTGCAAATACCGGGCTGTCCCGAGTATGACCTCTCGAAGGGAAGAAGACCCTGCCCATTCCGCTGTCGTTTTGAGGTTTTTTTTGGGGGGGGGGGTTGTTTGTTTTTTTTTGTTGTTGTTGTTGTTTTGTTTTGTTTGGGGTTTTGTTTGTTTAGTTGGTTGGTTGGTTTGGTTTTTACACGATCGCCGGCCCTGCAGTGTGTTCGATGTCACCGCGTTTATATCCGTACCCACATACACAACGCATAAATTGAGTTACTTCTTATGGCATAGATATGTGCGTGTCTGCAGATAACGAAATGTTCGTTCACTTAAAAAGGAACATATAAGCCCCTGAGCCCTTAAAGTCCCGGCTATTTTGTTTTGTTAATTCGTTTTACGATCCCTTATCCCCGCGCCCAGGACGGATGTGCAGTAAAACGGAGCCGCTCTCTAATAACGGGATTGGCCGCTCGCTGAGAAAAGTTTATTGATAGCTGCAGGGCTCTAATCTCCTCGGAACACAAGAGCCTCTTGCAGTCATTTAAGGGCAATTATCTAAACGGGGAGGGACAGCGAATTCCCTTTCCTTTTAACTGGACCCTATAAAGATGGTAGATTAGAAACATATAGATTATGAAATGAATTGATATAATAGACATTTTACTAACTGATAAGCAACAGGATCTGACTGAAATGAATTGTCCTGCGCACAGCTCCACACACTTATCTCACACACGCGTGAGCACATGCCCTAGCGGGGTGTTTCCTGCGTCCCGCACATACATCGCACCCGTCCCGCATGTGCTGGGCTCACGGAGGGTCCCTCTCACCCGTGGAGGTGATCTGGAGGCGGTTTGCGGGCTGCTCCCGCAGATTCCTGTACATGAAGGTGAATGCGCTTCGCACAGACATATAGCTCACGCTGGTACCTCCAGCTGCCCTCCTGCTCCGTGCCGCCCGCTGATGGCTCCTGCCCGGCGGGAGCAGCGGTGCCGCCGCCCAACCCAGGCCGGCTCCGAGCCCCGCCGGTGCCGCTGCCGGTGCCGGTCCCGGTGCCGGCGCTGCCCGCAGCCTCCCCCGCGCCCCATCGGGCCGGGGTGCCGGGTCGGGCCGCGTCGGGGAGAGGGGGTGGGGGTGCTCGGAGAAGCGGCTGCATTGCTAATTGCGAGAATAAACAATCTGTCACGATTAGTCAGTGCCTCTAATAGGCAGACAAGTGATGTTGTTTTTAGGCGCCAGCAGCGGTCTGATCAAAGGCTTCAGCTGGAGGGGGACTATTGAGGACGTTAACCCGCATCAAGGGAGCAAGGCGCCTTAGCCCTGGGACATCGGCACATTCAGCCTGACAAAATTAGTTTGCTCTACCAATCACAGGACATTTTCCCAAAGCCCGGTACTCGTCTCGAAGATGTACCCCCACCCCACCCCGACTAAGAAAACACGCACATATATCGATGCATCGTGTTTCCCCGTGTCACGATGTCCCCTCCACCCGATCCTACAGGTAGGATCTTGTTTTGTTTGAGTTTTTAAATTACTATTATTTTCCCCCTGATTCCAAACTTAACCACGCAAAAGAAGTGATATATTTATTAGACCTCGAGGAAGCCCCTGGGCTGAGTTCAATCTGGTTGTTTGATGGAAATATGAAAATTAAAATTATAGCTGCCGGGTTTTTCCCCCTTCCTCACTTTTCTTTTGCACAATGATTTGAGCACTGGGATGTTGCTGAGGTTTGAAGAGATGCGTGTGCGTCCCATGCCGGGAGCGCGATCCCGTTCTCATTTAGAGTTGACAGAATGAGATAATTAGCTCTTTATTTATCTCTCAGCAATGAGCGCTTTGTGTTTACATTTCTGTCATACTCGCTGGTATTTCAATCACTGTAGCAATCACTACAGCAAGGACTTGATTCTAATTCACATGCTGGCTTTTCATCTGTTTGGCTGGAAACGAAATGCCAGTAAAGTTTCTTTCGTTACTTGCTCATTTTTTCTTTCCCTTCTTTCTTAATGAAATCTACAAGTTTTAAGTTTGGAATGGAGAAAATAAATTTATAAAACGAAATGTCCCTCCAGATTGACTTCTGTGTTCAGAGGGAAATTTTTAGTTTCCAAACTCTTCCTCCCTTGCTCGCTGCACTTTAGGTGACAAAAACACCACCGGATTTTAGGAATTTTTTAATACTTGTTTCATGTTGCTGATACTCTGGTTTGCTTTTAGGTGCCTCTCTTATGTTCCGCCCTGGGCTGCAAGAAAAATCGAAGTGAAAGGGCAGAGGGAAATAGGTGACTTTATTGGTGCTTGTTCCAGTCCGGTGTTTTTATTGGGAGTCGTGGCGTTTCCCCGAAGGCAGTTGTGCTAGATAACAATATTGGGCAATTAGCATCTTAAACAGTCCCGTTTCAGTATAATGAATGTGCTAGGCAAAGCCATTACCCATAGCATTTTATTTCGGTGGGAATACAACAAGGGCTGGGAGGAGTGCGTGGGGGATGGGGAGAAAGGACAGGAGGCAGAGCTAAGCCAATTCAGGGCATTGTCTGCCTTTTGTAAACGTTATCTTTGACTTAAAGGCAGAACTCAGAAAGGAGAGGGGTGTTGTTTCCCTTGTTTCTACTTTATTTCTCCCGAGACAGCAGCTCTTAGGAGACCAGACGGTCCGGCAGGACACGAGCCGGCTCTGGGGACGGGCAGCTCCGGGGCAGTTCAGCCGCGCCGGGCACCGCCTGCGCGCTCCCTGCGCGCTCCCTGCGCGCCCTTCAGCCGCCTTGCTTCATCTCTGCGAGACTCAGCCCTGGGGGCAGAGAGCCAGAACTGTCGCAAGTGCTAAAATGTCCCGCGGGCTTTACAAGCCCTCAAAGCCCTTCAAGTGCTCAAAGCCCTCCCTGATTCCGTCGCTGGTTTCCGAGTGTCGGCAAAAGGCGGAAACACCTCAGTTCTTTGCTTTTTGTCTTTCCCAACTCGGTCTCCCCCTTTATTTTCATTTTCTCTTCCCCTCTCTCTCTCCCTAATCCTTTCTGTCCAGATTAAACATAATCCAAACTACTTCCAAGGCTTCAGGGACCTGGGCTGGTCCTCGGGAGGTCACCAGAAGCTGTTTGGATGGCCAAACTCCAGTCGCCGAGGCGTCCCCGGCTCTCCAAGGGTCGGAGGAGTCGGGCTGAAAGGAAGGCACTATTTCAAGTGGCCTAAATTAATTTGATCGCGACATTATGATGCACTTGGAAAAGATGAAAGAAAAGGCTGGCCGTCTCCTCCAAGATCTCTATAATTATAGATAATATATCCTATTTCAAAGCAATTAGCTCAATCAGGCGTAACGAGGCACTTTGCTGCCAGGGAGTAACAATGCCTTACGGTTATTTAAGCTTCAAGATGTCAAGCAGACTTCGAGACTCTGCTCTGCCCAAAAGGGAACTCGGCTGCCTTGGTGAAAGCCCTATGGCTAAGGCACTGGTTTCCCTTCAGTGACAACACTCCTATTTAATTTAATATATGCTTTTAAAGCTCTTGCAAAGGTGTCGACTCTGCTGGAGAAGAGCACCGTCCTCCAGGTGCGTTTGGGGCCGGCGCCTGTGTGGCATCACCTCTGCCCCTGCCAGCCATCGCCGACCTGCCTCACGTCGGCGGCTCGCTCCGGGATGCTCGTGCTCTCCGAGCCTTTCCCCACTCGGTGCCTTTCTCTCGTTGGCTTTTCGGGGTGGTTCCTGCTATGTCTCACGGAGTTCTGCAGGAGCAGCCGCTGAGGGGGGGAACTGGTGGATTCCCTGTCCCCAGCCCCAGTTCAGACCTCCCTGCCGACTCAGCGCCTCCTCCAGCCCCCAGAGCCTTACCCGGCCCTCGCCTCGACTTTTGCCTGAAGCGCTTGCAGATGGCAAGATCCCTCTCGAGAGCCCCGAGGGCATTGCGTTCCGTATGTGCAGAGGGGGCTCTGCAGTAACACCGAGCCCGCCCGGGTGTGTGAGGGAGCTCTGCAGTAACTCACCTCGGTGTGCCAGACGGGCTCTGCAGTACACCGCAGCTCCCGTCCGGGTGTGTAGAGGGCTCTGCAGTAACACCGAGCCCCCGGGTGCGAGGGGCTCTGCAGTAACCGAGCCCGCCGGGTGTGGAGGGCTCTGCAGTAACACCGAGCCCTCCCGGGTGTGTGAGGGACTCTGCAGTAACACCGAGTCCGCCCGGGTGTGTGAGGGGGCTCTGCAGTAACACCGAGCCCTCCCGGGTGTGTGAGGGACTCTGCAGTAACACCGAGCCCTCCCGGGTGTGCAGAGAGGGCTCTGCAGTAACACCGAGCCTGCCCGGGTGTGTGAGGGGGCTCTGCAGTAACACCGAGCCCGCCCGGGTGTGTGAGGGGGCTCTGCAGTAACACCGAGCCCGCCCGGGTGTGCAGAGAGGGCTCTGCAGTAACATCTCCAGGAGAGCACGGCCCAGGGCCCTCCTGATCCTGACTCAAACCCTCAAGTGGGGTGGGCAGAGTGGGCTGTTGCCCCCTGCCCAGGGCCGGTGGCTGTGGCTGGGTTTAGGCCGAAATGCCAAAAAGCAGCTTCTGCCCGTTCTCCGGAGCCGCAGAGCCGCTCCCCGCCACAGCCGCGCTGGGCCCGGGGCGCTCCGCGGGGCTCCGCAGGGCCGGGCCGGGCCGGCCGCTCAGCGGGGCCGCCGCGGGCGCAGGGCGGGCCGGGAGCCTCTGCCCAGCGCGGCACGGCCCGGCCCCGGGAAGCCGCGAGTGTAGAGTCGTGCTCGAACGAATCGCTGCCGAAGGAAAATTATTAGCTGTACAATTAGCCTGTCAGCGTTCCTTTCAGGAATTTTTACTGTTGGGGCATAACTGAAGGGAAGAAAAATTATAAATACAATTTAAAAAATAATGCTCCAAACCGGTAAAGCAGCTCAAGGGATAGAGGCCGGCGATGTGAATGCGAACTAAACAAAGTTTAACTGTCTCTCCTTCTTCTCCCCATGTGCAAAATGGAAAGCTTATTACATGATTCACTGTGAATCACTAGATTGAATGCGATTATTATGAGTGAATGATAGTCGGAGCTCTGCTAGCCCTTTATTTCTTAGAGGCAAAAGTATAAAATATGAAGGATATAAATGATCTTGTCTCTGCTCTGTCATAAAGGACATTCATTCAAAACTGCACTCTCTCTTCCGATTGCTTTGGTCCCCCCGAATTCCACAACCATCAAGGTGGATTATGAAGAGTCCCAGTTTATTTGTCTTCATGTCCTTGTTTATTGGTGGAATATCACAACATGTAATTTGTCCCAAATTCTTTAAGATGAGAAAATAGTTTGTGGTTGAAGGAATCCATGCCAGTACTGCCAAGGGAGTCTCCAATGCTCACAGCAAGTCCATTATCATGTTATTTTATAGCATTTCCATATTTAGTCCTCATTTCTCAAGCGTCTTTTACATATTGTTGCATAAGAAAGGGATTCAACAGTTCTAGTTATGAGATTTCCTACATTTTTTACAGGCGGAGCCAGTTTACAAAAGCTGTATTGTTTGTCTGAGGTCTGGGTTTCCATTTGGGGTAATTATTGTATTCCAGTCTTCTTCTAATCATTTGCTCACAAGGACAGGTTTTTTCCTCTCGCCTTTTGAAGAAGATGAAATACCCCAAAGTTGCAAGACTATTGAAATAATCCTCCCACTTCTTTGTCTATTGTGTAAAAGCTATTTCTTACATCTCTCTAAATTACTGGAAAATATGTGACACAAAGGACCACATGAAAACATACAGCACAGTGGAAATGCATGTCACCACATTTTGAAAAAACTCTGCAATCCTCATCTAAGCCTGATCCCACTAGAGAGGTGTGTGCAAGTGGGAGGGGAGACCAAACACAAAACAAACTCACTTTTCAGAAGGAAGGACATTTCAGCTCTATAATAATCAGCTCCTGAGGGAAGAATGTCCGTAGAATGGAAAATGAAGTGAAAGCAATGCCTGTGTGTGTCAGGGCTGCCTGTGCACAAGAATTTATCCTCCAGCTGCTGCCTCCAGCTGCAGAGCTGTAGGAGAGCCGTGAGCCACGGCCCCACAGGCAGACACTGGCTCAGCCTGAGGCACAGCAGTGGAGCTTGGCAGGTCTCTTCTTCCCAGCACCCCTTTTCCACCTTCCTGCTGGTGTCACACAGCATCCCAAGCCAGACTGCTTCTCCCCCCACCTTTAATTTGCATCGGTAAAATCCCAGGCCCAAGAATATCCCTCTAAACTCACAAGGAATAGGTTAGGGGAAAATGTTTATTTTCTTCCTCTGCTAAGATGCTTCAAAAGAGATTGCCTTAAGCCAAAACCTTCCACTCAGGGAAACATATATTTGTGCAAATACATATAGAAGGATTTTAATTTTTTGTGTAAAGGAAACTACAGCTAAACAGCAGAGTAACTGGTGTCAGGTATTTTCCAGACTCTGTCAACTGAAAAACAAAACATCATCACACTCCTGCAAATATCAAAGTCATCCTCAAGTATTTGAAATTGTCCTGATGATATGCAACCCCAGCTTAGAAACTCCAGAACTGCCTTATTTTGGTGATGTAACCTCACCACATCATTTTGCTTAGTGGCAGCCGGTGGCTAGATATGATACTGGGAGCTACATCATTCTAATAAATCAATATATCCAAACCAATTCACTGCCAGAGGAGGAATAAAATAAATCCCAACTATTTTGTAGGGAAACACAGCTTTTAGAAAGCTTATGTTCCTCTAGACTTTCCATCAACCACAAGCATAGTCATAATCTAAAATGTTCCTCGCTTGCCCACTGCTGAGCTGATTAGCTTTTGGAACAGAAGAGAACCTTTCTAGATATTAGTCTGTCTTGTGCTGCCTTCATGTTATTGTCAGTGTGAGTGCTTTTGACATTATTTATGTAGCGAGTGTGGGGTCTCTTTTGGTGTTGGGTCACTTTGCTTTTCAACATCTGGCGTTTTTTGTGTCTCTCAAAGCTGGACTTATTTCAGCCTCTCAAACAGTGTCAGACTTCTTGCAATACATGGCTTTAAGGTACAACAGCCTCCACGTACCCTCCAGCCCCTGCAGGGCAAGCCCAGGCCATGGGTGGCTGAGGGGTGCCCAGAGCAGGCACACCAGCTGCTGCCCACCACCCTGCCAGCAGCACAGACCACACTGAGGAGTGGGATGGTGCCCTGCCATTGGGTCTGAGCTTGGCTGGTTTGGAGTGGCACCAGGTGCAGTCTGTCACCCGCTGTTAATGGTCCTATTACCCCTGGATGGATTTAGGTCTGTTTGATTTTCACTTCCGAAACAATCTTAAGATAACACAGAGACACAAGGAGGAGGCTCTGACAGCAGGCAGAGCAGGGACATGTTCAACACATGGAATTAGTTATCTCCCTGAGGTTTGCTGCTGCTATTTTGCAAGTCATGTCACCTTTTTTATGCAGAAATCTCCCATCAGAGTCCAACCTTTACTAGTTACTAAGTGCAGCTGCAAACCCTGGCAATAGGTGACATACAAGCACACACACACACACACACACACACACACACACACTGCACATCCTGACTCCCACACTGTGGTCATGGGGGCTTCAATCTGGGGGTAATTCACAGCTCACATGACCCAGCAGTAGCTATTTACAGAAAAAAATCATGTGCAGCAACCTCACAGGTAAATTCAATCCTTCTCTCTAGCCAACACAAGTAGCTAAATGTCAGTGATGTATAAATCCAGGGACTGAAAAAGAAATGCCACAGGAGTGTACACAGACCTGGCAAGGAATGGAAGCAGTACATTCACTGATAGTGACAGGGAACACCTCTATTCCAGCAGAGAGTTTGAAAACTAAGGGTGGGAGGGAAGGAGGAGAAGGAAAAAAGGGGGAAAGGAGTAGCACGAGCATCTTGGAAAGTCACCGGAAGCTTTGTTCTTAGGAATAAATCTGGCTTCTTGTGATCCCCTTTCAGCAGTGCTGGCTGGGAGCCAGCTGGGTCCCCTGGAGTCCCCCTGGCCTTTTTGTCTGGAGCCTGGGAATCTGTCTAGAGCACAAGGCTGGGGGGACCAGACTTCTATTTGCAGGAGGGGTAGGCTTAGGCAGTGCCCACGCAGAGGAAAGGGGTTTGCAGTGCTCAGACCTTTGGGAAACTTTCCCCCAGGGCTGGTGGGTGGGCAGGGGAGCTTTCCTGCTTTGGGGGCACTCTCAAAGGAGGTGTGTGGACTAGGGAGCAGGAGGAAATGCAGGCTGGCATTTCCAGGCCTGAGATGCTGGAGTAAATGGGGTGGGATGGAGGGATGGAGGGGAGTGAGCAATGCTCTCTGGCCCTCACCCAGCTGGCCTGTGCAAGTTGTCCCAGGGTGTCTCACCCTCCCCAAGATATTGTTGCAAAGGCAAATGCCAAATAAAATGATAAATTACCAACAAACAGAACAAAACCAAAAGCTTTGGACCCATGGAGCATTATATTTCCCTTGCCCCACTAGGCCTTCCTTTCTGCAGACCTCTTTTAGGGTGATGAAAACTGGGCTCTCAAATCTCCCTGTCAGATCCAAAGATGCTGATTGGTATCTTTCCAATACTTATGGGTTTTCACGCATGATTGAGACCTTTCCAAAGATTTATTCATTTATTCTTTCAGATTCAGTTATCCTGCTATCCAGTTATTCTGCCTTTATTTTTGTATTTTCCCCTGCCCTCTTTATGACCTTTAGAAATAAAATTCAATTTATTTGGCTACTTCACAGACAAAATCTAAAGCCTGCCTTAATTTGTAGTTTACTAGCCTTCAGATGTGAGACTACGTAGAGAGCCCCTATCTGATCAAATGGCTGGTACCCTGACACAGTCCAATTATGTGAAAATATATCCTTGCTTATCATTTCAAATATCGTAAAAGTGGAGAAACTGAAGTAGCTCCCTGTCTGTTGGATTTTCCTGTTCAGACACACTTGTTTGAACAGGCACCGTGAGACTTTTCTGTCATCTTGGAGGAGTTCAAAAAGTGTTTTCTCCTTGAAAGCCCTGAGATGGGTGATGGTGGCCACCCCCAGCCAGCTCCCAGTCAGGCAAGGCAGGGAGAGGGTGAGAAAGGGACATCCCCTGCAGCTGAGCACTCTGTCCTCTGGCCGTGAAATGCACCTGGCATCTCCCTGCAGCCTCCCCCAGCTCTGCCCCTGCTCCTGAACTGGTACCCACCCTGCTCCACAGAAACTCCAGTCCCAGCCTGGTCTCTTTGCATCCCTCTCCCCACCCAGTAAAGGATTTTTTCAACTTTTTGATAATGTCATAGAAATAGGTTTCATTGAAATATTTGATAATGCTTAGAGTTGAGTATATAAAATAGGTCTTGGGGATTTTAAGTATTCTTATGCTTTCCCTTTCTAAGCATCTGCAATAATTCTGTCTTTAGTAACTTGACAAAATTGGTTGTCTGTTAAGGCATATGCGGAACTGGTAAGACACTGAGAAAACCAATTTATGTACAACAAGTCACTGCTTTTGAAAAATCATATTTTCTACCAATTTCCTTCTTTTTACCATTTTTTTTACTCCTTTTTTATTCTCAATTGTAAAGATGCAATAAAATTCATTTTTTTCTTGAAATAGAACTATATTTAGTAATTATATTTGATAAAGAAGATTACCTCTTTTTGCTTTGATCTGATTTTGTTTATGTTTTTGTTGTATTTGGGAAGACTGACATACAGTGCTGACTAGGTCTTCCAGTGTGCTTCTCTGTGATTCTTTAAATCAAGTTATGGCTGAAAGGAGCCATAGTGCTCAGTCTTTTATTTAGCAGTGCTATCAGTTTGCAGACTTGAGAAAGACAAATTTCTTATAGAGAGAGGAAGGAACTTGTGAACAAGTTGAAGCAGACTGTAAAATCAGAGATATGAGTAGCCAAACCAGTCAGAGGCTTCTCCAGACACAAGGATGTTGGAACCAGGTGGGAAGCATTCCCTGGCTCAGCACTGTAAGGGCAGGGTGCTATTTAAAGAATAGCTTGCAATGACATTTTTCAGGTATCTTTATGGGAAGTGTTGAAAATACTCAATTACCGAAGCATAAAATAGAAAATGAAACAAAAATCTCTCCTGCAGGCTGCAATCCTTAAACACAGAGCACTCTGAGTTCCTGCCTGGATCAGGGGGAACTGAATAACTGAGAGTACTCCATACAGAGCCAAGGCCACTCCACACAAAGCCAGGTGTTTATCCCAACCCAGAGTCAGGCTTTGGTTAAAGGAGGGTTGAGCTGGTAAAGATCCAGGGACCAAGGGCTGCTCTTGATTCACATATAAGAGACCATCTTGCAGATGATGCTGTCTTGCAGAAGGCACTGAAACCATGCAACTGTAGGCTTGATCACAGAATTCTGGTTGCATCACTTGAAATGGAGAATTGCACTTTGGGAGTTGCAGTCTTCACACCTGTCATCACCCTGAGAAGTTTCTGGGTTCATTTATAGTGTATAAGGACTAATGGAAACATCACATTCCTTAAAATGATCTCCTATATACATAACAGGTCTTTGCATTTTATCCAGTTATAATAGCATTGTGTTCAAAGGTGTGTACTTGGATAAAAGATAGCTTCCAAAAAGGGACCTGCTCTTAAGCTGGAAACACTAAAATATAAAGAAGTCATCACTGAAATTCAGAGATTGTTTTAGCAGTTAATTAAGACGCCTGTTTTAATTCCAGCATAACTCACTGTTCTCAGCTTTTGTGTGTTATTCTATACAACTATCACTTCTAAATTAATTGGTGAATGATCTTTCCTCCTGTAAGGAGATGAAACCCTTTCTCATGTTTTCTTTAAGTAAAGAAACACCTGGATGGAGCTGTTTCTCCATCTATCTGCCCTTGTTTGCAGTCTCTAGTCCCATCTGTGTAAGTCTTGTTGACACTCACTCCAGCATTGTGCCTTTCTCCAAGTGCAGACTGAGGCCTGGCTTTGCTGTTACAGAGTGCACTTGGATGGTGTATGCTGAGGTGTTTGAGCCTGTCCACACTTCTGCTCCTCATCTCTCAGCACCAGTGAACTTTGGGTCTGTGACTGAGCACTTATCCCATTGCCCAGTGCAACCACAACCTACCAGGAGCATCCACACAGATGGCACTTATGAATTATTCAGGTGTTCTCAGCATTTACTCCAGGAGCTGGGTTTGCAGGGCTTCCTGCACTCCTCCATAAGCTGTGAAACATGAAGAGGTGCTAACCCTCCACACATGAACCTTCCCCCTGCCCTTTACGGCTGCCTTAAAGGGAAAACCCTGAAACAACTGTCAGCTGTGTTTGGATATGGAGTCACTTCTGCTTCTTATGCATGTCCTAAAAAATCTCCTGGGATGTACCATAGCTTGCAGATCCATGAAAGGGCTTAGTAGACATCTGAGCTAATGGCAACAGATAATCTATTACACTGTAATTCACACCCTGCACTGACTTATCCATCACTTTTCCTCCTTCTTTTAGCACCTATGTACAGTTTCTGTGCTTGGTGTGCCTGCCAACTGGGTTAAACAGGTTGTAATATTCAGCATGCAATGTATGTGTTACTCACTTCTGTAGAAACATACATTTACTGCAGGCCTCATAACTTTTGCTTTACTTCTCCCATCATTTGAGAGCAGTGGCTTGTTTGAAGGCATATGTCCTGTGGCAGCAGAGGACCTTATCCTCACTCTGTCTGCACAGTGTCCTTTGCTGGGAATTTGCTCCCAACCAGGCCATCATGGTGTGCTGCAAACACATGGGCTGTGATCCCACAGATTCTGCTGAGTATGTGGGATGAAAACTGGGGCTTGGTGTGTGATTTTTGGAACTGGTTGTCTTTGCTTATTGTCCTAATTTCTTTGCATGTCAGAAAGAAATATGGGGTAGGAGGATTGGGAGGAAAAGATGGAGAGTCCCAGAGAGGGGAGGCCATATTCAGCAGTAGCAGAGTCTGGTTTCTAATGCCACAGGGAACCTTGTGGAATATTCCTCCTTGATGTGGTCAGAAATTTCTCTTTCATCTTTAGGAGATGCCAAAACAGCTAGGCAGCCTGGCACAAGTTTGGCTTCACTGAGGTTTTAGTGAGCAGGTCCATTGCACTTATTCACACTCATTCACAAAGAAGGAATATGCAGGATCAGGGAGCGTGAACTGGAAGGTAAACTCAGTTTTTACCACTTCATCCTGGAACAAAACCAGGCAGTTTCCTATTTTTTTGTTTGTTTGTTTTATTTCAGTTTCAATTATAACATCTCTGACATTTCTAGACTGAAAGGGACAAATGCACCTTTAACCTGGGGCTCAGTTCTGAGGTGAAAAACTCTGTTCTAAATATTGAAGTCCATCGACTCCTATAAGAGGCTTGTTTTGGTCCTGTCTGTGATAGCAAAACCTCCCTGAAAGTAGAAAATGCCAGCCTGGAGCAAAAATCAGTTCAGCACAGAGGAAATCATTTTATCTAAGGGATACTTGGTATGGGCTTCAGTAACAGTTAAAGAAAAATATGGTAACACTTAAGAGTTCAACAACAAGCAAGAGCAAGTCATGGACTCCTTGCAGTTAATGTAACCCCCTTGAAGTCTACAAACTGAATGCTTGGGAGGTGAGGATCTGTCCCTCTATCCTATGGGCACACTCGGCTCAGATAACACAGATGTGTTAGATTAAGGAGAGAACCTTATAAAATAAAGCACTGGCTGCAATGGGAAAGACTTTTTTTTTTTTTAATCTGTCTACTAAAATACAACAACAAAAAAAAGGTATAAGGCAGAGCAGAGAAGTAAATCAAAGAAGTTGATACAGAAGTCCTCCAGATTTATACTCTTTAGACTTTTCTTTTTTTTTGTCTCATGCACCCAACCGGTTTAAAGGTCTATTCTCTTTGTGGTACATGCATGCACATAACTACCATTGATGTGGAGTCTCCAGGTGATTTGATGTGCATTCCACATAAGGCATGGTGTCAAGTATATGATCCCCACACAAAAGAGCTGCCTGAGAACTACTCTTTGGAATATTTTTTTTTTTTTTTTAGATTCCTTTGCTCTACATCTAAAATTTAGCAGATCAGAGTGCCTAACCAAGCAGTGGAACTACCACTGCTACTCTTTCATCAACTTTGATCTGTGTCAATTTATGGGGGCGGGGGAGAAGGGGGCCTAATGGGGAGAAAAATTTCAAATATGGGTGCAGTCTTGCAAAATGTTGAATATTTTGTAGAAAAAACAATTAAATAAATAATAAACAATTAAAAGGGCTTGAGATTTTTTAGCAAATCAAAAGAGGCAAGCAGAAGTGAAAATGTGGTTTTGGAACACACAAATTTCAGAAATCATTGTCACTGTATGGTCTCTGTTAAGGGTTTTTAGGTCCACACTGTGGACTCATTCCACCTCAAGCCTAGAGCAAGTCTGCTCTCCTCTCCCCTGGGTGCTGCAAGCCCAGCTACACAGGCAATCACAGCTCGTGTGAGATACAGACATTTAGCCAAGCCAGCAGGTGAATATACCCATGCCCACGCCCAGCAGCTGATTTCATGTCAGCCACAGCATCACAAGTCAGCATGCACTGAGACATCCTTTAAGGATGGACTAAAGATACATACTAGGCCTTGACCTTTCTATTCTGGTTTGATATTTTGTCCTTCCCTGGCAGAAAGGACAAAAAAATCCTATTTGAAGGTAGGATTCTCAGATAAAATCTAAGCTCAGTATTCTATGTTGTCAGCATAAGACTTTTCCTGTGTTTCAGAGACAAGCACCAAAAATCTTTGTTGTACCAGATCTCTTCTTTCTTGCATATACACATGCAGTCCACTTCCCATGTGGGAGCCAGCTGGAATTGTGATAGAAAAACTTCTAAATTATTGTTAATTTTATTGTGTGATCAGACATTTCCCATTTTAAACCAAATGAAAATGTGGCCCTTTTGGAACAGCTGTATGTGTATATTGTTTCCAGTTTTCCACGTTTGCCTTCCTGTCTTCTGTTCTTCTACTCTCCCAAATGCCCTGTTTGAATGGAGAAGCAGAGTGACCAGGAAAAGGGAGGAAGGATTTGGAGAAACTTGGGGTGCATGGTTTGAAGGAATGAAGGTGGTAGACAGACACAAAGAGGGTTTGTGACAGGGCTAGGATGGGCTCAGCAGAACACTGGAAACAAAACATTATGAGATTCATATGGATATGCTGTAGGTTTTCTTTCACAGAGAAAGAGGAAAAGGGAAATTTAGATGGTACTGATTTATTTTTTTTTTTAGGAAACTGAGCTGGAAAGAATCACATATGGTAATAGTCCTTTGAGCCCTCTGATCTAGTTGCTGTCTGAAAGATTTTTTTGCTGGAAAATGCACACCTAGATAAGACAAAATCAAATGCTATCAAATTTGATTATTTTTTATTCAGTCAAATTCCCCTCTAATTCAAAAATATCAGATTGTTTTTCCTGTTCACACCTATTCTCTAACACTTGTCACTTTTTAAAATATGAGTAGCTAAAAAACTAAACTCAGTTTTCTGTTTGAACAAATTGCAGGTTTTAATCTTTTTTCTCTTCATGCCAAGGGAAATTCTAAATTAAAATCCTTCCTTCTCCTCTGATTAAATTCACAACAACTTAGACCCTTCCTTCTGCTGCATAGCTGACATTTCTATGCACATCTTTCACCATTCAAATCATTAAGGAGCACAACATGTTTCAATTTCAGTGTCCTTACAGTAATGAAACACCAAACATAGGCTGTTGGAATGGTCCCTCTATCAGAGATCACACAGAAACTCATGTTTTAAGGTGCTGAAAAAACAACATATTTCAAAGCCACCATCTGCCATCTGACCCTGTACCTCATGGATTCTTGGCAAGACAAAACTGCAAGAGTTACCTGCAGTAGGACCCACAAAAACCACAATGGACCTCATCAGTTGCCAAAACACTTGGATTGTTATCAATAAACACTGGCAGAGGTCAAAGGGCTCCTCTGGCTGTGGGGCTGAGGATGCTGGGATGTGGCAGGAGAGCAGGACTGGACAATGGAGGGTACTGGGGAGGAGGACTGCAAAATGGGAATAGGGAGGGCTGAACTACCAAAATACTTTTCACCTGCTACTCCATATCCTTTTGCAGGACTGCAGTGCAATGGGACAGGCTTCATCCAAGCAAGGAGAAAAAACATTTGCTTCTGACCTAGATAAGTCATGATTTCAAGAATGCATATAGATATGAACTACAGCATTTCCATAAATGTATTTTTGAGTTGTAACTTTCCTATGTAAACTACTGGTGCAGCAGCTCCTCAAACTGAGGACCAAAATATTTTTATACAGATTATTGTGATGTCTTTAATAATCCCAAATGGAAGGTGCAGCTATATGGTATACTGTGGCTTTGAGAATCTTTTTTTGCAACATGAATCCCCATCATACACTTGCAGAAGGACCAGTAAAAAATACTCTTTTATAGGCCCAAGTGCCATTTGTTTCTAGATATATAAGGACTATATTTTGTTTTTAATGTTTTGATTTAGCAAACCCAGAAAATTTACAGAAATAAAAGTTTACTTAGCAGAGAGTTGCTCATTAGCTAGTCTGAATTACACACAATTGAGGCAATATTAGCCATTAAAAAAAATAGAAAAGGTTTGGAAGGGAGCACAGAAGAAAAACTCAGAAGTAACTTGACACTACCAGAAATTTGTTGACAGGTTGTGGATATTTTTTTTTCTCTCTTTAGTTTTAATGCTAAGAATACTTTTCATGAAAAGACATGATTGATCTCGATCTTGGAATTCATATACCTCACTCAATTATTCCATATTTGAAGATAGCTTGTCATTTATGACAACACAGGCATTATTTTTCTTAGCAATGAATAGAACGACAAGACAATAATTAGTGTGTGGGTAGAAGGCCAGAAGATAGGAGAAGCTGCTGCAAACATCTGATCTAGAATTTTGTACCCTGCCCAGAAGGTTATTTTGCAGAGAGTTTTAACAATCCTTTCCATGGCCTGTGAAATTTTCAATTTAAAATGGTGAATTGTTCCTTCTACCTTTTGGAGTTTATATTTATTCTTGCATCTACATAGTATCAAGAGGAAGGTCTCTATCCTCCCCAGGTTTTAACTCCAGCAGATTGAGCCTGCTAAGGTCTACCCTATACTGTGGCTGATCAGTAATCCAGCTTCCCACTGCTTGGAGGAAGGGACAATAAATCCTGTTAAGCCATAGAGAGCATTTTAGGTCACTGTTGTCTTACATCCATGCCAGAAACTGCTTTCTCTGCCTTTCTTATTCTGGCATTTCAGACAGCTGAAAACCAGCAGGTTTTTGGGGTTGCAGGTCAGTGGCATAGCCACGACTGACTGCGCTGGGAAGTTGTCAAAGCCATGATGAGCTTCACAAACATTAAGAGATTTGGCTAAAGTAGCTCTCGGAAAGTGCATTTAGTGTTTCAACTATTCTGAAACTTCGAAAATGTGTATTATTTTGCTTTTTAAGATCCCAGATGATCCCACATTAAGATCTCAATGTGCAGATGGGATATACCTATTTTGCTGAGAATCAGTGTGGAGGGGGAGAATGCAGACATAAATAATCTGTCAGCCCAGCTGCCTGGTATGAATTCAGACAAATATGTTTAACCAAACATGGATGCTTCAGAGGGTGTTCTTGTGGTTACTCCAACTGCTTCTATTATACTTTTATATTAACTGTGTGTCTGCTCACCATGTGCAATAAAACAATTTCTGAGGCTCAGCTCAGAACATGGGGCTCATTCACTGTCTCGGATAATAGCTTTGCTTGTTTGCACTGTTCTTATTTAACTTGCTAAATATATGTCATTTTCCTTTTCATTCTAGGAGTGATTGTACATTACAGCAATTACAGACAAACCCTTCCAGACAGTTTGAAGACCAAAACTTTCTTTGTGTGGAAGTCCAAAGGGAATTATTGGCATTACAGTTTAAGAGAAGCATTCCATCTCTCTGATGCAACAGCAGTAGCTTTCTGTGGCATGTTAAATAAAGCAATTTGCCCTGTAGGAGATTAATGCATGCAGAGTCATGATGAAAAAAAAAAGAAAATCAAACAGCTGCACTGAAAGAAGTAGAAACCTCCTCTTCAGAAAGATACAAAACTTATTCTGGCACTGTTTTAACCGAAAGACACCAAGAATCTTTAACCTTTGCCTTAAGCTCCTTGACATTTCACATATTGCTTCAAGACTGAGACTCTGTAAAGACACAGGCGTGCTAATTATCAGTCAAATAGTTGCTTTTTAACCAAAAATAGTTGATAAAAATGGAATAAGACAGTGCTTTCATAACACATGCCAGAATGTAGAAGTCAGTTCAAGCCAATTTTTTGTTCTTACAGCAATTCCCATTTGCAGAAAAGAAGGAAATTAATAGGCTTGAGCTAGAAGTATTGAGACTTGATCTCTAAGGTAATATCTTCCTATTTTGGGGAATCCTAAATATTAGGCAAATAATAAAACCAAAATTATTTACTCCTTTCAAATATGCAACTTACAATATTTAATTAATTAAATTATTCACATGACATAACTATGAATATTTGCCTAGCTTTGGAAGCTGTGTGAGGGTATTATCAAATACTCTCAGACCTGAGCACCTTAGAAAAAGTTAGAATATATCTTCAGCAAAACCAGTAGGTACTTTTTATATTTTATTTATATTATTTTTATATTTTATATTTCCCATCATTTTCAGATCCTTGGAAACACTAGGGTCTTGATCCTAAAACATTATTACCTGCTCACCCTAAATGTACTTACACCAGCTGAGAATTAGTCTGGAATAACAAGCATAATAAGATAAAGAGGACACAATTACTAAAACAATAAATGTATAGCAAGTAATTGTCAGGTGAGAGTTAGAACAAACATGCCTTCAGGATAATGTATGTGATTAAAATAAATGCATTGCATATTACAGCAGCTCATTGGCATCTATAAATGGAATTGTAACATTTTTTCCAGAAAGTTTCAGCTGAAGAGGATAGAAAAAGCTTTGAAGAGAAAGAAAAGGAATTGATTTAACAGCCCTATTATAATAATGAAATGCAAGAGCAGCTGATTTCGCCACCCATCACACAGACTGCTCTTTTGAATGGTGAATGTGATGAGGTTTTCAAAATAGAGAACATTGATATTTCTGAGATGGAGCCAGGTTTACTAAGACAGACCCAGAACATGAGGAAATTTCCCATTTTTAAGAACAAATTAAGCCACTAAACTTTCTCTGCTGTCAGAATGAATTCTAGTATGCAATTTGATGGAAAAGCTGGAAACTTACGTTCTTAAAGAGGATGGAAAGGTAGATAAGATTGGCCAGCAACTGTTGCTTTTTGAATCATCAAGTGATAAGGCAAACAGCAGCCTTTCCATAAGCCTTCAGCATGCAGAAATGTGGGCCTGCTTATACTGTATTGATGTTGTCACAAGGACTTTTTAAAATGTGAATTGATTTAAGGATGGTTAGTCAAATGTGACTATTAATTTGGGGTTTTGTGTGCCGCATGTGCCATGGAAGGGCTCAGTTTGTATTGACAGTTTGAGCCCTACATGAAGTGTGATTATACATGGCATCAGCTGACTGGAAACCCTATCACACCAGTTGCAAGGCCAGATGAGGCTGATTTAACAGCGAACACTGATGAAGTACCCTCCCACTGGTCGCCAAGTGCTGCACTGTGAACATCTTTCATCATCTGGCGCTCAGCTTTTTGTGTATGGTCTGGGTTTAGATATAATGGTGACTCTTCAGAAAGCAAAAGGGGGTATTCAAAGAAAATGTTTTTCTGAAGTTGGGAGAAACAGCCCGGCTATTGTTTATTCTCTGACCACACAAATACCTTGTGGCAATTATGTCTTTTAAAACTGTAGCTCTGTCTCACTCCTTACATGTGAACGGCTCTGTAATAGCAAATAACAAACAACAAAAAATCACAACAGAATGTCAGCTTTGATTTGAAGTTTAGAGGAATTATAACATTGTGTAATAAAATGATAAAATCAGTGAAAGGCAACTCTCCTGTGGTGTGTGTCAGCACAAGTTGCTTGCACCATGGTCCTGTGTGTCGAGTAAGGAACTTTTGGAGCTCTGCATCACTCTGTTCACATCACTTCCATGGCAGGGGACTGGAACTGGATGGTCTTTAAAGGTCCCTTCCAAACCAAACCATTCTATAAGTCCACCATTAATACAGAGCTTTCATGTTCAGACCTGTGTAAATATGCCAGATCACACCCTCAAAAGCAGCTTCTTTGAAATATGTAACAGGAAAAAAAGAAGAACATTCACTATCAGGCAACTTCCACCAAAGAAAACAACCTTGTCTTTTTTCCATAGTGGACATTTTCAAAAATGGAAAGAACTGAAATACATGGGGGCTGGGAGCATTTTGGAATATATTTAAATATAGGTCAGAAAAAAAAAAGCCTTGGACTCTTCAACAAATGATTACAATTAATCAACAAGAATGGAAGCTGACTCTTTAATAAATGTGTTGGAATTATGCTCCTTTCTAGGGGGCAGCTCTTGGATGTTAACAGAGCAGCTTTCAATGTTTATGGCTTTGCTGCCATGGGAAGGAGTTGTGGGATGGCATCCTCTGTGGTTTAACATGATCCATCAGCTGATGGCTCGTTCTGCTGCAAGGCAGATCATTGTCACCATTACGATTTCATCCGCTGCCTCAAAGCCAATTTCCCTGCATATAAACGCTTCATTCAGAGCACAGAGAAAATACATTAGGGAAACAATATAGCATACTGTACAACAAGGATTTTCCTGCACTGTAACTCTACAGCTCACCAGGCAAAACCCACTTCTTTTTATTCTAGTTCCCCAGGGTGCTGCATGGAGACACCAATCCTGAGACGGATTAACTGTGGCGCTTTCATCAAGAGGAACTTGTCTTCACTCTGACTTTGGAATAGAAAGGACGTGCTATTACCCTTGCCTTTGAAAGAGAAAAGCTTTCTACCTGCATTCCTTGCTCACTTCCAAAGTTTAGCTCATAGGGATTAGAATTTGCTAGATATAGGATAAGCCCCTTTCAAAATACTCATATAAAGAAAGATGGAGAGAGTTTTCAGATATATTTACTGAATGTTTATTACTGCTAGAAACAGGTAAATTTGAGTTAAAGTATGAGCAAAATATTAATTCTTCGCATGAAATAAATGAGAGTAGTCAGGAAAAAAAAAAGCACTTTTTTTTCCCTCTCTGTTACTTTTACATAAGATCTGCTATTTCTTGTTTGAAACCAACCTTTTCATTTCTGTAACACATGAGTGATTTTGGGGGCAGTTTTATTTTGGGAACTTGACTTGATCCATACTATAGAGCATAAAGTTTCTGGCAGCAAGTGTTTAATATCTCCTCAATACTGAGGTCTCTGTAAGGTATTTCATACCTAGCCTTGAAGAGTGCAGAAAGCCTAAATCACTACAGATCTCAGGCCAACACCCCAGCCCCTACCGGGATGTTTTTGTGTCACTGGCTTCAAAGGAGGCTGAAAATGCTAAATATTGGGTAAGGAGGTCTGGTAGCACATGATGATTTTGTAATTATTTTATAACTATAATTATCTCAGATATGAGAAGAGAAGCAAAGCTCCTTCTGTGTTTGACTTGGATTTAATTTAAACCTGTTTTAAACCCTGCAATAATTTTAGCTGATTTCACTGCCACTGAACAAGTCTGTAATATGAAACATCACCCACAGCTTCCTGGCCATGGGCAGGGTCAAACAAAGCCCAGTTTTCTCCCTGGGCTTTCAGAGCAACGTAACCAGGCACAGAAACATGGGGCTGGTGGTGAAATAAGTAGCTAGTCTGATTTGGGAGAGGATATTCTTTATGACCAATGCCCAACAATATTATTTCTGAAACTGATACCTCCAGTTTTAGGAAAAACAGACAATTTAGTGGGCCAGCAGTGTGCAGAGGACAGTCTGACACTGGCCTTGACTGTGCCAGTGCATGAGTGAGCCATGGTGCTCCTGCTGCGGGTCACAGCTCATCCCTCATAGAGGACTGTCACTCACCATGGGAAGGGCTGTCCCACACTGTGGTGGCAGGTGACCATGTGGTGGCGGACCATGTTGGCACAAAAATGCTCTTCACACCAACTCTTCTCAGATTCTGATGGCAGACCAAGCCTCAAGGACAAGAGGACTGAGCTAATGCCTTTTATCAATGTCCCAAGTCTTGGGGAAAAAAAAGGAAAAAGTGGAAATGTTGTAGTGTGTTCGTTAAGTTCATTTAATTCCTCCCCCATTTTATGTATCTGCTCCCCCTCATTTTGTGTAAAATAGTTCTGCCCTCCTCAGTTTTCCCGCCACAGCCCTGCCAGTTATATTGTCAATCTTTTAGGTTATATAATTCCTCCTCCCCTTTTTCCCTTATATGTATGCTTTTCCTCCTCCCTGGGCAAGTCAATCACCTCCCCACTCCACCTAGTATTCCAGAAGCTTCTCCTCTTTGGGGGTTGTGGTTGGCTGTGGTCCCGGGGCCCCTCCCATACCTGGTATCTATTGGGCTCTCCACTATGTCATTTGTGTTAAGCTCATCCCCTCTTCTCCCCCTATTGGTCTTTTGTAAACCCCTCCCGGATCCACTCCGTCCCTTTATAACCCTGAGGCACCTTTTGTTCTGGGTCATTCGCTGGTGCGTCACGTGGTACGTCCTTGGCTGGCATCCTGGGCTTTGCAATAAACCTATTTTGCCCCCAGTGAGTGTGCAGCTCCTTCCTTCTCGTCGTTCAGCAGCGATCCAGTCCGCAACCAGCGCAGCCCGAGGCCTTATGACGCCAAGGGGTGCCGGCAGACCGTGCAGCTGGGTGTCGGCCTTCACTTCAGCTAGCCGGACTCTGACCGTCTCTGCCCTTGAAGGCCAAATACGCCTCGCTGCATGGAAAAATCTGTAAAAATACCGAATTACAGTTTTCAGTGGAAGTATATTCACCGTTTTTAGTAATCTCCATCATTTCTGGTGAGCAACACATCTGGTGGGGAACAGCAGGCAGAGACCTAATGCTTTTTCACCTTTCCTGGGCTGCCCGCCCTGCTGTTGGGGAAAGTGCTTGTGCTGCTCTGGATAGGAAGAGGATTAGGGTAGCTGTCCTAGCAGAGGAAGTTCTCCCATGGGATAAGGGAGGACTTCGGAAAGTTGCCTTTTCACCTCCACCTGTTAGCCAACCTGATATTCCTCTTGCCTGCTTGGCTGGAGGAGCAGCTACATGCATTGGTGACAGCAGAAGCTGGAAATGCTCATACGGGAGAGAAAGAGAAGTCAGGAGGCAAATTGCTTTCTCTAAGCGTCCGTTTAAACGCTTATCAAAGGGCAGGGCCAGTGCCTTGAGTGTTGTCCCCAGTGGTTCAAAGCACCCATCCTTCTGTTCTGCAGCTCCCCAGGCACAGTTCTGTGCCTGTACGGCGAACCGGAGCAGGGAGCCGATCTGGCTGGAAAAACTCAGTTAAAACACCCTCCAAAAAGCAACGTGTTTTTCTTTCCAGCCAGAATCACTTCTCCCATCTGGCCGGGCGCACAGCTGCACAAACAGCTGCGGCAGCGCGGCGGCGGGAGCGGGGCTGCGTGGGCCGGGCAGCAGCACTGCCGATGAAAGGGAAGTTCCGCCGGAGCCGGCCCCGAGCACGGGGACCCCGAGGGATTCGGCCCCGCGGGCATTCGGCTGCCCCGGACGGCAGCGACATCCCGGCTGTCCCTGGGAGGGGACGGCTGCTCTGGCACAAGGGACAAGCGGGGTCATTCGCGCTGGTTTGCACCTCTGATCTCCTCCTGCAAGACAGGCTGAGAGGGAGAAGGATGCTCACACTGCTCAACAGCCAGCGGCAACGAGTCCCGTTTCAGGTCTGGAATTAAGGGACAATCCTGCAGAAACGCCCGGTTTAAACCTGAGGTACATTCGGAGAAGTTGAATAGATAATCATATCCAAATTACGTTCTTTCAGGAAAATTAAACATGGTTGAGATAATTAATAACTTTCACATCCCAAGTGCTTGTGATCTTTGTGCATGCCAGCACCACCGGATGGTGGCTGTGGTTTTTCTTCAACAACCAGAGGAGAAGATGGTCAGGTACTGAGTCATTTGCACCAACACACTACAGAGCCAAATACAGAGCCATGGCTCAAGTAACTCATCACCAGGTCAGCTCAGTATTTGAAACTGAACTAAGGCAAACCAAAGCTGGAGGTGTAACGTAGTCTGCAATAACTGCATACAGGCTGACATAGTGTTGTCAATCTAAAGCACTGGGAGATCAGTCAGCAAGTGTTCCTTCATGTAGAGATCATGAAATAACGTTTCTGAAGCTTAACGCTTTAATTACATCATAGTTTCTAACATTTATTGTGAGGCTGATATTCTCTATCAATAGAGAGTATCGTAATGTGAGACTGACATAATGTGAGGCTGATATCAATAGCAATAGTGAGGTTTAAAAAAGACTCAGGGTACAAACAGCAGAGCTGGCCAGTGTGTTAGGCAAATAAAATATCTCTTCTTCAGATGCAGAATGCTTGAACTCATCTTTGTGACAAACTACTTCTGTGAATCTTCCTTCACATGGCAGGATTAAAGTCTCTACAGAGTTATATTGGTTTTACTTGAGTAGTACAAATTCCCTCCCCAAAGATGCACTAAGCATTGGATGTAAAAGTTACAATGCTACTCCAAGAGTGACCATCCCATGTGATTTGAATGCTGTTGGTAAGGTTCCTGATGGAACCCTGTAGCAGATTTGCTGGGTGGTGTTGTATCACCATTGTCCTTGGATAATTATACAGCACCACAAGAATAGAGGATCCAGTTGGTGGATTGGAAATATATTCACAGAGAGTGGAACAGAAGGTCCATCCTCATACAACTGAACTGATACTGCAGCTAAATATCAAACAAGATGGACTGGTCTGCTGAAAAAGTCAGTGATGGGTACTGCTAGAGCCACTCACAATGTCAGATTCAACTCCATAAATGCTGAATTTTTTTCCATTTTTAGGAAATGTCCTTCTATTTCTCATCAACCATATTTTACTGTAAATATAATGACTAAAACGAAAACAGGTTTTGACATAATGTGCATAGGTTTGTGCAGGCGTGTGTATATGGATATACTAAAACTAGTAGCTTAATTTTTTCTGCATCCATAATTTTCCCCATGAAGTGTATAGCAGATACAATTTTTTTAGTGATTCTGAATATTCAGCTCTGCGTTGCAGTTTTAAATGGTAACAGTTTACACTCAAACAAGCATGGAGTAAAATGCCCCATTTGTCTTGCAATGGAATTTTTCTGATTGAAGCTTTCCCCAGTTTAATGTGAAATACATTTGAATAAATGGTGAGCTGATTAGTATGGAATCAGTTTCCATTTAACAGACATATTTCTTTGCATTGTGTTTTAACTGTTATTAACCATTTACATTCTGGTACCATATACAGAAGATGATGAAAAAGAATCAACGCAGAGAGATAATTTTTTCATTGTATTACTGTTCTGGGTCTTTATTAGCTGTATCAGTAGGGATAATGTTATATTGCTTCCAATTACCAAGAACAGTGTATTAGAGTAAATACCCAGGTTATCCCACTGCTTGAGTATGCTCCAAACAGTCATTTCTCTGATGTATCAGTAACATTTTTCTCCTGTTGATTTGTGGAAGACCATTTTATTTGATCTGTGCCGACACAAAGCTTTTACAGCAACAACAACAAAAAAAGTTTGCTTTAAAAACTGATTCTTTTTCCTCATATTCTACAACTAATTTCTTAAGTGGGCCATTTTCAAGGAATTGTAAGCAACTTAGAAAAACATATTCTTTGAAAAAACAATCCATTCATTCATTCATTCATTCATTCATTCATTCATTCATTCATTCATTCATTCATTCTTCCACTTATCCAAGACCACAAACTCTAAATTAAACCTTTTAAAAATTATTATACTTAAAAGTTTCATGCTGATAGCAGACAAAACCATTTTCACAGTATATCTAAAAAAAACCTAATTTACTAAAATGTGCAACAAAAAGTAAATAATACTTTCTTTACTTTCTCCCAATTATTCTAACTATAATTATTCACTATTGGGAGTTATTCTAACTCCCAATTATTCACTATATAGATTTTACAAGACCGTGCTTTGGTTATTTTTTGTCTAGGAATTCAGGACACATAAATATTGTAATAACAAAGCGGAAATCCTTGGAGCCAATTTATCTATTGAAAAGAAGTCTACACATCTTAAAATATGATAATGGCAAAATATCACTGGGAACTTGTTTACTTTCTCTACTGGAGACTTCATTGAACTAAAGCTAAATATTCAAGAATAAACCCAGTCTTTCAAAGGCACAGGTGCTTAGCAGGAATCTTTCGTTCTGCAGCAGCAGAACCAAGATGAGAATCTGGCCCTGGAGCCAGCAGGAATGCCATATGATATCTGAATGGTAATTTTCTCTGTATGTGCCACAATAATGCCTCAGACTTGACCTTTGGCTTTGTTGTCACCAAGTATTATCATTTGTATAATTTGACCTTTTTTACTTGTATGAATGCTCGGCCTTGAACTCCATCTAACCTTCTAGAAGCTGTAAAGATAATTTCTATGCATTCGCAATAAGGTCCCTGATTTGACCTCTGACTCAAATGAACAATAATTTCTTAATATTCCCATTTCTCCTAAGACTATTTCCCATAATAGTATAATAATAAGGCAATAAAATGTCCTTCAGTGTGAACTCTTGTTATTCTAAATTTTGAAGGTCTGTGCTTTAGGGCATTCACAGTTCATTACATTTCAGTGTTGTCAAAAGATAGTATCAAGGCATCAAAAGTTTCTAGAATTTAAATCAAAATAAATGGAAGGACAAAAGTGACATTATTTCACTGTATCTATATCTAGACAAAACTAAAGACAATAACAAACTTAATTTAGGGACAGTGAAACAAAAGCATATCCTAGCACTAGCAGAAGACCATTAATACTCCTGCCACTTCTATTTAGCAGTTTCAAAGCAGAAAAAGGAAGAAGTATTAAAAAAAATTCAGTTCAGAACTTCGGAAAAAAATTTTGCATTCCATGATTATGCAACAAAGCAATAAATAATCCAACATCATAACATTCTTCAGCAAAATATAGTAAATATGAATTTTTGCAGGAAAAAAAGCTTTATTAATATTGGTACGCAAAAGGAATGCAAACTACTAGAAGTGTGCAAAGGAGTTGTGACTATACTGAAAATGGATTCAGCCTGATGACATCCGGTGTGTGATGCAGAAGCACCTCTTTCAGCTGTGCAAGACTGTGAGATCACCCTTCCAACTACACAACTTGCCTTCAGCACCTAAAGCTGTATTTCCCACCATATTTTGCTCAGAGTGGAATGCTAATGGATCATCATATTTGATGATCAGGCCCAGTACAGAAGTTTTTGCTTTTTGTGCAGCTACACCCAAAACATGAATGCATCTAAACACTACCTGCATATAAAAGACTCTGATTTGAAACTCAGTAACTCAGGAGCTTGGTCCTGTACAAGTAGAATATAGAATATAGATTACAGAATATAGAATATAGATTAGTAGAACATAGGATATATGCAATTAGATATCAGACTCATGGGTAAGGTAAATACAGCCAACACACGGTGATTGAAATCAGTAGAGCTAAGAGCAGCTGCCAGCAGCTGCTCACATTTTGCTGATATCCAGGCAGAGATGAGTTTTGGGGACCGTGAAGTGACTTTGGCAAGGCTGGCTGCAACTGGAATACTTATGAAAGGAGGTGTGCAGCAATACACCTGCACTTGCGTTAGTACCATGACCGGGATCCACCATCCTTACAGTGTCTTCTTTTCAGCCACCCAGAAAACCCACCCCAACATAGAGTTTGCAGAAGATATTCCATACACTCCTTAATATTTTCTTCTTTCCTTTCTTTTTCCTTGAAACTGTACTTCTTGGAAATCACTTTGCATGGCTTTCACTCTTTGGCTATTCAAGCCAAGGCTCTTTTTGTGGAAATGAATCTTTTCTACTTAGAGCTGAAGTGTCCATGTGACTGGTAGTGATGCTATGACATGATCAATGTGACTCTCCTCCTTATACAAATTGCTCCTTCCCAGCTATCTGTCTTGCTATCACAGTTTTCTTCCCCACTGCAAAGGCTGGTGACACAAGACTCGCTCAGACACATCACTCAAGATAATTCTGAAGCTTCGGAGTACAGAGAACAATGTAAGAGATAAAGACCAAATTATTAGTAGAATGTGCAAACTGAGAGTCAATTCAAAACCTTTATGCTGCTCTTCTTTTTTTTTTTTGCTTTCAAGCAGAGGGTTTATACACTCCAGTCCTGGTGGCAAGGGCCAGCCTCCATTGTCACTTGGAGCTCAGCTGCCCCAGACAGAACTGAGGGTTGAAAACTGAATGACGAAGGTGCCTGCAGCTAAACAGATCTCTCCTAAACATGAAGTGTTTCTTTGGCAACAAGTAAATGCTTTGGGTTCTTTAAGATTAGAGAGATATAGTATAGTTGGCCAAAAATAACAGAACATTCAGAAAAGTTTGGCTCCAGAGTGTATCTCTATCTTGAATAAGCAGATTAAGAATCACTTATTTTAAACTGTTTTCCCAGCCAGAGTGAGCTTGAATGTTTGGCTTGCTGCAAATGTACTGGTCAAGAGATACTAAAAGAACAAAACCTTAAGGATTGAAGTTTTAAGTTCATGTTCTGTCACCCAGACTTTCCAGAAAAATGCAAATTTGACCCTGCTCTCTGATCCAAGCTTTGAGACTTTCATTATCATAACTCCTTCCAGAAATATCCAACAACCTTCTCTTCCCAATCCTCTCAGTGTCCAAGGGAGGGTTGCTGAGGCACTCACTGGCATGGTGGGATCTGGAAAATCAGGGATCATGCTGGAGCAGGGGACACAATCCTTCTGCTCATTCCACCAAGCCTCAGGCTCCTGTCTCCTTGCAGAAGACTCCCTGAACAGGCACTGGTGGGCTCAGCTCCTCTCCCTCCTCCCAAGCGTTATCAGTGTGACAAAAGCAGAGTATCCCAAGTGTGCAGGCTCAATAAACTGTTTTTCAGGCAGTAAAAGTCTGTTGGTTGCTAACACCAGTAGCACTGGGGAATGAGGGTTGTGCTGGCTGCATTTGCTCCCCCACATCCCCCTGCCACGCTGCAGCCCAACAGCAGCATCCCTAAAGCTGCGCTCACCACTGGAGTGGTGGGGGAAAAGCACCTGCGGGGCTCAGGTACAACAGGAAAAAAGAGGCAAAAAGAGAGTTAAACAAGGAAAAGAGAGAAGATGGAGAGAGCTCTAAGGGATTGGATGGAGCTGGCAGGACATTTCAGGCAACAGGCAGATAATCAGTCAGCTGGCCAGAAAACAGCCCTGCTGTGGAGGGTGACAGAGGAGGAGCTGTGCTTCAGTGGCTTTTGGGCCTCACGTTGGCTCTCTGCTGAGGGTGAGCAGCTTTCTGGGCTGTCAAATCATTGGAAAAATTCTGTTTTCCATTCTGCTCTTCTAGGGATGCAATCACAGCTCTAGTTCTTTATGTGAGGAGTTTTCACTCTCTGGGAAGACTCTTTTGCTCTAGAAGCCCTTTTCTCCATTCTCTTCCTAGCAATATTAACAGCTCCATCACAGGCATAAAGGTTCTTCATCCTGCTTTAAGGAGAAATTACTGTAAAAGCATTTTTTACTTCTGATAATGTAGCTAATATATTTTTTTCTAATAATTTGTTATTATTTGATGCTGTCACTGAAAGGCAAATAGCATTTAGAGGCAGAATTTGCACCAGCCCCTACAGATTTTTATGTGAGTCTGGCATGTATCTGACCCCAACAGTGTCATAATTCTCCACTAATAATAATGAAAACAATACACAGTACTTAGAACATAAAAAGGCAATTTTTATTTTTATTTAACTTCAAGTTAAAAAAGGAAAGGGGAATGGAAGGTTAAGGGGAGGAGGAATGGAAAGGGAATGAAAAGAAGAAGGGGAAGGAGAACCACCAAAAAAAAAAAAAAAGGAAAAGGGGAAAAAGGACTGAGAGTTCCAAAATCCAAACTCTGCCTCTCCTTCCACTCTCTGCAAACTGCTTTCTTATGCAGTGGATTATGAAGTTTTAGAGGCTGGATTAGAGACTGCTATAAAACAGTTTGCCTGACACAGAAGCACATTTAAATTAGCAATGCCATAAACGGCCCTGTGAGGGAGGGAGGGCGTGCTCGTGATTCAGGGATATCATCTTTTGGGTAATTTTTCCAGTATCATAAATTTCTGCCCGAAGTTCCTAGCAGAATAGCACTGCTCCAACATATATTGAATAGGTGTCTTTCATAAAATGTTATACCTGGAACAGAACTACAATTTGTGGATCACATTTATTTAAGATTAGTGTAATTTATATATATGCAGCTCAACAGCATGATTTAAATCCATAGGTTTTTAGATATAATGTTTTACCTTTCTGAGACCTTTGTGCTTAGCTGGAGGGTGTTTACTGTGACTGAGATATTTTTTCTAAACAGAGAGGCGGATTATTTAAAACCTTTTGGTATGGAAAACCCACAGTTTGTCCACCTCAAACAATCTCTTCTCTCCCCCAGTTGTCACAGCAACAACTTCAGCATTTGAAAGGAATCTACTTCAATAATCTAAGCCTCTGATCTTTGACAGGCTTATAATGAAGGAACAGTTTGTTAATGCTGACATAAACATTTTGAAAACTTAAAGGTACAATTATTTCATGTTGTTTAGGAAGTGAGCACTACATGGACAAGAGAACAGCACTTTTCAAAAATATTTACTCATGCAATTTCCTAGTGAGAAAAACAACTGCTGACTGTACAGCTGAACTGAGATTCCAGCCCTGTGGTTTGAGCAGCAAGAATTTTTCTTTGTCTCCTGCCCATTTATAGTTCTTTTTTTTTTTCTCTCTTAGAATCCCATGATGATCTTTCAGATAATTCCAGGATATATCAGCCCAATCTCTTAATTTTAAAAGATAAAACTTAGAAACACAGGCTGAATCAAACCCAATTCCAAGAGGGTTTCCTGACTATGCTGCTTGTAATAAAAACTCAGAACCGCTTCTCAGCCAGGCAGCTGCGATGGAGTTGTTTGCCTGTTAGCAAACAAAACTGTTATTTCTGCTGGGACACAGTGACAGGGCTCCCCAGGCTGTGCTCAGCAAAGCAGTCCCTGTGCTTTGTGGGCAAAGCAGAGCCAGAGCAGGGACGAACTCGGGGCTGCCCTTTGCAGTCCCAGCCCCAGTTGCTCCGGGGACTCCGTCGCTCTCGGAGCAATTTCCTCCAGCAGCACCAGGGCTCCAGTGGTCCTGGGGGTGAAATCCATCATCCTGCATGCTGCACTCTATCAGCTGGGGCTCCCAGAAAGGGTCAAGTGGTCCGCTGCCATGCTGTTTGAGCTCATCAGAGACATATTTAATTTAATTAAGGTTGTCAGCACTATTGATTTTGGCAGTTTCAATTACCGTGCTGTTATGGCTTCTGGATCTACTGATCTGTGATGAGCCCTATCAGCACTGGCACACATTGAGGAAAAAGCCCTTTGTCTCCTTTAAAACCTGACACATCCTGCCATAGGCCATAACTTATTGCTTTTATCCAGCCCAGCTCCTCTTCTGTTCCTCATAATTAATTTCTCATTAGACAGCTCTTTATTGTTTAATTTGTGCAGTTTATAATCAAATTGGGCACATTAATTGTAGTTGAATTTAAGGCTAATGAAAAATAAAGGTTTTCAATAACTTACTCTTCAATTATTTCAGACAAGATAAAATAAAACACTTTAAGAGTTGTCAGCTTTTTAAATTATAAATTAGGTTGTTTAAAGAGCATGGGCATTTAGGAAGCAGTTATCACACATTTAGTAATTATAAATCCTATGCTCCAATACAATTATTAGGATATATTTACAATTCCTCTTAGTTTTTTCCACCCTGTTGTTAGTTAACTGCATAACATCTAATTGTTGGTGGTTAAAAATAGCATAATCTGAAGTCTCTGGGCCTGATTCCTCTCCTTTAGCAGAGTGAACTGTAAATCAGCGTGTCTGAGGAAGTCCATATCCTTAACATGGAACAGGAGAGATGTCTGGGTAAGAGGAAGAGGACCCCATTTGGTAGAGATTTTATAAAATGCTGATCATTCTTCTAGGCAGCACTGTAGAATTCAGCCCCTTTCTGTCAAGAAAAAGGTAATACACGATTTACCTTGGGACCAGGACATCAGCAGGCAAAAATCAGCAAAGTCCTCTGGATGTAGACTACAGTTGGTCCCATGATGAGCATAATCTTCATTTTAGCAATGGGAAAACAAAGGCAGAGAAGCAGCTTATTTGAAAGGGCACATGGGAGGTGAGGCCAGCCTGCTGGTTTTTTGTTTTGTTTTTGGCTTTTTTCTATTGAACAGTGAACAGGAAGGGTGAAGGAGGATGGGAAAGAATGTGGGATAAAAAATTTGAGTAATACCCACCTTCTTTCTAGTCAAGATGAAAGCCAGGAAAACTGTTTCCTTCTTTTCTCAAAGGCTGCACTCAAAGCACAGCATATTAGGGGTGAGCATGAAAAGCAAAGGAAAGAAAGGCCAGTTTCTCATTGCTGCTGAGGGGCAAGCTGGGGGGCTGTAGATCCATAGTTTGGGTGTGAGGAGGTGATGGGAGAATTTGTGGGTTCCAAGAGCTGTCCTTGGCCAGGCAGGCAGGGTCCCAGCATGATACACTGTGTTAGAGTATGGTCTGGACATGTCCCCAGGGCAGGGATCCCTGGTCACAGTGTGAGGTTGGGAGGGCTGTGTGTGAGCTGCTCCACATTCCCTGCCCAAGCATCCAAGTGATGACCCTGCTCCTGCCCAGTGAGAGCTGAAGCTGTGCCTGATGGTGCCCCTGCATCAAGGAAAGATGGGTCAGAGACAAAAGTAGCTACGGACCAGAAAATGTATAAACTGAAATACTGTTGAGAAAATGGTCACATCCACTACTGTAAAAGTGTAAGTGGTCTTTTTAATTAAAAAAAAATAAATGTTTGTGCTATTAAAAAGGATAAAATTCACCCATATCCTCACAATATCTATTTACTAACCAAATCCTGTATATAAAAAAGACAATGTCCGTGATTTTCTTTGCATACCCCATTCAAACAGAAGTTGTTTTTTATTTCAGCAAAGTATCTTTGTCCAAAATTCCTTGGTGGGGACCCTGCCCTTGTGGATTTGTAGGAATCTTCTAATTTACATATTTCTTCCTGTCTGGAATGAAGGGCAGGTCACTATTGCTAAATATTTCAGCATCATGTGTATTCTGTAATTCAAAATTATTTGGAACAGAAGGAGGAGATGCTGTTTTCCCAAGTACTCCCAAACACTCTACATCAATCACCAATTGAATATGACAACCTTCACCTGCCCAGCTTTTTGGAAGGGAAAGTGAGAATACCTTGCTTCAATGAGAGCATGAGAAATGCTGGATGCAGGACTTTTGTCAGCAGCATATACAGCCAGGGAACAAGGGAGCTGGGGAATCAGGGAACCAGGCAGCACCTCCCCAGTGCTGAGTGCAAGAGCGGGAAAGGAAATCAGTGCTTTGGCTGGAGAAGAGAGCTCCTGGAAACTCAGCCTCTGATAAGGATGTGTGGGAACAGCAGGGGGAAAACAGATCAGCAAGCCTTGAGTAATGTGTGATGGGAAAGCAGCACACACTTCGTGCTTGGCCCTGCTGGGTGTAAGCCATGCAGTGAAGGCACGGGTGCACCTGCTGGGCACCACAGGCAGAGTTTGCAGCCCTTGGGCTGCTTGAGGTTACTCTCCTCTAACAACTCAGTGTGCACAACTCACTTCTGAGGTGGTGAACCTTCTGCTGTTGTGCTCTTTCTTCCCTCAACTTTTACATTCCTGGATATTTTATTTCCAAAACACCTTGCCTAAGGTCTGCACTCTTTCTAGGAACTGGAATTATCCAAATAGACAAGAGCAAAAGATCTTCCATGCAGTTTGTCATCACCCCTTGACAGCAGCTCAGTGGTTTTGTGCTGTGTCACTCACAGGACAATCAGATCTGGTAATTTCTGGCTGGCATCCGACTCTAAGTAGAACCACCAGACCTAGCAGTATATGGAGGGAGTATGCATCTGAACCCTACAAAGATCTTTCTCTTTTAATTTAAAAATAGCAGAAAGATTTTTAAAAGGGAATTTATATAAGAGTATTACTAATAATTGTTCCCAGGCAAAGTTTCCTTTAGCCAAGTTTCAAGTGCGAGGAAACTCATTAAGCAAGAAATGAACTCATGAAGAGAGAGGTTCATAATGGGACCAATGCAGCAGCCCTGCTAAGAGGTGCCACTGTCACAGCAGTGACAAGGTGAGTAAGGCTTCTAAAGACATTATAACCAGGGCTGTGCCCACCCATGCAGCTAAAGATCTACCAGGGTTTCTGTTATGGACCTCTGTTTGCAGGGTCTTGATACTTTAGTCATAAAAAGCATACCACAGGCTGAGAGTGAGAAAATAAAGATACAGCACTCCAGGGCAGTTGGAATAAAAAATAATAAAATCCACGTAGGTGTTTTGAAGGATCTCTTTGGGATTTTGTAATTTAAAAAAAAACATGCTTGTTTTGCAATTAAATTTGGCAGATTACTGGTCAATAGCATTAACTGGGGAGGGGTTTTTTCAGTTTGTTGCATTTTCATTTAGAGCCCCTAAAATGCCTGTAGCATTTTTTAAGCTTTAAAAAAATCTTATAGCTCAATTAAGGGATAACAGAAATAAACCAGGATTACCTGTATGTAATTACACAAAGTTAAATCCAAGAAAACAATACACTACCACAACTCTCTTGGGTAATTTGAGCAGTCTCTGTAGAATCTCCAGAGGCAAAAAAATGAAGGTTGTCTCAGCTCATACCCGAGCATTTACTGCAATATAGCAAAAGACTCTGAAGTCCAAAAGACCACAGAAGTAGATGGAAAGACCTCTCTTCTTTCTTGATCAGCATTTTAATAGGAATATGCTAGAGAACTGAGCAAACTCTGTACTGAGGCACAAATTAGATTCAATGCTCAGCTCTCAAACTTTCCTATTGCTCTTGACCATTCTGCTCCCACTGTCTTCCCTTTGTCCACCAATACAGTCTAGGCTGAGCTTCACTTCATACACTTGGCAAGAAATAATTCAAATCAGCTGAGAGTATCCAGATCTGAAGACAGAAGCTATTATTTAATACTTTCTAGAAGGGGTAAAAATTTTCTGTGTATGTCAAATTAATCCTCAAACTGCCTTAAGATGTGAAGACATCTGCATTGCAACTTTGAAAATATAAAATCAACCAAATACCTTGTCCTGTTTCTGAAGAACAGGAAAGTGTGGCAGAAGAGTTACCTGGGGAGAAAAGCAGCTTTTACTTACCATATTCTGGGTGGGACTGCCTAAACTCCAGGCACTTTTTGGCTGCCAGTACCTGCAGGCACAGTGGCACATTAGCTGAATTTAGCTCTCTGTGTTTGGACATTGCTTCAGAGTAAATATATGAATGATATAATTATATATGAATGATATATGTATATATGAATGATACATAAGGATAAGGGGACCCACACCTTGACTGCTTGAGAAAATTGGCCATAAAACCAATGCCAGTCACTTTCTTCCATCAAAAACTTCCAAAGGGAATAGAATGACTCTATGTGCAATTATAAGATTATTTTCATTATAACCATCCCAGCCTGGATTTAAACCTGAGTATGTGAATAGCAGCACAGTATACACAGTATATATGTAGTACTGGTACATGCCATGTCAGTAACTCAAAACATATGCCATATGTTTCTGAAAAGCAGCCAGGTAGAGTGTAGCTACCCCCTTATCACCACCAGAGTTCCCTACCTGGACCAAGTCTTCATATTTATTGGTGTTGTACATGAAGTGGTCCTGCCCTCAGCTGTGTTTGGTTAAACTGGGTATAAACAGTACCTTTCAACCCTGGGCTCCTTCACTAGCCTGGTGATAAGGCATCCATTCCTCACTATCATAGCAGTATATTACAGCCTGTGAGCTGGGTTAATTTACACCAGCTGAACTAGTCCTGCACAGGCTGGGCAGACACAACACCACGATCCTGGGAGACTCCTTGTGTGTTACAGAAATCCCTGGCCTCCCCTTCGGAGCAACCTTTCCGCCCTCACCGCTGTGGAGACTGTACAAAGCATCTGAAGCTTGGGCCCTAACCTTTTGTCTTTGAACTTTTCAAATTTATTTTTCTATGCCTGAAGTATTTGCTTATAAAACCAACATGACCACCAGAATAAAAATGAGCAGTGACTCTTGGCTTTGTCTTTTGTGCTCTGCTCGACAAGACATGTCCTGTACCCTCAGACAGGGAGTGCACAAGGAGCACCAAAGGCAAGGGTTTGGAAACTCAACACATACACCTCCTCTGCTCACCAGGGGCAGGAATCTATTTTCAGACCAGGGAGTGCAAATGGATATTTATTTTATTTTGTTCTTAATTTTAAGATACTTATTGTCATTTCCCTGGCAGCAGGGTGTCAGAGAGGATAAGAATTGCAAACTCAGAGGAATGACCCTTTCCATTCATCTGCCCTTATTTAGAAGTGATGGCCTCCATTTCTTTTTTCCTTTTTTTAATAGGGAAAAAAACCTCTCTATTCTGTCCTTCAGGCAAGTTCACTGAGTCCACTGTATTTCAACAGGAGCTAAAGACATGGTTCCATTTACCCTCCCCCAAATGGTCTCTATTAATTGTTTTCAAATGTTGGCAGCCATGTGAAACCCTGCCTAGCAAGTCTGGCTCCTTATATGATTTTTATTAAAATTCACTTTGCACACAAGGCACATGAGATTTATGGCTGAAACTAATAGGTTGGTTCTCCCTAAGACATAAATCCATAGGCTGTTTATTGAGGCTCATGGACATTGAGAACTCAGGTAATTGTTACTGTGAGTGCTCAGCTTAAGAACAGTCAGTTATGTCTCTAAGGAAATTTGTTTAACTAAGCACACCACATAAGCTCCTGAAAAATCACTTTATCTGTGATGGTGAATGGGAGGACTGTGCAGGGTAAGTTCTGTATCTCATCTGTACATTTAATGTCACTTGTAACCCTTTTCATATTTTCCTTTTACATGGTGTCTTATATTATAAAGAGCACGTGTAAAAAGGATCACATTCATTTTCTTTCCACGCCTGTTTTAGCCATTTTTCATTTATATATCAGAATTTCTGCTTTCTTGTTACAGACTCTTACAAATTCTAGCTGAGGTTTTGCATGTCCAGTTCCTCCTGGCTCGCTCAGGACCACAATCTGCCACATGAACATAATTCTGGTGACAACACACAAGGTGAAGTGGAGCCTGGGCTGATCTTTTCCTCTTGGGCTCCAACCACATTGCCACGTGCTAACAGCTGCCAGCCAGACTGGCAGGGGAGCCAGCTGCACTCTGGAAGATCTTCAGAGGTGTCAGCTCAGTCCTGTGTCCAGCAAATAAGTTCTGCCTCTGGTAGCACCACATTGTGCTACCTTTCAGCAAGACCCAAACCTGCCTGAATGGCTTTCTCCTCACATTTGTTTTGCAGCACGTCAGCTCACCAGGGGAGAGAGAGGCAGCTCGTGGCACCTGAGGGGCTGTGGGTCTCACCCAGGTCCCATGTTATATCTGCCAGCTTCATGTGACTGTCTTGAACACACTAGGACATCTCACACAGCCCTTGGCATTTTTATCTATACAGTGTACACCTCAGTGAAATATACCAGCTGCTTCTAAAAAAAAAAAATAAGGGTCACAGAATCATAGAATGGCCTGGTTTGGAAGGGACCTGGAAGATGACTTTGTTCCAACCCCCCTGCAGTGGGTAGGAACACCTTTCACTGGGCCAGGTTTCTCAGAGCCTCATCCAATCTGGCACTGAACACTTCCAGGGATGGGGCATCCACAACCTCAACCTCCCTGGACAACATGTTCCATTGTCTCACCACTCTCACAGTGAAGAATTTCTTGCCAATATCTAATCCAAACCTACTCTTACTCAGTTGGAAGCTGTTTTCCCTTGTTCTGTCACTACACGCCCTTTTAAAAAAATCCCTCTCTGTCTTTCATGTAGTATTCCTTCAGGTACTGAAAGGTTGCAATTAGGATACCCCAAAACCTTCTCTTCTCCATCCTGGAAAATCCCAATTCTCCCAGTTTTTCCTCTCAGGAGAGGTGCTCCATCCCTCTGATCATCCTGGTGGCCTCCTCTGCACTTGCTCCAGCAGGTCAATGTTCTCCTTTGCTGGGTACCCCAGAGTTGGATGTAATGCTCAAGGTGAGTTGCTATTGCTTTTCTACCACTTTTACCATACTGAACTTCCGATATCAGTTTTATTTATTATTATGGTCATGTCAAAACCAGCCCAAAGAGCTGAACACTTCACTGAATGTTGCACACACACATGGGAAGGCTCACATACCAAGGTTACTTACTGAAGCCTCAAAGAGTGTTTATGCTATGCATAAGTGTCATACAGAAAAGCAGTGTAGCCACATTAATTTTGGGTTCAAAATGACTAATCATTCTGACTGATGGAGTTCAGTAGCTTGGCACAGTCTATAATATTAGAGATATATTGCTTTAGCAATCTAAGCTGCCACCTCTTTAAACATTTGCTTGGATGTAGATTTTTGTCCCTTTTGCAACATGCTGCCAAAACCAAAGCAAACCAGCCCTACAAAATAAGGATAAAAGGGTGGGAGAGTGCCTACAGTGCAGCTGACTGTATTTTAAAGTTGATACCTCATTCATTTAAAAATGGTATGTAAATACTGAAACCCCCCAGACAGCTAAAGAAATACCTAAAATTCCATAAATTCTTTAACAGATGAAGAATTAGCACCAGTACAGACCTCAACGATTTGCAGCAGCTTAGGTATCTTTATGCCAATGGTGTTTATGCTGAGTGTCTCATACATCCTGGTACTGGTGTTGAGACAAAGAAAAATACATTTTTGGAACACTTTCTCTCTCTCTTCCCCCCAGATTTTTCTTCTCAACAAGCAGCTTCTGCTTTTACAGCATGTGCTTGGCAGTCTATCAGTTACCTAAATCTGTGAGGTTGTTGCTTGCTGATGAAGTCTCAGTGCTCTTGTCTGATCCAGTGACTGGGTCAGCGAGGTTGTGTGTCCTGGGGACTCGGGAACTGTATGGAGGTGACCTCTGACACTCATCAAAGGCTCCACAGCTCTGTTTGGCTCCTATCAGTTTAATCAGCTGGCTCATTGCTGCTCCCTCCCCATTCATGGCAGGCTGTGTCCCTCAGTGCCTGCCTGTGGAGCTCACAGCCCTGCTCACACGCTGCTGCTCCTCATGCAATCAGCCATTCATTCTCCTGAATCTCACAGAAAACTTCCTTCATGCTGAAAGGGAGGGCAACAGATAGGAAGCTTTCTTTTATTTCAGAGACACAGAGGTCAGTGTTAGTCCTGAATCTTTTTTGGCAGTTCAAGGTGGTGCTTAAACTGTAGATTCCATGTCTGTTATACGCTTCCCAAGAATTAGAGGTGTTTTTGGGAAAAAAAGCCCCAAACGACCCTAAAACTACAAACTAAATAACATTTCCATGAAAATGTGATGAAAAATACATATAAACTACTGCAGAAATCTGTCTGCTCTTATCTAGTGAAAATAAGAAAATGAAAAATTGACTCAAAGTGTTACTTATTTTTTTAAAAAAATTAAGATCCTATAAAACATTTTCCCCATTTTCTTCCAAAGTATACAAGACAGACATTTATAAGCAAAGTTGAAGAAGCTGTCCCAGGTCTCTTGCTGCTCTGTGGTTAGCTCCTCATATTGGGAACACGTACTCCACACCTCTTTATGGAGAGGGCATGAAACCAGGCTCCATGGCTTCATCGTGGCTGCACCTGGGCTTGCCAGTGGAGGACATCAAAAACCACAGGAATGAAGGCAAAACAAAAGTTTAAAATTTTAAAACTATCAGAATCTCAAGAGTGATTGAGAGATTAGACTACCCAGGAACATTTCAGCTTTCTGATGAAGGAGTTCAATTTCCTGTGAGATAAAGGACAAGTGTTGTGTTTTTCTGTGTTTCATCCATGGAAGTGAAGGACAACTTGGAATCAGAATAACGTTCCAAAAGTGGATTTAGATCAGCAAGTGGCCACTGCAACCATTGTCTCTTCAGACACAGAGAGGTATCCCACAGTATATCACCAAAACTATCCACAGCACAATGAGCTCTGAGAAATGCCAGCAGGGCTCAGACACCTTGTCTGCAATGAAAGGATCATGGCAGAGTGCTCTCTGGACATTGCCACAGCAGCATGAATGTGTTTAATTGGTGCAATATCAACTCAGCTAAAGCAATATAATTTATGCTGACAATACTTCTCTGTGCAAAGAAATGCTTAAATAGTCTTATCTGAATGCATTTTTTTGCAATACAAGAGAGGAAGATTATATAAATTACAGCAGTTAATAGCCTTTTGATTCATCCTTGAATCTCACAGAAACAGAGAGTCTGAAGTGATTCCTGAGGTGGATAAAGTCTGTTGTGTAATGTGAGTATCAGTCTTGTAATCCTGGCTAAATCAACAATGCTTTGCTCTCATTGAACTCAAAACCTGTCCAGGGAAACAGGGAAAAAGTAGTCTTTCACTATAGAAAGCAAAACTATTTCTAAATATTTATAGCTTTTTTTTTTCCCTATGAATGTTATTCATCAAGAAACCTTCATTTTCTGTAATACATTTCAGAGCTTTTTCTTGTAGCCCTATTCTTTGCTATTCACTCTAAATTCTGAAGTGGCAAGTTAGACTAGCAATCTCATTAGCAATTGAATTTGTCTGTCTAGTCTGATATGCCTGGCAATGACCTGTTAGTATTAACTATTAAGTTTCCTTCTTTATACTGAACATTCTTAGCCACTCAAGCTTCACAAAGTACACTAATTAAAGTGCATGGATTAATGTTTTCTTTAAGAACTAAGATAAAGTATATAAAAGCCATAATAAGAAGAGTTACTGCACATTTTTGTGCTGCTGCTTTAGGAAACTTTCAAATTGAAAAATATACAGCATTGCAAGGAAGATGATGAGCTTCTGTTTCTAAGGGGTCAACTCTTGAGCTGCTGTCAGTTATGAAGTATTGCGTCTCGGTGTGTAAAATAAGTGAGGTTTTTCTCCGTCTTCTCATTCCTTTTGCTGAGTTGGTCAGATTTCTGCAATTAACACATATTTAGTGCTGTTTGTCAGGACATATCAACATCACTGTTACACAGGAAGAAACTGCAATCATATATTTGGGAAACTGAGGCACAGAACCGAAGCATCAAGTAACTAGTAGAGCCAAAATATGAACAAACATCTATCATCCTCCAGATTCTATCTCCAACCTCTGGTTCACCCTACTTTAAGAAAAGAAGGAATACTTCCTTATTTCTTTCATATATTTTAACCTAGTAACATAAAGTGAACCAATCCACTGTGATCATAAGTGAATTCCATAAGAGGTGCCTTAAAGCCACTGTTATTTTCTATATTGCTTTCCAAGAAGTAGCTGGATGGGTGGAGAGTCCCTGGCTTTGTGTACCTGCAGTTCCCTGCAAATGAATGGGGTTTCTCTCAAACACAGCTTTAGATCTCTGCAGGGCAGGTTTGGAGAAAAGCAGGGTTGGACAGGGAACACAAAGAAAAACAACACCACCACAAACAGCAAGTATTCAGCTTAGAGTACTTGCTCCATTTCTTCACTAGCATAAAAGTAAAGGACTAGGAGTCCATTTTACACCACATTTTCCATTTTTAGTGTGCTTTTAAAAAGGCAGAGAGAAATCAGTTACCTTGTCTACCTCTTTTACTGAGGAGTAAAGGACTTCTCTACCTGCACAACAGTCAGGCCTTATCTTTATTTATTTATTTAGTTAATTACCACCAAAAGATTACAGGATACAAATATACACACCCCTGTCACTATAATATGTTACACAGAAAGAAATATTATAATTTGATAGCTCAGTTAAAAGAATAAGCAAACATTTTGGATCTACCATCCATAGTTAACCTTTCTAACAGATATGCATTTCAATGGACTTTCTATAAAATTTTAGACTCTTTAAAAAGGGGAAGGGGTTCTAAAATTAAAAGTGTGCCAAATAGCCTGCATGGAAGTCAGAAGCAAATTAACACTTCAGAAGATCTCCCAGAATCACAATTACAATTTTAGCGGTTGGCTACTAGTTCATGCAAAGATAAGAGAATGGCAAATATTAATATTTATTTCTGTTTTCTAGCCAACTAAATATTCTGTGACTAAAATAACATAATATAGACAGGTGATTTTATCAATGTACTGATGAGACACTGATGATGGTGACAATAATGTGGCGCAAGTACCCACATGGGTCAGGGGCCCTGAGGCTGCAGAGGTGATGCCTTCTGAAAGGCAACTTGTTTGTAGCATGATGGGGTCAGTATTACAGCAACTGTGCTGTGCAGGAGAACTTTAAGAACAATTAATAAACAAAGGGCATGTTAAATAGGGAGAAGCAGATATATTTGGCACATTTCTTTGGATACTGCTATTATTTAGCTAATCCTTGGCCCCATGTCCAGGTGGAGGACACAGACCTATGAAAGTAGCTTCACCAGCTGTCTGGTTAGAAATGAGCCAGACGCTAATCCTGTCTTTCGGCACTTGCCTACAGCAGTTCCATGCTTGGACTTTTAACAGAAATGGGAAACACGTAGCTATACCTGGAACATTCTTTCTTCCAGCAGGCACAGTTGGAGTTGGGAAGCCAAGGCAGAGATTCATTGTCCTCCATCACAAGCTCTCCTTCATTCCTCAAACTGGTGAGCTCCCAATGGAAACTCTTCTTGGCCACCACCAAAAAGCAGTACCAAATTGGACTTGGAGGTTCTTTCCAACCTAATCCAATGTATTATTCACAAACAGGTATGCAGATTAATTCTATCAATCAAGGCCTAAAAAGGGAATCAGTTTTGTTTCACAGAGACTCTAGGTAGCCTTTGCTATACTGGCACTATTTTGCAGCCAACATCAGCAGTGCCAACTAACAACTGTGGCAAATTCTGGTTCTTGGGACATGGACAAAGAAAGTGGAGAGAGAATAAGAGAATGTTAAAGTAATCTAATTAAATTTCTAATCCAGGTTTACATAATTAAGCAATAATGACTATGGGGAAGGGCATTTCCTGGCAGTTAATGACCGGCTGGAGGATTTGAAGGCTTGAGGTAAAGCCAAGTGTTCTTAACACTGTCAGTCATTAATTGCCAGGAAATGCCCAACTCAGGAGGTTATTACTGCTGTTATAAACCAAGAATAGAAAAATATAAAGAAAAAAGACAGTAATTACCTTTTTAAAGTGTTGAAAGCTGAGCACTGAACTGCCTGTCGCTATGGAGACAGAGTTTTATTTATAGCATCAGTCCTTTGCCAGTGTTTAAAGACTGCCTCAGTACCCAGAGGAGGGCAGGAGTTAGTTCTCAGGGCTCCATTAGGTATATAATTGGTAATTCAGAACATCAGCTCTGTGCCACGGGCCACATAACATCTGCAGACATCAAGAGTATCACAAAACTTTACAACACTGATTACAAAATACTGGCAGCCACTCAAAACATTTTATAGTTACACATACCTTCAGAAAGCATTTCCAGTAGTTCCTGCTTTGATCTACAGAGTGTGTGTCTCTAAATAGGATCCTTGTAATGTCACATTGTGCTGTTTCCTAGAAATTAAGTACTTACGGACCAGATCTTTAAAACTGATTAATGCCACAGGTCTGTGTAGCCAGACTATGATCGCTAACTGATTTTACAATTGTGTAACTATTGATTTCATTGGAACAGCTCCTCATATACACCAGTTAGTATAAAGGTTGGATCCAACACACACTGAGTACAAATGCAAAGCCCAAAACCTCCTTCTTTGAAGCCTCTGAAAGAAATGATTCAATAGCTGAGTCCAAAAGCAGCTAAAAAGAAAAAGTTATTTTTCTCCTTTTAGTGTTCATTTCCCAAAAGATTCTGTAGTTTTTTATGTGATATGTATTTGAAATCTGACCAATGATTCAATGAACACAGCCTTCCAAATGAATAGGTCAAAAACTTAATTTGTATAATCTAATTAATTTGGAACAATGATTTTAAAAAACTCCAAACCAAGACAAAAAAACTCCATTAAAGGTCTTAGGTACCTAAGTCAGAATGGAAGCAGGACTGAGGTGTCTGACAATAAAGTCACAATCAAAAAAACTTGCTTCATTTTTCCATCCTGCTAAGTTCTCTCATAATCAGATCTATAAATTCTCCCTGTGTGAAGACACAGAGCCTGATTTCTTAGACATTCTCAGAATAAATGGAACAGACATCAATAGAAGAATTTAATTTAAAAACAAAATTAGATGAGGGTAAATAGGTGGGTTCCACTCCCACCTCTCCTCTCCTCCAGCCTGTGTAGCAGCCTGGTAGTACGAGTACCCAGCCAGGGATGCAAGTACTATAGAACATCAAACACTGAACCTAAGTCTCTCTAATCCCTGCTGAGTGCCCAAACCATTATTACAGGGTGAGGATTCCTTTTGTGCTTGATTTCCAGCCCCATTAATCTTGCATCCTTTGCTGACTGCAGCACAGATCAACAGAGGGGTACTTGTGTTTCTTTATTTGGCCGCATTTCAAAACAGAAGCCTGGGGCTTCTGAGCCAAAACAAGCCCTTATCTCAGGACTGATTTTTGAAATGTGGATCTTTAATCACCTCTCTATAAATGCAAGCATAGAATTTTATGCTTAGTAAAATTAATGTACTCAGCAGAGTATTTACACTTCAGAGCAAGGTGAAAGCAGTGCCTCCCTCTTCCCTCTTTTCCCTCACCTCATAATTTTCCTTTAGTGTTCCATCCATTCACCGTTTGAGCCGCACAGCTGGCTGTAGGCAGATGTGGCCTTGCTTTGCCTGTTCTGTGAGGTGCTGTCTGGAGGCTTTATTAGTTCAAGCCCTGTGCTGGGCTGGGGTGGTTGTGTGGCTGCTGGCCTGAGGTGGCACACTCCAGTCAGAGCCATCTAAAGTCAGAGAGAACACATCGACAGCCTGGTGACTGAACAGGAGCTGCCTAATTGTCCAGAGAGACTTCATGGGCAGGTTACATGCTGAGTTCATGAAGCCTAGACTCCATCCTGGGCACCAAACCCCTAAAATCTGGAGGCTACAAAGTCTTCAGCATATTTAGGTGATGCAAGATACCAGTAAAATCTTCCATACTTTTCCAAGCACTCCTCAACCTATTTAAGATAGATGCTGCAGCATCTTCATTGTAAGCTGTAATCCACTGCAAGATGGGCAATTTTCACTAATTCCTGAATTTAGCACCTTAGCCTTGAAAACTTAATTTTATTCAGTGCTGAAATTTCTTCTATGCTGGTGCATGAGCCAGTGATGTACTGGATGCTGTACCAGGAGACACACATGTCACAAGGTGAGGACACAGCAGGGGCTTCAGTGATGTGCAGTGACAAGGAAAACGTTGGGATGGGATTCTGCTTTGAACATGGTGCTGTGGCTTCTATCCTGCCTGGCACAGCTGATTGGCAGGTGTGGCCAATCTAGATGGGGAAGATCTAGATGGGGAAGAGAAGAACGTGGAGATAGAGGCATTGGCTTTGTCCTAGGAGAATCACTATTTCTGCACTTGCAGGAGGGGAGAAAGAAAAGGTGATTTTTTTTTTTTTTCCTTAGGTCAGTGTAAACTCTTGGCCTTTAGGTCACAGTGTCAAGTTTTCCTCTTTCATTATTAATCATGATAACTTCCAGATTTCTTGATGAACTATAATCTATATATATTTTTCTCTCTTTTTTTTCCTCACAGAAAATCTTTAATATCACCATTCCATAGCATATTTCAATCTCCAGTGTTAATGTTATTTTTCCTTCTTGCCTAGAAAAGGTCTATCCTATATCCAAACACACAAAAAAATGTTTTAATACAGACCATTTTCCCAGCTTGATTGTTTTATTCTGGTTTCTTTCACTGTACCCTTCTTAACTGATCCATCAAATAGAAGAAATTAAATATAGCTAAAATGTTGGAACAGACTTGTATTCTTGCAAACACTGCTGCACAATCTTGTTTGTAGGTGCTTTTAGAAACAGCATTGCTGCAGAATTCTCTGCTTGTAAGACTGAGAACTACCCAGTGTGTTCCCAAAGCAGAGTTAACAATGTGGTGTGCCACGTTACTGCCCCAGTATTTATTCTAATGACCAAACACAGTTGTGAATGCTACAAAACATGTGAGGAGCTCATGGCCCAAAGCAGCACAGCCACAGCCATGCATGTCCTATCATAAGAAACAGGAAGGAAAAACTGGACTTGGTGTTTTCCCACTCAAATCAGGAATGTCAGACTGTCAGCAAGGATCCCACCCTCCTGCAGATTCCAGGTTCCCCAGCACACTTCAGATACTCTGTTCCATGTCCCTTCAGAAGGCTGCAAAACAACAGCTGAATTACCAGGTTTTGTACCTATTCAGATATGTTTACCCCTGCTGCCTAGACTGGAGAAACAAATATACTCTTTATTTTCAAGGAAGATCATAAGGCTTATGCAAAAGATTAAGGAAAACTTTTGAGGAGCCTTAAAACAGAAGATACTTACATAGAGAAACAACCAGAAAGTCATAATTGAGCACTTCCTTGCTTTGCAGGCTTAGGGATTGGCAACATGAGGCTCCTTTGCATTCCAGCTTTGAACAAGGAGGCATTTAGATACAAACTGGAATTCACTCACTATATCTCAGATTTACTATTACAGAGTCTCTATTTTTCTAGTAAATATTTTAAAAGTAGCAAGTTGGGAAAAAATGAAAATATTCATTCAGGAAATTGGAATTGCACTGCTTATAACACTTTTCTTATTTGATGGCATAGTTCATAGGGAGAACAATAATCCAACATTGTAAAATTGGATTAATTTAAGTTCTACTATATACAGCTAGAGCACATTATCCCATCAGCTGAGTCAGCATGTTTCTCAACATTTACAATAAGCTTCATTATTTTATACTTAATTGGAGTATACATCATATACATATATGTATATGATGTATAATACATCATCAACTTTTTAAGCAAAGTTAAGCCTGGTAACAATATTAACTGTACAAAGCAGCAGAGAGTATCATGAGGTGTGGCCCAACAGCTAAATATATGGGTTTTCTAAGTCATCATGAGCTGATTACTTATAAAAGGAAGAACATTTTAAAGCATTTAAGGTCAGGGTGGATGGGACTTTGAGTGCTTGGTCTAAAGGAAGATGTCCCGTGGTAGGGGGTTTGGAACTAGATCACTTTGCAGGTGCCTTCCAACCCAAACCATTCTGTGATTCCATGATTCAACCTCCATGCAATTTTGTATACTAATTAACTTGCTCAAGAACAAATTTCTACATTTCTGAGTCCCTAAATACAGTCATTACAGGCAGAGTGAGTGCAGATATATCAATGGATATTATGGCCTTTATGTTATCAACTGCAAAGCTGAAATTTCGCAGCCATGCTGGGCTGGTTGCATGTGCAGGACTTGACAGATCTCTGAGCCCTGTGGTAGCAGGAAAAGGTAAACATTAGAATCAAAGAGAAGACAAAATTTCTATTTTATAAGATTTTCAGTAAATTCCCTTCATGATTGCCCAGAAAGTCCTACAAATTGAAGCAAAATGCATAAATAAAATCCTTAAAAAATTTATTATGGTCACAGCATTAAAAATAAGTAATTTTTTTCTTTTCAATTATGACTTGTCAAATACAGTCTATGTATGCTAGCTAAAAGAGAAATAAAGTAATTTCAATATAAAATCATTAAGTATATTTGCTTGAGAACTGTTGAAATTGTACATTTCAGTATTTTCAAACTTTCAAAATTTCATTTTACTTTGGCAAATATATATTAATGTGAATTAGCAATTAAACGTAGTAAGTACTCCCCTCAAAAAGTTGCATTTTTTTTCAACGTACCATTTTTTTAAAGAGGAAATGCTTTCATATTAAGTATAATTTTTTTCATACTTTTTGCCTTTCACAAGTATTAAAAAGGACATACATTTAAAATTAAATGTCTTTCTACCAAAGTGAACCTTGTTCTGAAAAACATATGCTCAAGTCCAGAACACTTAGAATGTTTGCCAAAATAATATATTTTAATGAAGAGAATAATGGCTGAAAAAGACATCTTCTATCTGAAAACAAAAATTAAAATTGCTTTATAAATGACTATCAAATTATGGTTCAGCAATAAATTAAACAATAGATTGATTTTTGTATGCATATGATGAAAGGAATGCATAAGTCTCTACCTGGAATTCCTAACATCTACTTCGGGGTGAGCATTAAGTCACCAGGTGATTATTACACATCAGGGAGCCAACATAAAAATCACAGAGTGAAAAAATTTATATTTTCTGTTATTTTCTGGCAGCATAATGTACAAATATTATAAAGCCAATACTCTGACTCTAGACTGGATTTTCCTGATGTTTAGATCTGTCTGTAATTCATTTACAGGGAAGTGCCATCACACTATGAGGTCAAATGGGCCTCGCTACAAAAAGGAAGGGAACTGTAATGCTGGAAGCTGCTGCTCAAGATGGGATCAGTAACTTGGACCAATAAATACCTACAAGATCAAGACACACAGACATTCCTCAAAATGTAAAGTTGTTTACTGAAAGTGTAAGAAAATATTTTGAAGTGCAAGTGCAGTTAATCCAAAGAGCACTGAGAAATTGCTGTGGGCTTTGGAATCCAACTTTAAAACTCAAATGGGGCCAAGTTACTTCTTGCACATCTCCTCACATTCAGTCTGACAGGTGACTGCACTGAGCTGTGCCCTGTGTTTTGCTTCAGCACAAGCTTCTCCTTCACAGCCTCAGTGCTATTCTGGACCTCTTGCTGCTGGATCTCTGCTTCATGTCTCAATCCACAGATCCAATAGCTTTGGAAGGGAACTCCCAGTTGAAAAAGAAGAATTTGAAAATATCCTTTTTTTGCCCAGAGAGCAGGAAAATGCACTCAGGGCCAAAACACAGTCTGACATGATGCATCAAGCAGAAAATGGGCAAGAAGTGCTCATGTTCATATTTAATTGGAAACATCCAACAAGCAGGGGTTATTCTTTTTTTTTTTTTTTTAAGTTACTCTTTAGGGTATATAATGAAATATAATGAAATTACAAATTTTAGTTAATGACTCACAAAAATTTCCTTACCAGATCACTTTTACAAGTATTTTTGGACACATTGCTAAATGATCAGTAACAGGCAGAATTTTCCTGGTATGAACTAAAATTCTCTCAAAGAACAACTGCAATAAGGATAGGCATATCTTCAGCACAACTGGCTGGTTTTAATGACTTTTCCATCATATGAAAACCAATCTACAACCAGATGTTGTTTGGTATTCTGAATACCTGTTGAAATCTATCCCCCCACACAAGTGAAACAGAGAACCCAACCAAATAAACCACAAAGCAAAATAGAAGTTGGACAACGACTCATGGTACCTCTGGACTCTGAATACTCCCTACAGACAGAAAAAAAAAATCTGTTGCTTTTCTGAACCGTGTCAGAAGAAACCTCTGTGGAGGTTTCTTACTCCCAGATTCTGTGACTCTTGTATTAGTCAGGGTTTCCAGCTGCAGGTCCTTCAGAGAATATTGCTCACACACTTGAACACCTCCTTCTAAGCTCATTCCTGTGCATGCAGTGTAGAGCCAAGAGAAGATGCCATTGCCAGTACCAAAGCAGCCCAGTGCAGTGTGAAATTGAGGTGAAACTCATGAGGAACCACAGGCCACCATTTCAGCTGCACGAGGCTGGGGAAACAAGCACTGGTGCTGACATTGCATCCATTCTCACTGTGGAGCATCCTCTTCCCTTGTCCTGGCATTCCATGCCTTTATCACTCCTTCCATTGTGCCAACATGAGAGTTTGTACAGCTGAACAATGACTCAGAGTGGGGAACTGATCCAACTGAAAATTGATTTTTAAATTTTTTTTTTCCTTTCTTTTTTTTTTTCTGGCAGTGTTACTCCTACCCTCTCTCAACTCTGGTTCACTGTGTGGTCACAAGAAAAGTTGTTCCAGCAAAAGTAAAGGCTCAGCAAAAAGAAGCAAGTTCCACTGTACTAGAAGTGCTGGGTTTTATTAAGTGAAAATGATCCTATGGAGCTCTAGAAGACTACTCCCAGCTACAAAACTAAATTGCTGTATGGTGCATGGCAAGCTGCTCCAAGTCTCTCTCTTCTCAATTTCAGTCTGTTTAAACTACATATGCTTCAAAGCAGAAATGTTTCCTCATTATGTATTCATGCAATTAATTCCTAGTCTATGTTGGGGAGCTGTCTTAATAAAAAGAAATAAAAATAATGATTTCTAAAGGAAGAAGCAGTTTACTTTCAAGGGACTCATGTTAAGCTAATGGAATTGTAAACCTCCTGCACTTCAGTCCTATACTGAAAAATGCAGACATGATATTCTGTTTATCAGTGAGATCAAATTTCATTAAAAAGTCAAGAAATTCACAGGAAAGATATCTGCCTAATAAAGGAATTTGCATTGTATACAAACTCTTTAAAGATAGCATTATATTTGGCACTTGGAATGTTACAGGCTTCTTTTTCTTGTTGATAAAATAAAATAATCTAAACTTTTTTTTTTGCATTTTAACTGTTTAGGCTATCTGAGTATATATTTAATCATAAGTTACTAAAACTATTACTAAAAGTTTGATGTTACCTGGGAAGAGGGAGATATAGGTTTCAGATTATTTTGATGACCTTTATATTAGTGTATCAGAGCAGTGTGCAGGAATTATACCTGAGACAAGGAAGTTGTTCCGCACACAAAGAAGATTTAACAAGGGGTTTCTAGGGCCTCCCAAGGATCCTCTTTGTCATTTTATCACCTTAGAAGAGTTCATCAGGGCTGTTAGTGCTCAGGGCTTCACTTCTGCACCAAGACTTTTCCCCTTTGCTACAAACAAGGATGATGGATAAACATTGTGACAGTTGTCAATATTCCCCTTGAAAATGCACAAGGTTGTCTACTCCAGAGTTTTCTCCATACTTTTCTGGTTCTTGGTGTAGATTTCGCCAAGGTGAGGATCTCTGCATATTAGCAGTGGTAACCCTGGGGATGGAGACGCAGCTCAGCCAGCATCTCTACCCTCACAACTACTGATGGAGATAAGCAGGGATGGCATCAGTAGGAAACAGCACTGTAGCACCAACCAAGGACACATTGTTGCTCTATCACTGATTCTAATTAGCAGTAACAGTGCTGAGTGTGATGTAAATCCCATAAGCAAGAACAGATTCCTTACTTCAGGGACCCTGTAGGCTATACTTATCATCCTACACTCAAGTGCTGATGATGTTCTTAAAAATCATTTTTGCTTTGCTAGTGCCCCAGTAGGAGTTTAAGAAGTCAGTTGCAGCCAATTGTACTTTCTCCTTTCTCTCTAAAGGGGATAAAGCTTTCAAACTATTTGAATAAACTGTGATTACATCTTCATTTGTCAGTAATGGGATTACCACGCTGATAAAAGAGACTTCAGACAAACATACATGTTTAAGATTGGTGTAAATTACCCAAGAGGGTCGGGAAAATCCTTTGGGCTCCTTAGGGCCCATCCCTCCCTCTTTGAAAGCTAGCTGGCACCAAGAGTCCTGAATAGGCTGGGACCAGCTGACCATTCCCTGCTGGGGGTTGGGGCTGTTTTCCTGAGCACATGCTCACTGAACTGGAAAATACAATTATGCACATCCAAGTTCACAGTTAATGTTTTGACTGTAGCTAACAAGCTAAAGATTTTTCAACTAATTGATTTTATCTCTAGATGAAGAAGATGTCATAAATCTTGGTCAGCTAATAATGATTAAGAGATAAAGGCAACCTGAGAAAAATATAAGTGCTGTTGTTGCTAAATGCTGATGGGCTCCATGGTGAGATAATCTTTTTAACATGGCGACCCATCCCACATACAAAATGTTTACCCAAAGATCCATTTGTGAAAGAGAACAAATGGGAAATCTGAAAGCAAGCAGGAAAGATATGAGTGAGAAATGAAACGCAGATTTAAATCCTGTTAGGGCTAAAGAAAAAGAAAGGCTGGAAAATAATCCTACTTTGAGTCTCTATAATGAATTGCATATTACAATACAGAGGGATTGCTCAGGAGGATTCTAAACTCTGCAGAGAGCAAGCACAGGGATTAGTTAACTCTGTAGTTGTCTTCAACTTTATGAGGTCTTGATTCTGCCATCCATATACCTTTTCAGTGGGTTTTACTTGCATTGGCACCAGTGGGATTCCTGGTTCTGCTAAATGTACAGGCTGCAAAGCTGGGTGTTTATATTTTGAAACTGAGAAATACAATTTGAGTATGTGGGTTAATCTAATACATATTAGATTACAGAATTACATATGCAAAACTCAGGGAAAAAAAGGAAAAGAATGAAAAAGTATGGTTTGGAAAATTGCTATATATAATGCACAGCTTTGGGCAGCTAGCCAAAAACCATGATGTCAAATGATTGTCCAAAGATTCACTGATGGCACTTTTTACATCTGACATATTTTCTTGAATGAATTATACTCCTTAATGGGAATTTACTAAAGTAGTCAAAATTTCCTACTACAATGAAGCAAAACTTCTGTTTTTCTGCTATTATGTTGCAGGATATAATATAACAAGCTTCTGATTAAGTTGCAGTATTTAAAGAATGTTTCATTCAGGAGAAAAGAAAGTCTGTAATGAATTTTTTCTCTCAAAGTTTCAAAATGTTCTGGAGAATGAATCTCCATTACTTTGATCAATGAGAATGGATTTATAGATTAAGAAACTAAATGTGGAAGAACTAAAGCTAGGTTTTGCTGATTAGGAAAAGTTTATCCTCTTTATGAAGGCTTTCAAGGATTGCACCAGATATATGCATAAGAAACAACAGCAGTGACTTGCCATAGTTTAAACTTTGTTGTTACTAAACATTCTTCACAGTAAGTGAAGTGATTGACTTTCAGGCATCTTATTTTCAACCCTGATAGAAGAATCTGTATTTTAAGGAAAAAGTGAGGGTTGATACTATGATAGTTCCCATGTTGTTATTCAGGAAAAATAGAGCCATCATGCCAAGATGCAAACAAATCCAAGTAAATTAAAACCTTGTGACAAAGATCCCATTATCTATCAAGGCAGGATTCAACAACCACCTAGAATAAATAATGAGGAGTAGCACGACTAAAATAAATCTCTTCAGTCTCTCCTGAGGACCTCCTTAGTTGCCAGTCACAGTTTCCCCCTGGTCCTGCCAGAAGCTGCAAGTTTTGAGCTGTTCAGTGTGGTCTGTGCATAAATGATGCTATTGAAGGAAAGAAGCATATGCAATACTGAACTGAGGCTGAGCTGCCACCAGAGCTGATCATGAGCAGTGTAATTAAGTTGTATATAACATATGGGAGGAGAAGAAGAATTCAAAGGGAGAGACAAAATGCTCAGAATGTAATGCTAAACATATCTACAGCTATAAAGAAACCACCTGGGCAGATGTGGGAGGATGATGTAGACACCAAGGAAGCCATAGATGAGAAGATCACAGTTATGAGGTTCCTCTGGTTGATTTTGGAAGAAGAAAAGACAAAATTTCAGAGAAAGCAGAATAAGGTTTTTGAAATGTGAAAGATGAAAAATTGAAGTCAAGAATGGCTTTCCAGAAAGGAAATTAAATTCCAGTTGGCCTCCATTTTTATAGTGACAACAATAACATAGTGGTCATTATCTGTGACAAGAACAAGCGACAGGTTTTAATATATTATATTTAAATGGACACACAGGCTAAGTATAGATAAAAAGTGATTGAGGATATTGGTGAAAGTAACAGACAAAACCAAATTTTTTAAGTATTTGCCACAATAAGGGTAGTAGAAAACCACCATATAAGGGGATGATGATGTGAAATCAAAAAGTTGAGAGAAAGCAAAAGAGAGCTCTGTCAAGTGGTACAAAAAATAAACCACCTAATTAAAGAAAAGGAATCACATAGCAGGAGAGAGAAGAGTAGAAAGGGATAGACAAGAGAGTTTAACTGAAGGAACTAGTGAGTCTGACAGAAAGTGATAGAAGGATATTTTCAATAGCTCAGTAAGAAGCTGAGAGACAGCAAACAGTGAGTTGGCAGGGAAATTAATGTTGTGTTCAATAACACAAGAAGCTAAGCTTTAAAATAAGGCAATACAGCTGTTGAAAGGATTTCCAGTCAACAGGAGCAGTGAGCTAGTGAGAGTCAGTAGGTAAATGAAGAGGAGAGGCTTCTGGAGCAGTGACATTTAGAGCTCAAGAGTTTTCAAATTGTGCCAGAACTTGTGGTTGCCAGTAGTGATCCAAAGTTGTGATGTGAATAGAGGGAATCCTCCTTCCCCAAAACTTCTCACTCATGTTGCCAGTGCTGCCTCATGTCTGCCTTTGATTCTAAGCTCTAAAATTGGTCAAAACAAGATCTCATTCCTTTCCCTTTCCTCACCCTGTTTCTAATCTATTCTGCAACAAGAAAAGCCCCAAGGAAGGATGTGTCTGATGTTCTTTGAATGCAGTAAATGCAAGTTCCAAAATCAGGACCCATCTGCCCGGAGTGTCCTTCTATTACATACATGCCATTTATGTAAATTTTTATTTATTTTTATATATATGTATATATATATATATGTATTGGAATATGTATCCCAATATAACCAGTTAGATGGTGCCTAGGCCAGTTCTGACCTTCGCTGCTTGGCCAGAGGCAGCACTGTGGTGTTTAACCGCAGAGATACCTTGGCTGGCGGCAGAGTGCAGCGGGGCACAAGACAGGACTCCGTTCTCCTCAGGAGAGAGCTTCTGGCGATGGTGGAGAGAAAGGGAATGGATTCTGCTAGAAGGTAGCCAGATGTTTATTCCATGAGTACAGATACGTCTGCACTGGGCCACTGCTGGTAACAGAATAAAAGCCGCATGGTCTCATTCACATTTTAAGCTCAGGACAGGGGAAGGGGAGGGGACAGGTGAGTCACCAACCAGGTGAAGGGGCAGGGTCTCAAGGTACTAGGGACACCTATCACACGACGCCTTGCTGGTATGTTAGCCTGATTGACAGGGCACACTCAGCGAGGGGCGAGGGGGAAGGGAGAAGGTAAAACAGGATATTGCAACACACCACAACATCTCCCCCTAGTTTTGTTTAAAAAGAAGAGGGCTGTGTTTATGGTGCAGAATGATTCTACTGAGGCTTCTAGGTCATCCACTGGAGCACTGAGGGCTTCCAAATGGTAGACTTCAGGAGGGGGAGATGAGTTTGAGATTAACTTGAGAACCATGCGTCTGATTACTCCAAAAACAATGCTAAAAACTACAATAACTACAACTAAAATAAACAGCACTAAAATTACAGTTTTCAGAATAGATCCCAACCAGCCCGAGAGTCCCCAGCCATTGAAAAGTCCATTCAGCTCGTTGTCAGTTTCTCTGTTGATGTCTGAGAGCCTTTGTCAAGGTAGTCCATACGTGGTTTGGGCTGCGGTACTATGTAGGAGATTGCAGGTGGGATGATCACGAGTAGGACGAGAAGCAGGCTCGGTCTCATGACGTCTCGAGGCTACACACGAACAGTGGGATCTAAACTGGTACAAGGAACTTGAGACAGACATATATTACAAACTATTCCAGATAGGAGGCTTAAATGGAATTTCCTCCAGAGAACGTGCGCGGCGTTTTCTTCTCCAGGCAGCGTGAGCAACCTGGGGTGCTTCTGCAGATTTCTCTGAGACTTTGGGAACATAGGGCTTTACCCATTTGGAAGGAACCCACCTTAAACCAGAGGGGGTGGACACACAGGCGTATCCACGTCCCCAAGTAACCAATTTGTAAGGTCCCACCATTTTCCAAGTCTCAGGGTCCTTTACTAAAACTGGAGGTTTTTCTTTCATCAACCTGTGACTGTTCCCCCCAAAGTGGCGTAGGATGGGTGGGTTCAGGCTGTCAAAAGAACAATTCAGAAAATTGATTGTGAATAGTGCCCTGGATAACCGGATGTGGGGAGGTTCTACCTTCAGAACCTGTTGTTGCTGGTCCAGGACCCTTTTAATATCACGGTGAGTTCTTTCTACAATGGCTTGACCTGTAGGGGAGTAGGGGATGCCAGTTTTGTGCTCTACTCCCCATTGCTGCAGGAAGCCCCCGAATTCCTTGGACTTATAAGCGGGCCCATTATCAGTTTTCAGCTCCTTGGGGATGCCCATGAAAGAAAAAGCCTGTAAGAGGTGCTTAATAGCATCAATGGATGACTCTCCTGTGTGGGCAGAAGCATAGACCGCTCCAGAAAAGGTATCTACACTAACATGAACATATTTCTGCCGTCCAAAAGCCTGTATGTGTGTTACATCTGTTTGCCACAGTTCACAACTGTTCAGTCCCCTTGGGTTTGCTCCCGTACTCACTGTAGGGAGTGCATGTTGTTGGCAATTTGGGCACGTGGCCACAATCGCTTTGGCCTGTTCTCGAGTGATGTTAAACCGGCCAACCAGGCCAGGTGCATTTTGGTGGAAAAGCTGGTGGCTGATTTTTGCCTGTTCAAAAACATTTGGGAGAGTGGCCATCACTGCAGGTGCAGCAAGAGCATCTGCCCTTCTGTTGCCTTCAGCGATAAACCCTGGCAAGTCAGTGTGTGACCTGACATGCATCACATAAAAGGGTTGCTCTCGGTGAGTGACTAACTTTACCAGTTTTGAGAGCAATTCAAAAAGTGCAATGTTAGATACATCTTGCAGTATTGCTTGATCTGCTCTGGATACTACTCCTGCCACGTATGCAGAGTCTGTAATCAGATTAAATGGTTCTGAGAACCTTTCAAAAGCCCTAACAACCGCAGCCAATTCAGCAACCTGAGGTGAACCTTCCACCTCAGCAATGTCCATCTCCCACTGCTGGGTTTGAGGATCTTTCCAAGTCATAACAGACTTGTGGGACCTCCCGGACGCATCTGTAAAGACAGTCAGAGCCCTTTTTAAAGGTCTCCTACTTAGAGCAGTTCTTAATTTTAAAGTAAATTGAACATCTTGTTCAAACAATTTGCAAGCGGGCCGTGCTACCGAAAATTGTCCTGAGTAGGAATCCAGAGCAAACTGCAACACTTCATTTTCTTGAAACAATTGTTCCAGTATTTTCATAGTATTTTGACCTGATTTTAACTCAACTGGAATGTGAATGCACTTAAAATCACATCCTGCTAACTCCCTGATCCGGGTCCTTGCTTTCCGGATCAGTTCTGCTATCAGCTCCTGAGGCTTTGTCAGCCTCTTGGACCTTTTGTGACTGAGGAAAACCCATTCTATGATCAAGAGAGAGTCCCTCTGGTCCCGGTCCTTTTTTGGTGTGTCCTTTGCCTTAGGTGTTTGTTTTTCCTCCCACTGGAAAATAATTCCATGGAGGTGTGGCAACTTACCTAGGATGATAAATTTGAATGGCAGATCAGGCCGGCATCGGTGGGCCTGTCTTGTGGACATTGCAATCTGAACCTTTTCTAGAGCTTTCCGTGCCTCTGGGGTAATAGACCTAGGAGCACCTGGGTCCTCTCCCCCTTTCAGTAAATTGAAAAGAGGGGCAAGGTCTTCATTAGTCAGACCAAGCCATGGTCTTACCCAATTCAAAGACCCACACAACTTGTGGACATCCGCAAGGGTCTTGATCCTTGGATTGATTTCTAGTTTTTGAGGAACAATGGTCCTATTTCCAATTTCTAAGCCCAAATACTTCCAAGGTGGCATCTTTTGAATTTTCTGTTCCTGGAGCTCGAACCCTGCAACAATCAATGCATCGATCGTTAGGTCAAGCGCATGTGTTAGTAAATCATCATTGGGGGCACACACAAGGATATCATCCATATAATGGTAGATGATGGCCTTCTCTGCGGCTGCACGAACTGGGGAAAGCAGGGAAGAGACATACCACTGGCAGATAGCTGGAGATACCTTTAGGCCCTGAGGAAGAACGGTCCAATGGTACCTTTTCATAGGAGCTTCTGAATTGATAGAAGGGACAGAGAATGCCAAACGCGGTGCATCGTCAGGGTGCAATGGGATTTGGAAAAAACAATCTTTAATATCAATAACAGCTAATTTCCAATCTTGAGGAAGCATTGTTGGGGATGGCATACCAGGCTGGGGAGAACCCATATCTTCAATTACATTATTAATTTGTCGGAGGTCACAGAGAAGTCGCCACCTCTTTTTGTCAGCTTTTTGGATGACAAACACTGGAGAGTTCCATGGGGACATGGTCTCCACAATGTGGCCCTTTCTTAGTTGCTCTTGTACTAGTTCCTCAAGCACTTTTATTTTTGTTTACTGAGTGGCCACTGTTTCACATCAACTGGTTCGTCTGTTTTCCACTTAAGTTTTTGGGTGGGGCGCTGTTGTTTAATGACTGCTGCACAAAAATGCTGTGGAGAGTCTGGAATATTAATTGTGACACCCCACTGGGCCATTAAATCTCTCCCTAACAAAGGTTCTGAATAATCTAACACAAATGGACGGATATTTGCCAATTGTCCGTTTGGACCCTCGAATTGAATAATGCTTTTGGATTGCCTTGCCAATTGCAGACCTCCTACACCTCGAAGGTGACCAGCAACATTTTGTAAAGGCCAGTGTGCTGGCCAGTCTTGTACTGGAATCACTGTGCAGTCTGCACCTGTGTCTACAAGCATCTCAATGCGTTTAGACTCCCCACCCCCACTGACATTGCACCACAATTTGGGTTTATCTGTCCCAATAACTTGGACCCGGGCGACTGTGGGTCCTTGTTTATCAACATTTTCAGGTAAAGATGGCACAGGGATAGCTTGAGCAACAATTTGTCCCTTAGGAAGAAACAGGGGTGGGTGGAAACAGTGCAGGCTGAGAACAAATTGCTTGGGATCTGATGTTGTTATTCCCGGAGCAATTTCGATCTCTTGTGGTGTGTTTTTGTCCCCAGTGATGATGTACTTACAACGAATTTGGTTCCAAGTACCTTTCTGTTCAGGATTTACAGAGACAATATGCCAGTCAGTGTCCTTCAGGTGGAGTGACTCTGTCAGCTGCAACCTGTAAGGCTCATTGACAGAAGATGCGGTTAATACAGAATCACTTAAATCATAACAAAGGTTATTTTGTTTCACATTTAACAGTGGACTAGCGGACTTGGTCTTTGAAGCACCTGCTTCACTTACACAAATGTTAATATTATTGCGCGCTTGATTTATTTTGCTACCCTTATTCTCTTGGCCTGCTCTTTTTATGTCTGCACGCCTGGCAGGCTGGCGCTTTATTCTTCGTTTTTTTGTTGTTGACCCCCAGGGAGGGCTTGCAGTTCTCCTCCCCTGCTATTTTTAAATTCATCAAATTCCCTTTTCAGGGGGCACTGGTTACTCCAGTGTCCTAGCTTATTACAAAGCAGGCATGATTTAGTGGGCTCAACCATTGCCGGTCTCCGCTGCTGCCCAGGGTACTGCTGTGCTGAAAGAGAAGGTGCAGGGCTGGCAACAGCAACACGCTGAGGTGGTCTTGGCAGCAGCCTTGGTCTGGAGTCTTCAGCAACACTCATCAGAGGTACTTTCCTGTTACAGACTAGAAGCATATCTTTTAATGTAGGGGAAGGTTCCATAGGAAGGCTCAGGATTGCTGCTCGACACTGTTCATTTGCATTTGTAAACGCTATTTCTTCTAAAATTGCTTCCCTTGCATTTTCCTTTTTAACTTGTATTTCAATGGCTCTAGTTAGCCTTTCTACAAATTTCACAAAAGGCTCTGATGGTAGTTGTTTGATTTTACTATAGGGCTCAAAAGGCCCCTCAGGTTGGAGGGAAAAGAATGCCTTTTCAGCTGCTTCCTTTACTTTCTCAAGTGTTTCTGCAGGAATTGCAGCAGCTTGGACTGAGGGAGAAGACCATTGACCCTCACCACAGAGGTGGTCAATAGTAATAAGGTTACCATTGTTGTCTTTTGCTGTGTTTGGATCAGCCTGTAAGCTTGGGAGAGCATCTTTTAGCAGTTGTTTCAATGCTGATTCCCATAATTTGAATTCCGTGGATGTCATGAGACATGAAAACAATTGTTTTAAATCATGTGGAACCACAATAGTCCTACTTAATTCAGAATTTAAAAGGCCACGGAAATATGGACTGTGTGGACCATATTCTTTATGAGATTTACAGATCTCTTTAATCAATTGTCGTCCAAAAGAACTCCAATTAGCAGTTGGGGCTGCTCCAGCTTGAGCTGCAGGCTGAAACGTAACAGGGGCCAGTGACAACATGGCACCATGCATTGGGTCTGCTGTCCCCTGCTCTGTATCCCTTGAATCAGAAGCATTGGGATCACAGCTACAGGTTTGGGGACAGGCAGTGGGTGTGTCCCCACCGTGGGAACCCGGGGAGGGGGCGGGGACAGGGAGCCGGCAAGGGGCGGGGAAACCGTGGGAACAAGGGGCGGGGTCAAGGGGCGGGCAGGGGGCGGGGAAACCGTGGGAACAGGGGGCGGGGTCAAGGGGCTGGCAGGGGGCAGGGATACCGTGGGAACAGAGGGCGGGGTCACCTGGTGACATCACGTCAGCAGACGCCCCCTGGCAGGAGTAGAGGGGCGGAGCTGAGGGTACTGCAGGAAAGGGGGGGGGGGGGGGAAGGTGTCACGAGGAACAGGAGGAGAGGGGGATGGGGCAGGAATTTTGGGATGCTTAAGAGGATTTTGGGAAGAAGAAGACCAGGTTTGGGAAGATGCCACGTGGCACCCACCATCTTGTGCACCCCCTAGGGACTGGGGGCCATTTTGGACATCACTGCTCTCCGAAAAGCTAACACGTGCTCGGGATTTTTTTGGGGAAAGAGGTTTAGGGGTTTTAGAGGGAGAGGGAGGAACAGGGAGAGCAGAGGCACATGGCTTTACATTTGGCTTTTTCTCCATTTCCTTTTGTTTGAGCAATGCTGTTCGAATTTGCAAACTCCAGAACACAAATTTAGCTGAGGGTAATTTGCCAGATTGTCCTAAGGTTATCAATTCATTCCCAACTTTATCCCAGAATTGAATATTGTGGATTTCTTCAGGGGAAATGTTTGGGAACTGCAGAAAAAGCCATCTTATAAACTGTTTCAATTTTCCTTTAGAGAATTTCACATTACTCTTGATTAAAATGCTAACAATATGATAATACACTCCCCTTTGTACAATGCTAAGTTTGGAACCCATGTTAAAAAGCAAAGTACTTAATCCCGCCTGACCAAAAACAAAGCTAAATTCAGCTACCAATTTCTAAAAAAAACCACAGATAGAAAGCGATAACGAGCAGACAAAAGCTTCACAATGCAGCTGTATATACTGCTTTTAAAATTCCCGGGCAGCAGCAGCAGGGCACGCCCTGCCCCCTGCCGTGGAATGCAGCGCCCCCGCGGAGCAGAGAGAGCAGCCACTCCACGTGGCAGCCGAAACCGGGACGCCCCCCCCCCCCGCCGCCGCGTGTGCAGAGCACGCCCGACCCCGCAGGTCCCTCGGCCACGTGGAAAGAGAGCCCCCCCTCTCCCGCAAAGAGAAAGAGAAAGAGAGTCTCCTAACACGTGTCTGAACACGCTGCTGAGCCGGGGGGGGGAAGGGCAGAGAGCGATCCCGCTCCGGCGCGAATTCTAAAAAACAGTGAAACACGCAGCAGGAAAGCTAAACTAGAACGCTATGAATTCTCGTCTGTGGGGCTGCGCAGCCAAAATGCAAAGGCAAAAAGGAACAGAACTCGCGGCAGAGTCTGTTTTTGAGCTTCTGCTCTACCGAAAGCAGAGATACTCACGTGAAATGGAAGCTGTAGGCTGGGTACAGGCAGGCAGGTCTCCACCGGAAAAGGACCTCTCTCTGGGTGCAAGAGAGGCTCCCCTTTTCTCCCTCTGGAAAATGTGCTCACCACAATGAAGCTGGGCTTTCCAGAAGGCACCGAACAGTCCACGAAACTTTTTCTGGGAATATTCCCAAAGTCTCTAGCTGGGAGTCTTGAAGCCAGGCTCCTTTCAGCTGGATGCACGGCTGGCAGAAGCTTCTCTGAGGAACTGCGAGTCTGTTTTCGGGCTGCAGAGTCGAGCCACCCACAGGGACGCCAATATATTGGAATAATTATCCCAATATAACCAGTTAGATGGTGCCTAGGCCAGTTCTGACCTTCGCTGCTTGGCCAGAGGCAGCACTGTGGTGTTTAACCGCAGAGATACCTTGGCTGGCGGCAGAGTGCAGCGGGGCACAAGACAGGACTCCGTTCTCCTCAGGAGAGAGCTTCTGGCGATGGTGGAGAGAAAGGGAATGGATTCTGCTAGAAGGTAGCCAGATGTTTATTCCATGAGTACAGATACGTCTGCACTGGGCCACTGCTGGTAACAGAATGAAGCCGCATGGTCTCATTCACATTTTAAGCTCAGGACAGGGGAAGGGGAGGGGACAGGTGAGTCACCAACCAGGTGAAGGGGCAGGGTCTCAAGGTACTAGGGACACCTATCACACGACGCCTTGCTGGTATGTTAGCCTGATTGACAGGGCACACTCAGCGAGGGGCGAGGGGGAAGGGAGAAGGTAAAACAGGATATTGCAACACACCACAACATATATGTGTGTGTATGTATGTATATATATGTGTGTGTATGTATATATATGTATTTATATATTTGTTTTATATAACATATATATCAGATATATATATATAATAATAATAAGATATATATATATAATAATAAAGGGACACTTCTTTCCCTGCTAACAATGGAACCATACCCTTCTGAATAGTTCAGCCATCACTTGGAGAGAGGATTAAACAGGTTTCTAAAGCCTGTAATTCAAGGCACTGTTTTATAGGAGTAATTAATCATGGTATCATGTTAGAAGAGACACCAAGAGCATCAACTACAGAGAGAAGTTTTTTTAATATATCCATGCCATGGCCTGAGTTTCATCTATGTTGAACATCCAGCAGTTTCTTAATAAATGTAATAACTTAAATAAATTATTACAAACTGCCAAAACCTCAAGTCTTTTGGAAATTCTATCCTAAGGAATAATCTAAAAGAGTTAAAAGTCCAAGACTCATGGTTTTCAATTAGATTTATATTTCTATTTCCCTTGTGTAAAAATCCTATTCACAGAAACTTTGATTAAAAAAAAAATTGGTCCTGATTCTCAAATGTATTTCTAAGTTCTTGTGATTTCAAAGGAAGCTAAGCACAAAAAACTTTGGAGGATTAGGTTCTCGGTATGTAACAGCAGCCCAAGTCAAAGTTACTCCAGGCTTTACTGGAAAACCACAGACTTTAAAACTTGAGAGCTGATAAATATCACAGCAAGCAGCAGCAGCACACTTTGTGTGAAGCTGCACTCAATGACCAGACACTGCAACAGCTGCAATTTCTGGGCAATCTGAAAGTGCAATATTGGAGCATCAAACACAACATCTATTGTGGAGAGTTATGTTTCAAAAAGAAAAGGTAGTAAAGACTTTATGGAACACACAAGCTGGGAACAGCTACACATTTCCTATCCAAAAGTAGTAGAATATCTTACAAAGCACTTTTGAACGTGAATTGGAAATGGCAGCTATGGCCACTCAATCAAGGGCAGTAACATAATCTCTGCTTTTTCATTCAATTATTTCTCACAGTCCAAAGGATTTCTCAGGCTTCAATTCTCTGTGGGGAATGAAATTCTGCCCCTGAAGATGTAAAACCCAGAATCTAATTCCTTACTTTCTTACACAGGTTTTCAGTGATTTCTATTAAAACTGTCTGGATGATCCCTGTTATTACAATCTGAAAGAATAGCACTAAATTTCCCCTATTTAAAAATCATGGAACTGAAGTGGAGGGATGCAAAGTGAGCTGTCTCATATCATAACAAGGAGTCTGTATCCAAGACTCTAAATCCAAGATAAGTGCTCTGACCCTGTGGGATTTAAGTCTTCTCTGCAAGAGCAAGCTATATGAAAGCAGCATGTATGTCTCCCACCTGTGGTTTGGACATACATCCCCTAAACAGCCCACATCTCTCTGATTTTATTGCTGGACTGTTTATACCATCAAATGTTCATATGTGTCCCCATCACCAAGCCACTACAAAGATTTACTCTTGCATGTCAGGCCAACATCTCTCATCTGACCATGGATGCCTTCCTAGGGTGATCAAATGCAAACTGAATGATCTCTGTCATCTGGTTGCTTTTCAGCCCACATGAAGCACTGCTCCTGCAAAGATTTCTGTGTGATTGCTGGGCCCAGCACAGTGGTGTGGCTGCAGTTTGTCAGATGATCAAACTTCCTGAGTGTAGAACACAGTCACAAAGAACTGTGCTGAGAAGAAAACATTTTTAACATTTAATCGCTCCTTGGCTAAGGAAAGAAGACAATAAGGAATTAGGCTCTTGAATGGCTATCTCTGCCCTAATAATTTTGAATTTTTAACAAATAATTTTGGAGAACTCAGATGTAAGCACCAAATTGTTTGTTAATAAGTTTGTCATCCAAAGACCATGACTGGAAAATCCTCAGTGGAAATGACTTTCCAGTTTGAATCAGACAACATCCTTGTCATTGGATGATAGGGGCAGAGGAAGAGATGATCAGAAAGAAGGTTTCAGAATGAGAGAATGTAGTCACACTTTAAAACCCTATGCAGACCTCACAGAAGAAAAAAATAATCCCAACATGAGACAGCCGCCAACCTAGTTAGAGAAGAGAAAAAGAGTGACATTCTGTATTCTTGTACAACTGGCATGTAGCCAAGACTTTTTTTGAGTGTTTGTTAAAATAATAGATTTTAGGCATTTTTTGGTTCTAAATCCTTTGTCCCCTGGTTATACATTCCATATCACTGGATTTTTTCTCATCTGTAAACATCAAGCTCACCCTGAGGACAAGGCTGCATGGTCTACAAGATGCAAATTTTCTTTGGCTGAGAGAATACTTGTGTCTGGGCCATGTGATACTGCCCTTTCCTTTTATTTGGAAACTTTCAGATTAGAGAGCAATGACCTTAAAAACTCACACAATACTCTGCAAAATTGTCCATGTGTCTATCAATCACTCAATTCCCTCCACAGCCTGCTGTGGTGGTTATGAAAGGGGCAGTAATCTCTGGGGTGACCTTCAAGAAAGAGTTTCAAAATAAGTATTTTCATAGGATATTTGAAAGGAATCAGTATGTTTTTTCCTAAAATTGTGACAATTCTTCTTCAATTGTGACAAAATTTCTCTAAAAAGGTTCTGGTTCTTTATAATATATCCTCACAACTATAAATGCTCAAGTACACTGCATACATGGCTACATGAGTGGGCTGACATTTCTAACCCCATTAAATATGAATCCATGTATTTCTTTGGAAGCATGTCAGGGTCTGTATGATGAAAGGCAGATCCAGATCCACAAACTATTTATACAAGGACAAGCTGAACAACTGTGGTCAAATAAAATATAAAGAAAATATCACAGCTAGAAATCATTTCTGAGAAATAAATCATGGAACTGGAAGAAAGTTGAAATGTTTTGGTTTTATTGACCAGTTCCATAATGTGGAATGTTTCAACACACTTCTAAACTGACCCTTCACAATGGGGGTAGAACACACTCTTTACATATTTTGGATCTAGGTTGGCTTCATGTTACTAAATATGCTTTCCCAACCTCATATGATTCCCCATTGTAAAACATAATGCCAGTGGAAGAAAAAAAAGACAAATAGATTATGAATCAGAGTTCACATTTTGAACATTGAGTAAACTTCTCTATACTCAGTTACTGCCTGAAGAAATAGTATTTCAAATGCCATTCAAACTTCTTTTGGTAAAAATTAGGGCAAAGACTACCACTTTTAAACTGCAAGGGTAAACACAGACTTTAGGATTTAGTAAAGATTGGCCTGAAACTAATCAGGCATCTGCAGATCTGATCACTTCAGATTTATTGACTGGGCTTTGGACACTCCTTGCCAACAGACATGACTTTCTTCCACAAAGCTACCAAATTGCTACTTAATACCCAAAACCTAGTATTTCTTACTTGCCTTGCAATTTGGTAGACACTGGAAGTTACCTAGTTGAAATTTAGAGTGCCAAATTCCATCATTTAGCACAGCTGATGACAGTCACTCAGCTGTTCTTTAGAAGCAAAGAGGTATAACTACTGTTGTTTGTTTATATTAGGCATAAACACAGATCAAAAGGCAATGCAAAGATGTTTGTAAGTGAGTATGTGGGAGAAATAACATTAATATGTATATACATTGCAAGGTGTGAGACTCAGATTGGCCAGTGAAGGTGAAAGAAAAGGCAAGAAGATACCAGATGTAACCACAGAAGCAATGTAAAAATAGGAGAGTACTTTTTAGCCAGAGGCTGGATCATAGATGATTAGAGCTATCTGTGAAGAATTTGTCTCCTCTTTGATTTCTTCTGCGCTTAGGGAAACAGGACTTTGTATATTGTCAAGGAGTAGGATTGCATCAGATATGCTAAAGTCAATTATCTCTCCCCCTACTGAAAAGAGTTCACGAAGCTCTGCACTAGGTTAACTGTTCTGTTCAAAAACCAGTCATAATACTGATATTAACCTGATGCTGTGTTGATTCATCATTCAGGAGAGGAATTACAAATAAAGGCATGTGGCAGATGGATGGACTAAAAACAATAGGGACAAAATGGTGACTGTACGCTACACTAGAAGTTGTGTATGCTACGCAACATATAAGGAGCCTGTCTTCTGATTTTTAATTTTTCTTTTTTTTTGGTAAATGTAAATTTCCACAGCATTTAAATCATGTTACTTGAGGAAATTAAATGAAGCTTGTGATTTCAGCAAATGACTGCTTGGGTTTTCTCCCTGCACAGAAGAAAATTTTTGCTAATCTCTGAACCAGTGTAACTGAGCTGAGCACAGCTGAGGAAACTTGACAACTATAAAGAGAGCAGAAGGGATTTTCCACTTGCTGGGGTGGTTTGCTACTGATATCACTGATGATCACAAGACTGGAGTATGTGTCTCCCAAAGAAGAAAGTGATGCATTTGTATTTCCACAGAGAATCACTCTGCAGGTAACCAAGATCACAGGCCTGCAGTAATAAACAAGATTCTATCAGCTTGAGACAAGAGGCAATCTTCATGCTCACCACAGAAATTGCTGTCCTCTAGAGCTAGGACTTTATACTTGGAAGAAGAAAAAAGCCATAGATTAACTGCTAAATGGAATATGTTGCTACTCATAAAACTCTATATGTCAACATAATTGTTTCACCTGCATACAAGTAACAGAGTAGTTTTTAAATAGTTATGTACATAACTGCCATATGTAACCACAGAGTTCCATGGTTTGGAACTCAACACTGTCTTGGCTGGACCTCAGCAGAGCCTCAAATTTAAGTATTTTGGAGGCAGTTTTAATCCTCAAAGGCACTTTTTGTAACAATAGTTTCAGCAAACAATAAAAGTAGAATGATTAGCATTCTAAGGTAATATATTTCGACATACCTCCACAGTCCCAGCCTTACTTGTGACCATTAATTTTACCAAATATTTTTTAAAAATAAAACTATGCCTTTCACAACTGACTAATATGCTTATTGATAATAAGTAAACACACAAGTAGACTCCCACTAAGCAAATAATAACTGCAGACACCAAATACTGTTATTCCTCTTGTAATTTAAATGAGACCCTCAAGAGAAATTCAGCTGCTTTCCAAGACTTGGATCATGGAAATTCTGTGGAATTAATCAGGTTTCTTAAAAGATGGTGCCAGGCAAAACATAAATCATATGTTTGACATCAGTTTGTGCTGTAAAATTTACTTTAGAATAATTGAATAAATACTAGTGAGAAAGGTGAGCTGCCAGGTGGCAATGGGCTACATGGTGCTGCACAAGACCTGGCAGAAGGCAACACTACTTGACATTCTGTAAGTGAAAGTAACAAGGTCAAAATCTGGAACAAAAATGAGAAAAAAATTCATGCCATGTACTTGAACTACACTGTGGCTATTAGGAATAACTTTTTCATCACTAATTATATTAGAGAGTTTAGCAAATATCCAGTCATAATATTAGAGTGAGTAAATTATTGATGTAGCAACAAGATAAAGAGGCTAAAATATTTAACACCTGCGCCTAATAAATCTCTGGAATGTTACATTCAAAGGACTTGTAGAACAGAATGAAGTCTCTATTTCACTTTGCAAACAGAATTTGGAGGAAAAAGCAACACAGGGGGAAAGATTATACTTTAATTCTCATGATCATGTCTGCATACTTATGTTCAGACTACAGTTCCCAACAATTTTTTGTTTCAGATACATTCTTCTGAAATTCTGAAGACATGCATCTGAAATGTAAAATTGTCCCAACATTTAAAAAAAAACCAAAATAAAAAAGGTCTCCAAATTTCAAGTTAAACAGCAAGAACATTGAGAAAGAGTTTTCCAGCAGGACTCTGAATTATTGATGCTCTGTGAACGTCTGTTGCAAAGCCTTCATTTAAAATGTAGGTAGGTGTTTTCAGGCAGATAGTTAGGGGCTGTTACCCATGGGAATTAACACTTTCAGCATTACTTTAGTTCTTCAGTAGAGTTAATAAACTATTCACAAATAAAATTAGATATCAAAGAAGGAGAATCATAGCACCCTACAGCTAATGCCAGTAAAAATGATACATTTGGTATCAAAATTCTCAACTCACTTTAAGGAGGAAGTGGATGAGCTAGGTATTTTAACATTTGAAATACATTCATCACCACAATTCCCCACAAACTAATGCAAAACAAAAGCCTGAGAGGCACCTGTGGCTTGTGGCTGATAGGCCTGACATTTTTGGTCAGATATGTTTAAGCTCATTGAAAATGAAGCAACTCCAAAATCTGCGAATCTGCTTCAGTGCTGTGGTGAACCTAATTAATAGACCCTTGAAATAAAAAGCTTAAAGATCTCTCTTCCTTTAATAGCTTTGTTTTGCTGTATTGAATTTCACAGATTCATGAAGGAGCACAGACAGAGTTGGGCTGGTATCTTATGGCTCATCAAGTGATGCTCAAGTACCACGGGGTGTGTTTGGAAGAGCACTGACCCTGCTGGTCATGGGAGAGGATCCTGCCCCTACCCTGCCCTGGTAAGGCCTCACTGGGGCTGCTGTGCCCAGTTCTGAGCTCCTCAGCACAAAGACATGGAGCTCCTGCAGCAGGTCCAGTGGGGAGTGGCAAAGAGGATTAGAAGATCTCTTTAGGTTGAGTGACAAACATGATTAGGACATTTCTCTTGAGAGGAAAGGCTGAGGGAGCTGTGTCTGTTCAGCCTCTAGAAAAGACAACTTCATCAAGAGGAGACCTTAGAAATGATCTCCCTGGACACAATCCTGTGCCATGTGCCTCGGGTGACCCTGCCTGAGCAGGGTGTATTGATCAGATGATCCTCTGGGCTCCCTTCCAGCCTGACCCATCTGTGATTCTGCATGGATGACTGGGACAGATTGTCCAGAGACTGGGTGGAGTCTCCCTCACTGGAGATATTCACGAGCTGTCTGGACACTATCAGGTCAGGTTTAGAAAGAAGATATATCAGAAAGAAATTTTCATTGTGAGTGTGATGAGGCACTGGTACCTGTGGCCCAAGGACATTGGGGATGCCCCATCCCTGGAATTGTTGAAGACCAGGTTGGATGGGGCTTTAAACACTCTGGTCTAGTGGAAGGTGTTCCTGCCTGTGGCATGGGGGGATGATATTCAAGGTGCCTTCCAAATGAAACCATTCCATGAATGTAGGATTCCAGAATCACATGCCCTTAACTCAGACACTTGAGACATGATGCAATGTAGCCGTTATTGATAAGAAACAAATCAGCAGAAAAGTGGGGCCAAGGATAGCTGAAGCACATGATAAGACGAGCAACTATCCTTCTCTAAACAAAATTTCTTGGCCAATATGAGATGTTTCTACAAATAGATCATGTCAGAAAATAATTTGTCCATAACACTTGATATTATAAAGGTTTTCTCTAGCTCTGTCTTGTGCAGACATCTAAGGAATTAAATTCCTTTCGCACAAGCAATCTGTCTACAATATGATTCCCAGCACAATGGCCAGATAGATATAGCAAAGAAAAAGGAGTTAAAAAAATTATTCAGATTTGTCCTGCCTCCCAAACAAAAGACTATTAGGAGAATGCTCCTGAAAAGAGATTATGGGCCTTGATTGCCTCTTCTACTGTAATAATGACCAAAGTAATCACAGTTTGGTGCATGGGAAACAGGGAGGGTTGCAAAGAGGAACAACTTTCCTTGCATAAAACTTTTCTGGCAGGAATAGTTGAACCTATAATACTTACCTGGCAGAGAATCAAAAGCAAACTGACATTGAGTTAGCTTTTTTTTTTTTAACTTTTATTATTGACTTCTCAAGAATGACAAGTTTTGAAGGAAATTAAGGATTTACCACAGTCTTGAGAAGCTGCTGCTGCAGGGTTCAATTGTGTGGTAAACCATGTGGAAGTGGTGCAGGTAGGGATGGTGTTAAGGCTTCAGCTCATCACCACACCCAGCTGAAGCTCAAAGGAAGAGACAGGTATAATCTCTATTGGAGGCACTGAGAATTCCTGCATTTTGAAGTCTGAGGGTGAAGGTAATCTTTATAAGCAGACCATACACTCTCAAGCAAAGGGTGTCTAACCCCAAAGTTTTCTTCAAGGATTTTCCACAAGAAAAATATTTGTTTGCTAAGGGATTTTTTTCTAGAAGTATAGCAGCTATTTCAAAAGTTTGGCCAACCCTACTGAAAATGCAGAATATCAGGTTTTCTGCACATCTGTATTTGGCTGGGCAGCCTTGGTGCTGCTGACCAAGTGAGTGAAGCATTGTACCACGACTCGCAGAAGTGGCAGTTTGAGAGCTTTGCCTTGCCACATTAGCAACATTAGCCACATTAGTAATATTAGCCACTTTATCAGTATTAGCCACATAAGTAATATTAGCCACTTTAGCAGTATTAGCCACTTTATTCCCTAAGTCAGTAATGATTTTCCCCAGAAAAGCTGTTTTCTTTCTATCTTTGTGCTACACTGCTTTAAGCCAGCCGGCTCACTCAGCAAAAGCTATGTGAGGGCAAATGGAGAAGAAGACAGAGGCAGCATCCTGTCCTTGCAATAGGATTCAGTGCAGGGAAAGAAAACCGACTCTGTCCCTTTCACCCATCTTATTTCATTACATTCCCCTACAGGGGAATTGTATTGAAATGAGGAGATACAATGAATAAAGCCACCGTAGTCTTCAGTTCATAAATGCAAGTTGTGCAAGTTCATTCCCCAAGAAAGCAATCCAAGTTCAGCTTCTAAAAGTCTAACTCTGATGGAAATGGCACATTAAATTCTCCAGGGGTAATGGATGTGTAAATGGTGTTTCCCACAGCTGGTACATTTGGATTTAAACCAGAAGGTTAAGATTGCCTGAGCACATAGTTCAAACGCTCCAGGAAAAAATGCTCAAGTTCCAAGACAAAGTAGACAAGTATGGGTTTATGCTCCTGGTTGAAGTTTTTTTAAATTACCAGAATGTTATCAGTTAAATAACAGCAGCTGCCATAATGAAGATATAGTAGGAAATCTGTGTTTCTCAAAACTCTTTGGACAAAAATTTGGGTTGTTAGGCCTCAATCCAGACCAAAAAAAAAATATGGAAAACTATTTTAAAGCTACCAAAAAAATACAGAGTCCAAATATGTATTTGTATGTATTTGTATTTGTCTACAAATACACATACACAGTTGCTACAAATACACATACACAGCTACAAATACACAGTTTTTAAACCACTTATTCACACTACTGAGATCTTACAGGAACTAGACTTAAATATATAAATAACCGTTAATAAATCTTTTCAAATGGTCTTGTTCTTAGGGTGGGTACTTTTATATCTCTTTAATCTACAACTTGATTGATGTCTTTAGGTATTTTAGAAATAAACATGACCATGGAAATGTATTTAAAATGTGGTTTACTGTGAATGGCCTCTAAAGTTGAGTGTATTAGCAGCTCCCTGAAATCTCTTCCATCTCCCTCTGAACTGCAGGACCTGACTGCATCTCCCTGTGTTGCCAATAGAAATGTTAGCAGAATCAAACCCTTAACAAATGTATGTCAACATGGCAATAATAGATTCCAGTCCTGCACAGGCTGCTGCGTGTGCTTAATATCAAGCACATGAGTAACTCCAGGCTAGAACCTGAGCATACAAAGGAGCACAGTCCAATCCATTGAACTCCTGTGTACTCTTTGACAGGTATTCTTTTGCTTGTCACCTCCACTCCAGACCACAAAACACAAGTCTCCCTTTTATTAGATTCCCAAGCATAGATTTTTACCATCATTTAGTGCTTTTAAGGTATCAGGAGAAATAAAATATCCAAGCTTGTTATAATATATTAGACAAATGCAAAAATTATCAAGAGTTCAGGTTTTTGTTAAAATAAATTGATAAACATATGCCCTGATCTCTATGTTAAATGTGCAAGAAAGGCGAAAATTTAAGGAAACAAAACCAAAGCAAAGCAATACAAACAAAACATTTTCAGGTAAAAAAATCAGTAGAAATTCTATGCCCTTTAGGATGATTCATGAAGATGTCCTAAGCAGGGCTAAAATCATCATGAATTCACCTTGTTCTTCTTTGGCATGCTTCTGGCATATGCCTCAAAGGTGGCTTAAGAAAGTGGGTAATTATATCCAACATTTGAGGTGCTTTGTTGAGCCCCTCAGGGTAAGCTGGGGAAGAGTTTTGGTCTTGACTTTCTGGCTTCTTCAGGATTGCCACTAGTCTGTCAGGGTGCTTGGGGTTTCTTTCCCCAGGTAGGAATAGAAATGCTGTACTGACCGAAGCCAGGGAAAATATTATGTCTTTAAATAGGCAAAGTTTTCCCATATTTTTTGAGCTATGTCTACAAGTAGAAATTTTTCAGTGGGTAACAGAAAAGTACATGTTAAGTAAAGTGTCTTGACTTTTTGATTTTCAGCTGTAACAAATATTTGTTTCATTATCTTTATGTATTTTTAAAAATATTACCTGCTGTATAATACTTATTATTTTACTTTTTAATGCCCTATAAACACTGTTTTCAGTCTTGTCCCTTCCTGCAGTAGTAGCTTATTGTCAAAGTAAAAGTAAACTGCTTTACAACATCAAAGAATACAGATGGTCTGGATTAGATTGCCAGCATGTAAAAACCAGCTGGCATGAGTGCTTACCTGTCTTCAGTCACATGGAACTCCTTCTCTATTAAACTTTGGATATCCAATTGTGAAATGCAGTTTCTAAGCAATTTATTGCAGGGTGAGAAACTCCCATTACTTTAAATCAGATATTTTCCAAGGACAGAAGAACAGTTAGACCCAGCACCTCTGGTACAGTGCCTGTGTTCATGGCCATCAGAAATTGCAGCCTTGCCTGTGGTTGCACAACTTCCCCCACGTGTGTCTCCAGCTTCAGTGCTGGTCATCAGTGGTGTTCAGTGTCTGCAGGACTGGGCTCATCTGGCTCATTTAGATCAGATTTTACTCACTGAAAGATAAGTACAGGGTGTGAATGAGTGGGGAGAATCACTGCAATTAGTGAGTTTGAGTGGATGATACTGTGGGGAAGGATTTTTTTTTCATAGACTATTTTAGTGATTACTTTTAAAAACAGTATAGATCAATCAGTCTTCTCACTGTCAAGAAAAATAATTTGTGCCTTTAAAAGTGACTCTAAAACCTCATTCCCAAAGCTTAATTATTTAATAAAAAATCTCAGTTTTTAACAAAATGCGGTTACCTTTGCAAATGTGTTTACTGTTGCCCGTTTCAAAAATAACTGCTGTAGTAGGAAATGTAAGAGTCTTTTTTAAAAAGTGATACTTTCCCTTTCCTTTGTTTTCATGGCATGCCCATAGGCCTGAGGTCTGGCAGAGAAGCCCTGTACTCATCCAGCTGGCAGGGACAGGGCTCAGCAGTTCCCCAGATCTGCAAGCCATATCTGGCCATGTGGCAGGAGTGGCCAGGAGACGATAACTGACCGGCTGTCCCCAGATAAGGGACAGACATTTGCATCCCAGGACACAGGCTGGCTGACACTCTCTGAAATTGGGCACTCTGAACTGCATAACTCACTTAGCCACATATGCAAATGATGCATAAATCACTGCAAACAATAACAAGCCTGGGCAAATCCAGGCACTGGAATAAAATAGTTCTTTCCCATTCTCATCCCTGACCTCCCTACTAGTTCACCCAGTGTGCTGGATGAGGCCTGTGCCGGCCCAGTGATGTTTCTGCCCTTCCCTGCGTCTCTGCTTCCTCCTCCTGCGGCAGAGGCTGTGGAGCCCAGGTGGGTTCCCAGCAGGGAGGCAGAGCCATCCCAGCCCTGACAGGGTGTGCCAGGGGATGGCCACCGTTTGGGGACCCCCCTGTTCTGTCCCCACAGAAACCATGGCCAGGGATGCAGTGCTGAGGGGAGAACCTGCCCACCCGTGCCATGCAGGGGTAGGGCAAGAAGAGCAGCCATTCCCAGAGAGCTCTCCAGCAAGAAGCCTGGGCCCTGGAGGAGATGGCTCTGAGAAGGCGGCAGAGGTGGAGGAAGAACTTCCTGAGCTTCCAGAGCTTCACGTGCTCACAAAGAGAGCAGCTGAGCCTGGCTGGCTCTGCAGACAGAGCACAACCCCACGGAACATGGGGCTGCCCTCAGCTGACCCAAGCAGCTGTGATCAGCCTGGTTTCATCCCAGGGCTGCTTTGGGCACCCTGGCCAAGGTGGGAGTGCTGAGGCAATGTCAGGGGTGAGGGAGGAGCTGTTGCACACAGATCCCACATCCTGCAGTGGTACAGGGGCTTTGTGAGAGGTGGTGGTCCCCCTGCTTCATTGCCAAACTCAGGTGGCACTGAGAACAGTAAGAAATGTTTAGGAGTGTGCAGGAAGTGTGGAATAACAAAGGTCTCAGTGCAAAATATTGCCCCTTCAGCACTTGCTCTTTCACATGCTTCTCCCATACCGCTGCTTTCCACAGCAGTTCAGGAACGGGCACCTACTTTGCACTAGAGGTAGATGTCTGATGGTAGGCAAGTATAATCATTGTCTTTTATTTCCATGACCATCCAGCAATGAAAAGTTTCCCTGCTGCCTTCTCCTGAAATAAAGCAGAGAGACAAAGAGAAGTGGTCAGGCAGAGAAGTGACTGACCCTCTCTTGGAGCCAGTCATTTACCAGTGATCACTTTGCAGCTCCTTGCCCAGCAGAAATGAGATGGAGGTGCATTAGGGTAAGAAAGTGATTACACTGCCTCCCTTTCAAGCTCCAGACCGGTGCTGGGACTTGATACGGTTTTTATCAGAGACTGCAATGCTGCATTACCAAGTAAGCAGTAAATTATGTCAAAATCAATTATACTACCCCAAGCAGAGATTCTGAGTGGAAAATGAATGGGTCTGGGGGTGGAAGGAACAGACACTGCTTATGCATTTTGATGAGATAGCTAGCTATCATCCTCCAGGAGAAAGCAACAGCCAGCAAGTCATGAGATCAGGAATATTAGGGTGACTTATCACACATTATATTTTATGTGTATTTTACTGTGGCCTACAAAAGGAGATCATGGACCTTACTAGGAGTCCTCTTGTATGATACAAGCATTTCTGCTTCCAAGTGCTTTAATCCAGCTTCTGAAAAAAATTAGTTATATGACCTACATGTACAGGCTGACAGAGAAGATATTCACTATGAACATTTATGTCCAGAAAGTGTATGGATCAATGAATCTTTATTTTTAAAAGGCAGGATGATCAATAGAATAGATTTATGTTGACAAAAAAAACTCCATTTTGTTGCAAATTGTAGTGGTGTTTGCATGGAAATGATCAGACAAAAATCCCTCCTGAAATCCTAATGGGTGAAAAGATTCTTGTTACAGTAGATTACTACAAACAAAAACCAAAGCATTTACTGCCAGCTTGTTAGACAGGGCAGGAGGAAAATTACTCAGGCTGACATTCAGAGTCCAGTTACAGGCCTGTAAAGCTGAAGTAAGGGCACTTGAATTTCCAGAACTCAGGTAACTCCCAAATTGGTGAGAAACATTTCTGTCTTCTTTGAAGATCATGAGCAGTGCTTACATTGATGACTGACATCTCTGTATTGAGAGAAAAATAATCACTGTGTTTGGGGTTGTGGGGATTTGTGCTTGTGTGTTTCTGTCATATAACAGGATATCTGATCCTTTCTGCACGTATATTGCCATTCAAGCAGACATGTTAACCTGCAATTTCAGCTCCCCCTTATTTCACTCCAGCACCATTGGAGCAATATGAATATAGTGAGATGCAGTGCAAGGCAGGATTGACTTCTTTAGGTGTAAATACAAATTTATTGGACCATTGGACCTGTATTGAATATAATTCTTCACCTCAAAAGCATTTTTAGTCTTGGAGTTTCTGCAGTAGTAAAAAGTGGCTTCCAGGAGCTCCCAACAGGCTGATATGGCTTTTGTCTCACAAAAATGTGTACTTCCCTGCGTCACTACTTTCTCCTTTATTCTCATTCTTGCAGGAAGCAGAGCTAGAAAGAAGCCACTAGGGAGGTGCTAACCCTTGAAAAGGCTCAGCAGTCCATTCTCTCCTCTAGCAGCCAGTTCTGTTCAACAACTCCACTCAGAAGTGAAACTGTATTCTCTACAAAGATGAGACCTGAAATGACCTAATTTGTATTATAATGAAAAGGGATGTAAAAAAAGTTTAAAAAGAACCAAAAAAAAAAAAACCCAAGAAACAAGAACTAAATAAAACAGTTAAATAAATTTTAGCAAATTTCTAATATCTTGGTAGATTGCTCTGTATTTCATTTACCCTTTTCTTGCCTCTGAAATCTTGTACTATTACAAAATGAAACCTGCTAAAACTATTACATCTGTGGAAATTATTGAAGAAACCTAGATTTTATTTTATTGGATTTAAATGTTGATTTCTAGTAAAAAAAGATTAAGTTCCATACACCACTAACAGTTTTCTACAGGAAATTAGAGGCTTGCTTTAATTTCTTCTGCGATGGGATACAGAATGGATAATTTTCATGACTGAACCACTACCTTTATGGATGAGACCACTTTAATTATTGTGTGCTTCTGTTTCTGCACCTGTAAAACAGGAATTTTTATTGTTCAAGATGTTTTGAGATCTCTTGTGCAAAGAGATACTTAAAAATTTACTAATGGAATAATAATTAAATTACATTATTGATAATAAATTGAGATGTTATGACAGCTGTCTGTTTAAACCTGATAAAAAAAGGTGTTTCTCTATGGTGCTGTCAGAAATCTGGTAGAAGTACAGTCTTTTAGCAAAGCTGCCTTCCTAAGCACTTGTGAGCACAAGGTTCTGGCAGTGCCTGTGCTGTTTTAGCAGAGCAGTTTGCAGAGTTTGCACATAGCCCAGTTTTTTGGACTCAGTCACAAGGGTGTAGGATGTCTTCACAGTGTCTTCTCAACATTCACTGGCAACTTTCATTTTCTGATTCCTGCAGCCACCATGCTTCCTGTTGCCACTTCATGTCTTGGCCCACGTCAACTTTTCTGACCACAGCCACACGTTGGTGCCACCAACGCAAAAGCCACACGTTGGTGCCACAAAAGCAAATGTCATTCATTGTCCAGATCCCTCCACATTACAGGTTTGGGCAAATCTGTTCTTTGTTTCAAAATAATGACTGGGATGATGATAACTTCAAGACACACAGGTGTGGTCTCAAGAACAGATTCAAGCTTTGCTTAAATTGCGTGACAGGTATCCAAAGCTACCACATATGAAAATAGATGCATTGATACATTTCATCCCTGTTTGTCTTGTGCTGTTTTTCTAACTTGTATTGTCTTGGACAGTGAGAAAATGTCCTATTTCACTCCTGAGGATGATGTTCAGTTGCATGTAGAGCCTGCTAGGTGCCCAGCATGAGGCGGGAGTTCCTATAATACAATCCCAAATCCCATGTTCCTTACCAAAAGCAGATGGGATGTGGCTCTACTTCTTTTTCATCACTTACAACTGGGGAATCTGAGGACATTTATAAAGTAACCTGAGTTCTCTAAAGTGTTATCCTGACTTGGACTTTATGTATCCTGGACAAGGGAAGGTAGGGCCTGATGCCTCAGCCTGGGTTGTGACTCTGCACGTCTTTGCAGCAGCAGCTGTGCAGTGTGAAGCAGGGTCTTGCCTTCTATGGAAGGAATGATCCCACCACCAATCCACACCTATGCTTGCTGTTCCTGTTGCCTTGTTCGTGTCTGTCCTGTCAAGCTTTAAATATCTTGATCTTTCCTCCCCTTTTCTCCTGCTCCCTGAATCTGAACTGCACCTGAACTAGACAGAGGCCATTCCAGTGGAATGCACAGGGATGGAGGTGTCTGTCTGCTTGCCAGCACAGCAAGAATGGGAAAATCCTTCTTCCCTCCCATTGGAAGTGAGATATTACAAATTCTGATGTTATTATTTTCATGTGTAAAATCTGGCAACATCAATAGAGGGTACGATAAAATCATTCTTTGGGACTAGGAGGGGCACCTGAGCATACACACCAACAGTGAAGGAGGAAAGTGTGGCTGAGGCTATCCTGGACAGCCACTTCATCCTTTAAAAAGGATAAAGTCCCTTCCTTGTGAAAGGAGTTATCTGGGTGCAGTTGCTGTACGACTTTCAAGGATATTTCAATGGTTTTGGCAGTTGTGGGGACTTAGGCTCTTATGCAACTTCATTGCTCCTGAAAATGTTATGCATTTTTTAACATTTTTAGCTTCCCAACAGGGAGTTTTTCTGTGGTGCTCTTATAACTTTCTGTCAAGGCACATTTTACAACATAGTGTAGAAAATCTCAACGGTGGTAATTTAGAAAATCTTGCTTTCTACTGTTATTTAAATTTTTTTTTTCTTACCCCTTTTCTTCTTGCAAGTTTTAATTTTCTGCATATTTAAAAGCCTCCTTGGGCCCTCAATATGGAAACTCAAAATTTTAAAGGAATAAACAATAGAGCAAGGCTCTCCTCCATTTGCAGGAAAAATTCCTCTAGTGTTTCTAGGGGAAAATAAAGCACTTGAACACAGTGGCTCACAATTCCATGCTCAATGTAAAGGCACTATCAGTGTAGTGTATACAAAGTGATAGTGTAGTGTCTGTTCCCTGAGGAAGAGTAGATAAAGTAATCTACCAACACAAATGGACTTCAAACAGTAGTTTTCAGCTAACAAAAACAAACATCACATCCCAGATTAAGAAAAAAAAAGGTAAAAAAATTGTTTGCACTTCTCAGCTTTCCCCCAGGAACAGTCTTCCTTCCTCTGAGTTCCATGTTGTCATGGAGAGTGATGTGTTAAGGTCTGTGAAACTGGCAGGCTGCTTACTTTCAATGTTTTAATTCACAACTGATGTCCACTGAGCAGAAGGAGGCCTTGTTACTCCTTCAAAAACCAAAAAACCATAACTTTATAGTGCAAAGCTGGCTGCAGAGTAGGAAATGTGGGCATCCATATTTGCTCAGGTGCTTGAATTAAGTATTTCCCTGAAAAAAGGCTTTTTGGTTTAAACTTGTGAATGCTGTGGATTCCTCAAGCAGGGTTTCTTCCACATTCATTCAGGATGAAATTACTGAAGGGGACAACATTTAAAATTTGTATTTGACACCTTACAAGAGTCAATTGTTTGGAAGGGTTTGATTTGTCAATTGCCACCAATTTACAATTTCAAGGAAACAGCAGCTTTCAAGGAACAACCAGAAGACTGTTTGACGGAAAATATTGGAAAAATAGTTGTGAAAATGAAGAATTAAGTCAATGCCAGAAAGCTCAGGAGCAATTTAGCTGAAAATAAAATGGCAGGCAAGATATTGGAGAGAGGATAACAGATATTAGCAAGAAAATCAAGAAAGATCCCTGTAGTTACAGTCCTTTCCTTAAATATCGCTTCATTTTAACACAGGTTGCTCCCAGAAAGGATTTCAATGTAACTACCATTACTATAAGATAAAGATTTGGTACATTCTCTAATTTTATTACCTTCTTTCCTATAATATGGTTATCTCATTTTCATCCTGGATTTTGTGGAGGTGAGAGTATCTTAAAAGATAAAATCTTATGAAAACCAATGAAAAGCGTGTTTCTTATCACACAAGTTAAAAGCAGCATTAACCACTTAAAATTAAAAATCATATGATTATAGAACTATAAAGAACATACCTGTATCTATATTGAGAACTACAGAATATCTTATTTGAGTATATTTCTGACAGTGCTGACCCCATATACATGTAAAGAGCCAGCATTAGCTATTGATATAGATTCCTGCAGTCCTCAGTGTAAATGCATGGAGTTCATAATCCAGTTTTTCATTTTTTAAGGCAATACTAACAATAGCTTAGTTGTTAATTTTTAGGATCAGTCCTAGTATCCCAGCCCTTTACTGGTGATATCAAAGAGTTTGTAAAAATTTGCCTAAATACTTTAGTAGAGATGTTGTCTTCTTCCTTTCACCTAGTATACTCAGGGCTTTTGATAAGGGACGGTAATGAAGTTCCTTCAAAATCCTGCAGATTAATTTTGACTCTTTGCATTATTTGAAAAGGCAAAAACTACTGTAAAAGCTTTTGACAGCCAGTGTATGCTATTCAACCAGGATAGAATTAATTGGCTTGGAGGAGAAATAATTTGCTGAAGTAACAACTAATGCATGTCATCAGTGCCCTCTAAATCATTGCTGGGATCTACTCCCCGTGCATAAGTTAAAGGTGCTAATCAGAGAATTTTCAATTGCCTTTGTATGAACTAAATATTTGAAAGAGCCATGTGTCTTGAGTCTTATTTGCTGATGTATATTTTCCTAGGTTTGCTTCAAATGTGGAGTAGGAATGACTGAGGTATTTCAGTAGTGTATAAAACATATTTTCAAGTCTATAAATGCAGAAGTGCTGACCTACAGTACCTTTATATTGATCCATATGGGTTTGCACTGACCTTTAAAACTACTAAAATGTTTGGTTTATTTGAAATTTTCTTTCCTTTTCTTTCTTTTCTTTTTTCATGCTAACCTGGAAATTAAACTACTTGAGTCAGGGTCTGATTCTGTTAGGCAGAAACTACTAATATGCATTTGCTTCTGCAGAAACCCAGTGCAGAAGCACTTCTCTGTTCAGCCAATGTGACTGATGGAAGAAAATACCATAAAATCAAAGAGCTGACCAGTCCCTGCCATATGCAGAGGTAATGCAATGCTGAGGTTGGCACAGCTTTGGAGAGTGGCCAGGCAGCTGCAGCTGAGTTTTGGCAGTGAAATTAACTGGGTAACAAAACACAAAACCAGGGACAGTTACAGAGAATCATGGGACAGCACTGACACCAAAAGAAAATGGGTTAAAAGTACTTACCCTCGTGCATTAAGTACAAACATTCTGATCATCTCCCATGACAGACCCTGTTGTGAAGCTGAGAATAGTGCACATGCATGATTATATTTCCCTTTGCTGGACATGACTCCTTATCTAAGAATTCCCAAAATTTGGTTTCTCATATTTCACACCACTCACAGTTCGTTCTGTTTAAAAAACTCCAAAACCAAAAGCAACCAACTAAATTAACAAAAAAAAAAAAAAAAAAAAAAAAGAAAAATGGGAAAAACAATTCACTAAAACTTGCTTTTAAAATTGTATTTCTTCCTTCTTTCTTTTGCCTTAAAAAGGAAGCCATGAAATCTGTAGAGAAGGATCTCATTCACGTTTGGCCACGGAGTTACATTTTCCTATGTTACACACTGATTAATAATAAAATAATATCCTCTGTAGAGCCACAAACCATCCAGACAAAAGGATGTGGATCAACTCTTTGGCCCAGTAACCTTAACAATGTACATTTAAGCTAATTCACAGATAAATCCTGAGTTACAGCAATTGAATGAAGGAACAGCCTCTGCATGTCAAAAGGAGAAAAATATCACATGGTGCAGAGTCCCACTGCACACAGACTGTGATGCAATATATTTCAACTGTAAATATGTAAGCCATAGATGTTTCCTGGGAGGTAAGAAATATTGTCATTTTGATGCACAAAGTGTAAGAAATGACTGATATTACAGAATTTTCATCGGCTCATGATGAACGGTCTCTAGATTAGAGGCGGGGGAAATGAAAAGATGCGTATATGCAATCTTTGCAGTCTTTGGGGGATAAAGCAAATAAGAAAATCAAAACTCTTTTGTTTATACTTGAGGGTAATTCAATTTCATCTCATTTAGAACATGACAGAAAGATGAAAACTAAAATGAAAACAGCTTTTGAATTAAAGACAATCTTCAAATCAATCAACATTAAAGAAGAAAGGAATTGGAATAATAAGTGAATGACATGCGCTATTGCTTGGAAACTTTTGAAATCTTATCTTTGTAAACAAAAGAAAATCTTCTATATTTGTGTATTGATGGGACTAATTTCATCACTTAAATTCCCTAAAACCATAATATACTGGGTGACTCCAGTCATATTCTGTTCATAAAGCTGTTTGAAATTTGCTCTGATCTTTTAATATTTGGGTAGTCTTTATATATCTAAATGTTCTGTTCTCTTAACAGAGAATATCTATCTGGCACAACATTTGTAAGTAGTTCTGTTTACGTCTTGGTTGATTAACAGTAACCTATGGAGTGGATTGTAGAAATGTACTTGCAGGCTTGTGGAAGAGAACCCAGGATGGACTGAACCCAGTAATTCATTAGAATTAATTTATGCATGACATCTTAATCTCATAATCCAATTCTTAGTAAGAATTTTGGTGTATAAAAGTCCATTTTATATACTTCCATGTCATTTTGGGAGATTTGGGCATTTAATTAAGGAGCTTTAAAAATAAATTACAAGCTACTCTGTTCTCCACTATATTTCCCTGGAGAATGTATTAAATTAGGTGACAATAAGGCGAATTTATATTGCACTTGATTGAATAATTGAGTGAATTAAAATGGAACTAACTGGAAATGCATGAAATGAGTGGTTTGTACTTCATCTTTTCTTTTATGCCACATGTTCAAGTGTAGTTCAAGTGTGTGTCCATGATATGCCCAGTTGCAAGAATATAGATGTGGATGACATAGATATATACATATATACACAAAAATGGTGTTCCTGTAAGAAAGTTCAGCTGAAGATACTCATGCAACTGAAATAGTAGGCCTTTGGTCCAGTGGTGGCATTGATGGTATATTCAAATGTTTTACTGCAAAAGCTTTACAGTCACTTTTTAATTAGAAAATATAATATTTTTGCTTTTTTCTGGTTGTCCACTCTCATCTCTGACACCTTCCCCATGCTGCCCACTTCAGCCGCCACATTCTCACAAAAGTCCCTGTTGCCTTTGTATTTCTCCCTGCACTGCTCCTAGAGCTAGGAATTTCTTGCCTGAAGTAAATATTCTTCCTCTTTCATGTGTCTCTTCTATGGTTCTACCACAAAACAGACAAAAATTAGCTAACTTTAAATGGCTAATTGAGAGTCATTTGGAGCCTGAGGGAATAGTGGAGAAAGACTACTTTCATACATTTAATCAAAACCTGATTAAAATGTATATGAATACAAAAAGGTTTATATTGACAACCTCTTTTTTTGCTCACTCATTACCTTTAGGTTTTTTCCATAGTTTCTTTGTAGAAGAGGCCATATTTAATTTCTGTTATACGGAGCCTGGTACAACAGGTCAGTTCTCATTGGAATTCCTGAGCTTTGCTAAAGTGGAAATAAAGATCAGTAAAGCTAAAGTTTTTTCCAGTGTTATGCAGTCATTTTAGGCTAGCTATTATTCCAATACAAGCCGACAGAGTAAAATTTGAACTTTTATGAAACAAATCACAAACTCCAATTTATTCTCCTTTTTTTTTTGTAAAAAGAGTGAAAGAACCCCAAAGAACAATAACTGCCCCAATTCTTGAAGTTTTATCACTGCATTCATACCACCAAATTCATCACTTGACTCAGAAAGTCAAGTACTTTCTGGGTTTTTCAACTCAGACACCTGAGTATCATAATCTGCCAAGTAAACCTGGCATCTATAATGCAATGCAAACTTAACGCAATATTAAAAAAGACCCAAAATCCCCAAGAAACCAAATAACATTGTGGAATATTTTTTTGTTCAAAACATAACTGCAACTTGTACATCTGTCATTGAGTAGTAGCTACGGTGCTTAACAACCGTGCTCCATTCAGGAAATATCCATTATTCATTTCCAGTGTACCTCCTGGGTGATTTAGTGAATCTACCTTCTGTTGGAGAGTTTTCTGCTAGATTGAATCAGCCTTTATGTGGCAGTGCCTCAGTGTCCAGGTTTCTTAGTTTCAGCTTTTTGCCATGCTCTGTGTCCGTAACTCCACTTGACACCAGCCGAAGTCTTGGGAATTCCCAGCAGGAAATGCTGCCCCCGGTACGATCAGGCCCACTGCTGTTGTCTGCACTTGATGTTTTATTTTGAACACCAAGCATTCCTCCCTTCATATATCTGAGAGCATTGCAGTTTTGTGATTAAGGCAGGTATTAGATGACCTTTACTCTTCTTTCCCTTGCTTTCCTCTTAAGAGTTAAATGAAAGCCTTCCGTTCCTCTACAGGGTACTTAGAACTAAGGCACGATGGCGCTAGCAGCAGGTTGGTTTCATTACACTGATAGGATACATGTGCTGTTTTTTATCTCTAGCATTTTCTCAGTAATTCAGCACTTTAAAGTCTCAGCTGTCTACCGATCTGCAGACAATTGTTTGGTGTAATACTATCCGGAAAAAGCTGATAAAACACAGATGTGACTAGGTCTCTGAAATTTGTGGTTTGCTAAGTGGTTTTTTTCCCCCCCCTTTTTTTTTTTTTTTTTTAAGGCCATTCTTGCCCATGGCAAGTTAGCTTCCCTACTAGGCATGAAGGCACAGACTTTTATTAAAATGTTGCAACAAGGAGGTAATTGCTAAAAGTTAAGAAAGTTAGCTGAAATATAAAGCAGAGACATTTTAACTATTTTTCCTATTTTTCGTCATAATCCCTGGCAACCATTTCTCCATATTTTGCCCAATGCATATCCAAAATAATTTTCTTTTTGAAAAACTTCCCACTAAAGTGTGGATTTCTGGCAATCCTATACACATCTCTTTAAAGAAAAATGGTTTTTAGTCTTTTTTTAGGCATTAAGAGCCAACATCTTGGCTTTTCAAAGTGGCTGAGATTTTACAGTCACTGTGAGGCTTGTCTAGATAAAAGATTTGATTGTGCTGGAACAAGATTGGAAGCAATCTAGTTAGATGGCAGGATGTTACCATCTCTTAGTGGTTAGTGTTTAGACAAGGACAAATTATTTTCACCATAGCATCAGCTGAACACAATTTTTCCTGGCTTCCATTGACCTCTAACTTGTGACTGGCCTCCCGTCCTCTCACTCAGCTATCACAATTCCATTCAAACACAACCACATTTTGCAGTGTAGGCAATCTTTACTGACAGGGTAAGAGCAGTTGCATGTGCTCAGTTCTTTTACAAACAGGCCCACCTCATCTTAGGCATCTGTGCACAAGGGTATTGCTTGGACAGTTCATGCATTATAGATGTTCTGAGCATGGTAGGCTGCTATTCTGATTATCTGAATTATGATTTTAACTCTGGTGGCTAGTTTATGGTTTTTATTTTTTTAAAATGTATATAACTGGACTAGTACACTTTTGAATGTGAATGCAGTTTGTTGGCATAGTGCTACCTTGTTTATCACACAGGAGTTAACACTAAGATTTTAAATACTGTAGCTCTTTTCCTGCTCCCAAAGACACTCGGCCTCAGTTGTAGTAACCAGTTTTACTTAGAACTTTACTTACTTATTTTTGCTTACTTTCTCTAGGTTGCAAAGTAAAATGAGAATTTGCAAAGACTAAATAAATGAACATGTCCAAAAGAAACCAGACTATGCTGTAATATTCCTATTTGGTTGTAGAGTGTGGGGGAAGGAGAGAAAATTGCAACAGGCTGCTGATTGACATCTGTGTGTCTGTATGATAACTACACACAGGTTTAGTGATTTATGTGCTAGACAGGTTTTCCATTCCCATTCAAATGAAAGGCCATCTTGCAATTAAAGGCTCAGTTTGCAGTTCCTGATTTCTGAAGGAAGAGGGCGTTTCTATTTATTCCAGAAACATTTAGTGGTTACATGCATGGCTGGCAGCAATTTCCCACAATGTGTAAATTAGTCAATCCCAAAGTCAGTAAACTTTTGCTTTGAAGTGGACATTAATGAAGTGCACCATTAGAGCCTAATGATTGTTCACATTTGTATTTTAGGGGCCCCTCTTGCTTTTGATGTCTTAGTGCCTTGGTTCCTTGACTTTAGTTATCTAAGTGCCAGGACTGCTAAACTCCTAAGAGAACTCAAAAAAAATTTAATGAAAAAAGTTAGTACTAGTCTGACTGATGTTGGCACTTCAAAGCTGGAACAGACTAAATTGCTGTAGACTGCTTAATTCAAAAGTGCTCCCTTGTGGATGACAGTGCATGGTGACAAAGTTCAATTGGCAACAGGAGACAGGCAAGATCAAAGACCCTCTATTGTAATAGTTTTGTTCCATGAAGAATTGCTTATTGTCAGTAGTTTTTCAAGCCTTTACTGGCTCCAGCTTCATATCAAGATTCTCTGGTTCAGAACCAGCTTAGATAAATAATTGTAATTACATCCTTCTGATAATGCATTGCAGTCCTAAATGCTGGATGTTGTGTCTCTCCAAGGTCCAAAACAGAAAAGTGGGTGTTAGGAACCAGGACTTGGGGGAGAACCTTCTTTTTTGTAATCTTCTTTGTTCAGAAGCATCCAAAATACTGCAGACAGTTAATGCCATGTTAGCAGCAATTGAGACTTGCTCCACACAAAGCCACACTGCCTTTCTACCGAAGCAGTGATGCTGCAGTTTCTAGTTTGCATTTCCTGCCATTTAATGTAAGATTAAACTGAATATAATCCTGTAAACTGTGCTTTCTCTCTTTCTGGTTATGGCCTAAGTTTGAATGAACTTTAAAGAAATGCTGAACTCCATGCTAACAATGGTAAGGCTACAGAAATCTCAGATATATTCATCATTCACAGGATACTGCAACTTTGTTTTGCTTTCATGAAAAATATGAGGGGTTTTTTTTCTCCCAATCAGAAGCAGAGAAAGAGACCCTGTCTGAAGTTAGCCAGTTACACTGGAAATTCTGTTCATTTTCAGATTTTTTGCTATTGTGTTGTTTTGAGGTTTTTTTCCCAATGGTGTTCACCATCTGTAAGGAACTGCTGAAAGACAAGAAAAGCACTATCCTCCAGTAATAGTATTCAGGGATGTTGTCTCATAAAATGTACATGGTATTGTCAGAATTGCTTGTCTTGAACTAATTACAGAAACATGTTTGGTGACAATTAAGGAAGCCACTGTGTGATCATTTTCATGCATCATATTGACAGAAGTTACTTTTATTTTTTAATAATCACAAATGACATTTTTTCAAAGAAAATTTCATTTCATTTCATTAGCATAAGCTGAGCAAGTAGAAAGGAGAGATGAGCAAGTCCACTTAGAAAGGAGGCAGCAAAAAAAGTGCATTACATTTACATCACATCTGCAGTGGACTCACATCTGTTGATCTGATTTTATTGATATTTTTAATTTAAACAAACCAAAAGACAGCATACTAGTTTCAATCCTTCCTTGAAACTCATTTATGAAAAACATCAGAAATGTGGTTGGGTTATTTCTTTCTTCCACTTTTTCTTTTTTTTTTTTTTTTGGCAAGATCTGAAAAAACACTTTAAACAGGATTAGAAATGTACAATGTCTATGCAATTTAGCTCTAGCGACTTCACGGTTGTAAATTATGATGGAACACATCATTAGCTGCAGACTTGTATGTTCTCCCTTAATCATGCTGAAGTACACATAAGCCCCAGCTGAGCAATTATGAATAATTAAATCAATTAGAGACAGTCTAACACCAGGTCTTGTGGCTAAACTGGTGTCAGCATCCATAATATTTTAACAGTAAATGCAAATGTGTGCATTTGGGTGGAGGGAAGGAGGTGGACAAAGGCTTATACAAATGCCAAAGCATGTTGCTTAGTGATGGCTTTACAATAATATCATGAAGATTATAAGCTGCCTTCCCAAGGAAAACAATGGTAATGAAATTCCAATAAAATATTTTTGTACAAGATTTAAAGCTTAGAGATGAGTTAATTAAAAAGGGATAAAGAGCAAGACCCAAAAAATATGCTGAATAAATTAGGACTTCACATTCACCCAAAACAAATACTTTCCTTCATTAAATGGGCCCAGCCTCCTTCATTTTGACACATTATTCTTCTGTAGCCTGGTGCTAATAAAGAAACCAATTCACTTTCCTTAGAACTGTTTCAGTAAAAAATTACACATTTTCTCTACATTTTGTAGAGGAAACTCTGGAGAAAACATGGAGATTTTGCACAGTGCAGCACCAGCACTGTTACCTTGTAGAGCAAGCCAATGAGCCTGCTAACAGAAAGGCAGGTTTGAGAGCTCTGTGCACTCTTCTAGGATATGGATGTGGAGAGTCCCTTCATCCTCTGGCCAGAACGTGCCAAAGCTCTGCTGTGCTGGGATCTGCTCCTCTGTGCCAGCTGCAGACGCAGCCCTTGCTCTGCCACTGCCTCCTCACCGTGCCTGCAGCAGGTGTTGGATGTTCCCCCACTGTCTCACTCCTGCCAGGGAGAAGGAGAGAACAATTTTGTCTCTCCCACCTTGCCCCTCATGCAGGTAAATGGCATAGTTCCCCTTTCTGCAGATTATCCACAGACTAATGAAGCAACTCAGATTTAGCATCTATTTAGAAGGCTGGTCTCCTAAGGATGTGTTTAACTTTCAGAAGACATTTCTGTTCTCTTCACTGAGAAGAGCAGCTCCTCACAGATAAGTAAATCCTCTGCTGACCTAGTGATCCCTTGTGAAGGCTGACCTAGAACAGAGGCTAGGCAGAGCTAAGGAATAAAGTGGGTATTTATTAGAAAGCCTCAATGGATACACCTTGAGCAGCACAAGAGCCCAACCAGGGCTACACCCAAGGTGAACCCAAAATGGTCACAAAATGGACACCTGGTCATGGGGTCTCACACTTTTACAAGTTCTGGTCTATTTGCATATTGGAGTTAATTGTCCAATTACAGCTTTAGCTTATGAAATCCCATCCTTCTTGTTTCTCTCTCCTCAGTCCACTGTTGTTTATGTTGCTCAGCTTGAGATTTGGATCATTTGTCCTTTGTCCCCCGCTAGAGGAGGAATTTGTTTTGTCTACCTACTCGGTAAAGAGAGGTTACTATCCCCTAATAAGAAGCTCAGAACTACACACTAAAGCAGTACAGAATCTGAAAAATGTAAAAGCTAAAACCTGAGGCATCATTACAACCCAGTTTTGTACAACAGTGACAAGGAGTTATGTTCAAGGCTGTTACCCCACCCAACCACAGAAGCCAATGAACACTGAAATTAATAATCAGTTTATTATTTTCTTTACAAATCTGTAATTTTATGAACAAAATAACTTGGAAATAGTATTTACTATAACTGGTAACCAAGAGGTTGTACAAATAGTGATTCTGCTGTTGTTATTACTTGTGAATGTCAAGACTTTCTATAATCTCCATCACACAGACATGAATGAACCAAGTGTTCTTCTTTGAGAAGGCTCAGGGTACCTTGAAGCACTTGCCAGTTAATACAGACATGTATTCATGAATACCTGTCTGTATTCAGACATAGGGAATGAATACAGACATAGGGAAATTAATACAGACATAGGGAAAGACAATCAGACCTAAAAATATTTAATGTATATTGTATTTAAGACTTGCTGAATATACAAATTGCAGAGATACACCCAGCTTGTTCATCCCACATGAGGTCTTTCAGTATGTTACAAATGCAATTATTACGCAGCACTCAATGAAGTAGCAGAAATGAGATCTGTTTTCAGAACATCAGAAACAGAACATCAGCCCAGTGATCCATCTTCCAGGCAGCTCTGCTTCCTTGTGCCTGGGCAACTTGGTCTACACTGAGTGATTCTGATATTTCATGGTGTCCTTTGTAAGAAACAGAACCTCACACATGTACCAACTAACTCAGGAATCATGATAGACAAGGAAAGTTTTACCTTCTTCTTACTTGTGGAGGACAGGTCAGTTGCTCAGGAAAAAGAAACAAAATCCTGAACACTTTCACTTTTGAGTAGGATTTTTAAAATTTACTACACAAAAAAATTCACATCATTATGTCCCAGCCTTACTACAAGATCTCTTAAGGAAGCATCTAATGCAGAAATCAAAATATGAACTGAATGTCAAGGAAAAAAAATCTCCAAATCCTTTAGAGGTAGCATTTATTTCTCTAGATGTGACATTTTGAGGTTGCTCATATGGTCTATTGATCACTGTTTATAGTGAAATAACTCCCCATATGAACTCTCTTCTGGAATAAGTGGTGTCTTTCTGGAATGGTGACTCTTATTTGGAAAAGTAGTGATTGTTGCAGGATTAAATCACTTTTCTTCAAGAACAGACTATCCCTGAGTGGCTGTTCTACCATAAATAACTATTTCAGTGGTTTTCCTCTGGTGAAGTTCAGGGGACTGGAGAGGTTCCAGAGCAAAAACTAAGACAGGGGCAGTCTGAAAATGAGGCTGCAGCTACAATGGTATGGGGCTCTTCAGAAAAGAGTCCCTGCCAGATTCCTTCCTCTGCCTCTTCCCTCTGTGGGAACTAATTAACCTGATCACTCCTGAGCTCTCCTGAGGACCTGCAGGAGCTGCTGCAGGGTCTCAGGCCCCTCTCAGGGCAGTGGCAGCACTCTACACTGACTGCTCTTGCAGAAGTGCAGATGAGAGGAAAGTGTGATTCAGGAGGGCATAAACCCTGCCAAAGAGTAGGACTGCTTAAATATTTGAGTGGTTATGGCGCCTCAGTCTGAGCACAAGGCGCTGCAGAGGTGCCAGAGGTGGATCAGTGACAGCTAACCTGAGCTCTGCAATGGCTGCTGAGCACTGTGGGCTGATCCTGGGCTCTTTCTGCATAAACCAGCTTGGGTAGAAAAACCATCTTACCCAATTTGCCAGGCACTTTGCTAAGGAGAATAATCCTTGTAGATGAGCTGGCTGGTAGTACAGAATCTTTTCACTGCGCTCCCTTATGGGATGTAGACATATTTTGAGCGTATTGACTGGCAAAAATTATATGATGGTGGCAAGCATTTGAATTTGAGGATCTTACTTATGTAATCCTAGTCATTCAAGTAATTGAACATGAAATTCTTCCCTGGAACTGGTTTGATGAGGCAGGATTACTTTCTGAAGGACTGGCAGATCAACTTTCTATAAAAGAAAGGAGATGTAGCTTCTGTGGTTAGTGGTCACTGCAGAATCAGATCCAGTTTGCAATTTAGCATTTCCTTTATACATACATATATGCAGTAAAAAACTATACTAACTTGAATAAACATTTCAAATACTGGCTTATTTTTATGTTGATCTTGATAAAGGGCAGAATAGAATAGAATAGAATAGAATAGAATAGAATAGAATAGAATAGAATAGAATAGAATAGAATAGAATATCTTGTAAAAATCTAGTAGAGCATTTTTTGTCTGAAATGCAGTGCATGCTGCACAACAAAATAATTTGTGAGATACATCAAAATTGCTACTTCTATCGATCATTTTATGCTACATACGGTGCTGTATCTGAAAAGTCTTTGAGAAAAATTTTAGCCTGTGGTAAAGTCTGTTGGCCTAATTGCCAGTAACTGAGGCAGCCAGGGTATTACAACATTGCTTTTTGCAAGTAGAATTGTGAATTTATTAATATATCTTTAAAACAGATTTTTAGATTAACAAATTATTAAAAGATTAGAATATAATTGCATCCTTGCTAAAAATTCATATTGAAGGGAAGTATGTCCTGGAAAAAATATTAAAAGGGCCCAGCTGTAGGAAAAAGGAGTCTTCCTAGTTTTGTTTTTCTACATTGCCTTTAGTGAAAAGATAACTCTGGAAAAAAAGCTCTTATGTTAAGCTGTCATTATTACTCCTTTTGTTGTTCTTTCTGGTGACCACATATTTAAGGTGAACTGATTTTCTGAAAACAGAAGGGTTTTTCTTGCTGAGCAAAAACAAACAGGATAAACTGAGAACAAATTCAATCATGTTTGGATTTTAATTATTTTTTTCCTTTTGTTTTCCCTCAAAACATTTTCTTCCAAATGCATTGTCTTGTTTAATATTTTGGCAATCCAAGTGACTATTGGTCTGATGTGCCTTTGTTCATGCACATAGAACAAAGTTTCCTTAAATACAAAATCATGCCCTAAATATACTGATTTCTCTGGATTTTTATTTGTGAGCTGTGTCTTAGCTTTAATAAGAGTAGATGTAAGAATGCATCTATAACCAAAGTCACAGTAAAGTTTTATCTCTTGACCAATTATTCTCCATTTTTTCTCCTCTGTTACTTCTTGGAGAAAATAAATAATATTTCTTTACTGTTCAGTGCAGCATATTTCCTTCCTCTCCTTTAAGTGCACTGAAGGTTGCTGTTGAGGCAACAAATATTTCTGTTTTCTCCTTGGCTACATATTCCTGAGGCAGGAAATATGGGATATTGTCCAATGAACTGGGATCTGCCTCATGATGACATGGTGATCAAATGTGCATCTAGTTCAGATTTATACTTCTGGCCACAGTTTTCAAATAATAAACTCTATTCTTCTGCAAAATGCAGTAAGGCTAAATCTGTTGATGACCTCAGATTTCGTATTTAATGTATGGCATGCAGTTTTGAGTAGCTTTTGGTGGCTGGTGGCTCTATTAGCTTCTCTAAATCATATTCTAGAAACTTCTAAGGATTAACCCTCTCCTACTTTGCCTTGCAGAGTGCTAATTAATTTGCTCACAGTTGGACAAAGCTTTCTTTGTCATTGATTTTACTTTGTTATATTCTTTGGAGTCAGCTATCAAGTGGAGATATGCAGCCATTCCATCCAAAATAAAACACAGCATCAGGGAATGAAACAGGATACCTTAAATTTATTTTGATTGTCTTTTTGGGAGGGGGGGGTTATTATAAATCAATTTTCTTATTGAAAATCAGAATTAATCTGAAATCATTCTTGCTGCTCATCACTAAGTACATCTTTTGAACACAGTGTTTCTAAACCTGATTTACTTTTGCCTGTTAATAGTGCCAGAACAAACACAATAATTCAATAATCTCATGTCTCTTTCCTTCACACAGCGCACAGAGTGAAGCGCTGTGTGAAGGAAAGAGACATGAGATTATTGAATTATTGTGTTTGTTCTGGCACTATTAACAGGCAAAGGTAAATCAGGTTTAGAAACACTGTGTTCAAAAGAAAATCAGACTATCATCTAGCATGAAATCTGTGTCCCCTCTACATGAAGTGAGCTCCCAGAAGCCGCTGGGTGTCCATGACACGTCTCTGTCCAGCAGAGCAATGGAGAGGTGCCTGAAGTGGAAATACCTTTTCTTGTTGTTGAAGGGTTTACTGTCTAGAGAAGGGAGTAATTTACTACATGAATTAAAAAAAAAAAAAACAAAAGCAAACACAATATCAAAAACCAAATAAAACCAAAAACAAATACAAAAAAAACCCCATCACAAACCCCAAACGAACAAAACCGTGAAAGCAGTTTTCAGGTGAGAGAGTAGGAACTTTAAACAAAGAAATATGAACAAGAAAAAAATGCAAGACTCCTGTTTATTGCTGTAAAGTTTTTTGCTCAATTTCTTAATTATAGGCAAAGTAATGATAAGAATCAGATGGTATCTTTATTTTAAGGTGACATTTCAATTTTTTACAGGCGTTATTAATGCAGCATGATTACCTGGCCAGGAGGGAAAAATTGAGGATAAATTGTATGGTTATCAACTGCAGGTTTATTGGTCTGAGACTTCCACCACAGGGAGTGGCTGCTGTATGGAATTGATAAACACAGAGATTTATAAGGTCAAGTTTTATGAGTCTACAGATTCCTTGTGGTGTATTACCACATCCTTATTACAAGCCCCTGCTGCTGTCTAGCTAAGCCACCAGAGGTAATATATTACACTTGCTTGTCTGTTCTTCAGGCTTTTTCCAAAGGAAAAGAGGAACAGGTCAAAATAAAATATTGCTTTCTGGGGTTGTATTTGCAGCTTACTTTGGGAGATGTAAGAGCAGACTGTCAGGAACGGGGCAGTCAGGCTCAAAAAGGTGTGAAAAAGTGATTGTTTGTGACATTGGGAGAAACATAAAGTTACATTCTTATGGGGGTAATGATTTTGTTTTCAGAAAGATAAAGAACAGTTGCATTTAATAGTGACATCTTTAGCATAAAAAAGCTCAGTGGCTTGAGTACAGTAAAATAAGTGAGCATAAGGCTCTCACTCAGCAGCTGATGTCATGCTAAAAGGTCATTTCTAATAATTAGCTAATTTGGGAAAAAATGAAAAGTCAACAAATTACCTGATCAGTCTAAGGTGTTTGTATATTGGATAAAGCTTTATATGGTCTGAGCAGGCTATTTGTGAGATCATCTGTTAATAGGATTGTTAGCTGTCTGTGATATAACACCACACGTAAAAGTCTCTCTGTGGTTTTGTTGTGGTTTTTCCATAATGGTTTCCTCTCTATCATATCAACAGAGAGTTATTGCATTGCTCTTTGATGATTTTGATTGAAACACATTGATCTGACAGCCAATTAATGAAAATACTAGTTTGTTTTTTTCCCAATTCTGTGATATGTGACAAGGGACATGATTAAGATGTCCTATGCAAGTACTTGACAATTATTTAAATCAAACTGATAACATCATGATTTAGATGGCAAAACTGATGCCATTATATTCATTCTGCCTATTCCTTAGTTAATTCAAAATTGCTTATGTTATGAAACCACAAGCTTTATAGTTATTCAGGATGAGTGTAATTTGTGCTATTTCAGTTGCATTGAGTTCTCATAGAATGGACTGCTCGATGGAATGATGGTGTAAATCCATCATGATTCACACAACATATAATAACAAAATATAATCAGACCAATTGATCCATTCATAGAAGTCACAGGAGTGGAATGATACCGTTAAAAGTTACTTTGCCATGTTCTTAGTGGATTATTCATGTGTAACACCATTGACATCATTTATTTTAGCAGAACAAGCTATGTTCTGCCCCTAGAATCTGATGCAAAGCTGTACAGAACATAAAGCCTGACCAGAAAACAACAATTAAACTTTCTAAGTACTCATCATATAACTATCTTATGTAGTTAGTTGTGAGCACCCTACATTGTGTTCTGCCTTGCATACAATTAATTGCATTGAAGATTGGATGGATCCCTGCTCTTGTGCCTTTAATCAATTGCAGAAGTAATTTATTGCCTGAAATAGTACAAATTAACAGAAACATAACTTGAATGGCCAAATTCCTGTCCATGTAACAAGCCTCAGATGGAAATCCTTGATGTTGATAGTGAAAAAAGGAAAAGCAGACTAACACTAGCATAATCAGAGTTGCAGCACACAGACTGAAAGAGATTACATAATGATATAGTTCAGTCTTTAGTTATGATTATCCAATGGAAATAGCTCATTTACAGTACAACTTAACAGGGTTTGCATCCAATGGACAAAAAGTGGTTTCAAAACAAGACATTGTTTTCCAGGAGTTGATGATAATAGAAAAGTGTTGCATCGGCCAAATTCAGCTACTTTGCAATGTAAAATTATTCAAGATATCATAAGGTAAAAATCAAAAGAACTATGAACTATCAGTGCTTTCAGGATCCTTCTAAGAATGCCTCTTAAAATACATCTATTTTAAATCTAGCTCAAAAAATAATCTTACATGTGTACTCTACATGTCTACATTCGGCCTTTTCCAGCAACAAAAACAAAACAAAAGAGAAAATAATTGGATTTTTTTCCTATCTGTGGCAACTTATTCACAGATTTTAAACTGAAAAAATTTAGATCATCCACTCCAACACTCACCTGGTTCTAGTCCTCTTGATATACCAACTCTTGCTTCAGAATTTAGGGAAAAGAATGAGTGCATGGCCTGTGAATGTAATTATACATATGGACATAACTGGCATTTAGTGCCATGGTTTAGCTGCCAGGGTTCTTTTCAAAGTTTGGACTCTATGATCCTGGAGGTCTTTTCCAGCATCCAGGATCAGAAAAGATTCTATGATTCTGTATATGTAACAAAGCAATAGGTTTGGCCAAATGGTAAAGGACACACAGCTTCATAAAAACCACTTTGGGTCAGAAATTAAGATTTTCTTAGTGACTGGCTAAGCAAAATGACTTCAAAAGAATTTCATTTGATGTCAGGGCTATTTGCTTCGGATGTTGGAAAAAATGAAATAGAAAGACACTGATAGGGAGAGAATTCTATTTTTTATAGAGGAAGAAGAACTTCTTGAAATGTTAAAATCAGTAAGAACATAATGGAAAGGTGTTGATAGCAAAAGAGAGAAAAAGGAAACAAACATAAAATATTGAATGTAAACAAAATAAGATGGTTGAGAAAAACGGATATTACAAGGAAGAGGAATGATTTATAAAGGTATTTTATAAAGCAAATACTTGTACTGGTAATAGTAAACTTCTCTGTCTGTGTTTTTACCCTACCTCTGCCTATGAGAGTTTGGTCAAATGATGGTGCTCTGTAGCTGCTGAGATGATTGTTGAGTGACAGACAAGCTTGGAGATGAGATGAAGTTCTTCAGATGACAGCCTGGTAGAGAGGATAGAAAATTGGAAAATATCTTCTGTCCCGTGAAAACAATAGAAACATCATGTTGGTGTCTTTGGATTTAAGTAGCAAGTATTTAAAACACCTTATACAGTTGTTTTAAGACATTTATGTAAAATTAGTAATATTTAATGGAAAAAAAGTGAGGGAGATTATAGAGCAGGAAAAGAGATTCCAATAGATTAAACAATGCAACTGGAGAATGAAAGAAAAAGAAAGGAGAAACTAATACTGAAAGCAAGAAGAAGAGGAAAAAAAAATCTTTTTCCTTCACTTGATTTCTATCCTTGTTCTTTCAATATTCCTGCTCTTTTCTGTTTCTCTTCCCTTCCTTTTTTCTGAAGTCTCTTTCCTCACAGATGGTCTTTCTTTCTTTTTTCCTCCACTCAATTTGGAACTGAGTGGGATTTTTGTTAAAAATGGAATGTCCTTCTACCCTCACCCTCAGAACAGACGTTGAAAGAGATCTCTGTAAGGCAGAGAGGAGAATGGAGGACAACTCTTTATGTCATACAATATTGGTTCAATACTGAAAGAGAAAAATTCTCTAAGGCTGTTTAATATGTGTTTCCTGACCCATGGGACTTGTCAAATCCTCAAACAGTTCCACTTTATTAAGAAGTAGTTAGAGCAAACTGGAAAGTGCTTTGACCTGCTGGCACATCCTGAAGAGCCTCAGAGATTCTTTTATACTTAAACTCAGCATTGAAACAACATTAAACCATTGAAATTTCTAGCTCTTTTTGTCTTTTATTCTCTTCTCCAAGCCTTAAGTGAAAAAAAATGTGTTATTTGTTCCTATAGCTGTTGCCAGCTTTACACATATTTTAGCGTGCTCATTGAGCTCAAACTAGGTCAACAACAAATTTAAAATAAAATTTTCTGTTTCTTGAACTCCAAGTTTTACAGTGAAGTAATGCAATAAGGCAATGATAAATCTGATGCAAAAAGAGGAGACCAGTCCTAAATATAAATGCAAAGGAAATGCAGAACTCCTGTTCATACAGATGCTACTATCTTATTTCATTTTATAAACTCTTAAAGCCAGAAGAGGTGAACTGATCCCTGGATACTAAAACCACAAGGAAGGTCTAAATCTTTGCTCCTTATTTAGAATGGCAGATCAATCATTTCTACTGCATAGTGACACATGATGTTAGGAACATGAAGACATGTCATAGTCACAGTTGCTGCAATATTGAACTTAGCCCTCTCTTTATATGGTAAAGAGAGAGGAAAATTTCCACAGAAATGGTGGATTTGTTTTTGGACAGATACATTCAGCAGAGCAGCATTACTTTCAATGCCCTGCCAGGTGCAGTGGAGTGCAACTACTGCAGAAATGTTGGCAGCTAAGAAGCAGGAGTGCTGCTGTTTTCCAAGGAGCTGGGAGCATGATCCAAGGTTCAGTGGATCACAGAAAAGTCTCCATGGGTTTCAGTGAGTTTTGGATCAGATCCCACTTCTTAATTGCTCTTTGCTTCCACAAGGTTTTGAGGAATGCACTTCCATTGACTTCAAGTGAAAATATTACCGATTATAACTGCAGACACCCAATTCTGTGACACTTGTGCTCTTCTTGATTGTCCTTATACCTCATATTTCCTAATAAAACTAGAAGGCACATGATGATTTGAAATCAGTGAAGGCAGTGTCTTTAGCAGAAACTCTCTGCTCAAACCAGTGATCTGCCCATTCTCCGCATCATAGTCATAATTCTGTTTATTAGTAATCAAGAGCTCTTTGAGTTTGGGATTAAATGTTAGGTACTTAATCATGATGATAATAGAATCAATTGAAATGGATGAGCATTTGAAGCAGGTCAGTCACCCTAACTATTTTAGGAAGGAATCATTCATTTTCTACAATTTTCTCCTACTTTTTACTGCATAAATGGCAAACTTGATTAAATTATCCACCTATTTTCTAGACAGGTACCAAGTCAGAGGAATATGCTGAGATGTTAATGTCTTTAAAATCAGTTATTTTTATCATGCATTCACTAGACATAATACTGCCTTCAGTTCTTTTGCAAAGAACAAATATGACAGGTGATTCTACCATAATAACATAGCAGCCCAAATGAGGTAGATTTGGCTCTTTCCTCTGGGCAACTAAAAACTATTTGGGAATGGCAGACAGGAAATGCTCAGCCACACTGCAGCTTGTAAGTTTTAATTAAGAAAAACAAAGAGAAAAGCAGACTTTATTGCTTGCAAATATAAACATTTACATTTGCATGATACTGTAAATCTCTAGACCTGTGTTGTATTCTATGCCTTGGAAGAAAATTATCAATTGCATTTAGAAGGCAATATTTCTATTGAAATATATATATATATATTATATATACTTATTGAATATATACTTATATATATAAATATATACTTATTGAATCTTTTTCTCTCCCTAGCCAGTCAGAGCCCTACTATTTTCATGCCACTGGGAACTAGCATGATGTGACAGTGTCTAGCTTTAAGAGTCTCATAAATCCCTTTGTTTCTCATCACCTCATCCTTCCTTCCTCAAAGACTACTTCCAGTGTTCCAAGTTCTGACTCGTGCTCTTATAAGGACCACTGATCAAAGATACTTCACATGTGAAATACATGAAAAATAATCACAAATAAGAATCAAAGACCTAGTTTTTAAATGGAGAATAATTATGCAACGATCATGTGAGTACTTTACTCTCTTTCTTCACAGGTCTTCCCTCTTGACACTTGACAAGTTCTGTCATTAGATGTGGGAAGAGTGCAACTATATGTGGGTAGTTGCATGTAGGAACTACATCCTCATTATTTTCCTGAAGACCTAACATTTGAAATGCTTTCTTTCTGCTAGACCCTCTAGGGATCTAGGATCTAGGTGACTGAATCCTGCTTTGCATGTCACCTGGTCCTGCCTGGCAATGGCTAGGTCATTTTCCATAATGCTGATTGAAACTGTTTGTAATTGTTTAAGGATAAAGGGAGGTTAAAGAGGAACAACTGCCAGCAGGAGAAGAGATGAAGGTGTTTCAGGAAATCAGTGGTTTGGCTTGGAAATTAAAATTTTGATTTTGCTCAGGAGTATTATTATTGAATTCCTTTGGTGTAAGGTCAGGCCTTACCTAAGTATTTCTCAGAAGGTGGAATGTTTATTTCCCCCGAAACACCAAAGAAAAAGGCATAGTATCAAAGTTCCACAAAAGCTTCTGCTCTTGGATTTACATCCCAAGCTGCATGCCAGTTCATGCTTCACAAAGTGGACCCTTGTCAACAAAAACAATATGTCCCTTCCCATGGGCTCAGCCAATTCTTAACTAACCAGTCACCAATAACTAGTTCCAACTGCTGAGTTTCACCTTTTACGCAAGGAAGACTGTAGGTTCACAAGTACTGTGAAACCCCAAGCTGTGTCATAGTAGTAGATCAAAGAATGGACCTTCTAGAAATCCATTCAGAACAAGACTCTTTGCAGACTTTAACTACTAAATTTATAGAAGTTAAAGGACACAAATGAAGCAGTTATGAAGCCATGTCTCAAGCTTGAGTCAACCATTGTAAAATTTTTATCTGTAGCATTGCTTGAATCTAGAAAATGATTGTATTAATTATTCCTCTGTGCCTCCTGTGCACAGGAGCATTGGTCTCTGTAATGGAACAAGAGCTGTTGCAGAGAAAATCACAGGGAGACTTTGCTTGGAAATTAACCTTACGCCAAATAATAATTATTTGGACAACTAAAGTTAGGCTTTTGTAGCATGAAATATCTGACACCTTAACAGTGAGAAGTTTCATGAGTCTACTTCTTTTATCTTGTGCTTACCTTGGAGTAGTATAGAGCAGATTCATCTTGATCTGTTACTGAATTCTACTGTTGAGATTAAAACACAGAGATAATTTCATAATTATATAATTATGAAATAATATATATATTATATTATTATATAATATATATATTATATAGAATATATAATAAATATCTTTCATAATAGCTTCATTACAAATGTTCTCTTCTTTTTATTGTTATTTAATTAAATCTATATTTGTAATAAAAGAATTGTTTCAATCACAGCTCGTGTGTGATTACGGTTTTCACTGTTCAGGTGAAATTGCTGATATGGTCATGCATATATGTATGTATATATATGTGTGTGTGTGAGTGTGTGTGTGTTTCTGTGTGTATATTATTATATATGCACTCATGAAGGGCTGTGATTGTTATCTCAGGGTTGTGCTTGCAGTCACCAATGATCACCCTCCACTTCAGGAGGCAAGCACTGAATGTTGGGAAGCTGTCATCAACCCAGCAATTCAATTTCTGGTTACTTTTCTTGTTAGAGTCATAAATTCAAACCACATTGACAAAGCCAACAGACACACTGCAAGTCACCATTTGCACCTGAGACGTGTAATGCCTAATTGAAGCCATTTCACTGGCTCAAACTGAAGTTCACATGGCATTTCTTGGCTACAGAGGAGCTCTGCAGTGATGGAGCAGTGGTTGTGGCTGGATTTAACCAGGGAAATCCCCTGCACAGGACAGGGTGTGTGTTTGTCTCACTGCACAGGTCCCCTTGGGATAATCATAATGCTGATCTGACAGATCAGTAAATTATCAGCTGATTGCTCCTTCAGTACTTTTAACATGAAGTAATGATGCAGTTTCCCAAAAACAAAGGAGAGGGAGAGGAAATGCTGTGTGAATCCTCGGTGGATGGTGCCATCATGTTCTACTCAGTGTCATTCTGCCCAGAGATACAGCTCTGACTAACCCTGAATGAGCCAATGGTTGTGTTATGGGAGACCCAAGCTTTTCTCAATAACACATGCACTGCAGCTGCAGTTGAAATCTGTTTCATATTTAGTGTAACAAATTATGCAAAGTACACCAAATAAGACCCATTTCAAATTCCAGTGGGCCTTTCTGAAAACATTTTAGAGAAATGTTTTCTTTGCTGTTTCCCTTCTGCTCTCATTAAAAAGGTGAATCACTGAAAGTAATTGTGTAACAAAGAAGAGTGACAGTCTGTTCAGAAAACAGCATGATAGGCTATGGTTTTCCCAAAGACCTTCACATCCTTCATATTAGTGAGTTTGACTACATAATCCAGAATGGACCCTTGGCTTAGAAACTGCATATTCCTAGCCAACAAGAAAAGTTTCAAATATTTCTCACCATAAAATATTTTAAACTACACTTTTTAACATTTCTCTGTATTGAAATTTTGTTTTCATGGAAAATACCACACAACATCAACAAGACTGGATTATTTTGAGAACTGTTTAAAGAAGGAAACAGTTTTAAGAGAAGAGTTAATTAGAAATAGAAGGGGAAAAGAATAGACTGGAAGTAAATAGATGTCCTTGGTTCAGATCAAAACTCAGTTGGTGGTTACCAAATTGTAGAGTAATTTGTTTGGGTTCCTTGGGGAACAAAGTCATCTTGTTTGTTTGTTTTTTACATGACATTAACTTCATATTGTAAACCTCAGATGTTAAAGTCATGTCAGGCCACAGAAATAATGATGCTTAGAAAACTAAGAATTTGGGGCTTTTTATTTGTTGTTTTGGTTTATAGCTTTTCTTTTTAAAAACAAAACACCACAAACCCAGTTTTAAGGACTGGAAGTTTTTTGTGTGATGTAATCACATGATTCCAAAACAGGGGTTTTGCAGAGAAGTATCAATTATCATGACCATGATAAAAATCACAAGAACAGGGAATACTCCCAATTAGTGGATGATGAGATGAGGGAAAATTAAATCTGACTGACAGTCTTGCCTTCAGTAGTCACTAAGCCATTCCTGTCATGGCTAAGGCATAAATACATGTGGGGAAAACTTGCTCTATTTGTGTGTTCTGTACAATATTGGCAATTATTTATGAGTCTGTGGTGTGAGGACTCAGTCCTCTATGAGGTCATTTGGCCCAGCATCCCCAGCTGCTCACTGACACCATAATCCTGATCTTTATTGGTAAATCTATATAGCCTTGCTGGTTTATGGCTGAAGCCTGCATGCAGGACTAAATTCCCCAGCCATCCATACTGCTCCTAGGAGTTGTCTCACACTTTGGCTCAGACCTGGAGCAAGAAAGAAAATTTGCCAAGCAGAGAAACTCTTGGCAAATTGTGGATTCAGGGATGGATTAAGCAGTATGGATACAACTGAACCCACAATGAGTGAAAATCTGGGCACAGCTAAAGCAGTACAGAGACACCCTTTGAGATTCTCTCAATGACTTGAACCAGCTACTGTCATGTGTAAAGGCCCTCAGCTTATCAAGTCCTGGAAATGTCTTGTATCCCAATAACATTCAGGGATAACTCCTATTGCCCAGGGAATTCTTGTGCCTTTTTGCCCTTTTCAGCAGACAAAATGAAGGCAACAAGCAGAAAAAATCCTGGAGAATGTGAATTTACTCAAGCTCAAGGGTAAAGATGAGGGAATTCCCTTTCTCATTTCATCATCAGAAAGAAAACTGTTCATTCTTGACTTAACTGCATCCTTGGCATTAAGCATGGTATATTCTAGAACATTTTTACTATTTCTTTATTCCAAGGGAATGTTTTAGGTTTTGGGGTTTTTTTTTTCAATTGAATTGGAATCTTAAACTATCTTGTTAGGTAAAAAGACAATTAACAAAAATACAACAAATACAACAACAAAATTGCTAAATAATCTTTACTTCACAATTATTTCTCTAAGATACCTGATCTATGGCATGCTATTATAAAAAATTTAATTTCCTTGGCACGTTTATATTCTGTAAAATGTAGCCTAGATGGCTCTACTTCAGCTATCATTCTTCTTTTCTTTGTGCTCTATGCAGGTGATGTATCTTTTTGACAATGGAGTTTCATTAAGTTTAATAGTCTTATAATCACATAGGGGCTTATTGTTGTACTCTTTATCAAGTATTGTTATTTCTCTAACAGTTTAAGACTGAATTTAATTATTTCTTCTTTTGGCTGACATATGGCCTTAGAAACTCAGATGAGATGTCCAGTTCACTCAGTATTATTTCTACCCACAGTCTCAGCACTGCCCCTTTCAAAGCAGAACTCCCAGCAAGTATAAGAATTAGGCATGCCCATATTACTGGATGGCAATATCACATTCTCATGGCAAATGGGTGTTTTGCTTTGTTTCTAGCCTTTCAGTCGCCAGCAGCATGTGCTCCTTTGGCAGTAGCATCAACACTCAGTGCAGGTTGGTAAGGGCCTGTCGGGATCTCTCGCTGGTCAGAGTAACCAGCGAGAAAAGTTGGAAAGTCTCTTTTCCCACCCTGATGGTCGAAGAAGGAGTCAGGGCTCTTCATTTCTAGGTCTCAAGGTTATTTTTTGTATCTTATGTATAAAATTATTTCTCCTGCCCTGCTGAGGTCCATCCAGCAAGACAGTTCCAGGCACTCTTCCTGCCCTCAGGGCTGTGTTATGTCTTTATACTAAAAACTACGTATACAATGTTTACAATTACTTTCCAATACCTATCACCTATGTCAGACAGTGAGCAATCCAAAAGTGCCACCATCACAGCAGGAGATGGAGGCCAAGAAGAAGAAGGAGAAAGGCTGGACACGCCCAGATGCCTCCATCTTGCCCCCTGAACTCCAGTGCCAAAAACCCCAAAATCTACTTTTTCACCCTGTGATAAATTCACTATCATTCTGCTTAATTTGTCATGGCTTGCAGATCTTCATCTAAGGTTGGTAACTCGCTCCAACGGTCATAATCAAAGCCACAGGTGTTTTGGGCTCTGTGCTAGGGTCTCTGAGCCCCCTGGCAGGGGTCTTGGCCATCCTGGACAGCCAGAGGGATGTTCAGTGCCCACAGCATGGCAGGTGCTGCACAAAGCCTTGGCATCAAGGCAGAACTGTGCTGAAATCTCCATTCTGTGTGTGAGTAAATGTCAGGAAGATTAGCTGGTTTCAGAACTGTCCCCCTGTCCCTCTGCCAGGCCACCGTGTGCCCTGCTCCAGGTAAATCCCCTGTCTGCCTCGCTCACAGCCAGAGGAGCCCTGAGCTCTCCCTGCCAAACCGAGCTAACCGTGACTGGGGAGCTGCCCTGACCACTCCACCAAGACAGCAGCATCCTCCCCCCCTTTTCACATCAGCTGCTAATTTTGTTATGCTTTCCCATAAAGAAAAAAAGCTCAAAACAAATAAACTCATCTGGCAAGAATTACTCTTCCCCAAGCAATTGTGGTTGATAGTTCAGCTATCCTCTGAGAGAGGAATTTTTTTGAAAAATTCAGCACTAACCTAACCCAAACTGTCCAAATCTGTGTTATTTTTATCATTGGCTTAAAGTGAGCAAAGTTAGGATAATGTTGGCATTTTTCTTGCCATGTTTTTTTCATTTTTGTTTATGTTTTCTTTATTATTTTCAAGGTATAATTAAAAATTCATGGCAATTCCATTCTCAGTAGGTTTTATTCTGATTATCTATCAAGGGAGCTGACTTTCACTGCTGATGTTGGGAAGATTATCACCAATTCCTATCCTCTCTTCATTTAGATAGAAACATTTATCATATATTTGCAAAAGATAAGTATTTTCTTCTGAATACCTCTAAAAAAAATTTTGTCTTCCCATCTGTAAGTTTTTAATTGCCTCCTGTTAGACTGCACTTACTCCTCCTTCCCAATCCCTCTTCTTCCTATCACTGTCCATATTTATCTGTATTTGACCTTAGATAATTGCTATTTTCAAATTTTTCATGTTCATGGAGAGTCGCATTTGTTGAAGCTTACAGTAGCTCAGATCTTATACACATTCATTCTTCAGTTCAGATTTAGTGATTTTGTAACTGCCTTGATAATTAAATTGTTTTGGCTTTGGCTGTGGCCACATGGCCCTGGATACTGCTGCAAAAATAGCATACAAGAGGTATACAACATTTACTAAGGATATACAGAGTGTTCAGTTTTCAGATGCCTCCAGATTTTACAGTTATTGCTGATTATTTTCAGCTTTACATTCCACTGTATATCTTATATTCAACTTGCATTGTCAGATTATAGCTGTGAGCTTGTTTTAATCATGACACTAAGAGCATCTCATCTTTCTGTAGATTTCTTTCTTATAGCTGAAGTTAAATTTCACTTCACAATCCACCCACCAGAATTTTCATTATGCCCCCAAAGCCATAATTATTGTCAGATGCTGTATCATTCCTCTTGATCATTTGACATATTCCTCAAATATACATACAGACATGGAGGTAATTAAATTCATGTATCCTTACTATTCTTCTTCTCTTGTTTCAGAAAACCATATCTTCCCTTTTACTTTGCAAGTAATGACATCTGAGTTAACAGAACTCCATGCAGCTGCTATGATTTGAAGTCTAGTCAATAACATCTTCATGTTTATCTGTGCTCCTCCTACCACGATGGAAATTGTTTCACCCAAACAGACCATTGCCTCATTGAGACATCCTGAGAATCAAAAACCTGCCTCTTTCTACTGCCGTGATGAAAATCACCCTATGTATGTGTTTGCTCCCTTTATCAGGGACCTCTCTTTATTCTGACATTTCCTCAAAACCGCTGCCCAAACGATGCTCTTCTGGAGGCTAAAACTCATAGCATCAAATTATAAAACTCGCCCAACTGCAAATGAGATTTCTGTCTTGAAAGAAAATGGATGGTATAGTCTCACAGCTCTCTGAGTAAGAAGTTGAAGGTATTGAAACTCTACAATATCTGTGATTATTAAAACAAGGGAGATCAATGGAGGCTAGCTGAAATTATGTATGGTGTGTGAAATTATCTATGGTTCTGAAATTATGTGTATTAGACATCTCTATGTAAAATTATGAAAGATCAGAGCAACATGTTAATTAAGTTGTATAGGCTGCTGAGAGCTTGATTATCTAAAGGTGAATATAGAAAAGCCACGTTGTTCAAGAGTGTTTTTTGAGCACAAGTCCATCTGGTGATTTGATAAAAGTATTTAGTTTCTCAAGGCAATCTGAGTACATACTCCCTAGGCGCCACTGTTTATAGCTTAAATATGACTTGCATGTGGATTCAGCATTACAAATAGGAAACAGCAGCCCTTGGACTTGTACTCTAATGTAGTCCTTTCATCACCCAGTTACCCTTAAGCATCTCCTTTCCTATTGTAATTTGGTCTAAATGCAAAGCATTAGTGCTATCGATAAAAACTAATGGTTCTACTTAGAAAAAGAGAGGTATATTTAAAATAAAGGAGATGGCTGGCTTGCTTTTCCTTGTATCCAGGAAGTCAAGCAGGGATACTGGCCTGCAGGCACCTACTTCTGGACACAGCTTGTAGAAGCGGCACCATTGTCATGAAGGATCAGCCTACACCTGCATCCTTCAAACCTGTTTATCAGGGAATGTATCTTACTTACTAGTGTATGCAGCCAAAATCAAGGAACTGCTTTGTTCTTCCATTGTCAGTTTAACTGAAACAAATATTACAGTCCTTATGAAGATGAGGAAACATAATTGAAGGAATAGGCAGCATAGATGCAGCAACAGGAATATTTACAATGTTTTGCCTCTGTGAGAAAAAGCATAAAAAGAAAATCTGCACAATAAAATGAGAGAAATATTTGGACAAGCTGCAACTTTAAAATTCAAAGTGCTGGGTTGTTCAGGAAAGCAGCACTGAATCCTCACTCTTACACCTCTTCAGTCAAGAGAAAAGGTGGCTTTGTGGGAGCCCTATCTAAGTAAAGCAGAAGGGTAATAAATTCTATGCAAAATCTTTCATTTCTAAGCATAGTCACTGCAGTGAAGAAATTAGTGAATTGCAGTGTAGATCTCACCTTGGTAGTCCATCAATTTCTTACACTGGAAGTCAGCTTGTTCTTAAGCTTTGGCATAACTGCAGTTTGGCACAGGAACTTGCAAGGACCATGGTGGGTAAAACTAAACTACCAGCTTTTCAGATAGCAAATTCTTTTGTGGCTTGGACAATGTCCTCTGTGTAGTGTGCAGCTTCAAGCACAGCAAGGAGTGCTAGCAAACAGTCTCCCATCCTCACTTTCCAAGGAAAGGTTTGCCCCAGCCCCCTATTGACTTACCCTGTTTCCTCCCTGCAGCCCGACAGATTCTACTTCCGTTGCCCTCTTTGTTTCACAAAGGACACATGCTTTTGTTTGCTTCATGCTTCTTATCCCTGCACAATGATTCTCCCTTTTTCAGATCTCTCTCCAAAGCCCTTAGCTTCCAGTTAGGCACCAAGTGCTAGGCACTTGTCTTTCTTCCAGCTTTTCCATTTCATTTTTCTGTAAACAGGCAAGTTTTGCCTCTAACAGTAAGCACATTTGTGACCTTTCAATCGTGCAATAATTCCTGTCATCTCGCCCTTTTCCCAAATGCTTGCACCTTTTTTTAATAGTTACTGTTTTAGTTAATTGGGCTATGGCCTATTTTTTAAATTGCCTGTTATGCTCCATAGACACCTGGGGCACTGGATGCATAAATAATACTTAGTAAAAAACAGTGAGATGGAAGCTCCCATTAAATTGTTCCATGGTAACTTTCACCTAATGAACTCACATCCGACAACAGGAAAAGCAGATAGTTTGTAGGGAATATTAAAGCAGGTTTTGAGGTGATTCATAAAAGATACAGAGTCAAGAAATCTGGAGGACCTGGAAAACACCAGCTAGGGGTCTTTGATTAATGGATATATTTAGGTAACTGAAATTGAGGAAGCATTTTCTAGGTTCCAAATCATTATGGAAAATAGAAGATGAACACTGACAATTAGTTTCGTGTATTAGGTGAGAGGAAAAATCTATTAGTCTCCAAATATGTTTGGAATTCTCACCAAAAAGCTCCTAAATGCATGCATCCATGATGTTCAGAAAGAAGTAGTTCAATTACAAATGTCAGCTAATTCAGTTCTTCTGAATTGTGTTTTGATTGCTCATATTTTTAGGAGAATGATGTGTAATCCTAGACCTCATTTTAATCATTCTGTTACTGTCATGATCTTTAACCTCTAACACCTCTGTGGGCTACAGCACAGTAATTGTCCTAATTTTAGATATGGAAAACAGCTACCAGAGAGTCATCTTTAAATGGACTCAGGTATCATGATGACATGTAATGCAGTACCCATACACATAAGTCCTTCAATCCTGTTTACATTCCAATGGGAGATTTGAGAGGCCATGAATATGGTCTGGTTTGAATATTCATTCAGATGCAAAAAAAATCGCTGAGTTGCCTACCTTCTAGGAAGAAACTCTGTTGTCCCACTGAATTATGTCCTTTGGTGGTTAAACAAAGGCTCGAGAAGGGCCTGAGATGGCTGTATATGTGTGTGCCTTCTGTTTGTCTGTTTCTGTTTCTATTTCTTTGGCATAATTAAAATGTCATTGGGCCAGAAAAATATGAGGAGAAACAGAAAAAATATATATAAATAAAGAGACAACATAACCCTGTTTGTAAGAAACATGATGTGATGGAATTATGTATCTGCATAATCTTACTGTCTGATTAATTCTGAATCTAAACACCATCTTCAGTAATCATTTGCAGGATTCAAACCTTGATTTATATCTTCTAAACTGAGTATGCTGACTCTGAACATTATTTAATTATGCTCTATCATCTTTTTGCTTCCATTTTTCATATAAATCAGCAGTTTTAAAAGATGCTCAGCAGGGTTCCGTCTCAGTTTAAAACTTTGCAGTTCAAGTGCTCAGGTAGCAGAGAGCAGGGGCTCAGATTGTTTTATGAAGAAAAGGAAATTTAATTTAACACACCCATGTCACCACTAACCTTTGTGTTGTGGCTCCTGCTGAGGGCTGTGGGTTTCAGCAATGATATCATGGCAACATTCAGTACAGACCCAAGGAGCTACATTTCATTGAGGCTGTGTTGGCTCGCAAGAGCTTTTTCAGGAAAATATGCATTGCTCCTCCAGAAGTGAGAGGCCTGAGGAGGTGACACATTGCAGACACACATTAGAGTCTTTGGGGAATTAATGAAGTTCAGCCAACACGTTTGGGGTTTGTCAGTGCAGGAAGGGGAGGTGGCAATGTGAGAACTTGAGGGACACCAGCACTCCCATGCAATGCAAACCAGACTGAAGATGCAGCAATGAAGGCTCATCTGGGGAAGAAGGAAGGTCGTGAGAGTCTAAAAGAATTGGTGGAAGAAGCCATGAACTGCATTGCCTAAATCCAGACACCACAATTTCATTAAATGGGTATCATTTACCAAAACATCTGAAATTTCTGAATTAAAATGAGAGAAACCCTCCTCCCACTCCTGCTATCAGCCACCATTTGGCCTATGGATCAAATTCTGCAAACAGCATGGACAGTCTGCCTACCACTATTGGGCAGTTCTGGGCACTGCCAGGAGCATGGTGTGTAGTGAGCTTTCAACTTCCATATTGTTTTCAATTAATCTGAAGTATTTTAGTTAATTTAATAGACAGTTTTTTGTTGCAACATGTAAAACTTAATCAAGACATGAAAAACTATCCACAATCAAAAGAGTGCAACAATTACCTGTTCTATAAAAGCACCTATTAAAGACTTACTATGTACTAATGTCTGTTTTCATTAACTTTCAAAAGTCTAAATTTTCTCCTGGTGTATGCATTTTCAGAATATGACTTTGAGGCCAAGAAAAAGCTGTATTAGTGTATAACAAGCATGTGTGACTGTGTCTCTGTGTGTTTGTGTGTGCCTGCATGACATACTTGCACTTACAAATATGAACGTGTTGCAGTGGTTGCACAAAAAAGGCTTTTATTTTACCTACAATATCCCTATGAGGATAAAACCCTGGTCTATAAAGATAGCCCATAAACCTGTTTTTCCCGTTTGTTCTTTTTTTTTTTTTGTTTTGTCTCCTACTCGTTACTGAGAGAAACAGTGAGAAGGGAGGCAACAGACATCAGTGATCCCATAAAACGTGTTCAATTTATTAACAAGATTTTAGAAAAAGATGAGACCCAGCAGCCTGTAGACACGAGTAAGTTCTACAACAGTCTGGTTACCAATCATTCTAAGAGCCAGCTAACAGCTGTCTGACCATTGGATATGGCTATTTGCATGGCTAACAATTGGATGTCTATCTGCTGTGTGAATGCCTTGCAACAAGCTGTTTGTTTGGGGACTATTCATAACGGCACAGTCAAAAGTCTCCTGAAAGGCATACTCCTTTCCATTTCTGTTCTTTACCCTTCTAAAATTGGCAATTTATTACATCAAAAAATAGCAGTCAACCCAGAAAAGGACAAAATTGACACAGTTCCCTTTTGATCTTTCAGTTTTCAATAGGCACCCACCAATGAACTTCCCAATGAATATTCATTGGATGCAAAAGAAGTACCCTGCATTTTTTTTAGATAGAGATTTTTACTCTAAATATTTAATAAAAGAGATAACCCTTGATATTTTATAAAGCAGAGATGCATTTTCAACCAACTTTAGAAAAGGGAGTTAATTTCATTGCATGCATTTTCTGCATTATTCTCTTTAATTTTATATATATAGTCTTTTCCTATATCCTCTACCCTTGTGGCAGGTTATTCCATACCTCTTCTTTGCACAATTTCTTTTACTTTTCTTTAAAGCCATTGTTAGTGTTGCCTTTGACCTAAGTAGTTTATACCACCGGTTTGATCCAATATATACCAAATACTGTCCTCCTTTGAAATCTGTAGAACTATTTAAAAATTTACATGGAAATTATATGAAACTTCCTTTTGCTACAAAAAGGTAATCGGCCAAAACACATTTTGTATGTGCAAAATTCCATCCATTCAAGTTTCTCTGCTCTCAAGGCAATAATTACAAATTTTCACCAGTGTAATCAAGCATGGAGTTGGTCCTTTAGAAGAAGTTCTGATTTGCTATAAATCACTCTATAACTGGAGAGATGGATAATGGGATTTCATGTGTGACACACACAGTACATTATTGTCAATGTTGTTTTTTCTCTTAGACCTGATGTGATAAAAGCTAAATAAGAGCCCTTAAGGGCAGAGTCTACCATCTTCACACAAGATATTTTATAGCTTCCCAAGGAGAAGATATCTTAGTTAATATAATTAATAAATCAATTTTACATCTACTGTAATTTCATATCATATTTTAGTATCATGGTCTATGTTTAAGTATTCAAGTGTTCTCATACCAGAGCCATTTAAAAGGACTGTTCAAGAAAATCAGCATACTCTGCAGTTGTAGTTGCTTCTCCACGGCATAAAAGGCTGGTCTTTTTCCTTAGGATGTCAGCTTGCTGCTGCAGACATCTTATATAGAAACTGGTCGTGGCTTAGAAAATGTACAAAGTTCAGTCCCAGTGCACGGCTGCAGCAGGAGCTGCTTTTAGGATCCTTACCAAAGCAAGGAGCTGCAGATTGGAGTTGGCTGCAGACAGGACCAGAGGTTTTTGCACACTTCTTCAACTCACATTGAAGCAGCAATTTACAATGCAGCAGTTTACAACTGGTGAGATACAATACTACTCAAGATTTCTGTTGATATGATACCAAGATATCTGGCAGCCAGATTTATTACATAGCAATCAAATTAATTACAACCCCTGGAAACAGATTTAAAAAAATGCAGGTTCAAAGATACCGAGGAAAGTGTACTTTGTTTTCCCTTTTAACTATAAGTTCTTAGCATTCTGCCACATTTTGCCTACAGTCATGCTTTTCCCATTCACTGATTAGATTACCATGCTGCTTGCTAACCATATTATGCTCCTGAGAGTCCCTCCCCAGAAGCTCCAGCTGGTGCAGATGCAGTGACCCTCTCCTTCAGTCAGACTGGCCAGAGGAAACACGCTGCCCTGGGGCACAAGTTACTGCTTCCCTCCACAGGCAAATCACCATGCTCCTTTCTCTTTGGGAGCCTTACATGGTCTGAGACTTTACCTGGGACACACTTTCTCTCATGCACTGCTGCAAGCCTTTTGAGGACAGCTGAGAACAAGGGATTTAGTTGCATTTTAACTGCAGATGAAGATATCAAATTCTCACCAGACTTCCCAGCTGTAGTTTTCATGCCCATATTACAACAGCAGTTGGAGCTGCATCTTCTGCATGTGGAAGTGGTGGCACTGATTAATTAACTGCTTACTTAATGATGCTGTCCTAGTGATGGATATGTAGCTATTTTGAAATTAAGGTCCAATTTTTACTTTATTACTCTTACACTCAAACCACCAAAAATAGAATTCATCTGAAATAATATATCTACAATGTGAAATTTTCCAGCTGAACAAATCATCTAGCTCTCCCTTGGAGTCAGTATGGAGAAAGAGAAAGAAAATTATTCTCATTACTTTAAGGATCAGATCTACAGGGATCCTACAGTAGGAATGTGTGGTTAAGTCTGTATTCTGTAAGTCAGAACAACAGTAGAGATGAACCAATGAATTCTGAGTGTGCAGATTTGTCCACAGAGCACAGTGCAGCAATGGTTTTAAGCAGATGTTAAAGCCCAGGAGCACCAGAGCCACGTTACCACAGTTCTGTGGTTGCCCTACTGTAAATACCCCTAGGATTGCTCAGTGCCATCCAAACAAAGCTACAATTGTTGACTTCTGTAAGGTGGAGCTAGCCCAGGTATCTCTGCAACAGAACACACTGCAGACATGCTCAGTGTACATCAGACTTGCTCATTCATCAGCAAGTTACACTTGCACTGAAATTGATCTGGGGCCTGATCTAATAAGATCAAACCTCTTCACACTGTTTGAAGTGCATCAGTGTCAAGGGTTATATATGTTTAAAATCAGTCCCCAAAGTGACATAGTTATACTAGAAAGGTGCATGTATAGCCCAAGTCCCTCTCTGTGGACCTTTGGGGCACGGTGTAAAGCCCATCTCTTTATTCAGGTTTTTCTCTAGTGTAAATAGCATTTTTTTTGATTGCTCAGCCAGAGGATTAAGGACATTACTCATGTGTCTTTGTTGTATTATATCATAGGTAATTGAAAACTTAAGTAGTTTAATCTTCAGGCAGGCAACAGTTGGTAACATATCAAATTTTATTGAATGGTTTTAATGTGGGGTGTACTCCGAGGCCAAAGGCAAGGCAGAAAGTTTCAGTTTTATTGAATCAAATTTGGAGAGTATGTATTTGGTCTCCACATATACTCTATTCATGTAGAACATCAAAGACCTCTTCCAAGCCTTGGAATTTTATCTCTTACTGCACAGGCTGACTTGTACTGTTTACTTGTTCCCTGGTGGATGTAAATTTTCCAAAAGCCAGTATAAATGCCTCTGGTAGTGCTATGGGAATTACAAATTGTGGCTAATAGCAATGATGTCTCTGCTGAAGTACTCACTGTATCACATTTTGTTTTAATAGTTACAGAAGACCCGCTAAGGCAATGCCTGTGCCTGTGTAGCTTGGAACCCACAGTCTGTGTCCCAGTTGTGTTATTAACAGCTGTAGAGAGATGGATTTTGCTGGAGTTTGGCCCAAGGTCAGTGATAGAGCAGGTGTGGCTCAAACTACCCCAGTGGGAACTACCCACCATTACACTTCTCAGCTGCCTCTCAGACACAACTACACTGATAACTTCTCATCCAAGTTCTTATGTAACATCTGGATTAATCTTACTGTAACAGATAGAGTTTTGCCTCATAGATGTCGACACAAGAAGTTCCTGTTTGTCACGCTGATCACACTACATATCCCATGGCATCTCTCAGTTGGTTCTCATATCCCTAAAAGATCCAAGATTGGATCTTTACCTCAGTTACAAAGGCCTTCCTTTGTAACATACTGCATCACTCATATAATTTCTGTGCAGTATCCAGAGGTCTCACCACCTCTCATCCTGTGAACTGTTTTGTACAAATCCCAAATAACCACTTCAATGCTTATTTGTTGGGGAGAAATTTTCTGTAAGCATGTTCAAATTTTCTGTAGGCATGCTCAAATTTTCTGTAAACATGTTCAAATTTTTCTCAATCTTCTTTCAAGCCCAACCTGAGGGTCATCCTGCTCAGCTTCCCACCACACCCAGAGCATTGCTTCCCACAACTAACAGGAAGGGAGCTCTGTTCTCAAGGGGCTGCTCATCTACAGCCAGAGAGCTTCCTTGAAGGCACAAGTCATTACTTATGACTGTCATGCTTGCACTGAGAGAGGAACAGGCAGCAGCCAAAGAGATTTTTGCAGCCAGCAGGTTGATTGTTGTATGGGAAGTCAAGGTGCTCAGAAATAGGGGAGCTCTTCCCTTCCCTTCAGGGAGCAGGCAATTGAGTGAGACTATGCATGGAAAACAAGGAGGCAGCTTCTCAAGCCATCACAAACTAAGCACTACAGGCTTTATAAGTCAAAAACATTTAAACTTCACCCAGAAATTAGTGTTGAATATTGCCTTAAATACAGTTTTCTATGGGGAAACACAAGTGACCTGCATTGCCCTTTGGGAAGTCTTGTGCCCTCAAATACTTGGATTTCCAGTAGATAAAACATACTGTGTTGGAGCATGATGATTATAAGACATCTTCAGTAATTACAGAAGACCTAATACAAATAAACCCATCTATTTTTGGCTATATTTTGGCATATAAACCTTCTTCAGAAATCTGCACTAAATCTCAGTCTCTTTCCTGTTATGAAAAATAAAAAGCCTGGGATGGATTTGTCACACAATGAAACACAAAGGGAAGAATTTCTTTGGGTATTTACATTTAAAATACCAGCAATTTTCTGGGCAATAAATAAATAATTGAAAAAGGCCTTTTACATTCTTCTGGCCAGCCATCCTTAGGATGTGCTATAACTCCCAAACTCTTTTTAGCTTCCATAGGAGCATTTTGTACACACCTTCATGTAGAATATTGCAATTAATGGTCATAGACCAAATCATAGCAGCACTGAGCAGATATTGGTGTTGTGTAGATATCTTCTCATTAACCTGCCTCTATTAACCCAGTCAGCTCTGTGCTGTCCATTTGTGTCTTGGTGAAGATAAAGCCATTCGCTGTGTACTCATGGTTTTTGGGGCAGGAATAATGAGTTTAGAATTCAGGTGCTCTGATAAACTTGATGGGGCCATGTTGCTGGTGCCACTGTATACACTGGATATGGTTCAAAATAATATTTAAACAATGTCAGTTTAGCTGATATATGTAAAGAAGTGCTACAATTACACCGAAATCTACTAATTACACTCTATGGTTTGTTGGATTTTTCTATATTGAGAATTTATTTACCAATAAACTCTATAAATAGAATGTTTATTTTCAATAAACATTATTATTATTGTAGTCATGTTTTAAAATATGGATTAAATATGAAAATACAGTAATATATTCATATATTTGAGAGTTAGTCACAATTACTCAACACAGCACAATGTAGAAATACTCTAGAGATGATGTACGTATAGTATTGGTTTTTTATGCATTATAGACTATGTTTTCAGGATCTGCTCTATGACATAAAAGCTTAAAGTGTGTGGCCCAAGCCCTTCTCACTTCTCAATCATTATTTCTTTTTTGACCAGCTCCTCCTGGAAACTGTCCAGTATTTAAATATGATAGTGAAAGACAGGTGATGTTAGGATAAGTTTTATCAGAACATGAAACTTAGCAGATTGAAATTATTTTCATAATCCTGTACAATTCATATAATATAAGAAGAGGTTTTAGTTCAAATATTGTCAAATAAATCTTTTTGTAATTAAGCATTTATTTTATTCTGCTCTTCACAAATGACAGTGAAATGAGGTGCTGGTTTTAAACTTGTCCCCTAGCGTGTAAGGCAGCCCCTCACTACAATATCTGAGTATTTTTAATCTTGGATTTATTTATTTTTGTTAAAAGTTTCTGTGATAACCATAAATTAATGGCCAGTCATAGAACTGAGATATAAATGAAAGAGCTAATGCAAGTCTTATTCTCCACTTCTAATTTAAAATCTACACATATTAGCGGACCTACCATTCCTAACAAAAGTATGCATGACAGGCTTTTAGCTCCATGTACCAACTGCAGTTCAGTATTTCTGATGAGATCTGTGAAATAAAAACTCACATATCCTCTTAGCTGAATGTTTAACAGCAGGGAACCATAGGTATATATGTGATTTTCCATTCTTTATTTTGAAAATTGTGTCTTCTAGTTCTCCCTTTTTCTCACCCTTCCCTTTATCTTTCATGCTGTTTTCTTGGAGATGGAAACATCTGAATGCAAACCACTTTGATGTCATTCATGAAATTATTGTATTCTGCTACAGCTCCAGAATAATGTTACAATATTGTATCTTGACAGACTTAGGCAAGCAAAAAAATCTTCAAAGTTCTGATCACCAGAAGTGGCTGTAACCATTATCTTACAATAAACATTCAAAATACTTTTGTATTTATTCCTCAGTGGTTTGCACAGCTCCATAACTGTTTAAGTCCTTTGCTGTGATATCACAAATTCGGCATCCATAAGGGGTTAGCTGAGCAGTGGGTGCCTTACCTCTGATGTCACAGCTGCACCACTTGACACAAAGCTTTACCTAAGGCAGCAGCAGAAGGAATGGAGTGGTGGAGGGGAGGAAAAGAAATTCACTTCTGTGCCAAAGTTCCACCATATGTCTATGCTTCCCAGCCAAAGTTTATTTAAATTGTTACCAAATCGTTTTTGTTTGCTTGGAATATCAAATACCACATTTTCCAGCATGTCTTAAGGATAAAGAAAGCTAAAATATTAGCTGGGAAATCAGTTTTGCTCACTGTACAAAATAGTACTCACTGTACATTACAGGAGTAGAAAAGACTTGGTAATTCATGGCCATCAGATTGATGAGGAGAATTTTATTGAATTACTGAAGCTTCACAGCAATGACAATGAGACCCTGGGAAGCTAGCTGAAGAGAAAACAAGATTACACAAGTCCAACAATTCAGAATGAAATCATCAGTCTAATGAGCCGTGAAGTTATCCCCACTATTGTAAAGGAAATTAATTGTGGTTGACAATACCATTCTGTCATAGCTGATAGAACTCAGGATTACATAGATATAGTATGCAGAAGAAAAGTGTCTATCTTCACTACGTCGACCCTGGTGAGCAAACCAACAAAAAAATTGGTTATAATTTCCTGTACACCAAACAATTCCATGGACTTAATTGGAAAAATTGCTTACTGACATTGTGTACTTGTTTGTAATGCACAACACTCATGAATAAATCAAAAACATTCTTAGGAAAATGTCCAGAAGTGCACAGACTTTCAAGTGAAGATATATTTTGAAGTAGAGATAGGTTTCACAGATCATCTAGCCTGCTTCTCCTCTGTAAGAGTTTCTCTATCTATTATCTAGTAGAATCTACTATCCAGCCCTATGAGACATTCAGAGGAATTTAGGAGTGGACATATAAAAACTGAGCCCAGCAGGGTCTCAATGGGAGGATGACACTGTAAATGTGCTTGTTTAATGTCCCACACTCATAAAACCTGTGATGAGTCTGAAATAAAAGTTTATAAGAGGGACAAAGCACAACACTAAGCAGAGTATGTCAAGTAAATTTTGTCAAAGGAAGGTTAATGAGGCAAAGAACTGATTCAACTGTGTCTGTTACTAAATAAGCAGAAGAAATTGTCCAAACATCAGACTTGGTTCCAACAGCACCTCCACAGCCCAAAGCTTCCTCTGCTATTTAGCTGTGAGAGCAGACAATTTTATGTAACCAAAGGAAAATAATTTTTCAGCCTGTAGTACTTCAAAGAAATATAAATGTGTTTTTTTCAGCTGAAGACCACGTTCCTCTAGGCTGATCTGAATGAATATCCACCATGGGAAGGCATGTTTCATGTCAATGTGAATGAGGAATTTGCTGGCTGTGAACTTGAGGGGGGAAAAATCATGATTAAGAAATATCCCCCACTCAGAATCTGACCATAGGAAATACAACTAGAGACATTTTACAGACTAGAACAACTCCTGTGGGGAGCTTGCAGTCTGGTAAGTGTCTCAGCACAGCTGCAGTCCCTTCAGTGTGACAACTTCACCATCAGCTGCCACAGAGAGGCTGTGCCTGCAGAGCTCCACAGCTGAGCCTCCTCCAGACTAGGCTGAGGACAGATTAATTTATTTTCCTATTCTACCAGCTTTGCCTGCAGTGTTTGTTATTATACTTACCAGCCCAAAGATTCACGGCACATGCTGTTTCCTCAAATGTCTGCTTTGTTCAGAACTGTGTGCTCTGAATGCTCTGCAAGCATCATGTCATCATTTCAGGTCACTCCAGGCTTTACCAGAGCCTTACCCTTTAGACAAAGCTGTGCCTTTACCCAAAAGAAAACACATGTTCAGGCAAAATGCTTAACACAGAGAGCTTTGAAAAAGGAGCAAAGGAAGGATCTCAGGTGACCCTTGTTAAAATTTCCCTGTTGTACTGAAAAGGTTCTTTGGCTGTTACTGCTTATGCCCACTCTCACTCCGAGTGAAGCATCCTTTCTGGGTGACACTCCTGTAGCTCTTAAAAACAGATCTAAAGACAAATTGTAGTGACTTTGAGAACATGTTGGACAGCAATTTAATCATTCCTTTTCACCCAAAAAAGCTCAAGGCAAGGAGGGGATGAAATTCAGGACCACAAGCTACCATGAGACCAGAGGAAGTAATTCAGAAGTAGAAACAGCTATCAAGTACACAGAGAAGCTGCTGACAAAATCCATCATTTTTTAAGCAGGCGATGTATTTGATAGACATCCTATGTTCAGCTACGACTTGGAAACCTGAATTTTCAAGATAAGTGCACAAGGGGTTAAAGGGGGTGGAATAGTGTAACAAACCATCAGTCCACCTGAAAACTAAAGTATTTGGGCCTACTACAAGGCCTTGGATTTTTGTTTTGGAGAGTCTTTATTTGGGGGGAAATATTTAAAACTGTGAGAGTATTCTGATATCACGATATCAGAATCAGCCAAAGGTTGTATTTGACGAGGGAAATCAGACAATTGCCAATTAGAGGTGCTTCTCTCCATGTCACATTATAAAATATACATGGAGGTATAAGGAATTTTAGAGTAATTTTATGAATAATTTGTGTATTCTGATTTCTTTGGCTCTAAAAAGCATTACTTTAAAAACTTATTTTATTCAGTGAAGAGACTTTAGACTATTTTGTCTCTAAGTCATGTGTACAGAGATATCCACGCATCTCATTGCATCACAGTTTATCCATTATGAAGGGAAACAGGACATTTTGATTTTTTAAAATAATTTTAGAGAAACTGATATTGCACAGTAGCAACTGTAGTGAGTCAGGTCAAGATTCCTGATTCTAACACCAAAAGATGATAAATGTTTTGAAGGAAAAGCTATAATAGCTATGATCGTATACCATTGCAGATTTTGGAGCAAAATTCCAGCATCCTGAGGCTGCTTCTTTTACCTGCTTTTGTTCTACTAAATAAAAGCCCAGTGCATGCATGATTAATCTCTGCATTCAGTTGCAATAACTTGACTAATTTTGAAGTGAGCTTCCTCAGTGCAGTCTGTCCACCTGCTCATTACTCTTCTTTTTCATTTTCATGCCTGACCAGTTCCTTACAAATGTTCATACTTCCAATTTCTTTACTAGTCTCATCTTGCTATCTGTGGCTGCTCTTGAACAATCCTGGTCCCCCCTGTGTGCATCTGAAAGGTACCTAAAGGTGTAAAACACTGCATGGCAGCAAGAGAGAGTGTGCACATCTCAGCCCTGTGCTCAGCCCAAGTTGGGAATACACCAGTGCAGGAAGCCAAATTGGTCATGAGCATGAATTTCTTGCACAGTACACACAAATATATCCTTCCACTCCCACCCCTTCTGAGGAGACCTGGGTTGTTTGTGTAGGCTGGTGCTTCCTGCTACCCAGTAAACAAATACATTTGTTAAGTAAGGTCACTTTAAATTTAAGAGCTCCACAAAATAGCAAACTACCCAACTGCAGGTCAGTGCACAATCCTCTCTTATCCTATATCTCACAGTGGGCCAGAGCCACGGTCTGGCTTGCAACAAGCAATAGCAATATCTCCTAGTTTGAAAATGCAAATGTTCCTTATAATTTCAAAATTATAGGGAGAATGAAAGAAAGCAGACCTGGGGGCATTTTCAAGAACACCTGGTGATGGAGAGAATTCCAAAGGCACTGACTTGGAGAATAGTTCATCTGTCAGCAGAGCTGCATCACTTTTAAAATAATCAAATTTTCCCTCTCAAGAAAACCCAAGGACAGCGATACCCCTTGAGTAAAATTTAGCTACCATGGCTGGAGTTTACACCCCATAAAAGGACAAGTAGTTCTGTTCTCTCCTGCCATACTCTATGAATTGGACCCTCTCCTTGGATTCTGTTACCTCTCCTACAGCCCATATATCCCCACTCACATCCTGGCCACAGCAGCCATAACTACCATAAGTGAACACACCAAAGCACTTTGGCAAATTCTAATTCTGCAACTCCTTCATAGAAAAATACAAGTGTAGAAAAAAATCACTTAATCATAGATCAGCTATTGAGACATTTTCATGAATATTAGAAAAATACAACTTGAAGCAACCATTTTTCACTGTATCTCACTTTCTTCAACATCCCAACAGAAAACCATACAGAGAGTTGCTTAAAGTGTAATTCACAAAAGCCACACCAACCCTAGAGTAATCATTGCAATGTAGGAACTTACAACCCATAAATGTTGTTTAAAGTACAAGGCTGCATGGTGGTGGCTCTGAGCTGAGGTGGGAGTGCGGGGCTTGTGGGTCACAGAAGGAAAGTAGTTGGGGTTGACAGGAAAAAAGTATCAGTGGCTGTAAATGTGGTGTGGAATGATTTAACTGCTAGCTGGATCTCATTTGTGGCCTGTGAAATTAGGAGCCTTCTCTCACACCTTATGAAGATCTGGTGCATGTGTCTGCAGTGTGAGTGTGGGTGTGAAGTAAAATTAAATATACATTGCCTTGTATCAGCTTTCTTGTACAGGAAATTAACTAGAGTATCATGCATCAAAGCAAAACCAGCGTCATTCAGCTGAGAAGTTATGAGAAGACACTGGTAGGAACTCAATAAGAATGAGTCAAAAGCCAGAAGTACATGACTCATGGCCAGTGTTTTACACAGAATTATAGAGCAGCATTTAAAGAACAGACACAACATCATCTAAACGCCCCCTCTTGTGTTTGTTCTGAAAACGGCACATTTTGCTTGCCAGTCGGCAGTAGGAGAAATCTGCTTTTTAGTTGACAAGTCCCTTACAGCAATGCTTAGTGACACCTTAAAGACTTTAAAACATATCCAAATTTTGAATGTATAGACAAAGTCAAATATCATGTAAAGATTTTTGTAAAAAATCAACTTTCCATGTGCAAAAATGCTTTGCTGTTATAAAGTCACCTCACCTACCACAAAGGTAGAAGGTATCCTGAGGTTCTAAAAATGCTTTTCCTTGCAGAGAAATCTCAGCTGCTCTTTGGAAACACAAGACACTTGCATTTTCAAGTGTATTCTATATTTTACAAAAAAGTTATTGTAGAAGCCCAAAGCAGACAAATGTGAAAGGATATTTTGTTGGACAGCAAGCACAGATTACAGGATTGTAAGGGTGGTGTTCATAGAAAATCACGTGCTAGTGAAGGTTCTAAAGAAAAGGAGTATATGTAACAGGTTCTGTTGCTGTTCAGCAACCTCAGCCTAGAAATTTGGTATGAATAGTGTCAACTTTACATTTTGCCTGGAAATCTGACCACTCAGAGAGTGCAGTATATTTTGTTAAAGGTTTACTGCCTGTGGCTTGAAAGCATTAATATTAAGTACAAGAATTTTAAAGCAAAAGTAAGAGCTGCTTTGGCACAGGTTTTTATAGCTTGCATATTTGAGGTTTATGTAAAATCTGACCCCACAAACTACTCTGATGCAAACTTGCTGATTTAGATGCTGGTGGCACTATTGGTCATGCACTACTCTCATTTGACAAAGTGGGTGCAACTGTTTTTGGCAATAAAATATTACTTTTGTAACATTTTCTGTCACAGAAGTGACTAAATCCTTTACTTCATCATAGAAGTACCTGACAGAAATAGGAGATTGGTTGGAACAAATAAGGGACAACCACACATTGGGAGACTCATTACTGGACAGGCAAATCTAAACTTAAACCAATAAACTGCTCCATGTTATCTGTTGCAAGATGTCACTCCATTTTTCAGCTTCTAACTATTTGAGGAATATCTGTTTGTGATGAAATTCTGAGAAAATGAATACAAGGGCAGACATGTTTTAGACAATTCCATCAGGCCTTGGCAGATTTTTCATTAAATCTCCATTCATTTCAATGACTATTTCAACTAAGGACAAATAAGACATATTTCTGCCTTTTGTCAAGATTCTCAGACCAGTCATAGTTCTTAGAAATCCTCACTCATATGAATTCCTCTGCAAATGTGGTCTGTCCCACTGTATTAGGAAAAAAAAAAAAAAAAAAAAAAAAGGGAAAAAAGGCAAAACCCTACAACTAATAGTGGAGTTTTGAAAGACTCAGACTTGAGTTTTCCCTGTTGAGGTACATGGTCACTTATATGATTCTTCTTATCCAGAATATTGGTAACAGTTTAAAAGCAATTTGAAAGCTCTGGCGTCCTTTTGCTATTTATACTCTTGCAGAATGTTTCATATTTTGTTTGTCACAAAATGACCCCTCTCTGTCTCTACATGCAATCCTCTTCCTGCCTCATTCTTAAGCACTCATGGAAGAGTTCATGGCTCTGAATAGAGAACCACTAGCCATTTTATTGCTGTCTTCCTTAAAACTTTCTTTAAGAAAGTTCTCTGAGAAGTTCCAGCAAGAATGAAGGCAATCATTTCTCTGTGAATTCATTCCAGAGCTAAAGATGGGAGAAATCACATGAAACAACCTAGAATCTGTGTGCTATTATCCCCCAGCTCTGTGGACTCAAGAATGTCTGGTGGATTTTCTCCTACCTCGTGTAGCCAAATCCGTATTTCTGCCTTTGATGGTGATTCATATTACGAGCAATTAGGTCTTACTCAATATTATCTTTCCACGTTCTTCATTGGCCTGAGGATTGAAACTCCTAATGATGGCTGTCCAAAATAAGCCTCTCTGGTCTGTCTTCCATCATCCTAACCACATACTCTGCCCACTCAGGTCACTGGGATTTCACTCCATTCACTGCATTTGGCTCTTCTCAGACCTCCCACAGTTCCTTGTTCAATAGTTCTCTCAACACATCTCTCTCTCTCTAACTGGTCCAAACATTTATCACAGGGATTTATTCTCAAAGATCTGTGACTTTTTTTTTTTTAATTTTTTAGTAGATTGCCTCGTTTCCCCCTCCACATCTCCCAGCAGCTCCACACATTGGCAGCCTGGTCTTTCTCCACAATTGCCTCAAGCTAAACATTGTCTTCAGAGAAAAGCAACAACTGTTCAACTCTGTACTGACTGAACATTGCCCATCACCAAAATGTTGCTGAGTATTCTTGGAATTCATAGGTGAAATGCTTGATTTTGTGACTATCTTTAGAAATTATGAGTTCAGTGGTTTTGATTAAACTGCTATATTTATGAGGTTTTACTAATGCCTCATTAATATTTATTAAATGTTTTTATGACTGTTTTATTTTTGTCTGTCACCTAAACAACAAAGTTTCAAAGCTAAAATGTAATTTCTGACTTCATTCCAAGTATCTAGCATGAATTACACATGCATTACCATGTGTACTTATCTTCCCACAGCTATTGTTTTTTTTCCTGTTCCTGACCACCAAGTTACACAATTCCAATATTGCATATTTATTGCAGATTAGCATGGAGTTTTCCCATACAAACAATAGTTTTATTACATTTTACCCATATTTACATTTTTTGAAAATCAAATCCTCTAGTATTTGATTCCATGGCAGAGAGGGAACATAATATGCTATAAAATTAGCCTTAAATCATGTAAATATCCCCTAATTCCTTTACCTCCAGGCAAAAGATGGTATCTCTGAGAGAAGAGATTTTTAAAGCTTAAGGACTCCTATTTTGCATCCAAGCAATAAAAGCCCCTGAAGTACTGCTGTTACCTTTGTATCACTATTTGTAAAGAACAAAGGCCTTTTTAAGCAGTGAAAAGCATATTGGTGCAATTAAAGTCTGCTAATAACAACTGAAATTATTTTCATAAGTCAGTGCAAACTGGGGTTTTAATCTTCGGTGAAAAGTTTAAATCAGGAATTTCTATAACACTGTAATTACTGTAAAAACTGCCAACTGGTAAGGAGTTAGAAAGAGATTTTATCTTGTGTTCATCTGTCCATATTTTTTCCATTTTATATTGCCTTGTAAGCTCCCTCTTTATCCAGAGCTTTAATTTCATTCTCACACTGCTTTTAGTCTTTGGCAGAATGGAGTAGAAGCACAACTTCTGTCAAGTTTTAAAACTAGTTGGGCTGTAAGGAAATGCTGTTTGGAAGAGCATTGCGTTTTAAATGAAAGTGCAAAACAAAAGCATTAAGCCAGAAAGAAACAAAATGAGATCCAGAGTACAATGCAACGAGAGCACGGGGAGGCTGGACATCGCTTCAGCACGGTTTTGTGGAAGCTGACTGGGAAGGAAGTTATTCTCTCTGCTATATATTTTGCCAATGGAACAAACAGTCCCTGGCATTTGGGAAAGAGCCAGCAGCATGCGATAATGCCAACAGACTCAGTTAAAATAATTTATAAATACTAGTATTAAGGAACTGCTTCTCTTGCAGGTGTTTGAATGGCTGCAAAGACCTCATATTGCAGCTTGCTGGGTGGATATCACACAGACTTTTTTCTTTGCATAGGCACCAGAGGCTTGCCTTCAGAAAGCTTTGCCTTGCAGAAGGCGTTTCCCGTGCCATTCTGGCCTAGTTTAATGTTGCTAAACTGCCCTTCACACCAACAGCCATGCTGAACTCATATGGGCCCTTAAGCCAAAGGACACAGGGAAGGACTGGAGGCAGAGGAGTCCTGAAGGCTTCCCTGCATGAAGGGCTGATGGGAATTGAAATAAATAGGGCAAGAGATCTTTCTCCTTTTTAATGCCTTTATTAAAAATCAGTTTAGGTGGAAGAACCGACGGGTCTGTGCTCACACCACCGCTGCTCCCAGGAGAGAGACTCGGAGGAGGAGGAAGAAAAGCGCAGCTGTGCCCACTGGTCTGTGGCCAGAGCTGGGGGTTCCATCCTCAGGAGAGCATCAGGAGATTCCCTGTTATTTGGTTTGACATTCAGTGTCCTCTGTCTAGCTGACATCTTTGAGGTTAGGGTGAGGGGTAAGAAGGGTCTTAGTGGACACTGGATTCTGTTCCTCACGTCTAGACATCACTTGGATCCCTTAATTCCATGTTGGCTTGTTGTTTTAGGGGTTTTTGCTAGGTTTGGTGAGGGGTTTCCTCATCTGCATGCCAACTCCGATGTCCCCTCCTCTTCACCATCTTGGTGCCATCCTCCAGGAAGCAGCAGGGTGTTACTGGACAAAAAGGGGAATTCCCAACCATCAACCACAGGTAGGTAATGAAAAACTATTAACAACAGGTGATCACAACAACAAACAGTTAGAACTCCACCGTGGCAGCAACTGGCCCAACCTGCAATCTTTTAAAAAATGGGCAACTTTTCTACTCATAACAGGAATCCTCCCTTTACCCTGCATTCTTTTAGTTATTCTGTGTAGAACGTAGGACCTCTAGACAAAGGAGTGTCTCTGCTCTCAGGCCCAGCCTAGAGTCCCTGAAGGAGGCAGAGACACTTTGGTGATGCTCAGCTCCCTGCATCCCCTGTGTGTGTCCCTGGGCAGTATCTCAGCCAGGCCAGGGCAGGCTGATGCTGTTCCCCCTGCAGAGGAGTTACCTGTGCCTCTGCCACGAGGGCTCGGTGTTACTGGGAGCACAAAGCAGAGAGTGCATTACCCAGCAAATCCACCCTGTACTCACAGAACAATTTTGGAGCACAGGGTCAGTCCCTTTAAGTCTCCTGGTGAATGCATTTTCTTAATTTAGACATAATTTGTTTAAAACTGGTTGGTCCTACAAGAAATTTAGTATCGGTGTCAGTGTTTTTTTTGAGTCTGGTTACACATAACGGAAATCCAAACACATTAAGATTAGGGCAGTCTGGCACCTAACTTTAACTCTGCCCTTCCCTGATACCACAAGTAGCAAAAACATAGGATTGGAGAATCTCATCTTCTTTTAAAAATTAATTATAAATATTAAACACTTTCATTATATTAATATAATTACCACAGAGTTAAAGATGTGTGAGAGCTTTAATCTCTGTTGAGCACCTTAATGAGTGTGTAACTTTTAAGTTTAATCATGTTTTCCAGCTTTGAATTTGATGCAATTGAAACAAATCTGAAAAATATTTTTCCTTGAATTAATTGTTTTCTTGGGTCTAATGCCATCTTAATTTAGTTTTCTATGAGGGTATACCAAGTAATTATTTTATAAAATTAGTAGCTATCAGCCTACATCAATGGAAAAACTCATTTTTCAAGAGATTTATGCAGCATGTTGAAAAATACTTTGCTTCAATTGAATTTAATACACTAGCAGTAGGAAACACAAAGAAATGTATTAACTTTATAGCTCAGTAGTTATATCTTCATGTATTTGCTTTTAAATAAAAATCTTAACAGTTTTTCACATTATTTAATTTTTGTACACGTTTCCTAGTATTACAATGTTATTGGAATTTGATAACAGGGTGTATTTCACTAGGCACAGTTCTTAAAGCAGAACACAAAAGTGTTATAGCAGAACACAAAAAGTAAGTTCTAGCAGGCAACATTGCAGTTTATACGTCTTTATCTTAGAATTACCTTGTCTCTGGTGTAAATAGGTTAGTTTTCCATATGTTGCTACAAATTGGTCCGTCAATAAATGCCTTTGATCAATATCTAGGGCGAAGCACCACCCTTTGATTGTGATATCTATTTCTTTAAGCCACTCAATAGTAAATGCTGATAAGAGCAGAGATAAAAGGTTACCAACAGCCTGAGGTTTGGAATGTGGTTGAAAGCTAAGATACCCACAAATCAGTGGGCTGCTGTTTAAAGAATGGGATCATCCACAAGAAACACTAAGAGTGGGTGTTTTGCATGTTACAATCATGACTGCTATCCTTGCTTGCTATTGATGCAGAATTACTAATGACCAAGTACTGCACTTTGAAAAGGCAGAAATTAAATTAAAGGTGGAACTTTTAGGACAAATCATTTATGCATAAAACTGCTGTAGATAAACTTTTGTTTTTATACCAAAACCTGGCAATCTAGACATGTTGGGTAGTGGCAATACCTACATTTGTGGAGTCACAGTCAATGCAGGAAAACATGAAATACATGAGGTTTAACTCACTCAGTGCAGCCAAGAGGGGTGATTGCAGCCCTGCAGTCAGATCTGCCAGGTGAGCTGTGGTAGAGGCTGATACAACAGAACACTGACTCCCTTTGAAGAAAATGAAGATGAAAATGACAGCTACTAGCAAGAACATTTATACAGATTTCTTTTTTGTCATAATCTCTTTCAATGCAGTTGGCAGTGCAGTATGGCTCAGTCCATGCCACCAGGTGATAATGGCACCTTACTCTCTGTGCTCCCATTGCTTGGAAGGGGGAAATTCAACCTCAATCCACTGAAATTTAGACAAATGGCACCATCTACATCCTGATATGAAGTTGATTGTGATGCCTGCTTTAATGCTTTGCTGAATGAGGACTAAACAAAAAAGAAAGCCAAGCAGTATCTCAGCATTATAGGGGGGCTGGGAAAAATCAGTCAAGCTCTAAATAAGGAAACACAGTTCACTGCACTATATGGGAAATACCTAATTTTGGCAGAAGCATGTTACAAGCAATTGCATAATAGGAAGAGCAATGACTATGTGAGTAACAATTTGCTCTGTTTGTGACACTCATTTTCTCTTCCCTTCAGCACTTTTTGACAACTAAAAAATACTTGAAACCTTTCTTTTCTGATTATGTAAACATAGTTTGCTCTAAGTTAGGATATCATCTACACCTAAAGTTTCTGCAAGAGTCTTCCACGATGTGTTTATTGCTTCCTCTGACAGGACACTCAGCATCAGTTTTTTGGGGCATTTTTTATTGAATGCCCACAAAGGCACACAATATGGTTGAACAAGTGATTATACCCAAAATCTGAGCCTATCCAATACTCTGTGCTGCAACAAAGCCCTGTCTGAGACCAAGACTGGCCCTGCCTTCTGGCAGTTTCTAGTCCGTTCAGGATAATTATTCAGACATTCACAAAAGAGTATTAAAATTAATACTTTGTTTGTAAATACATATTTTCCATGAAGCTCACAGTTACTTCTAGTCACTGGGAAAGCTCTCAGAGTGATAGTAAAGCTTAAAATATATCCCTAGAAGGCAAGAATATGAGTATTAAAGTTAAGCTAAGAAGCAGATAGTAATACAATAATTTTTCTGAAGTGGTGGCTGAGCTTGTTTTACTTAGTAGCTACATAGTTGTTAGCTATTTTACACATATAACTATCATTTGGTTACTATGCAGTACAGACTGCAGTAGTCATTGGATAATTGTGTTTGTTTTATTTAGTTGAAGCTCATGGACTCAGCTGCTTTTTTTCTCACTTCAAAAGGGCTGAGTTTACCCCCAGCTTAGCAACCTCACTCAGCTCCGCGGAGGAAGTGAGAAACTGCAGATGGGATTTATCTTACCTAAATATAGCTGCCTTAAGGTGAGCAGTCTAGTCTGGACAATTACCCAGACTTCCTGCATGGCCAGAGAAAAACTGCAGTCATTTTATGCAATACATTCCATCTGCCTTGCATGCTTTATTACAGTTCCAGCTGCACCACTATGAATCCATGGCTATGCTCTCCTAAACCACCATGGAGTATGGGCTGTTCCTTCCACTTCTCTCAGCCTGCAGAACACTCCAGGGTGCTCCTGGAGCGCTGTGTCTGAGGTCAGCTCTGCATGGCCTGTCCTACCTGGCTGTTCTTTTCAACCAATGCTCTGACTTCAAAGCATCCCTGCTGATGTTCTTTGCTACCAGATGCAGGCTGTGAGATGGTTAAGCTAGAGACACACACAAACGGCTGAGGGGGCAAGGACAGGCTGCAGCAGAACGCCGATCTCATGGGGCTGCAGCAGCTCCAGTGGCCGTGGAGCAGAGCCATGGCCCAGGCTTTTGGGAGCTGAGATTTTGTGTAAGACCAAACTGCTGAGAGGTCACACACAGGAGTTTCCTCCTTCATCTCTCCACTGTAGCTATGACTGTATGGAGAATTTATCCTATTTCAAATAACAAATGGGTAAGTTTAAAGCTTCCTCCTTAGCAGAGACTTCAACTGACCTCTCAATTTGATTTTGTCTTAAACAGCCTTGTAGACACCACAGAACATGCTGAATTTCTCAGCTGAGCAGCTACTATCTGAAAATTGGCATCTCTTAAACCATTTTTTGTATGAAGATTGTGTTTTCAAAGCCAAGTCAAACCTGACAGGCTAAATTACTCTTAGAACTTAAGGTAGTATCAGGTAAAGCAAGTACTTTAAGAATGTGTTCCTTTCTGCTTTCAGGAGTGAATTACCACTTCTCAGATAAGACTGAGCAACCAATACATATGTATATGAGGACTTACCTGGTGAACACCAAATGGGAAAACCAAAGACAAATTAGCATAATCCGTTTTGGGGATTATAATATAATTGATTTTTTAAATACTAGTTAAAACCTTTCTCTTTGTAAAGACATTGTCCCTGGTAGACTGAAGCTCTTCTGCAGAAAAATTCTTCAACAGAAAACTTTTCTTCCCCAAAACATGCTATTTTAGTCTTCTATTCCTTGTAGATCAGTAAATGGTTTTGTAGTCTCTCTACCTCATGTAATGAGGATTCACAGCTTTTGCAAATATGTTTTGAGAAGAAAAAAGGACTTGAAAGACTGCAGTCTTAAGGGACCATATAATCTGCTGTTTTACTCAATCTTATCTTCATGGTAAACTCCATAAACTGCCTACTCATGCAGCATCTAGCCTGTTTGCTTGATTAGAGTCTTCAGTTGCTGTTGTAAAGAAAAGAAATCAGGAATTCCCAGTGTTAACAGCTCTCATATTTAAGAGCAATTACTGCAATATATACCTAAGGATGGGTGGTAGAATCATCAGGGATTTATTTGAACATGTTCTACTATTTCAACATTATCTAGAAGAAATAATTTGAGTAAGATGTTTGTCTAAATTGGCAGGAAGCAACTACATAAGGCTGAAATTAAAGGACATGCACTTATTCACTGTGAGTTGAAAGAGAGTTTGATTATTCTTGTGTAGTTTGAAATTACATCTAATGTCATGAAATTGTACTTGCAACGCTCAAATAGGGTTGGTTGTTCTAATCTTGCAGTGGTTCTTTTAAACGTTCCCTGCCATCTCACTTGCTTGGACCTAACAACCAAGTGACCTATGTGTGAGTTAGCAGAACATTGGTTAAAATGCTGTTCCAGTGGAAAAGCAATCCACCAAAAGAAAAGAAAAATAAAATTCTCTCGTGTCAGTTCATTGGACCATTTTCTACTCTGCTAGAGCTGTCACAAAGGAAGGGGAAAAAGCAAACATTCAGGAAGGGAATGTGACCAGTCATTCCAGAGGATGCAGAGCTTTGAGTACAACAAACCTCAGATCTCAGTCTTACAAATGCTTTCATTTGATCTGATAGGAGATCTCCATGCTGCTGATAACATGTTCTCACATGATCCCCTGTGCTGACACTGCAGTTAAGTATACCTGGGCCAGGCACCCCATGTACAGCAAAAGGGCTTTGCAGCACCAGCAAACCCAACCACTGGACAAAAAAAAACAAAACAAAAAACAAAAAACCACAAATAAAAAAACCTTCACTTTTTGAATTCTTATAGGCAAATTGAAATTCAGGGATGTCAGTTCCCTGGTCTAGATCATTGGATAGTTATCCAATTGCTAGATCTGGCACAGGAGGAAATGTCAAGTTATGAGCAGGAAAAGCTCCCTTTGGTAGTTCATTAGTTCATTCCTACATCATCTTAAAGCAAACATGAGATGTGAGACTACGCCCAGGCCACAATGGATATCAGGTGTATTTCTGAAACACAAAGGATGAAACACCATCTGTACATGCGATACTATCTGCTGTAACTTTGTTACATCTTTTTGTGAATGTTGCCTGGTTTATGCTTTTAGGGTTCATCCTCTCTGCAGCAGCTGCTGTGGCTGCCCCATCCCTGGCAGTGCTCAAGGCCAGGCTGGATGGGGCTCTGAGCAGCCTGGGATAGTGGGAACTCTCCCTGCCCATGGCAGAAAATTGGAACTATTTGATCTTGCAGTCTCTTCCAACCCCAACCATTTTACAATTCTAGGATTCTGTTCTTCTAAGACCATTTTCAGCAAATGTTTTTTCTACTGCTATAGTCATTATTCTGAATATCAATCAATATTACACAACATTCTGAATATGATTTCTGGTTTTGATCTGTTGATTCAAATAAAATGTGTCTTTAATTAACTTCTGAAAGGAAATATTATATGTGCTGGGTAAAAAAAATGCCATTTTTACCAGCCCAGACAGACTCTGCTCTGCTAAAAAAAATGCTGTACATAAATCCACAGTATAACATGAATACTGAAGGGACTCAGCTGTACACAAAGTATGGGTTACAAGCCAACAGCTCCATGATATATTTTTGTGTTTGTTTTGTATAATTGATTTTTATACCATGTATTTCTTCCTTGTTTCATGAGGCATAGGTATGGGAGCCCCTTAATGTAAAAGTTTTTTTTTTCTTACTTTGCACCTTCTCAGGACTTTCCTGCTAGTCATCTAGGTCATATCTTGCAACTTCCACCTCTTCAGGGGACAGAGAGGCTTCACCTTCCAGTCTGCTGCACCTTCCTCACTTCTAGTTGTTGCTTGCAGATTAAACAGACCTCTAATTTTCAGCCAAATGTCTGCCTTCCAAAACCTGGAAATTAAGTCCATCTAGTAAATATAATAATCATCACTTGGCATTTTAAAGGGGGATCCTTGCATACAGTTCTCTTAACACTTCTCTGGTTTTGCTTCCTGCGACAACCTGTTGTGAAATAAAGCATATGCCAATACTGAAAAAAACTCCTGCATTTTTTAAAAATATGAAAATACTTTCCAAGGGTGAAGATAACGAGAACAGTAGTTGTTTCATTATATAATTGTTCAGAAAATAGAGCAGGAAATCAGTAATTGTTGTGAACCAAAAAATAAGATATAGAAATGCCTTAGTGGAAAAAAATGTCTAAGATGAAATTCTGACCCTTAAAGCAGGTGTTTCCCATTGATTCCTACAAGGTGAGGATTTTATCACTAGAATATGTACTAATTATGCTTACTATTAACTCTTTCATCCTGCCCATGAGACAGGAAACTCCGATTTTCATTTTTCTGTCTTAGAGCAACCTGGGGATGTGCAGTGCTCACTCTCACAGCTTTCAGCAGAGCCCAGGCCAGGGCTCAGCATCATGTCAGTGATGTGGTCACATTGTAAAAAATGCTTGGTCTCAGGTTATTCTGTCTGTTTTCTACAGCAGCTGGAGAGAGGGGTAACATACAACACTTGGAGTTTACCTGCATAAACCACAGAAGCAATGAGTTACTTCTAGCTTCAATTAGCCGAGCATCTTCCCATTTTATACAAATGAAACAATAATGTTGTGGGGCCTTTCATCTCCATGAGCTTTCATGGTTTTCATTGTGAAACAGTTCTTGGGAAAACATGAAGCTTGAAAGTGGTTAATGAGGTTGCCCTGGTGCCATTAATTTAACAGAGAAGCACAGAGGATGACTGTCCATAGTTGCCACAGAAAAGATGCAAGATACTACCCAGCCTCTTTCATCTTCTGAGAAAACACCCTAAAATAGCTCTAAAATATGAAATGTGGAGAAAAATTAGGAGCAACTTGGTTATTCACACCTCTTCATCTGCAGTGCAATGTAACACCCAGAGAATTAACATTATATTTCTTCATTTTTACATAGTTATATTACTATCTCCATTGACTCTGCTGAATCCTCAGAGTACAAAGGATTGACAAATATTTAAGTATCCATTGTTTTTATAATGAAAACTACAGAATTATAGCTGTGTTTGTGAACAAACACAAGCCCAGGCTGCAGATCTATGTGATCAGCCATGATGTTAAACTTTTAGCACAATCCCTGGGACAATTTTAGTCTGTGCCAAAAAAACCCCTAATCTCCCAAATTGCATCTGAGGCAATGAACATTATCAACACAGAGCCTGGATTTGGCTTCCTGATACCAAGGGAATTCAACCATGAAGATGTGAGCAGTGTCACAACCCTTAACCATGGGGCCTGTTTTATTTATTGCTACAGATATAATCTAAGTGTGTCAAAGAAGAGGAACTGTATTTTCTGATACAGCTAAAGAAACCAAGAAGACTGATACTACCACATTCTTGCGCATGGCAGCTACAATTACACACCATTCCATAAAAATTTAGTCATGTAAAAATACTCTTTAATGTATCTTAATGCTATGCTGATGTTTTATTATTTTCATTGTTAAAATCTCATAATTATATCATTGTTTTTGATAAAAATATATGCTAGATGTTGCTTTAAGAGCTAAAAAAATTTGTCTTCTGACTTGCATCATCAATAGAATCTTGTCTAGTATGTTCATCATACTCATCAAAAATTGAAATGTGTTACATTTAAAAATGTTTGTAATTAGCAAATTCTTGCCCAAGCAGCATCCTACCTCAATGGAAATAAGAAGTCTGTGTAGATGTTCCAAAGGAGAACAAATCAGAGGATTCTGATATTCACATCACTTGTCATTTGGTATGGTGTAAAAGCTGCAGGTTTTTCCAATACCAAAGTGGAGAGGAAACAAAACTAAAGTTATAAATCAGCCAAGATTTAATAGCACTATAGAGAAATCAAAGCAGTTACAAGACACTATGTGTTTTACATGAATGTTAAAATTAATGTACGTTGCTTTTTAAAATAAAGAGTAACATCCAAGCATGCATTTCTATCTCCTTTGAAAAGATAAGTGTTCCATCTGCCAGTAGTCTCTGCCTACAAGGCTGGGTTTATCTTATTGTATATTTTCCATATCTAATGATCAACAGTGATCTCTGCCATGTGGAACTGCTTTGGCATTTGATAATTTTTATCTTATTTTCATTTAGCACTTTAACATATGATTCATAAAAAGCAAAATTAGGTTGCCAAAGTCTGTGTCTCAACCATCATTTTAGTTATGTCTGCTTTCCTGTTTTCTAATAGTACATATATATCATTGGAATTTAATACCAGTAATTGCCTGAGCATTTCCCTCTTCTTACCCTTCAACTCTTATGATGGTGAGAATTATGCTGCATTCTTCATTGCAGAAGGTGAGAGAAATCTGGCAGTAAGTTTCTGCAGTTATAATGCTGTTCAAACTGGAAGCACCAATGCGTGATGTGGATATGTGATAACATTTCTGAGAAGAAATATGATCAGAAAAATCATTATACAAGCTGTGGTTTCATTTAACCTTTTTAGTCCATGAACATGTTTGAAGTTTTCTTAGAGCAAATTTAATAATTTCAAACATCCTCAGACTTTCTGGCCACCACTGTCCTTTGCTGGCATGTGGATCTCTGAAACTTGAATAGCTGGAAGTAACTTACACAGTCTGTTCATGCTACCTTTGCTACTTACACTTTAATCCAGTATAAAGCAAATAAACTTTCATCTTCTAAGCGCTTAAGCTAATTACATTTAGACAGAATCTCAAGTACTGGAATCAGTTCTATATACAGCCATTAAAAAGACAAACATCATAAAATCCAGATGCAAGAAACATGGCAACTTAGTCTAACAAATTTTCTTTGGCGTGAAATATAAACAAAACTGTATCAGCCACTGTGGCCCTTTAGATCTTCAACTGTTAATCAGTGTTTTCAAATAAAAACTTCTTTTACTATGATGGTTATACACATGTACATTATTACTAAAATGTACTTTGATTCAAATACCAGTGGATGTTAGCCTAACTTGTAGAATCTTTGAAAGTATTTTTGAAGAATAGTAATCATGAGTTGTAGAATAAATTTCATTTTAATTTGATACTGTCTATTATTTTTCCCATTTAAAGATTTTCTGTAGTTTCATTTCTATGCCACAAATATTGGGGAATTACTGTTTTTTCAAAACCTACTACTAGAGTTCATAATTTTAAAGTCCTTTTCAAATCTATCCAAGTTTCAACACAAGTTAACCCTCCAAGCTTTGCAGTGTTTGATTGTTCTCTCACATTGCTAGCGTAAAACTGTTCCATCTTCAGTGCTCTGATGCCCAAGTTCACACCCAGTTCATATTGTTGCTCATCACCTTAAGTTCACAAGGCTGTTTTACATAAAAGTAAGCCCCAATTATTCTATGAAATTTATAAGATCTATAGTGTACCACTTGAGATAACTTGGGAGTTTTATGCCTTATTAATTAATAGAAACTTATTTACCACTGGGTTAATTTCATAGAAGGTACACTGTGAATGAGTGTGAAGTCCAGCTCCTTTTATGTTACAAAAGTAATTAAAAAAATTATCATCTGGCAACATCCTGAAGGCAGCCTATGAGCTGGTCTGCTTTGGAGTCATGAATCCTCAGTGCCTCTGAAGCAAAGGTGACAACTACAGCTCATCAGGGACCTCCTGTCATGTAATTTTCATCAATGCCAATCAAAATGAAAACTTCTCAGTGGGATATTTGCGCCAGTTCTAATGAAGGTGCGATTCTTGTCCACAATAAGGAGGAGAGTAACCCACATTAGTCAGTATCAGGGATATGAGAGAAAACAGTTCAGGATTTATATCTAGTAACTTTATTTTTTTTAAGCAGCTCCTATAAAAAGGCTGAGAAGATGCACCTCAAAAGAAGCAGATGGAGCCATTCATGTGGGATTCAGGAGCCTCAGGCAGGCACAGTTACAGCAGGACATGCTGAAACTGATCCTCCTCCTTTTTGGCTGGAAATTACTGCCCCAGAGCTCTGCTGGAGGAAAGAATCATGTTCCTTTTACTTCAGAAAGAGTTAAATTAAACTGTGAGTGTAGGTGTTTTGGTGTAGTTTGGCGCAGGCTAAGTGTGTTTTTGTTACTCTTCCCCCATCTTGCTGCTGGCAAAGAGAGATGAGATAACGCACAGTAGGTGTGGCTTGAGCTGGAGGAACCACCTCCACTGCCTCAGATTCCTGTCCTCTGCCTCTCACACAGTCCGTGATGAAGGCTTCTCCTAACACAGGTTTAGATCCTAACTACTGTTTGTCTCATTTTCTTCTGCTGTGAGATAGGAAATGTTGTTCCTTACGTCCCAGAAGCTGACAGTGAAAGGCTTGAAGAGCAGAAAGGTGAGATATTCCAGGATTCAATCCTTCCCATGGCTGCTGCACTGCAAAATGCTTAAAATTTGACTAAAAGCTGCCTAAGAAAAACTTCTAAGCATATTCCATTATTTGGGTACCAAACAGCAAACCAAATGACAAACCTAACTTGACCAATCCTCTTGGCTCAATAAATTTCTGAAGCTCATTAAAATAACTTTCAGTGTGACACATTTGTTTACACCTTTAAAAAAGGACTGATCAGGATTTGTCATTGTTGCTGTTGTTATGTTCCTGCTGGCATACCCTGAAACATGATCATTTCAAGGACAAAACGCTTTAAAAAGAGAACAATAATTCTTGTGCTTTGAAAGGAGCCAGTACTACACAGGTCACACTCCAACTTCTTCACAGGGGACTGCCAAATCTTTTTTAGTGCTTAGAGGCACTCCTTCCTTCACCTAAATAAGCAATAAACCAGCAATACAATGTTTATAACTCAGTTCTAACAACTCATGTTATTCCTTTTCCCCAGGAATGCTACAGCCCCTGAGCTTCCTCACAACCTTCCTGTGACATCAACTTCAGGCATTTTGCACAGGGAAATACTAAATATGCTTTATTTACACATTGCCTTGTTAGCACATCTCACACATTAGTATACATTAAATCAAAATATTTTAATTTTTGACTCTCCTTACGCTCTAATTAATACACTGTGCCTCCACAGAGGTTATACTTACAGGGAAGCTGTCCATATCATCCACATCAGAGCAAGCATGATTCATAAGGTTCTTCAGAAATATCACCTATATGTGTCTGAGGAAATTCCAATTTCAGTGGATTTGAGTAAGGATAATGCCTTACCTATATCAGAAATTAACTACATATATTTAAATTAATTACAATATTTAAACATTTATGTAGTTGCATTGGTGCAAACCTTTGCTAAAATCAGCTTATTTATCATAAATAATTAAGAGAACAGGTCTGATATTTCTCAGGTCAATGCAGACTGTTGCACAGTGAGGGTTAGAATTAGATGAAGTATGTAGGCCAGTCTCAGAGCAAGTTTTAATAACTGATGACACCATAGATCTCCAAATGCATGGGTAGTGGGTAGCACTGGATTACTTTCCACCAAAAGCCAGCATCAGTTGGATGAATAGTTTCCATGGTGTTCTCTTCCTGTGCAGATTATTTCTCACAGCCATTGGATTTCTAATTTACATATACATCTTAAAGCTAAATAAAAGTCATTTTTTGTTTCACACAGTGCTCATAAACTTACAGCTTGATTTCCCCCATGGGGAAAAGTGGTCTACAGGGAAAGATAAGGCCAGTGACCAGTGTGCAATCATTGTAGAATTAAGAATCTGATTTAATCTAAGTGTTTGATCATGTCTAAAGTACAATGAGCCAGTCAATGTTTTTATATAAAATGCTGTTGGAGCAGTATACAGACACTTAGAAGGTCTCTCCTAGCCATATATTTTATTTTGGGATCAATTTGATCTTAGCATACATTTACCATAATGCTTCAGTAGGGTTAAAATTCAGAGGCCTTTTTCTCCTCTGAAGTTGGATCCCTGATGCAGCAAGGTCACATCTCCTTTCTGGCTGCTGTGCAAGAGGGTCTGTCTGACACAGGGCATTCAAGGACATTTATAATGGATGTTCAGCCAGTGAAGGAGTACCAGGCTTGAGTTACTCAAGCTACAATTCCCATCAGGCAGCTGAAGGATTCCTAGGGCAGCATGCCAAGGCTGGGCACTTGGGCTTGTGTCTGTAAAAATGCCTCCGCTTTCATTTTCTTGGCTTTACTGACATTGCATTCCAAAGGAAGACCTATTTCTTCAGATGCCCACCCTAATAAATGTGTTACTTGAAAATACACTTTCCAATAAAAAGCTAAAGAGCAAAATCCTTAATATACTGTTGAGCCAGCCATGTGCTTTGCTTCTTTAACCAGAATGACAGGAAAAGTAACTGTCAGCATTTTCTTAGACACTCACACATTCAGCTTTTCCAAATGACATGGATATCCCATTGCAATATTTGAACTCTGTTAAGAACAGCAGTTTCTTCTAAGGATGGGGGTGAACTTTGGTAACTACTTTTCCTTTTCTTTGTTTTTTCCCCCAAAATACATAGTTTTAGTGAGGGTCCAGTGGGCCGTTAAGGACTGTCTTTATTTTGGCTTTCCTTTTGACTGAACCCTTTATAAGAGATGTTGTGTGGTTTCCCTTTAGAAGAAGAGGAGTTTTGTGAGTAGTTAAGGGCAAAAAATTGAATTTGTTAGTGGTGCATTCCACACTTTTATGATTAAGCCAATAGCACATGTCTATGTAACTGGTACATAACATGATACTAAATCAGCCTGCATAACTAAATTGCAACATACCATTGATTTTAGTCACTAATAAAACACATACATGTGTTTCAAGTGGTTTTAATTATCTGTTTATTATTAAAGCATGTTTGCTTTGCTGTGCTTCTATAAAGTTTTCATGTAAAAAATAATTTTTCTTCCAAATTTAAGCTCGACTGTAATACTTGATACATTTTTGGACCAGGCAAACAGTGTTAAATGGCCATTTACCAAACCATTGTTGTTTAACTTTGACCTCCTAAAGGTGGCACAGAAATCATGTCTGGGACTTGGTGTTCAGGGAAAGATAATTAAAGGTCTGATGGGTTGCATTGATAGGACTTTGTCATTAGCTGCACAGAAATAAAACACTTGAGCTGAGGGCAGAACAATCTGTAAACCTGACTAGCAAACTCACAGCTCTCTGCTCACAGTCAGATCCCTTCTCTCTCTGATCTGATAACTCCTGCCTCTGTTATTCCCTGTCTTCCACTCTTCATTTTGTTTCTATCCCTTCCCTGACAGCAGAACTCTAACTCACTCTCACTGCTCTTTCCTCTCTTCCTGATCTTGCACAGCACAGTGTGACTTGGGGATTTGGAAGCTTTCCTGTGTCGTAGATGTGTTTTCTCTCCCAGTTTTGCCATTTTCCTAAGTAACGCTGTTCAGAGCAAATCTGCTTAATTACAGCATTTTTTTCCACATCTCTGACTTACTCTTTAAGCTCCCCATCTTTCTGTATCCACTCATCTCTCCACTCAGGTGGCATCTCACTAAAATCTATGGAGAGGAAATCAGCAAAGGCTTCTGCTTTGTCTTGCTTTCACTTCTCCACAACTTTCCTTTACCTTTGAGGCAGAGATGCTGTAGCACTTCTCAGAGTTCTGCTTTCCACAGCAATCCCATCTTCCACAGCAATCCCATCTTCCACAGCAATCCCATTATCTTCCACTTCAGTTAAAGGAAAATGGAAAACAGAGACATCCATGTTACATTTTTTTATAGCTGTTCATCTCACTCTTCCATTTTATCCTTTACTCTTCTTGTGGCTTTTGGCACTTTCCCCTTTCAGTACAACCTCACTACACTTTATCCCAGTCACCTCCCTGCCCTTGTCTCTCTTGCCAGTGCCCTATTTACCTCCTGCTTTACAGGTTCACTGAATGAAAAATTGAGCTTCTCCCCTCTGGTTCCATCCAGGGCCAAATTCTAACAAAACATTGATTGACAAGGTCTTTTTAAACTTTTAGATTATGTATCCTTATCCTGCTTAGTATCTCTCCCTCAGTTTCCATTATTGGCTCACAGATATTAACAGAAATATAATGGTGCTCTCTGCAGCTTATACTCACTAATTCTGAAACAAGGATCTACATTCCTCTTCCAGCTTTGTTTGTTATGTTTGGGAGGAGCTATTGACAAACATTGACAGGATGTGGTTTCTTTACAGTCAGAATCCTTGCGCCTTGATCTCTGGGGATGATTAGGCAAATGCTAGATTACTGCCCTGCAGAGACCTTTATCACTACTTTTGATAAAATAATTTTATATTGCCTAGTTTCCCTGAACTCATTTGTCTGCATCTGTTCCTTTGTCTTATCCTTAGATGATTTTTGAGGCAGGACTGTGGGGTTTATCCAAACTTCACAGAACTCTTCCCACAGTGGAGTTTCAGTCCATGACTAAGGCACCAGTTGATTTTGTTAGTAACAGCCATACTTTAAAGGCTTAACTGAATTTCAGCTGTACCTAAAAGCACATAATTGTCAATAAACCAGCTCTTATTTTTATTGGAATTGTTTAAATTTAAGGCCTTTTTCAGTAATTTAGTCTTCTTTGTAATTAGCAATAGTGAGAAACATATGGTTACTCTTTTTGATCTGAGCAACTAACCATATTTTGAGATCTCATAGGTTACTCCCAGGGGACTGAGAAATTGATGGGGTAAGTATTCTTTGATGTTTATTTTTCTTTATTTCTGAAAAGGTTTATTTCTGAGAAATAAATTACATTTTTCTTGAAAATATCAGGATTTAAGCTGCTAGAAATTACGCATCTCCAAGTCAGTACCCAAGCAATAACACACTCTGTGGACTTTTCCTAAGGCATAAATGAGCATTAATTCTTTTTATGTATTCAGTTATTACTGAGCTTTCCCCCACTTCTGAATTTGAAGTCTCTTCTACATACACGTATTTCCATGCATGTTCCAAGCTAAGCAAAACTGCTTCACTATTTTATTTGGATTTCTGTTTTGAATCTGGAAACTCCTGCTTGCCTACATGGAGGGCTTGAATGACCTCTTACAAATATTATAAATAAGCAGCAAGTTCATCTCTATGAAAATAATGCATCAATTAAACTGAGGTTTCTTTCAATAATTACATGCAGATGCTTTTACGATGGATTTTTGCTTCATGGTCCGCAAAATCCCAACATATAATAAAACTGGGTTTGTATTTTGGCTTTGTAAATATCTGGAAAAACTGTTTCACTCAAAAACATAAAGGATTTTTCACAGATGACTGGAAATGCAATATTTACTTTGAGATATTGAGATATCTTCATTTTAAAGCTGTAAGAGAAATATTTTTTATGTAGTAAGAGAAGCAAAAGTAGTAGAAGTCTTTTGCTAGAACTCACTGAGCTCCATTTCAGAACCTGTTAGAAACCCAGCCAGAACCTTTGCATGTAGCTTTAGGCTTTGCTGCTTGTGTGCATTTGGAAGAATCATTTGTGGCTACATGGTTATGTCATGTGATTCTGTGGCGCTGTGAATAAAAGGCACGTCACAGAATTTATTATAAACTGTAAATAATGTAGTACAGCCCTTGCCAAACCATGTGTAAGAGCTCTGTTAGTTTTACTCACATATCCCATAATAGTAGTTTGCTGTCACTTTTTTATTAGCACATTTTAACTAAAAGCTATCTTGTAAAGTCTAATATATTGTGATATGCTAAAGAATGCATAATGTATTTCTGTCAGGAAGAATCCTTTTTAATTGCCTTAGTTATTCCTTTGTACTTTCAATTCTAAATTTGTTTGGATAATCTTCTGTACATACCCTGCATGCAATTACTGTCTCCCAGTAGCTGTGGGGTAAAAAAGCTGATTTGGTATTTGTATCAATATTTTGTGTAATTTCCTTGGGTCTTAGTTCACGTTAAAACACCATTTGCTTCATTAGTAATCCTACTGTAGCATTGTAATTTTGGCCTTTTTATTCATCTACAAGTTTTACACCTCTGCTAGATCTGACAAACAAGGGTCAGTTCTACCAATGCTGCATTCCTCTGGGTACAGGAACATACTGTGTTCCTGTATGTTAGGAACATAGGAACTGGCCTCACAGACCCAACAGACAGCAGTGTGCCCTGCCCTGCCTCAGGGACGGGCTCCTCCAAGCCTGCTCTAGTCAGAGAGCTGGTTTGTGTCAGTGCCACATGTGTCTCAGCAGTCACAAGGGAGTTTTGGGAGCAGGGCTCCCTAATGCAGTGGTGTGGCTCCCACTGGATTGTGCCCACCAAGCTCATGGCAGCTTGTCTAGGCAGAATCACAGCTAATATTTGTGGTTTATATTCTGTGTTCTTCACCTGACTGTGTTCAGATCACTGGGGCATTGTCTCCATCCAGCCTTACACAGGGGCAAATACAGAAAGTTGGGTGACACCTGCTATAGCTCTATATATGCATCCTCAAATTATATGTGCAAACTTCTGCAGGCCCATAAAAAAGTTCTTTTTCAGCCTTATTTATAGTATAACAAAGTAGTTGTTATGAACTGTAACCTTTCAACACTGATCTTGGTGAGTATGCAACAAAAAGATAAGGGTTTTGAGAAAAACAATTGCAATGATCTACCTATAATAATACCTAGTACTGTCCTTTTCATCAACTGATCTCAGAGCACTTCAGAAAGGAGATCAGTATCATTATCCCCATTTTACTCATTGGCTTCATTTTCTTACAGTGCATTGTGCTGATTTGCAAAATGTATACAAAACTCTTTATATCCATCTTTCAGACCCAATGTGAAGTGGGAGTCATACTCACTCTGGCATGAGAGGGTGCTTTTTGCCTTTCACATCCTCCAACCCCTACGCACACAGACCCTTCTATTTTTTCCTGACTGAGTGGTTTTGCAGAGCAGAGATCAAAAGGAAATTTATCAGTATCTGTCTCCCTTCAGACCACTGAAGCCAGACTTCTGACAACAGTGTAGCAGCCTTAAAGCTGAAAGAAGCATCAAGAACAGGGAAAGAAAAGAAAGTCCCATGGCTACACTGTCATTGTCAGATTATGGAGGAGGAAATTGCAGTGTGAGAGCACCACAGATGCTTTGAAGGTAAGGAGGCAGGGGATGGGGGACTCTGGACTCACTAGATTGTTGGTTTGTCCAACCTGAAAAACTCCAGACCCCCCAGTCCCCAAAGACTCCTCAGCCCTGAAGCTGAAACAGCATCCTTGTGCATTATACAGTTGTGGTTAAAGGTGATCTAAACTGCTTCAAACACATAAAATTCATCAGAAAGTACCAAGTGTGGCATTTAAACATAGTCCTTCCTTCATCTAGCTCCTAAAACTGGAGCAATAGGATTCAGAATTTCCTTTGCTAGAAAAACTCTTGTGTATAAATGCTGAAGGAAAAACTTAGTAGCCTGAACTTTTCAAGACTCCAAGGGATCCAGACTAGGGATTGTCTGAAGCTCCTTGCCTAAATACTTGGCCAAGACTGCTGGGGTGATATTAGACAGCACAGACTGTTCAGCTAAATCAGAGGAAAAGCCAGTGGCTCCTTTTATGTTAGATGTGCTCAGAACACCTTTAACAGTATCCTCTATCCACTGTATTCCAAGTGACTTCACTGAAGCACTGGGGAGTGTTCTGCTTCTGCATAGCTTGAAATAATCATGTTAGTTATGTGATTCACTGATGAAAGAGGAGCAGATAAATCCCTGAGCTCTGAACTTGGATAGCAGAAAGAAATGATGGATGAACCTTCTGCATTGGCAATTCAATTGGGTTCAGATAATGAATCAAATGTTTAGCTGCTTACCCAGACCGTATCCCCCCAAAACTCTCCAAACAGTTCTGTCTGACACTGGGATTTCATCCAGCTCCCTTTGAAATCAATTAGCAGACTCTCATGACTTCAGCTGGGAGGCCACCAGGCCCTGGGGCTCAAACAGGTTTGCTCTCGCGTGACTTACAGATTGTTTGGCACTGTGGTGAGATGGGGACAAGGTTGACAGAACACTAGTCAAAAGACAAATCTCCAGTCAGGGAGAAATGGGACAAGTGAAAATTCAAAGGACTTTAAAAATCCTCTAAGAAAACCTCTGGTGGCAAACCATTATCATGTATTTATTTTCTTTAGAAAATAGTTGATTCAGTTTGGCTTTGTGGAAAAAGAAAACCAAAACCAACACCAGACATTCTTATTTGGACTATTCTTGTTCACCCACATCAGTAAAATGCATTACATTTTATTGTCAATAGATAATTATTTGGAACCTGATGACTGAGAGATGCATTTTAGTAATGGGTAGGACCTGAAAGAACCTTCTCAAAAAATATTCAGAATTACATGTGAATTAAATAACAGGAGCATATCTAGCAAATTCTCCACTCACAGTCAGGCAAGAGTTTAGATGTTCCATATGGCAACTTGCACCAAACAAAGGGAACCTGGCCAAAGAGGTAAATTAATTGGGACACATTGTCTCAAAGTTTTGCACAGTGTCATTACTACCCAGAGATACTCAACAGGATGTGGTTGCATTTCATCTTCTTGGCATTTCAAAAATGTGTCTGAGCCTGCATTGCTGAACCCTTTTCAGATTTAAGAGCTGTCAGTCCCAATACTTTTGTGTGACAGTGTAAATAAGAGAAGGATAAATGTTTATAGGGAGGTTGTCAACACAGTATTCATGCATTTACAGGGGAAAAAATCTATACATTGCTAGGCACTAGCAACAGAATTGCTTTTTCAAGAAATAACACTGGGATTTAATTTTTTTTCTAAAGAAGATGTAAAACATTTCTAATTGAAATATAAAAAACTTTAAATCAACCATTTTCTCATTAAAAAATACCAGACTGATTTAAAAAAATGTCACTTTCTGATAAGAAGAAACTTTGTGGTAAGAAAATGAGCCAGTTCTATTAATAAATCCTTGTATCTTCATAACTATTTGACACATATTTCTAGACTCCATGGTTTTCCTTCCAAATTAACCTTCTTAATTTGAAGGGGAGAACACAGATGTGTTTTGTCTCTGTGCAGCAGTTGGGTCACAGTTGCAGATCCTTTTTATCAATCTCTTTGGCTGTAGACACCCAAAAAGGAGTTTGAAAGGCCTTAAAGAATTAAAGTTCCAGGTGTCAGTGTGCTGGTACCATTTTAGGCCACCTCTGTGAGAGCACTGAGCCCACAGGAGCAGCTGTAGGGACACCATCTACCCAATGTGGCCATGCACACTGACATGGAAAGACTCTAGTGTAAAAGGCTCTAATATAAAAAGGCTCCATAGAGCTGAGACAAACCAGACCATACACGCCCTAAAGTGCACATTTCTGACCCTAGTCTGCTGCCTCAGAATTGTTTCATGACCTTCTGTAGGGTGACTGTTGTCTGTGAAGATTTTGGGGAAGCTACAATTTAATGTATGCCTGTACAAGGAGCCCAAATGACAGAACTGAGACCAAAATGTTTTTCAATCCAATTTTCGTATTATTATCTTCCACTTGAGTTAAAGGAAAATGGAAAACAGAGACATCCATGTTACTTCTTTTTCTGGCTGGTTCATAGTCTGGTTCTCAGGAGCTCACAAAGGGTTAGCTGGGCTCACAGTACTGAAAGAGAATGTTCAAATGCAAAACATTTCCCTTTATAATGAGCAGAGGTTATGGCAATATTTCCATTCCTACTGTCTTTCAGAAACCAACTTCATGAAATGCAATTCGAGGCCTCAAACTGCTTGACATAGTCCTGATAGAGGTAAAAAAATAATCTGAAAAAAAAGCTGTTTTGCCTACTAGTTACTATTTCTGAAAGTTATCCCATATTTTTAATTTCCACTCAGTTGTGGATAATGTGAAAGCTCTTGCCTTGAGGAAAAAGACCTTATACTGGTTCTGATAAGCTGGCTTCACTGCAACCGATGCAGGAAAAAAATAAATCAGGACTTGAAGTATGTTTCTGTCTTCTCTGAAAGTAATTTAATACTGGTCTTATCTGTAGCAGGTTACCTCTGATGTCTGGGTCTGTTACTTGTGGTACAATGTACACAGTGCTGTAGAAGACGAAGCATGCTTGATGTGTCACATCAAAACCACAGGAATGCCAAAAGATTTCTTCCTTAGTCTATCTCTGTCTGAAGGAATTTGCCATGCATCCCAGCGCCCTGAGTGTGTCCATCCAACCATGGGCACTGTGAGGTGCAGGCTGGCAGATTCTGCATCACACTGGTGTCCAAAGGCTACTCCAGAAACATCTCCCAAAAGTGGGTACAAAGATTAAGTCCTTTCTTCAGGGAGCTAAACAGTGGGAACCTGAGGAAAAGGAATTCTAATTCACAGGAAAGGCTAACAGAGTTGTTTCCACTGTCAGTAACACAACAACACAAGGCAAAGATGGTAGTCTGTTTAGAACAGTTTATTATGAATGTCCAGATTCTACAGAAATTACCAAAAAATTCTTCATTCTCTTGTGGTATTTGTTACAACATAATGAAAGTCTCTTTAAAGTGCTTTTGGGCAACAGGTGCTTGTAGAAAACCCTTTTGTGTTGTGGGTAAACTCACAACAGAATGTGTTCTTCCACTGAAAGTATTAGAAAAAGTAGATTTAGAGACACATCACCCTAGAGGGGATCAGGTTATTTGGGAAGACTGTGTTGACATTGTTGTTTCAAGCCTGATGTCACCAATTCTAAGAAACATCTACTCTTTTTTTGTCTAATATGTATATATGAACAAACGACAGCGCAATTTTGCTAATGGAGGATACCTTCTGAACTTCTCACACGTGTATTTCAGAAGAAATTCAAATGTAGCATAGAAACTCTGTTCTTTAATTAATTAATTTGTTATAGAAAATGTTGTTTTGCAAGGCAGTAACTGGAGCCACTGGGACATTTCTTTGTGCTGAATGTCTCAAGTGATATAATTCCTAATAGTCAGGTCAAATCACACATTTGTAAGTTTAACTGTTCCCTGAAAATGCACCCATGACTGAATAGCAGTTAAATTGAACACTGGAGAAGGAAAACTGGATAGAAGAATGGCAAAATTATGTATTAGGCCCTTTTATTTACTCTCTTCAGCAGGCCAGATGCTAAAGTCCTAACTCAATCCTTACTATCCTAGCTAAGCAAAAATGTCATTAAAGTCAAAAAGTAATAATTAAATGATTAACTGACAAAGGAGGTAGATTTGGGGATGGAGGGAATAAATAGTAAAATTGATATTTTCACTATTGTGTGCATTAGAACTGCCACATTTTCAAGGACATGACAAAGCAGACCAAATTTTTGAAAACTGTAATCCACAAACGAAATGGCCTTTTCTCAGTTGGAAAAATTCCTTTTTTTTTTTTTCTCTTATTGTCTCCAGAACTCTCTTCTCTTTTCTTCTTTGGCATTCTTTACTTATTACTATATTCATCATGATTGTGGTGCATTTGAAGAAAGAGTATGTGTTGATAAACCTCCTCATTCATTATGGACTCAAAATACAATTACAACAATTACATATAATAGTGGCAATATATTTTTTAAAAGCCTTGCTGAGACAGCTTTGAGACAATAATGAACACCCGTGATTTAAATCACTTGTATCTGAGATTAGCTCTTTTGCCTTACTTATTTCCTAGAAATGTTATGAAAAGTATTTAAAACAGAATAGCACAGAGTAGTCATTAAAGTTTTGTGGCAAAACATGCAAAAAGAATACCTAAAAACAGAAATGACAGTCACTGACTGCATTGCTCTCATTTCTTAACAGCTTATTTCCCCATGCAGAATTGAGGCTCTTAGGAAGTGTTTTAGGAAGACATGAATTCTTTCTGTGCCAAAATAAGTGCCTGATCTTCAAGAATTCAGCACCACTTAACAGAAAATCCCTCCCCATAAACTCTAATCTGAGATCTGCTGTGTGCCAAGCACATTTGAAATGTAAGTCTCACTTACCTGGTAGGTAAACTTTCCTTCTTAGGTGGGTGCTGAGTTTAGCTGAAATGCTGGTTCACTGATATTCCAGTGATGAACTCTAGGAAAAAGAAAAAGTTACAAATGTCTGCTTCCTGTGGTTTAGACTACAGCATACTTTCAGGAAAAAATCCTGGTGTTTATCTCCTAAAAACACATTTAACTCTTACTTGAGCCAAAGAACTGTCTGGTGACTCCTTACTAATGTCCATCAATCAAGTATGTTTTCATCTTCCTTTATGTCAATTGACGGACATTTTTTCAGACAGATTTTTCTGCAGAGAAGGAGAATACAATCAGCATAGAGCCACAGTCTCTGCATTTCTGTGGGCCCATATTGCCTGACTCACTATATTTTTAGTGATCATCACCTCATATTTTTAGAAATTTTATAATTAGCACTTTACAATGCCTGGAGAAGTCTGAAACACTTGGATGACACCAAGCTATCACAATCTGGCAAAGTTTGCACATCCTTTACTCTGCCCAACCCAGTGTCATGGCAGAACGCATGTGCTCTAGGTATGTATTGATTTGTGTATCAATTTGTGTATTGATTTGTGTATTGATTTGTGTACAGTTACAATGACTGCAGTATATGCTGATGGGGAGGCTTTTTTCCATAGATAGGGAATTTTACTCCATAAGTGACACTCAGGTAGAATTAGCAACTTTCTCTCTCACCCATTCTTAACCTGTAATCACCAGATAATAAACTGCATCTTTCTTCCCCTCTCATTACATTTTTTCTTTTAAACCCTATTCTAAGTTGTTTAACTTTTGCATTGCACTGGAAGCTTTGCAGTATTAAGTTCTCCAGGTTATTTCAGAAGACAGATAACAAAATATTAGCTACAGCACCATTTAGCACTATAACTACACCTCTTATGAGACACAGCTCCTAAAGTATGGTAGGGGAAACTTTCAGAGGCAGAGCGGGTAAAGCAAGATAAAAGAACACAGTTGAACAGTAATGTTTAAATATTTTAGTCATGAAAAATACATTAACATGTAACAGGTGATTTATATTCCCATGTAATTCAAATGCATTGCACATGATGAGGAGGGCATTGGAGATCAGGTGGGGATCAGTAAGTATCTTGCAAGATTAGACTCATGTGATGTTTTCCTTAGAATTACTTTTTTACTCGCCACTAATCACATCTACTGCCTTTTCTTTTCTAGTCACTTTATTTGTTTCAAGGGGACTGATAAGGCCCTTAAGGCAGTCCCATAATGATACTAATTAATTAATAATTGGTAGCAGTTTGGGTGTGTTGAAGAGCTGACCTCAGATAATTCATGCATTGTGACATGATGTACTTGACAGTGCCAGCAGCAGAAACAGCAGGAGTGCCATCCTCCAGCTGCCAGAACTAATTATAAGCAGTTTGTCTTTTCCCTTAATGGCAGATTCTGTTTGTTTCACAACAGCCAATTTAAAAGTCACTTTTAATATCATCATCAACAAAAGAATACCTGGAAAAAAAGGTGTTCACTTTTGACCCAGAAACTGCAGAATGAGTTGGATTTCCATGGTCACTTTTGCTAATTCAAACACTGAACAGAAGCTAAAAAGCAGATGGAAAGTTTCTCACAGGAAAACATAAAAACTGCTCTTGCTTTTGCACAGTTGATGTGGCGCTGATGAGTTAATACAGCAACTTTAACAACATGAAGTCCCCTCCTGAAGCTCTTATATTATGTGATCAAGCTTATGACAAAGGACCATAGGCTACATTTTCCATGAAAAGTAATTCTGTGTAAGTCTCAGCAGGGATAAGGTGCTGAGAAAGTCATGTCTTATAGATCTATCCCAGTGTCAGCTGAAGGGAATTCACTGTTATGAATTCTCATCCTTCCTATTACTTTGTAGGCTCACACCATTAAAATCCTGCCTTAAAATTTCATCCTTCTTCTATAGTAAGGTGAAAAGGTTAATTCCCAAGGGACTAATCCTGTGAGGTGCTGGGCTCTCTCACTCCCACTGACTTCAAAGCTAAATATTTGCTTCACATGAAAGCCTCTTTAATTCCCCATTACTGTAAGGTATACTTGTATACAACAGTGGGAGCAGTTGTCATTATAAATCAGACAGTTTATCAGGGGAGCTATTCTCCAGGGCAGAGCAGATTCTAACACACCACGACATACTTTATTTGTTAGCCTTAGTTCCACAGGAATTTTATTCAGGCAGACACCTCAAGGCATGCATCTTTTCAAAGTGTTTAGGCAGGAAGCGAGATTCAAATTAGATACACTTACGATGCAAATGCATTATTATTTGACTCAAAACGACTGAGGCTGGGGGTTGTAAATCCTGCCATAAAGAGATCTTTCAATTATCTTCTGTTCAGTGAATCAGAGAAGAGGAACCCTTTCCCTGGCTTTTTCATGCAGAACAAATTTGACTCCCAAACAAATATCAATCACCATAATACTCTATATTTTAGCCTCTATAAAGACCTAACTCCTAGCTGTTTTATATGGGGTTTTCTTTTAAGATGGTATCAAACCAAAACCTTGTATCTTCAGTGTGACTGAATCTGAATCCAGTCTTTAATGGCTCCTCCCTTTGTAAGCTCAGCAAAACTCCAGAGGATGTGTGAAACCTGGAGCCAGATCTAGATCTGATTTAGGAATTTTTTCTTTCCTTTGGAATTTCATTTCTTCCTCAGTTCATCCCTGTCCTTTGTTCCAAAATTCCAAACTACAGATAAAGTATATTACTGCTTTCCCTGTAATATTTCCACAGTGTGACTTTTTCTGATGGCTCAGATTTCCCTTCACCTCCTCCTTATATTTGACTTTTCTAACTTTCAGCTGATTCTCCTTCTCTTCCTTTCCTGTCCCCATCTTTTAAACCTGCCTATTTAAAACATGGCTGTTATAGTCCCTACCTTACATGGAATCCATTTGTTAGTTTCTCTCTTTCACTGCACCACATTCTCACCTTATTCCCCTCAGAATACCTTAAACTTTTCCTTTTCCTTGCCTCTCTGTTTTTGTGTTATATTGATCAATCACTTCCTTCTGCTCCCCAGCAGCCAAATGTCACCTTTCCATCCTGGAGTTTTGCGGCACAAAACATTGGGAAAGTTTTACTTTTGCTTCTGCTTTGATCTTCTGAGGAGGCAAAAGAGCAGACAAGCACAACATCACTTTTCATAGATCTTTGAATACCGTGTGAACACCTGTGTCCACACACAGTGCCTTGGCTGGAGCTGTTTGCAGGCAGCATAAGGCTTCAATCAGTACAGTTCTATGCATGTATATCCACTCTTTAGATTGTCTGTAGGTAAATTCAGCTTTCTCATTGCACAGTGATAATTGCAGAAGTGGTGGTTTAAAGCTTGTGTATGACACAAACTAAAGGAAAGAAACAATTCCTCAGATACACAAAGCCATCCCAATAAAACTTTTTAAAAAGCCTATTTTTCTGACATGGAGAACCTGCAGGATCAAGTTTGAAGTTGCTCATATTTTCAAAAAAACCCCCATAGATTAATATTTAAATATCATTTGAGGACAAATTTATAACAAAACATATATTCCAGCAACAGTTTTTGCAAATACATATTGTATATATGTTAGAACAACATTCAAATACATCTTAGCAAAACCTGCTAGTGAAGCTCATATTCAGCAAAACTAAATATTTGTTTCTTTCATCTAGTTAAATATTTGGTTGTATTCTAACTACATATATATTGCCTCACAGAATATATGAATAATTAAAGTTTTCAATGTATTTTAAATGAGGCCATGCTTTCCCAAAGCGAGACTGTATGACTGCAGTGCCAGTGAAAAGTGCCAAAGAAATGTCTGCAGAGCCTGCAGTCTCCTGGGGGTTTCATCTCCAGGCGATTACTTGACATGACAATTGCAGAAGGCACAGGTCCTGTGCTTGGGGCACAGAGGCTGCGTCAGGAGGTCAGGCCTCCACTCCCCACCCTGCAGGACCTGCTGCTTCACCTCAGGCCACTCACCTGAGCTCTCTGGAGCTCAGTTTGCCCATCCATGAGGGGGGCTTCATCTTTCCTGCCTACTCCACAGGGCAGTTATAAGCTTATTTTGCTAATGTTCATGAAGTGCTTTGAAATATTTGACTCGAAAGCAAAGCATTTTTCCTACGGTGTTGTTTTTTTCCACTCAATTGCTACCACGTTTATAGTCATGGTACCAGCTCTCCAACGTCACTAATAAAACTGAGTCCCAGTGAGAGGAGTGGTTTCTACACTGTAACATTTTGGGATGTTTTTCTTTCTGTTTCCTCTTGTCCTCTCAGTTTAGGTGATGATTTGGGGGGGGGGGGACAGGCGTTGGTCCTTTCACTTTGCTTTTTTCCAGACTAAAGCCACAAAGACTCAAAAGCAAATAATAAACCTTTCTCTTAACCAAAAGGGAAAATAAAAGTTTGGACTGTGTACATTTCCAATTATTTTTAAATTAGCCTTCATGAGCAAGTAAGTGCAAGCACAGTGCCACAGCTTCAAAGATAATATCACTGCTTCTTGAGTTTATGCAGGCCTGCTTAGGTCTTTATCTGTGATCCCACTATCTAAACAAAAGCTTAGCTTTCTTTTTCTGTCCTTATCTTGTTCGTCAGTTGATTGTTTGCTAAGTATCTCAGCGAACAAGACTCGAATGAAACTGACTGTTGGTGTATAATTTGTTTGGATCAGATTAAATTGGAAAGAAGGTAAAAGTGAGAGAGAAAGTAGAACGCACTTACAAATGAGTAGTGAAGGTCAAAATGAATTACCAAACACCGTGCTCGAAGCTTTCTCTTCCTCTTGTCTGACTTTTCTGTGCACTTTGTGGAAAAGGGTAGCTATAACAGCATGTCCAAAGGAAATTCCTTAGATTATGTGAATTTGAAATGTCTCAGTATTGTAATAAGAAAATATCTTGTGAAGAATAGAATAATTTAGCACAATTAAAGTTAACATAGTTGGTTCCTTTGTCACACTATTGCCTGCTGACAATTCTTCTGCCTGCTATTACTTTCTGTTATGCTCTGCATTTCTCAGCTGATTAATTTTAATTGCTGTATCAGTGCAAGTCTTTCAAATTGATCCTAAATTTTTTGCAAGAAGACTCAGAAACGTGACTGGCATGTGATTTGGAAGTGAGACACTAACCACGTTAAAGTTCTTTGGATTTGTTCTCTTTTTGTATTGCAATAAAACCTGTTTGTGAGAGTTCAACTGTTTATTTCAGAAACAGCACTCTTACGACTTCATTTCAAGTAGATAAGATAATCACAGGATGCCTGGGGAATTAAAATCCTTGCAAGACATCATGACTTGCCAAAGGCACAGCAGGCCAACAGCGTCAGGGCCAGGATTCCAGAGATCTGTTGTGCTTCAGCAGAATCTGCAAGCTGCTAGAAATGCATCTTTCCACTTCTCACTCCCTCCTCAGCCCCTCTTTACTTCACTCTCATAAAAAATAAATGCTGAGGGGAAAACACAGTTATCTAGTCAATGCCCCTTCATCATCCTACAAGCTGGATAATTTTATAGTGGCACTCTTCTTCCATTCTCTCTGGCCTATTTCTTAATTATTACAGGCTTGTTGATTTAACACCAAAACCCAAGCCACACCACTCCTATGTAACCTTGCACTCCTGTGTAACATCTTTCAATGGTACATTTTTTTAAATGTAGGATTTATTCTTTTGTCTGGACTTGGACAATTTCAGTTTCCAGATGTTGATCCTTGTTAAATATTTGTCTGAGAGATTAAAATATCTCAGCTAAATTGATGATTTTGACTGGTCTTAAGCTTCTTTTAGATAAATGAAATAATTAGGATTTTTAGTCATTCACACATCTTTATAGCTGTTTTCTGTACTTCTACCTTGCCAGTATTCTCCTTTGGCAAAACAAGTATCCAAACTTAGTACAATATTCTCTTTCTGCAGCAGTTTCAGAAAGACCATGTACAGTTGCAATATTTTCCTTGTGTTTGCCTAATCCTCTGCTGATACATCTAGAGATTTTCCAGCCATACCATATTCAGCTCATTATTTACCATGATGACAAAAAGTAGATAACCTGTACATGCCTCTGTCCACACAGATTTGCTCGTCTCCCACTGCCACAAATTACAGAGGCTGCTTGAAACTTTGAACACCCCATTTAACTGAATCCCATCAAGTTACCTTCCCTCCCATGCCTGAACTCACAGCTCCCTATGTCCTATTCCTTTCCTTGCCTGGGCCTTCCCTGAACCCCACAAACTCCACAGATCATTTTTCTTCCCTGCTGTGAGCATGTCCAACAAGATGTGATCAGTGCTGTCTGTTGGGAAAATCATTTACATCAGAGGCAGCCCAAATGAGAAGCCCTGGCTGTCATTGCTATGTGTCCCCAAAGCCTTACTCTGTAGAAAGGAAAGGTCAATGGGAAGTTAACAGAAGACAAGAGGAAAGAAAAACTTGTAGCAGTGTTCTTTCAACAAGCTACTTCATTTATATGCTGTATATGCATATACCTTTTAAAATCTGCAGGGCTGTCATGTTTCCTTTTTTTGCCTATCTCATGGAGACATTATTAGGCTTACTTAGTCTGACATATCCTTTGTGGTTCTCAGCTGACAAAAAACCATAAAGCATTGCTTATGCATTGACAATTTATACAGTATTAAAACAGAAGTCCCCATAATCCCAGCGTGATGAAATCACAAGTAATATTACACAGCCTTCAGTCCAAAAATTGCCACCCTAAAAACTGAAAGGACCTACTCTGACATTTCCAACACCATGGTCATCTCTTTAGGACTTCAATACCAACCAGAGGGCTTGTTGCAGTAACTGAGCTCCCTCTTTGAGAAAGTTAAGAGTCAGTGGCTCTCTCCTTGACACCTCCAGGAGGAAAATCACAGAGTTTTCCTTTTCCAAAACAATATGGGTCAAACTTGAACATATATTGGATATTTTCTTCCTTGTTTACTGTGATCCTCATGCAGATTTCAAAATGATGCCAGAACATTGCATGGTGGGAGAGTGAATTCATGGAGAATAGTTTATTGTGTTGCAGCAGAGGACCAGTGAGTGAGACCTAGATTGCCTTGGTGGTAATGGACAGAAGTCTTGTTCTGACAGGTTTGTGCCACTGTGTAAACAGGAATGTTTATAACTGTGCTGGAAAAGTGAAGAGTTTGTTACTGGGACAACATGACACATGAATGCCAGACAGGGTGAAGTTTTGCCAATACAATTCTTCATGCAGCCCAGGCTCTGGCCCTTTTGTGCCAGTCTGACTTTCCGAGCAGTAGTTTGTTAATCTGATTTATGTCCCACCGCCCTGGCAGCACTTTTTATGAGCCCAGCCCAAGCTCCATTCCTAGCTCCAGCTCCATCCCCAGCTCCAGCTCCAGCTCCATCCCCAGCTCAGCCCCAGCTCCATCTCCATCTCCAGCCCCATCTCCATCTCCAGCCCCATCTCCATCCCCAGCTCCAGCCCCAGCTCCATCCCCAGCTCAGCCCCAGCTCCAGCTCCAGCCCTAGCTCCAGCCCCAGCTCCATTCCCAGCTCAGCCCCAGCCCCAAGCACCGGCCCCGGGAATCTGGAGATCCAAAACGGCAAAGCTTCCTCTGACCCCTAAACCGATCATTATTCACTTGAAAGGCAGGCTTGCACAAACAAATATTTTGTGTAGCTGTTATGATTATTGTCAGTATCTGTCCCCATTGTTCGGGCGCAGGAATTCCTTTGGTCTCATAAATACTGAGCCCGGCCCTCCCCTCCCCCCTTTAACTGTCAGATAATTACACAGTTGGCTTTAGAGTTTAACTTGTCAAAGGAGTTTCATTACTTTGTTCCTTTTGGGCAGCTTCCACTATTGTGCTTTCTGAACACTAAACAGAACCTATATTAACTGTCAGTTAATTACACACCGTTTTTCTTCAGTATTTACCAGTCAAAGGGGCAGGTAGGCTGCAATCCTATCATCTCAATCACTGTCTCTGCTCACAAAAGAATCAATAAAGATGAGTCACTTAGTGTCACCCAGTGTCTGATACTCAAAGCCACCCATTCCTAATTGCCTTTAGAGATGGATGATAATACAAACTTTGAAGTGATAATCAGCCTAATGAGTGGCCTTGCTGAGAGGGTAGATCATGTGTCAGAACAGTTTGCAGATGCTTACAGGCAAACAAAGCCAGCTTTCCTTTTAGACCTGAGAGGACCATGGCGAGTCTGGTACCCAGAGCCGCGCACAATGGCAGAGACTGGGGCGCAGCAGGACGCTGCAGCCTGCTGATCACAACTGACTCCATCCATCTTGCTCTTTGCCTTTAATCAGCGCAGTCAGAACAAGTCCTCCAGATCCCGGCGTGTTTATGCTGGATGTTTAGGCAAAAACTGTGTAAAAGATAAATTCTCTGATTCCGAGTCGTTGGATTTAAATAATAGCGATCGGACTTGATAGGTAATGGCCGGGGATCCCGGCTAAAACTACTGAGTAAATGTAATTAAATACAATCGGGTGCAGTCAGCCAGGCAGAGCCAGAGACCATAAAAGGCTCATTCAGACAGCAATGAAAACAAACAACGTCAGCAACAAAAACAAAACCAGTGTTTGGTTTGCTAATAAGAGCATGATCTGAGGCCTGATCTACAGCATTTTTTGCACCCAACAATTTGACCAAATCAATAATTTGTAAAAAGCCGGCAACAAACAAATAAACAAACAAAAAGACAAATTAAATTGCTATAATCCCTTAATCTGGATGCAGTAATGTTATCATAAAGACATTTTCTTTTTAAAATAGTTAAGCTGTCATAAATTCAGTCAAGTGTGAACAAATAGTCTATGACCATGTTTGTGCTAATATGACTGTCTCAATGTAAAAGGGTTGCGTTGATTTGACAATCCTTTGGGAATTTAGCTAAATTTTGACAAGAGCTGACCAATGACATTGCTTCAAAATCAATTCACAAAGACTGGGAATCTGCAGGATTACACCAATTTGACTTTTAAGTATAAAGGAAATATATGTGAAAACACATGTATGAATGAGTTAGCATGCTTAACGATTTGGATGTAACAACCTAAAATTCTTTTGGGGCAAATCTGTAGTCACTTGGGGAAAGATGATGAAAAAGCTGAACAAGTGCGTTCAAGATTTACACTGTTTTAATTAGAAGTTGTCAAGTTTTAATATTTTGTAGCCAACAATTTCACTAGTAAAACCTGTCATGCAAATAAGGAAGTAAAGCAAATGAGGAACAGAAATTTTCATAACAGTAAACCCACCTTTTGATACTAAGAGCAAGATAATTGCTGTCATTTCAAAAACTAGAGAACAAGGCATCTTTCAAATAAAACCAATCATATTTTTGTATTTTTTCTAGGTCTATATCTGCCTAGTGCCCTTTCTTCAAGTCTGTGAGGAAAGTGCAATCTTTTGGATCCGAAAGTACAGAAAAAACAGTCCCTTTATTTTGTGTAGTTTGTGTATGAATATAACACACGTGTCTGTGGAAAGACCTTAGAGTTTTCTGATTTGAAGTTTTGTTTTGAGACAGCATTCTCCAGTAAGTGATGTCTGGTAATACTTGCTGCACGCTGACATGAAAACCTATGTCTTTAAGCTCTCTGCTACAACTAATATCAGCAATTAGCCCAGCCTAACACTATTTGAAACTGAATGCACCTAAAGAATTTAATTTCTTTTACTAGAGAGCATGAGAAAGAAAATATTTCACCGAATTAGTAAGTGGGCTTTGAGGCATGTGTCCCTCAGCACTCACAAGCTGCCCATGATCACACAGGTTATTTAAGGTTCCTGAATTCACAAAGCTGGAAACACACATGAGTGCCTGCCAGTGCCCTGCTCTCACTCTTGCGGCAGTCAGACAAACCCAGCTCTGCTCAGCTCCCTCAGAGGCAGCTGGGAATAACACAAGAGTTTTCCATGCATTGAAGCTGCGGGCTCGTTCCCTACAGCCCGTTCATCTCTGCTCTCAAAGCACCCCAGAGAACCAGACTTCTCTAACAACGCTACATCAGAACTCTTGGGAAGTGGTTTTGAGCCGTGGGGGAACCTCATGTTCCTCCTCACCTGGTGAATCAGCTGGGAAAGACCACCCTGTCCACGCTTAAGTAATATCCCTCTCCAAGGAAAATTCTATTCCATCATTATATTTCTCCTACAGGAAATACTCTTTTAAAATTCTCTTAACTTACATATTTATACGATTCAAGTTAATTGTTAAGCAATAAAGTTGCTAAACATGTTTTATAAAATCACTGTATAATTCCATAGACATATGCATTGGACTACATGCACACCATATATGGTTTCATAGTAATTTAGTTCTACATAAATGCATTCACAAGCACAGAAGTCTAAAAATACTCATCAAGCACAAAATATTGCCATCATTACATATTTTATCACTTGTTATCACATTCAAAATCTCCATTTGATCTCTAAGGTGTGTTGGACTAAGGGAAAACTTACCTGTAGTCAGACCTATAGAACTGAAGCTGATAATTTGTGATTAGTTAATGGAAATGTGTTGACAAATGAATTACAGTTGCAAGTTTAGGCATGTATGTTGCAAGCAGTTATGAATTGGAAAGGAAAAGAAACAACGAGTTGAATAAATGGGTTTGGTGATGCATGATGGCTGATATCCACTCAATCTCAATTCAAAGTTTGGATTACAGGCAGAGATGTTAAAATTCACATGACATGATACACTGCAAAGTATATCTTTCTAAATATTCTTTTCTAACTATTCTTTTAAAACTTTTCTAACTTTTAGAAAAGTTTCTATTTTTTTAAAACAAAACAAATGGGACTTTTAATGTATCTTTGAAATCCACTCATTTGATACTAACCTTAGAATATGAATTTAGAGTTATTTAGAGTAATCATATTTGGGTTATAGCATCGCATAGTCATAAAGAAGAGGGTTTCACAGTCATAAAGAAGAGGGTTTTGATTCTCAGCTCCATACAGGTGACAAGCAAATAATCCATGTCTGAAAGATTTCTCTAGAGATAAAGCCCTAAGGAAAATAATTGCAGCCAAGATTTTCGGAAATTGTGTGTGTGTGTGAGCTAGATTTGAGAACCATAGAGGTGTCTGATTATCAGAGGATTTTTACCTTCACATGTTCTAAAAAATATCTCAGATTAGACACCCAGAAACAAGGGCAGCCACGATCAGCAGTCATTGCACAGGTATGGTTTCTCTTTCCTTCTATCACCCCTGCATGGGGTCACTGCTGGAAAAGGCAGTCCTGACCTCCGGGTGGCCTCTGGTTACGCACCCTCGCTGCATTAGATATGCTGGCACTCGTGAGCGAGCCAGTCCGATGGAAACATGAAGCTGCAGGAGGTGCAAGGCGATCCGCCCTGGCTCTGGGCAGCCCCGCAGCGGCGATGAGAGGCCGGGGCAGCGGGGCCGGCTCTGTCAGCGCCCCGGAGCCGCTGGAAGCGCTCCCCGCTCCTCCCGCCCTGGCCCCAGCCTGCCGGGGCTCTGCCAGCGAGCCGCCAAAGAAACAGAAGCAGCGCGATAAATAGTAACCTTTAATAAAATAGAGTCAGGGGAAACGTGGAAAAAAGAAACTACGTTTTTGTTTTAATCCTTTGATTTACATATTGTTATTTCCAGAGATTATGAATTTAAACTAGCATCTCCAAGGTCTTTTTCAAACAAGCAGCTCTAAGTGTTTCACAGATACCTACAAAATTCCATATATCTTTCTATAAGGCAGCAAAACATACGAGGAGCCAGTCACCTGTTAGTGGAAGGCAAGTACATTTTGAGGAAAATGCAGCAGGGGTAGTAAAATCTAGCACCACTATAAATAATGGAAACCACAGGATGAAATGAAGGTAGTTAAACAGCTACTGGAGATGAAATTTAGCCAAGACATGATGGTCTACAATCCTTTTCCCAGTCTCAATCCTGTTATAAACAGCCATGAAACTGGTAATGACGAAAAGGAATGGCACACTTCTTTTGTCTCATCTGAGATGTATCTCTGGAGTAAGAAGCTTGCTTTTAAAATTGTTTGCTTTGTATTTATTCCCTCTGAGCCAGTGTAAACTTTACCCATTATTTTAATTGGACCAGATTCTTAGCGTGTTACCAAATAAATTACCAAACCCACTTCCTACTTTTCTTGGAAATGTCTCCATACCCCATATTCATTCAGTTCAGCTCTTCCCTGAGCTGCAACTCTGTCCAACCTTACAAACTAGTAGGACAGGACAGAACTGTAACTCTGGAACTCTGCAACACATTTTGAACATTTTTATTGAACACATGCTGTATGGCAGTATGGCAGGATTTTGAGCAGATAAACTCTGCAGCAAAAATCATGCACAGAAAACCAAATGCAGCTTTTGCAAAGTATTTTCTTATTTTTTTAAAAAAAACTCTATATGATTGCTGTTATGCTAAAATGCAGCCTGATTCAGCACTGGGCTGTATTGCCTTCCCTCCCATTGACTTCAAAATGAATAAGCTCAGCCTGGGTATTTGAGAATTCATTGCTGTGAAGACATATTCTGGCAGGTCAACACAAGCATTATTCATAGGCCTCAATTCAGTCTGTCATCTGAAATGAAAGAGAGCCTTTCTTTAAAAAGCTAAAATCCATCTTTAATTTGTTATCCTAGTAACTGTATCAAAAACTGTTATAAAACAAATATTAAAAATGAGAGCAAGCTGATGAGCAATTGAAACACAGTAAAATAGATCTGGAAGTGCTACAGAGCCACCAAATCCTTGCTCCAGCTATTTCAGACAACCAGTTTATGTAACTTTTTTCATTAATATATCAAGATCTCTCTTAAAAACAGCTAGTTTTATTTCTTAATTCACTGCTATGGTACAGTTATTTGTAGTTCTTACAGTTTGAGTTACCGATTCATAGATTATATCCCAGAGTGGACCACTGTGATCATCAAATTTGACCTCCATAATTTGCAAGTTTGCCCTGAATTCATTTAGGAAGCCAGTGATTTTGCAACCAGGAGTCTATTAGGGAAAGGGCACAAAAGCCATGGTATCAGTGTTGACTGATGGGATTAATCAGCTCATGTTAACACACTGATTATCATATAGTAAAGGGAAATGTTTCAAAAGAATACTCCAGCCTGAAACATAAAGCAAAATCATTTGGACTTCCAGAGAGGTCATGGTTGAAATATCACAAAACTCTCTTTACTCAAAGCAGATGTTTATTAAGATTAATTTAGTGTGAAAAATGAACCAGAATGCATATAAAAGACAATGCCTCCTCAATTATGTAATAGGACACCTCCTCATTATATTGTGTTCACTGAAGATGATGGTATTTTCCTAGGGGATGTATAACTACAGTCTGCCAAAGTCCCTCTCCCTCATTTTAGATTAAATATCAGACTGCAGAGCATGAAGCCAAGCGAACAGAAACAAGAGAACTCAAATAAACATAATTTAAATGAAAAAAAGGCCTTTTAAGCATGTTTTCTGAGTAAATGTGTTCAAAATAGAAAGTCACAATGATGCCAGGATACAAATACAGAGAAAAATCACCAGAATTTAATATAAGCAAAAATACCTCTTTCCTACATTTGTTCATGTATTGAAATGAAATGCAATCTTTTAAGTCTGAACTTTTCACAGAACAACTTCTCTTTCTTGCCACCTTTTCTCTTTTTCTTTCCTGTCTCTTTCTGTGAGCTCCCTCCAGTGTTCTCAAGGAAGTATTGAATCATTTCATTTTGGTATATTATATTTTTATCACAGGAATCATCATTATACGAAAAATTATACTAATCTAATCTCCAAGGACGCTCAGTCTGGGCTAAAGGTCTGATCTAAACCCGGTTGTGAAAACAGGCACTGGAAGAATACGATTCCTCTCACCCACCACAGATGTCCCTTAGAATGAATGGCACATGTACCAAAAGGGCTGCTGGCTGTGGAGGTGACTAGAGAATGAGCTGAGACTGTGTACCAACTGTGAGATTGTTTAGAGTTAAAGAATATAAATTATTTCCTTATTTTCCTCTAGGGACTAACAAAAACAATTTCTCCTCTAAACAGCAGGTTCATCAGCTGGAAAAGACAAAATGACCAGGAAAACCAGGTCACTGACTCAGTCATCAACACGAAAAGACCCTGTCAGGTAAGGTACATTCCATATTGCAATAATAATGCCTTTGTATAAATCCAAGCTGAAAAGGGATATGATTACACTTTGGCAGAAGCCAGCCAGGGCACTGAATCCAGTATGCTGTGGACATGCCAGTCTGCTTGGAGCCAGCTCAGGATCTCTATACAGAGCTGTTATGCACTCTACAAACCTGCCAAAAATGCTCTAACACCTATTTACATCTAGTTCAACTCCTGCTTCCACCAAGATAAACAAAAATAGAGTCAAACATTTCATTTCTATGCCTCTTCCAGTGGCTTTGTGGATTACTAAACAAATGAGAATAAAATCATTCTCTGTAAGTCTTCTCTGCCTGGTTTAATTTTGCTGGTTTGTGTTTCAGTGTTTGTTCACTGACAGAATAAACCAGTCTGAGCTGAGGCTGTTGCAGAGCCTTCCTACACCTTCTTCACAAGCTATTTGTTCCCACCCCTTCCCTTGTACTACCCACAGCAGAGCTTTGGGCAACTGAACCATGGAAAGGGTCAGGGAGCTTTGTTGTAACAAAACCAGGGAAATATCTGGAGAACATACAGAAGCTTAAAGTTATAAGTAGTAGAACTAAGGATAACTTAATTCTGAGTACTGCAATGTCAATTAATTTGGTGCCTTTACTGGTGTAAAGTGGTGCTGTCTTCAGCTGCTGTAAAGGCGACTGTGACAAGCCACTCCTGCTAATCTGCATGATATCCAGCAGATAGTGAGCCATTGCCTAACCTCAGAAATGTTCAAATGGAGCCATGGAATCACTCCAGTCCTTTGTGGGTTTGGCAAAGACCTTGTAGGATTTCTAGTGACGTATGCTGGGCCTGACTCAAATCCCAGCACTGGAAATTTCTTTGATTTGGCTTATTGTTATTTCTGACCCTGTAAATGTGGGAAGCACTCAGGCATTAAGACATTGTTTCCCTGACATATCTTTTGGTCACTGCTGTTTACATCAATTGAAACAGAATTAAAATTCTAATTTAATTTTTCCTCTTTCAAAGCACATAAAATAACATCAATTCAATACCCATCCAACCATCATGTTGGATGGTTTGTTATGTACACATCAGGATTTGAGTTTCTTATGAGAAAATTGAAAAAAAAAAGGTCCAAAAAAAAAAAAAAGATTTCATAACATCCTTTCCTCTATCATTGTCTGTAAGTAACTTCAGAGAAGCTATCCTTTTTCTCCCCTGTTCTCCTTTACAATAATTCTTTAAATAGGTTCTTTCTACATTTTAATTTTTCTACCCTTTTTGCATTTTTGTTTTACCCATCCTTTGGTAAGGGCCACCCTACCATCACTTTTGCATGTTGTTAACAGGGAATCAATGGAAGATCACTTTTCTGCCAGTTGAACTGGTTTCTAGCAGCCAATATTTGTGGCCACAGACCACACAAATTGCAGTTAACATCCATTCTTTCCACAAAACTCTGTTTCAATTAAGTGATCATACTTCCCTTGTACAGGTTGTACTGTCTTCCAGCCCCACTTTTAAACACTGAAGAAAATTTCTCTGCACATCAACAAAGTTGTATTTACTTTGAGTGTAAGCCAGTAAGTATGCACACTACTGGCTTAAAAGTTCAAGCTGACATCAAATGGAGTTTCTCCCTTTCTGATTTGTCTTGGTTACAAATGTGCACTGCGAACAAATTGCCTTCCTCTTGATATTCTCTTCAGTTTGCAACACTGCCATCTAATAAAGAAAGTTACTGGGTTTATGCCAGAAAAAAAAAAATGGACCACATGTAGTTTTCTATTGCCTGGACCAAATTAGAACCTTTGTAACATTGGGAGGAAGTTCAGGAGCTTTTCCCCTTTTGTCTGTCTTTCACACCAAAGGAAATTACAATTTGAGGAGTTACCTGTCTCTGAGACAACCCCACCAGCCCCTCTTTAACAGGCACATTGATTGATTATCACAGGGAAACATGTACTCCTTTTCATTGGCAGATTTTCCTAAGACTGCCTATTAAGCAGGCAGGTATACCAAGACCTGATAATCAGTTTGCTGTCCTCACACTGAACACAAAACTGTTGTAGTTTGCAATGTCCTAATTTCTTCTCTTCCAGACATGCTCCTGCTGGGGCACAACACAGTGCACAGTGCATGTGGTCTCACCAATTTACCTGCATTGCTCCAGGTGGGTCTGTAGTGCTTTGTGAGTGATTTTGGAATTTTACTCCAACCTTAAAATCTTAAATTTCAAGGTGAGTGTTTTTAGCAATTACAGGAAGCTCCCGCATGTACTATTGAAACATATCTGCTCCAAAGTAAGCTCTAAGCTTTTAAAAGAAGGTGGCTGTGGAAGTGCAAATGCCTAGTGAGGAGATGCAGTTACTGTATACAGGAAGCTCGGATCAAGTTCACATGAAAGCACTGGGCACCAGTTCCTAGCAGCTGATTTTAAAGCAGTTGTAATCTCCAAAGCTATCTATCTCTACAGCAGAGGCCCTGGGTATTATATACCTAATGAGTCAGTCCATTTGAGCAACCTTCTTTCACATTAAAAAGGCACTTTAAGTTTTTCTTTTGCCAGATTAACTGTTCAGTCTATTTCTGACACATGAGATCAGCTTTATGGAATTTTAATACTCTGTTTCTCCTAAAATGTGTCTCTGTTTATTTCCTTGGGCTGGAATGGAAGTTTTAAGACTGTTGAGGTTCAAAATTGGTTGTGTAATATTACTATTACTGTTTCAGGGTGTTTTTCAGTAACTATTGGTCACATGCATAAAGCACAAATAAATAAGTAAAAGTAGAAATAAAGACATGATCTTGTTCCCAAAGAATTTCCAGCTAAGGTCCTGATCTAGTAAAAGAGTTATGTGTGTGCCTTGTGAGGTTCCACTGACCTCAGTGGAAGTATTCAAAGTAGTTTAATATGTGTATAAACCTTTGCAAAATTGGGAGGTAAAATATAGTATGTCTGTTAAAATTTACCCGGCTTTAATGAACTGTAGATTCCTTTTTTTGTCAAAACATCTACAGAGCATTCCAGTTATTTTAAAGAATCTAAATCTCATTAGAAAATAATGAAAAGTTCAAAATAAATGAAATAAAGTTCAAAATTTCAAAATAGCTTTCATATTTCTACAGTTTAAATGTAATAAAAACAGCACTCTAATAGAAAAACTCTGCAGATTCTTCTCCAATGGCCACTTCAATGAGAATACCTTAAGGGAGTATAAATCTTCGCTTCATTAAATATTGGAACAAACCATATAGTTGAATGTGCAAAAAACCACAGGTTAATGTTATCACCTACACTTTCAGCAGCATACTACCATGGGCCAAGATGTGCCCTTCTTATTCCTACTGAAAAAACCTGACCTGTGCAAGTGCCTGTGAAAGAATGTGCACATGGAATGAGTTAATAATTATGATAAGGATGGCAGAATCACAGCACATGAAAATTACCTTAACAGGTAGCATTGATGAACATGTCAGAAGTGTCTTCAAGAAGTTTAAGACTGAGGATGTCAGCATGATCAAGTAATTCCTGAAAGTTTATTAAATGTGACTGCTCAGGTTTTGGTAATGCAAGGAAAAGAAAATCCATCAATATTGGGAACATACCTGAAAGGATCTGATTTACTACGTGTGTGTTTCACATAGCTTTATTAAACACATCCTTTGCTGAAGTATCATTATACTGAATTTCTTAATCTTGAAAGAGAAAGCATTTGGCTCAGGGTTCAATCAAGTGCTGCTGGCATTCCTGGAATGACAACTTTAATCTCCTTCATTGTCCACTTATTTAATGCCTTAAATATATTCTCGTGGTAAATCCAGCACCGAGGACAGAGACTTAAACCAGTTTATTCCTTTAATTAGAAATATGTATCCATACCACAATAAAAACACAATTTAAAATAGAACAATAATAACAAAGTATGAATGAATGCTAATTACAATATGACTGTGAGGGAACCACTAATATGCAGCTAAGGCTGAATTGATGGGAACTGAACTGAAAGCAGAGCAGTAATCAACATGAGAAGAAAGCCTGATACCCTGGAGTAGATGGGAAAAATAGTTCTGGTTGATTAAGTTTCAGTCTGCTGGGGTGAGGTAGGATTTTGAAATTGTGTTCTTTGGAGACTGTGTCGGGGAATAAATGTGCTTCTGGTCAGTGAAAGGACAGTTAAAAACTACATGGTGTCTGCTGGATCCTGGAGCATTGGGTGGCACATATGTATGCATAAGAATATTTATATAAACACCACCACTAGTTATTTGGTCAAAAGCTTTCCCCACGGTGCCACGTAATCTCATGTAGCTAGGCCACTGTACAGAACATTATAATGAAGTTATAGCATCTATAACAAAGGTCATTTCACAAAGTTTATTCTGGAATCAGATTACAAACATTGTGCTACACCTTGCAGGTACTGATGTGACACTGTCCCAGTGCAGGATGGCAGCAGCCTGGGAGTACTGGGAATTCAGCTTTCTCTTCTGCAGAGGAAACCATCACTGCACACCCCAGGTGTAACAAGGCTGCTCTGCCTACACAGGGATAGGTGGTCATGGGACATACACAAAATCACAGAAACACAGAATATTCTGCGTTGGAAGGGACCCAGAAGGATCATCGAGTCCAACTCCTGGTCCTGCACAGGGTGCCCCAAGAGTCACAGCGTGTGCCCAAACTCTTCCTGATCTCTGTCAGGCTGTGGCTGTTTCCTTGGGGAGCCTGTGCCAGTATCCATCTCTGGGAGAAGAACATTTTCTAACACCCCACCTAAACCTCCCGACACAACCTCAGGCCATTGCCTCGGGTCCTGTCCCTGTCACCAGGGAGATCAGTGTCTGATCACACCGATGGCATTGCCTAGGGGAGTCTCATAGCAGCGCCTACCCCAGATCGCAGTGCAGATCGCGTTAATATGTATTAATCAGCTCTAATTAACCCGCCTTGCACCAGCACTGCTCGGCTACACCTGGCAGGACGCCCTGGAGGGGGATCGTTACACCGTACACGTTCTATTTTCTGTACAGTGCTGGTTACACGGCAGGCTGTGCCGGGACACGGCTCCGGTCCCTCCCGTCCCTCCCAGGGCCCTGCTGTCCCGGGCCTGGCGCGGCCGGAGCCGCTCCCGCGCCGCCGCGGCCTCCCCGCCCCTCAGCCGGAACGCGCCGCGCGGGGCCGCGTTGCGCGGGGAAGGGCGCGCGGCGGCACCGGCGGCCGCCATGGCGGTGGACATCACCCTGCTCTTCAAGGCCAGCGTGAAGACCGTGAAGACCCGCAACAAGGCGCTGGGGGTGGCGGTGGCGGGGGACAGCGCCAGGGACGAGCTGCTCAAGCGGGGCACCGCCCGCTCCAAAAGCGACTTCACCAGCAGGGCGCGGGAGGTGGTGAGTGCGGCCCCGGGGGGAGGGCGAGGGGCGGCCGGGGCCGCCGGCAGCGGCTCCTCCCGGGCGGGCAGCCCGGCCCTCTCCGCCGCCTCGGAGCGTCCGGCGCTCCCGGGGGAGAGCGAGCGGGCCCCGGAGTCGCCCGCAAAGAGCGGCGGGGCGGCACTTTCCCACACGGCTGTGGGCTGGGAGCGCGCCGTGAGAGCCGGGGCCCGGCGCGGCCGGGGCGGCTCCGAGCCCGCCTGTCGCCCGCGTTCCCCACGGCGCGGCCCCTCCTGCTGGGGCTGCGGCTGTGTCCGTGCGGATCCGCCGCCCCTGCGGCCGTGCCTGCGGGCTCAGCACGGCTGATTCCTGCTGCCGGCTGCCACGTAACACAGCTGCCATGGCACACGCGTTCGTCTGCGTTTGCAGCGCCGCTCCCTTTACTGCCTTTGGCGTGCTGGCTTCCGCTCTCACGCGGGGTGGCACCTAAGTGCCAGCCCTAGGAGATTACATGTACAAAGGTCGTCGGAAAGTTTTAAGACTTGCAAAGACAAACACTGAAAAGTTAAGGAGTAAAAGAGGTGAAAGTGATCGGCATTAACAGCAGTCCTCAGTCCATAGTCGTTCTGTAAAGACAATTTTGCTGCATATTCTTTTCCTCCATTCTGAGTCAAAGGCAGGGTTTGAATAACATGTCTTTGACAAAGCACTGGACTGCATGTTGAAAAACTAAGGAACTGTGAGGAGACAGACTTACAGAATGGGTTTGTAAGTTTGGGGCTAAATGAGAAATACGCAAGTGGTTTATAGTAGCAGAGGAAGCACAAGGAAATATGAGGTTTTTAGGTTCCATTCTAGACACTCTTATAGCCACAGATTTGTTTGTTCCCTCTGAACAAGCCTTTTGTCCCATTGCCACTATTGCCACTATTTTCTCTGTCTTCATTTTGATTCCTCCTGCTCAGTTTCCGTGTCTGTATTTCAAAGTATTTACAGTCTCAGACTAGGTTCATGCCAACCTCCTCTTCCCTTCTAGTCTTTGCTCCCCCTTACCTTCCTGCTACCAGGGCTTCTTTGCTTTTGCCTATTCCCAAGTTTGGTTTTGTTTTTTAAAGTTCTGTTCATACTCAAGCCTACCTTGACCTCCATCTTCTCCTTGCCCTGCTGTGGTCCTGTGCAGTGATAGCATGCTGTAGCCATGGCATTTTTTTTTTCTGCCCTGGTTCTTTGGCTCACCCCTGTTCACAGCTGCTGTTTCCTGATGATCCCAGTTTTTTCTCTGAACTCCTCACCCTTTCTGAGTTTCCTCAGTGCACTGTCCAGACAACAGAAAGAAGGACAAAGGCATGGAGAAGAATGTCTTGTTTAATTTGTAAGAGCATCAGGTGAAGTAAACAGCTAGTGCCAAGGGGGGTGAGCTGAACTGTCTGAGTGGGACAATGATTTAATTAATGGTGCTTATATAAACGTGACTTTGGAGAAGAAGCAAAAGTTGCTGTGTGAACACGAGGTGCCTGTTGACAGCTGGTCAGTGAGAAGGAGTAAGGTGGACTTGCTCTCTAAGTCCTGTACCTTTGTGATAGTGAGCCAACAGCCCACCATACCACAGAACATCATTTTAATGTGTGAATAAAACATTGAAACTGCAGCTAGAATTATTAAGATTTATAGTAAAATAAATGATGATTTTATGTGTTTGTTTCAGCCAAATACAGTTCAGTTTAATCATGTAGGTGATTACTCTCTAATAGTAAACACCCTGAATAAGCTACACTTAGTCACCACTTTCTTTATGCCTTACTTGGTTGCAGAATAGAATATTTCAGTTGGAAAGGACCTACAACCATCATCTGCTCCAACTGCCTGACCCCTTCAGGGCTGAGCAAAAGTTAAAGCAAGTAATTAAGGGAATTGTCCGAATGCTCCTTGAACACTGACAGGCTTGGGGCACCAGCCACCTCCCTGGGAAGCCTCTTCTGATATTTAACCACCTGCTCATTATAAAATGCTTCCTAATGTCCAGTCTAAGCTTCCCCTGGCACAGCTTTGAACCATTCCCAGTCATCCTGACCCTGGATACCAGAGGGAAGAGATTGGTACTTCCTTCTTCATGTCCTCTCCTCAGGCAAATGTAGAGCAATGAGGTTGCCACTCAGCCTTCTTTTCTCCAAACTAGAGAAGCCCAAAGTGCTTAGTGCAAGTTCTCCACCTGACATGCAAATGTGGAAGTAGTGAAATAATAGAGTCTGCATGAAGAACTCCTTTCACAAAGTCTTCTAAAGACTCATAAAGGAGTCTTTCATAAAGACTCCTTTCAACATTCTATTCTGTGTGGGCTTGCCCAGCATCTTGCAGGTGGAGCTGTGCTGATGCTGCTTGTGCTCCAAGCTCCAGGAGGAGCAGCCAGTTGCTCACAGCTGCAACACAGCTGGAATGTGGCACTGGGCAGGCACTCAGCTGTAGGATCAGAGATCTCTCTAGCCCATCCCACAGAGATTTTGTATTACATAATTTAGGTGTTTGAGCACTTTGCTGAACTGTATTGAGTGATATAACTATCATACATTGAATGTTCTCGTTCTCCTTTCTGCCCCTGAAGGACTGTGACTTTTGCTGTAGCATCCAAGGACTGTGGAAACTTCTTTGGGTTTTGACTTCTTTGTATACAGTCTCTAAGTGATGTTTGGGAGGGAAGATTGAAGGTGCTTAGTGTTTGGAGGAGAAGCTGTAACAAATTATAACCAGTAATTGTAACCAATAATCCTACAATATTGTAACCAGAATCCTACACAGCTTCTGTATTTATGTAGAGGTTCATTGTGCCTGGGAGATAAAGTTATAAATTCCTATTTTACATTCTGAAACTTAAGATGATTTTTTTAGGTGGATTGAGGGAGGCACAGAGAATGTAGAATATAAGAGTTTTGACTTGAATCAATATTGTGTAGGGAAGCTGGTTTAGAGATGTGTGCTCTTGGTGTTTTATGTAACTCACAAGTAAATATTTCAGTATTCTGTATTAGTTTATATTTTTTTGAAGCTGGCTATTTTATGCTCAGGTATACTGTGTTGCTGCAGTCTCTGGAGAGCTGATGAAGGTTTTTGTATTTGAGACTAAGTTCTTAACACAATGATGTTAGGAGTTCATCTATAACCATGGTAAAGTTAGTTGCAGAGACTGGTGTTGTTGGTGATGTTATTAAACTGTGATAAAATTGTTCAATTCATATAAATCAAAGATGGCTGTTATGGCTCTGAGCTGTTGAAAGGATTTACTTTGCCCTGGCATTGACCCATCACTGTTTATTTGGTTTGGGTTTTTTTTGGTCTGTCAGCTGCCATTGTACAACCATTGGGCTGTCTGATATGTAATGTGACTTATGTTTTTTTATGGTGAAAATTTTTGACACCTCTCAGTCTCTTCACCATCTGTATAATGTCTAGGACCACGTAAGAAATTACTGTTAAGGATCATCAGGATCCTGTAGCTACAGGAAAGCTACAGTTCCAGTGACAGGCTTTCCATTACTTGCAATGTATAGAAGGCTTAGAATTCATTATGTGTATGCTAGTGCTTTTGAGTGAATGAAAGCAAAACATTTTCTTTCTCTTAGACTTTATGGTGACATTTGAAATGCAGTATCCAGGGTTACTAAAGTTTGCATTTCTTCATAGGCTTATGTAGTTGTTTGATCCTGCCTGGATGCCAGGTACCCACCAGAACTGCTCTGTCACTGCCCTCCTCATCTGGGCAGGAGAGAGGAAATAGAATGAAAGGTTCATGGGTCGAGGTAAGGACAGGGAGTGATCTCTCAGCAACTGGGTCATGGGCAAGACCAACTTGAGTTGGGGAAAATGAGTTTAATTTATTACCAGTCAAATCAGAGGAGGATAATAAGAAACAAACCAAAATCTTAATACCAAAACCTTGCCACACAAATCCCATACATTTGTTTCTTGGTATGGTGTCAGGTTTGGGATTAAGCTAAGTGATTGAAGAATTTTAAAGATTTGAGCAGAAATATTTAAGTAAAAAAATGGGCTCACAGTAAGTGCTCAGTGACAAACATAAGCAGTTCAGAGCCCCAGTTTATGTGACACTGGTTCACAGCTTTACAATGCCTTCAGTCTGTTGTTTTGGATGTTTTAAAAGATTGTCAGTTTTGCAAAGTCTTTGGCATTTGAGCTGCTGTTTTAGGACAGTATTAGGAAATGTGACTCCTAAAGGCCTGCCCTTTTACTTTTTTATGGCACATGAGAGCAATTAGGAATATCCTCTGTCAAATATACTTCTTAGATGTTTGAAAATATAGAAGGAACAAGAACTTTTTATGATTGCTGACTGTTCAATTTGTGTTGGAGAAATGGAATCAAGGCTGATACAGCCAATAAACAGAAATAAATATAAATGAACGATCAAGCTGGATTTCATGGTGGATTTAATTGCAGTCTTGAATAAAATCTGTTTTACTTTGGGAAATCATCTTATTTCAGGTTTTGTGAAAAGCTAAAAACTGAAGAGTTGGAACACAAATTATTCAAAAACAATATCAGGCATATGTGAATAAATATCCTTGAGAATGGAAAATTTTAAAGGTTAAATGCTTCTAAATCTTTAAGTGCAAAATTTCAAAATGATCAAATATCCATGTTTGAAGCTGTTGAACACATAAGGATGCCAGATTCATGAGGCTTCAACATCTGTTATTTGTATAAGTTCTGTGTATGGATTCTGTAGGATGATTAACTGATTCTTCAAAAAAAGCATGGTACAATAGGCCAATACTCACACAAAAATTATGTTCAGCTGCTCTGTATAAATGTGTAATGAGGAGGAAAAATCCCCACATAAAACTTGTCTCCAAAACTAGTTCTTGTGAAAGCCAGAACAAATGACATTGAATATAAATTTTAAGCAAACCTTTTAATTTCAAGGCCTTGACTTCTGTAGTACATTGCTTTGGCTACACATAGGGCAGTGGTGACTTTATAATTTTATTTTATTTTATTTTTTATTTTTATATGTAAAACAGCTACTCATGTGTACCTGTGAAAGTCCAACTTATTTCATTGTTTGGAGTGCAGCCTATGGGATAGCTTACAATAGCAGTGCTATTAGAAGAAATAGAGTGCTGGTTTTTTGTCCTTGGTGCCAGATTTGAGATACTTCTGTACATTTTTGTACAGAGTGGTATTTAGAGCATTCTCCTAGGACAGAAGAAGGTAGGAGTGTTTGTGTATGAAGTTACAGTTTATTCATTGCCACTGTTACTGCATTAAATAAAGCCTAAAAAAGGCGTGGGGAATGCCCAAACCAGGAGCTGGTCCCCCAAACTGACTATAGAGACCACCTTGAATAGCATGATGTCATTGCTGACATAGGACAAATAAAAGGGAGTGTTTTTAAACATATGTACTTTCTGATCCCTTTCAGAGTGGTCAGGATTTTTGGAAGAGGCACCAAGAATAAAACTGAGCCACTGAAATGGTGTAATGTACTCAGTGCTAGTAAGGAAAGACAAGACACTCGCTGGAAAATATCTAGGTGTTTACAAATAGAAAGTTTGAAAAATATTAGTAGATCAAGTCTAGAGATCTAGATTTCAGAAGATTCCTTGTGCTTAATACAATTCTAATATGATAAGGAAAAAGTTGACTTGCAGACTGGGAGGTCCACAGGCTTTTCCACTGCCTACTGGTTTCAGATAGATCATAACTTCAGTGAGTGGCAGGTACCAATGTACTGATCCTGGGAGTATCACCATCCCTGTTCTAAAAATGAAAGGTATAGAAAAATAAAAAAGCCAAATATTAAATGTTTTATTGGCATATACTGTAATTATTATGATGCTGGTTCTGAGTCAAGTTCAGGTTGGTGACTCCAGAACAAGTCAGGTTATATATGAGCTTTTAAAAAAACTGGGGAATATCCAAAGTAATGAAATAGTCAGTTTGCTGTATTAACCTTTATGAGATGGGACATGTATTCTCCAGGTCTGAATCAGAACTGAAAGGGACTTAATCCTTAAAACTTCCATATCCAAGAGTAAATTTAGCATTGTGGGCTAACACAGGCAGAACACCAGAGACTGCATGGTCATGTAGTGATCTGCTTCTGTTGTAATTGGATAGCTGATACTTACCAGTGCTCTGAAGGAAATGGCCAAAAATGGCTGAAGTTGTGTGCTTTAATGGCTTTGGTTTTATACTCCAACTAAAAAATTATAACCTGATTTAATAAGGCTGTTTAATAAGATTTTTTTAAACTCTGCTGATTGCATAAGAATAACTCCCATGAGAGAATATTTGAATGCAGGGGAAATATATACTGTTTGTGGTGTAGCCAAATTAGAGTCTTTATTAGAAATGAATGACTGTGCCAAATTTTGGACAGTGAGTGATTTCAGTTCACTTGACTTTTAATGAGAGTTAAGTTCTATTAAATTGGGCCCATTGCTGAGGTCGTTAGGATTAATTCCTTCTTTTCTCATGAACAGTTAATGAACAGTTGCTCTTTCCCCCAAAGTTCACCGATGATGTTGCATTTTGTACTTATTTACATGCACATGGGTTTCCCTCCCCCATGTTGTAGGCAGAAAGTATAATTTGAAATTGTACTTTTTCAAATAGGGAGTTACAGCATACTGCTGCCTAATATCTCAGATTTATCTCTTCCCCTGTGCAAATTACAGTTAATGTTAGTCTTTTATTATGAGCATTTATTGGTTTTACTTCTCATTTCCTTCATCCTTGTTAGAGAAATTTAGTCTGAGAGACGGAAGGGAAAGACGATAATTTTAATTAGTAGATGAGAAACATATAAAAAGCTGGTAAAGGAAATAGCAAAATAAAGATTGGGAAAAAAAACCAACAAACTGGGAGAAGAACTAAATGCTGACCTTGTTCAGTACATTAGGACTAAATGCCAAATCACTAATGTTCCCCATGTGATGCTTCTGGTTGTAGCAAAAGTCACTTCAAAAACAGTGAGGAGGGTATTGGCTGGCCTTGGGGAAAAGTTCTGAACTCCTGCATTTTGGGAAATGTCTGTGCAAATGTCTCTCATTGTTTCCCCCTGCTTTGTTTGTTTGTTTTAAACTACATTCTCAACTCCATGGGAATTATTTTTTGAATTTAACAGAACAGCAGGATTGAAAGTTGGCTCGGGAAACAACTTTCCTTAGTTGCCTGTCAATTTTGTTTTGACTAACTGGACCTCATGTGGTGCTGAGGAGTCCAAAAGTATCTAACACTGCAGTTCCCATTTTGAGGATGTTGCCTTTGTCCTCACCTCACCTCTCCTCCTTCCAGGCTGCTTGTGGGAGGCTCTTTCCTGGCTTGGAGTTGGAGGAATTGTTGTATCCTGCAGCTGGTAACTATGAACTCTTTCCTGATTGTGGTGTTCTCTGAAGCTGACACCTTTTCCAAGCTCTTGCTTTTTCATCCTCCCACAAATAAGGATAACATTTGTGGAAGTGGAAGAAAGCTGAGGTTTATCATGGGTAGCCTCCTTCTTTTCTTAAACATAATTTACATTAGCATAACCTCTGCAGGAGAAAGATGGGCTAGGGGAAGGGTGGTGGGCCTTGAGGTGTCTGAAAAGCTGGAGAGATACAGTGGAAAAGAGAGACAACAGAAAGTGTGCAGGCATAGCTGGAAGAAAATGGAATGATCGAGGTTGTAAAAGGTACGGTCTAATACTAGAGGTAGAAATATGAGAGAAGAAGGAATATCAGGAAATTATGAGGTTGTGATATAGTTCATCTAAGGGAATGTAAGTGGGGAAGAGAGGAAGGGAAGAAGGGAGAAAAAAGCTGGAACTTAATGTTTTCAGGTTACTGAATTTACCCGATACATTTATACATTTTGCTGTTTTACTGAGTTCTTTATCAAAGACTTTGGAGCAAGAGCAGCTCATTATTTTGAGTACCTTGATGCACTGCCATTGCTACAAGCCTTGGGGTCTATATTTATTTATGTTGAAATATAGCCTCTTGTTTGGGACAGAAATGAACATAAAAATAAGCAAACACGAATATTGCTGTGATTTGTTAAGTGATGCCACTGTGAGGTTTATTTTTCCAGCTATTAATACTGAGGCCAAAATAAAGCTAATTTCCCTGGAAGTTGGTAACCTTAAGGTGTCTGATTATTCTCCTCCTCTTCTTTTTTGAAAATAGAACAATTTTGGTGGATAGCAACCCAGAGAAGGTCTTGGCTGTGACACTTCCAGCATCCTGCAGTTCTTTCTGTGCATGCTGCATCCTGCTTCTTCACTTAGGTAGAGATGATGTTCCTGGACACTGGAAAAGTAACTTCTTTTGTTATTTTCTGCTAAATCGAGTCTGGGCTCAGGAGTTTTCTCCTCTGTGACAATTATCAAACAGAATTTCTGAATCATCACATATGTTAATTGGTTTAAACTCTGAAGCATATTGAAATATTAATAAAATGAGGAGATATTTTTATTTAGGATGCAAATTATGCTTCACAAAAAAAGTTTAATCTCGGAGAACAGCTATTTCAAAACATAAAGGTGTTTGAACTTCTCACAAAAATTGGTTGCATATCATTGCTTTCAATGAGTAGTACTCACACTTGTGTGTTTGCTAATTGAGACTCATTTTGGTCATCAGGTTTAGCTATTGCTGTAATGCTGAGCTGATAGCTTGTGATTTTTTGGTAATGAGTTGATTAAGTTTTTGTGTGTTTCACCACAGATAAAAGGATACAATTTTTCAGTGAAAGGTTATGTAATTATATGCTCTGTCTTTGAAACTTCAGTCCATTGTACTTGAAAATATTTTTCAGACTGGCAAATATTAAAACCTGCCATGATAGCTTCAGCAGTGAGAGCAATTAAGGGGTGAAAATTGGAGGTATGAATAATTTCCAGTAATTCGAGGAAAATGTTCTTTAGTGTTAAAATATTACACTGTGGTATAATTGCATAGAATGTTAAATGATGCATACTTTTTTGAAAAGGCAAGTTTCCTGGCTTCAGGGTGGTTTGTCAAAACTTTTGGCAAAAAATTACATTTATAGTGATCAGATGTTTGTTGTCCCTTTTAACCCTTTCATTCTGACTCTGCCTTCTCTTTCAATGGAGGCTGGTGAGACCTGTAGAAAAGTGCATGTGCTGCATCGACTCAAATTTGCATCTATTCCATTTCTGCAGGTATTGTCCAGCATTTGAAAAGCAAACAAAATAAAAAACAGGTACAATTAAATGTAATCCAACTTTCTTTCCTCTTTGATTTTCCACTATTAATGGATTGCTTGTTATTTCACACCGGATTTTTTTTTTAATGGATTTTCAAACGGTTTTGAATATGGAAGTAATCTCACGAGTTCTAAATTGAATATTTCATTCTGTATAGAAATTTCTGTAGATGCAACTGACTGCTGTTTCCCACCTCTCCAAGTTTTCATCTGTGTAGGAAGAATGAAGTGGGTTTCAGCTGAATGTTGGTGGAGTTTCTGTGGGGATATCCATAAGCTCTCAAATGTTATGTTGATTAATGATGGAAAATAAGAGAAGGGGTCTTGGTTTTACTCCTAAATTTATTTGACCTCTAATATGAAGTATTATTCTAATATTCTAACTAGAATAACTATAATTTTAATAAGGTCATTCTGTACATTTTTAAATTTTTCTTATGGAAAAAAACCCTAAGGCCTCCACTGTTTAGTCAAGGTGAAAATAAAATATCACTTTATTTAGAAGACCAGAAATAATTTTGCTGCAGGACTTGTGGGGATTTCTAGAATAAAATACACACCTGAGGCATGTCAGATAGAAGAGGAGGTGTGAAGGGAGCCCCCCATGAGTGCCCTGGGGGCTCCTCCCTGGCTCTGTGGCAGCAGCCTCCAGAGAAGGGGAGAGTTGATTAAAGGGTAGGAAAACAGGAGTTTGTCAGTTATGGGTTGAAACCAAGGTGTTTGGTGTTTTGGGGAGGAAAACAGACTCTTGGAGTTCTGAGTTATAAAAGTCTTGTCTCATCTGCTGGTTTTCAGACTGATGGGTAAAATCTGGACATAATTGCATGATGGAATTTTTTTTCTTGACTATTTTCAGATTATTTGGATGTTTTAAAAAACAAATCTGAATTCCCAGGACTCCTGAGATTTCTCTCCCTTAAACATTTCTAACCTTCCTGCGAGTCTTTTTGTGTGAGCTCACTTTTCCCCCATCTCCAATTTAACAAGTTTTGTTTCCTGCTTTTACTCTGGTTCTTTCCTGGAAAAGAAGGAAAACATTGTGTGAGCTGTAGAAGAACGTTCTGCCCTTAGGACACTTTGTGTGTAACATACAGCATGTTATACATGGTATCTGCCTTTTTTTATGACTTGTTCTCCTATATTAAAATAAACACTGATAGCAAGCAGGCGTGAAAGGCAAACATGTAATGGTGGTGAAAACCATTTAATGATTAGTAGAGAAACTTATTTATTGAAAATAAAAACCATGTCTAATGGTGACTTCTTGAAACACTACCATGTTGTGGTATTTTCTTTGCTGTATGTCCTGTACAGTAGATATTATTTAAAATTGCTTGGGAACTGGAGCTTGCAATAGTGAGCTTGGAATGTCCTGCAGATAATTAAGTTGTGGTCAGGCCTTACAAAAATAAAAAGTTCTCGAACTATGATTTTATAAACATGCTACAATAACATTTCTTTATATTTAACAGTTTCTTATAGAAAGCTGATACTCTCACAAGGCATTGACTAAAGGTAAAACATCAAGAAAGAAAAAATATTAAATTAAAACTTCACTTAGGATGTTGACAGTTGGCTTGTAATATTAAACAGATGTGTGTGTTCTTGGGATATTCTTCTTTCAGAACCTTGTTGCATGCTAGTTTTCAAGTGACAGCTACAAATTTTTGATTAATTCAGAATTCTTCTTTCTTCAGTTATCTTTGTTATGCGTTATTTTCTTTGGGTCTATTCAGCTAGACAGTGTGGTGCAAGCTGCAGTTTCTGCTGTGATATTGAAGGGAAAGTGTTCCTTAGTGTAGACTTAAATTGAGGCATTCCTCATTCAACTGTATAGAAAAATTATTACATATATGCAAATGTGCATGTATGAAATACATCTGTGTATTTCTTGGGCATGATATTACCTTTGCATGTGTAAGGGTGGCATTTATTGGTTCTGGTTGGGGCTGTGGTAGGGCATAATTTGGTGGTTTTGGCTCTAGTAAATATTGCACATAGAAGCCAATACCAAAATAATGGAACTTAAGTTTTTATAAGATGTAAGTTTAATGAAACATAGGGGGGATGGTCACTTAAAGGGAAAGCGTATAGCGCTATTAAAATGGCAAAATGTTGTGTCCAGTTCTGATGTCAACCTTTTTCAGAAGTGTGGTAGTGGTGGGATGTTGCTTTGTTGGGTTTTGGGGTTTTCTATTGACAGAAAGAGCCACAAGAATGATTTAAAGTCTGAAAAATTACCTTCCGGTGAGAAATCCTTTAACCTTATTTTGTTACGATGCACGATCACAAGTCAAAAAAAAAGACTTATTTCTTCATGAATCCTTTAAACAGCAAAATAAGGTAAAGTGCTGCAAGTAGGATGCATTATTTGAGGTGTGATTCAGCTGATCCTTGATTTGGTAAATTCTGCATCACTTGAAATCTCTTGAGTCAAGTGCATGTATTTCAAAATACACATGGTACTCTACAAGTGATGCAGCAGTTAATGCACAGAGATGGCTCTGGAATTCCTTTTTACACATGGGATGTGCAGATCCTTATTGCTTCATACCAAAGCAAGCAATTGGATACTGCTTTTCCAGATCCCAGACTGCTGCTCCAGTGACCTGTGACTCTGATCAGTCTAACCTTGGGCTGTGCAAATGTATGAATGTTCTCTCTTCATTTTTAATAATAAATGAACTTAGGAGAAACAAATCATGCTAGAGTATTTCTAAAGTAAGATAGCTATATTTGACTTCACAGGATGCTGAATCTACCACACAAGTTTACTGTGAAGTAAGCAACCACATTTTAATGTTGGGTTTTTTTTTTTTTTAATTGTCAGGTTTCTTTTCCACAGATTTCAGGGGATGAGTAATGTACAAATATGGTTATTTATTTATTTATTTTTAGAACTGAAGGAATCAGTATGAAGTGATTATTGATTAAATAGTGCCACATCGCTGTAGTCTGCATACTGACTCCATTTAGTATATGTGAATAGGATATCTTTTTTTTTTAATGATTGTATAAAGACACAATTATACAACATAATGTGAGTTGAGACTAGCTTGTAAGAATACACTTTATTTTTCTTGATGATGTTGCTTTCAGTTCCCAAAATTTTTAGCTCATTGTGGAATCTGTTAAAGTATAAATGGGAAATACTTATGAGAGCTCAGATACAGTTTCTTACGGGTTTTAACATGATGTAAGAGACTGTACAGCAAATACTTATTACAGATAGTGAAAATGTGAAGGAGAAGAAAAAGGAAGAATATCAAAGAGCTTATTAGTTGGTCTAAAATGTGACCTGGTGTAACTTCTTATATTCTATTCATTTCTGATGTGTTGCAGCATACAGAACATGTGGTGCTATGGCCTGGCTATTTCACTTACTTGACCATTTCTTCACAATTTATTGTCTAAAAAATTACAGTAGTTTCAGAAATAGTATGTGGATTTCCACAATACACTTGAAATATGTACAGTTTTATTTTTTAGGGAAATAAGGCACGTGTATTTTTTGAAGGAAATATTGTTGCTTACAAGGAAGGAGAAGAAGGCTTTTCTATATTGCTCTTAAGATTGAGACTTAACTGTATTATGTACCTCATGCAAATTCTGTATATGAGTATTATTTCAATTTTAAAGAAATACATTCAAAACATCCATTAGATGGAAGAAGTTAATACAAATATTAATGGATTTTGCCTTTTGAGTGAAATTGCATGCTCATTTGAAGGACTACTTTTATTTGCTTATGACGTGGTTGCTACTGATGCTCTTACAATTAAAAAAAGAGCTACTACTGCAGAAACTCATAGTCTATTTGCAGGCATTTTATAGATTGAAATGTTTTGAACAAACTGATTTGTATCAATCAGTTCTTAAAATGCAGCAGAACAAGTTTCTTTTTTCGGTGAGACTTGTAAGTTGTGGTGGGAATTCTGTGCAGCCTGATGATGATGGACAGGATCTTCTGTCCGAGCAGGCACACAGATAATTCAGTTATTAGAATGTGTCTTTCTGCTGGGGCTTTGTGGTGGTTGGGTCTGCCTTCAGGTTTTGTCCCTCTTGTGGACGACTTTGAAATCATATGAATAAAACATTAATCATGGAAATTACATGAGATAACATGTTTGTTCATTAGCCCACTGAGAGACAAAGGATATTATGTTAACATAGCTCCAATTATCCTTATTGCCAGTGCTTGAATACCAAGGCTCTGGCAGAACAGCTCTGTAGATGTATGCCTGGATATAGATCCTACAAAGATAACTTGTTTGACTGAGGCTGTTGTCAGTGAGATATTGTTATTTTAAACACACATGTATGTTTTAACAAAAAATATTTTCTTGTTGGAATTTTATAAGGAAGAAGATTGTTGTAATACAAAGAAACTGAAACTCTTGAATAATAAGTTTGGAATTAAGTTTCCTAGCTCTTTTAAGACTATGAACTGAACTATTATGTTGCCTTCTGATTGCATGGTGTGTTTTCTGCTTTAAATTGCTATTACAGTAGCTCTGAGAGTCCCTAACTGAGAGCAGAGCTAGATTCTCTTTGCAGAGCATTTGAACTGTTAACTGAGCATTGAATGATGCAAGATGAAATCCTGGTTGTACTGGAACAGGCTGCAGAGTTATGGTTGATTTAATTGAAGAAAATACTGCAAAAAATTCTTAGCTGAGTGAAATTTCAATGCTTACATGTTGTTTGTTCCACATTTTATCTTGACTAAGAATGAGGATGAAGGCTCAAATAAGAGATTGTGGAAAAAGAAGTCTTCTCAAGTGTTTTTAAGTATTTTTTATCAAGACATATTTCTCTTGGTTTTTTTTTTTTTTTTTTTTTGCAATAAATGCACTTATTTAGTTGAGACTATTCAAATATTGTTCACTTTGGTCCTAAGAGAGCATTCCCCGAGTGGGGAGGCATTATGAGTAAGGACATTTCTAATTTGTGTCATTATTTGTATTTCCAAAGATATGCTGTATCCTAAATCAAAATAATTCTGAAAATATTTATTCATAACAGTTGTTGGGTAAAACTAGCAATTTTCTGAAAAAATGTAGTTTTGAAACTCTCTCTAAGTTGTAGCAATTAACCTACATGCACATTTATAATTCTAGAAAATGGACAGCATATTACATTCAAAGACTGGATCTGATAGACTCAAATTGCTTAAAACATCAGTTATTGAAGATGTCCCCCTGGGACTTTGAGAAACTATTTAACAGATGAAAGTACATTTTGAAAAGTCTGACCTTACAGGCAATCATAAAATGAATCAAAACAGTTCTTTCCTCCCCTGAAATGTACAGAGCCCATCTGTATCTAATCCAGTAATTATAGACTGAGTTCAATTACCTTTTCAAACTTGGAGCAGACTGGAGACTAGGCAGTGAACAAACATAGGGTTTTGTCTAGACCTCAATTGACCACAGTCTAAAACTTGAATTTATATCTAATTTTATTTTTAGTGTAGCTTGATAGTTTTTAAAGGATTTATTTTGCTACCTAGTTGCTAGATCATGAAAGTTTTTATTGTTGACTTAGTGTTTATGGTGACATTTTGTGTTCCAGTGAAGTTAATGAAATGGCACCAAGTCCCAAATGTTTACTGTATAAATAATTTTAAATTTTTAAAAAGTGGATTTAACAGCTCTTATGAGTCTTTAATATTGCCACAATCAAATTATGAAAGAATCTGAACAAAATTATGTAATTTAATGTCTGTACTCATATCCGTATATTTAATATTCAGATTGAAACACCCGCCTTTGATAGTTTTGGCTCTTTTAGAAATATGGACGCCAACTATGATATTACCAGTAGTTGACACAGATTAGAAACTGTGCTGAAACTAAATTTTTAACTATTTTTAAAAATTTATTTCAGTTACAGAAGGTATACTATCTGTTCAGCCGCAGGCAGTGTTAGAGAATACATACACAGCTACAAGTTGTAGCAGTTCATGTAAGTTATCAATTTGACCACCAAGGTGAAGCCTAGGCAACTTTTAATATTATCCCACAAGCAGAACAAGCCACATAATATATAATATAATATAATATAATATAATATAATATAATATAATATAATATAATATAATATAATATAATATAATATAATATAATATAATATAATATAATATAATATAATATAATATAATATAATATAATATAAATCTTCATGAGGGGAGTCTCGTGCTGCATTCACTGTCTGACCATATTTCCAACGTGGTGCTGTTACTCCACACAGGGCAGCTCTGAGCAGCCATTGTTCACACCAAAGCTGTGTAGTTCACAGAACCTAGTGCAGTGCACTGGGGTTGTTACAGGAGAACGTTTCCTATCTCTGGGGTAGCAGTGGAGGAGCAATGATTAAGGACAGAATAAATGCTTTATTTTTAACTTTTAATTGTGCAGTATGCGTTTGACAGAATGGCGTTTCTTGGCAAGTGAAGCCTATGATAATTAGTGCGTTTAGTTTAACTTGCTTATTCTTAATAATAATCAGTATTTGTAGCAGTTGCTGTAATTAGTTAAGAATGTGCCTCATGGTGACTTCCAAGTCAACACGTATTTGATGAATAAGGCACACTGTTCCAGTAAGTAGTAAATTTGACATGACAAGCTGGAGTCTTTTGATGTTTAATTGGCTTTCCTTGTAACACTTGAGGAAAAAAATGATCTAATGATTGTTGCATTGACCATAAAGCTGAAGCCCAAGAGATTGCATGTAATGTATTTTGTCTCCATATTTTGTAAGCATGGGAAAAGCTTTCTAATATATCTGTTTTGGCATGCTTTTTTGGGTGGGAGGTGTTTGGTTGGTTTGGTTTTTTAGTGTATAGTAGTTTTCTGGATGAATGATACTGTTATGAAGAGGTAATATGGAAATGTATAAAATTATAATAATAATCATAATCTTAAAGCAAAATTTGTAGTAGTGTATTATCAGGAAGTGTAGTAGTATATAACATTAGTCTGGTTTGTTGTTTTGGTTTTTTTCCCCTCTCAAAAAGGAAGGACTGTCATGCACTTAGAAGTCAGGAAATCCAATTTAAAATTTCAGTCCTTCATCAAAATCAGATTTACAAAAGCATGGGAAGTCCTTTATTTCTCTCTGCTTTAACTCCACATCAGGAGCCAAGAAGACCTTTCAGCTGTTGCTAATAGCAAATGTCATCATCTGCTTCACAATCATATTTGTATTAGTAGATTTATCATAGAAGATATGACCATAAACTGCTTCCACTAAGTCCCCTAGCACTCTCTTTTCTTCCTCTTTACTGTTATGACCATAAGAAATAAAATTCACCTAGAAATTCTATTTAAGTTTATGCTGCCACAGAATGTACCACCAGCCTGCAATGCAAAGTAGGGATAGTTGATGTAAGTTTCTGAATTTTTAATAATTCCATGTTACAGCTTCATAGGAAAAATCTGCTATGACCAGGACGCTATAGCCTGTAGCCTGCAGGTTACCTGAAATGAGAAGTCTAGATTTAGCACTGTGTTTATTCGGACCTGGATAATTTTAATTCTAAGGGGTAGTGACACTACTGACCCCAAATTCTAGGGCTACTAACAGTAGCTTAAGAATCATGCTGGCTGTAATAGACAGATTGTGTGTTACAGGAAAAAAGACTATTTCGTAGTCTCAAGATATTTCATGATCACATCAAGTGTTTTTCCCAAGTAATGGTTGGTTGGTTCAGTTGCATCTCTTTTCTCATTAGAAAAAGGACTTTGTTTTGTGACTGTTGCAAGAGACTGCTGTTGATTTTCAGTTGCGTTCTGAAGAGTGCCTGATAGATTTTGTGCTGTATGCATTGCATACATTATACTTGTAGTGTAAGATTAAAAACAGTATTAAAAAAAAATTGTGTTTTTAGTTTAATGGAAAGAAAAAAGTGAAAGCATTTGTCCTTTGTGCTTTGTGGCTATTTGTGTGTTGGCTGGTTTCAAACTGGATTGCCGGAGTCAGCTCCTGTAATTGTACAGGAGCCTTGGAGCAGGCGCCCCATGCCTGCAGAGAGCACACATCTCTTAGCTGCCTCTGTTCAAGGAAATGCATTGAATTTGCCTTGTGAGATCATTTTTAAATCTAAAGGGAATATTAACTTTATAGTAATCCCTGGGAAAAAAATGAGGTTCTTCAGGAGTCACCCTATTTTCTCCTGTTTCACTTATTTAAAAGAAGTAACTTTCTTTTGCCTTCATTTGTTCCTTCCAACTCTCACGTTTTTTGATGTGTGCTTTTCTTTCTGGTTCTGTGTATTTTATTTTGTTTGGTTTCTGTTGAAATCTCTCACAGTTTTAGTGTCATTGATTTCTTATTGTTGGTATTCTTAATTTGCACTCCATTTGATTCCTTTGTTATATTTATTTTTTTATTTTCTTGGCTGATTTTCTGTACATTACAGAATTAGTTGGCGCTTGTTTATGTAAGTGCTAAGAACCTGTTAACTACAAAAAGGATAATTTGGTTGCCCCTGAATACCTAGTCAGTTGTTTCACTTTCTGCAGTAGAAGGGAGGCTTTTTCCTCTTGTTGCTGTCTGATTTGTTGTGTAAGATGAAGGAATTCAGAGTGCCTTCCATGTGAAACTTGATCTTTATAAGTAATTTTTCTTTTTTTTTCTTACTGAAAAGAATTCAGTAATTTTTTTCCTGCATTGTCCAGCAATTGTTTTTTGGACTTTTTCCTTTTCTTGACTCCATTTGTGATGTTAATTAGTATTAATAATGGCTACTAATGAAGCAGTAAAAAGATGCTTGTAGTCATTAAAGTTATGCTTTTAAAAAACTTTTGAAAGTAGAAAGTCCTCAAATTATTTTAAATAAAAGAAAAAGTATGTTGTGTTAATTAAGCTACATAAGTCACAGTACATCTAATTTGATACAGTGCAATGAGATAGAACTAAACAAAGTTGTGTGAGTAAAACTTTCTACTTTGTCGTGGGTTTATTTTCCTTCACTTTATTTTTCTATCCGTACTCATTTTTGTCTCTTCCATGCTTATTGATGCTGTAGTCAGACAGACACTTGAGTTGCTTATGCAGGAACCACATTTGAATTGCTCTGTAGGGGACTGAAGAACATTCAGGACAAAAAAGAAGAAATATCTTCAAACTAGTTTAGATATCCTGACTTTAAGTGTACACTGCTGCTATACACTCCAATCAACAATATGCTTTTCCATTGGTATGACATTAGAGCTACAGGCATTTGAAATTGTTTTGTGTTTCTGTGGGGAAAATTGTAGTTTTGGAATGCTCTGGTTCTAATGCTGATGTGCCAAGGAGTGGAACGTGTTATTAAAACATGAGGTCAGGTTAACCCTCTCCTTGCCAGCACATATGTAGCATAAAGTGTTTTGTTTAGGCTATTTTGAACACTTTCAAGAACAATATTTTACATCCTAGGAGATTTGCTTTGGGAGTTTGTTTCTTTCTCCTTTAAGTGTGGAGTTTGGGTTTTTTTGCTTTTGTTTTGGTTTATTATCATAAATAAAGATCTTGATCTTCTAATACATGCTAGGCTCTCGTGTCTCTGATATCCGTCTTTCATTTGCACTGTAATTATATTTTCTGCTTTAGCTTGGGTGTACCTTACTTCTCATGTTTTTTCACTTGTTACTTCAAACCATACCCTTCTGCTTTTGTTTCTATTCCCCCTTCCATCTGCAATTCTTTCCTTCCTTCACTTCTCAGTGTTTCTCTTGTTTTTCCACACTTGTGCCGCAATGAGCTTTACCAGCTCCTGTTGCATTTATTCATACAGTCAGATATCTGCTTGACATTTACCACTTAATCTTGACCAATCTCTGTATGATAAATTCTCTTTCTAGTATGAAGTTTTCATGTTCTAATTGTGATTTATAGCTGTAACATTTTCATCTTAAAGTTGCTAGTGAGGTGGGTCTCATCAGGGTGGTACTTCATGTTTACCTTTCTCTCTTCCTAAGGTCACGCCAGTGCATGAGCAGACTACTGAAATACTGATGAAATGTATTTCAGTAATACTGACTCATCTGTAATGCAGAGCAGAGCTGTGGAGCAGTGGCATGACATTTGTTAAATCAGCTGCTCATAACCCAAATAGAAATGAAAATGTAGTATAATTTCTGTCCTTGACATGAGAGACCATTCACTAATTCATGTAAGAGCTGTGGAACATTGTGGCAAATTGCAGTAGTATTTTAGCCTAACCTTGAGTGAAAACTGTACACAAACCTATATCCATCTTACAAGAGATACTTCAGTTTCTCCCTATGCTTGTCTGCTGAAATACAAGTATTTTTTATCCAGTTGTTCTGTTATTTGTCCACACAATGTTGTAGCATTCAGCTACTGCAACCCAACCTGGGAAAGTAGTCCCTGTTTTAGTCTCTCTAATGGAGAGTTTCAAGTAAAATAAGAACTGAAATTCATTTTTCAGAGTAAGTATTTTAATAGATTTTTGTCTTCTGAAGCTCTTCTGATTCATCAGAGTTTACAGAGTAAGCACAATCTTTTTCATTGCGCTGGTGTTTTCTGTGATCTTATCTCCATGTACTTCAGAGCCAATGCAGCTCTCGCTGCAAAGTCCTTGTGAACAGGAATCTGTCAATAAATACATGTCAGTGTCTCTGCCACCATCTTGTTTCCTGAGATTGTCTCACAGCTGGCTGGGCACTTAGGAATTTCAGAATGGAGACCGTGTTCCTTTCCTGAGCAGCCATGGGGATAATGCTGTAGTTTACAGCCCTCTCTTCTTGGAGACCCTTTGGAGTTGACTTCTGGTTGGAGCCTCAGACTTAATGCAGCAGTATACAGTGGTGGTATGTCAGTACAGAGCCTATTTCACTTTATTTCAGCCAGCCCTTTTGTTTCCTTTTCTTTGGTTGTTTCTGTTTCTTTCCCTATTTATGCTCTGTGTGTTTTCTTTTCTGTGGATGTGTACTATCAAAAAACCACCTATTATGTGAAGTTATGGGTTCCTATGGATTTGAGACTGTCTAGAGATAGATAAAACACTTTCAGAAATTAGTAAGATGTTGCAGGGAGTGGTAGCCAGTTACAGGACACAGGTCAGTTAACTCAGAGACAGGAACAGATTGTTGTATTTTGAGGTGTCTTGCGTGATCTTGCAAACTTCACTTCAGTGAGTCTCTTTTGGCACTTGTATTCCAAGCCAGGCTTTTTTATGGCCACATGAGCCTTGGTTTGGCTGAGTCTCCTAAATCAGTCTCTCCTACAGACTGAGTTAAGAGAAGGAGACCAGAAGCTCATATCTCTTGAGGTTTTCAGAGTTTGTACTCTGGCTTATGAACAGTTACTAGAAACTTTTAAGCAGCTTAATTTTCTTTCTCTTGCTTTGGTAAAGTGTTTGTCATTGTATAATAGATGGAATAATTGAGTTCACAGTTTAGTTGTAAATAAGGCTGAACTTTATTCGTTTTTTCGTTACTTTCCTGATATGATTTGATTATTTCCTAATGATATAGTCAAGAAAGGCTTACGTGGTGACTTTCATACAGGTTATATAACCACCACAAGTGCCATAGAATAGTATACTGTAAAACATAAAGGAATTAGAGAAATTACTTGTTAAACTGTATTTTTTTTGATAAAGTTTCCTTCCACTTTTACTTCAGTATTTTTCACAACTTTACATGGCTATGACAGGTGTTCCCACAGGAAACTGTTTCAGTCTATTGTGATGTGAATTTTTTTCTAGATTTTGGGCTATGTTTTTTGTTTTGATTTTACATTGTAAAGTACATCAGTGTTTCCTCATGTGAGCTTCAAGTTCTTTTCCTTGCTTTTTGAAAATACAAAACATGCTGTTGCTCTTTTAACTCTTACTTAACTGACCTATAAATCCTGAATTAGTTTAACCTTGAATTTCTTTATGTAGCACAATTGTTGTTGAGGGTCAGCATGCTAGAATGTTTCAGGCAAACTTGTAAATACCTAGTCTATAGGAACCACTATTTCTGAACCTTTTTTTTAGCTATGCTGATATATGAAAAGCTTTCCATTTATGCATTTTTATTCTTCTCTGCTACTCCCAAACTTTTTATATGAGAAACTCATAAAAATTTTTGTGCTGTGTTCCTGTTGGCCTTGCAATGTCAAAGCAGTTTCTCATGATTGCTTTCATCATTGAAGATGTTTAATAGATTTATTTTAGCTTTTTAAATCTGAAAATCCTTAGCTTTTTTTTTTTTTTGTGATTGGCATTTATATCAAGTGAAATTAAAACTCAGATATCTGAATGCTTTGTTCAAATTGGTTAAATGAGTATGATTAAGTTGTAAGAAGTAGCCCATCAAGTAAAATCTTACAATTGCATACAAAGCTGTCTGTTGAATTAAAAAAACAGAAACCCAACTTTCATTTGCAATAGCACTGTTCTGATTTTCATTAAATAAATTATGTTTTACTCTATTTTGTTTAAACTCTAGATTAATTTCTATGGTTACAGCGGATATAAATCTCTTAGATTGCCTTTAAAAGGGATTGTTTATTCAAAACAGGACTGACAGTCTCTCCTCAAGAGAAGCTATTACTAAATTTTATTTTTCTAAGTTTAAATGCTTAAAAAATATTTGTAATGATACCCCAAAGGCATCATAAAAATGTAAAAATAATTATACTCTAAAATTACCAAAATTACAGGAAGTGGACATTTAAAAAATCTTTCTGAGATTCATGGCTGAGAAAAAGTGAGGCAGGAAAAGTGCCTTACTTCACAACTTGAAATCTTGTCAGGGATTTCACTTTCGGCGATTAAAAAGAAATGTTTGAATTGTCAGTATTACTCAGCTGTGAGAGAATAGCATTGATTTCCCTTTTAATTACAGCTAAAACTTTCTGCTCACAAATTCTGCAAGTGCTTTCTAGAGAGAAATTTTTATGTGACTATTTTTTTCAGGTAGAAATTATTTTCCCCATGGTGGGGGCATCTTTTTTATAGGCAAAACAGCTGGCAAATACCCATAGGCAGATGAAAGCCAGCATAAAAAGCATTTTGTGATGAGCAAATCCTGGGGTTCAGGGATACTTCTTTTGGACACTTTATGTGTTATCTTGGGGGTGTAATGGTAATTTGGTAGTTAATGGAAATATGGAAGGGCAATGTGCTCTAAATGAAGAGGTTCTTCTCTTGGACTTGATAAGATGTCTTTCTTCTGTGATGCTTTTATTCCCACTTGAGCTCTGATAAACTTCTAGCCCTTGCTGCAGAGTTGAGAATCCGTCATGGTTTGCCTTGATAACAATTTATAAGACACTCAGAAAGGGATAGGATGAAGGGAATTGGATAATACTTGGATTTCAGATTGACTGTTAGTATTCCTCTCTTTCCTCTCTGGTCCAAGAGTTGTTAAAAGGATGATCCTTTTTTTTTTTTTAAGGCTGTATTTTTACTCACCTCAGTTGACTGTTATAAGGACTAGAGGAGAAGAGTTGTTTTCCCCAGGGGTGGAGGAGTGGTATGGTTTTGTATGGTTCTATTTCCTAGGTGCTGTAACAAAGGAGTAGTGGCTTGCTCAGAAAAGGCAGTGAAGGAGAGCATTTGAAGTGGGGCAGAGGAGGAGATGTGTGTGCCTGATGGAGCAGCTCTGTCTGGGTTTCCTGAGGATGTGAATGCCTCTCTTAGTGCATCAGTCACTCTGCATCAGCCATGGAAGGACTTAAGGCTACCAGGGCCCAGGAAGTTCTGCCATGTAGGGCAGAGGATCCAGCTCTTAGGGTTTCCTGTTACACGAGAAAAGGGGACAGAAAGGGACCTTTGTATTAATTTTTATGCTGATACAATAAAGCACCTGGATTAAAATCTTAATGTGTACTGAATAGGCTTATTCCCAGTATATTTATTTATTGTTTTTGTGCCTGATCTATAAATGGTCTTTACATAAGGATTCATAAACATCTAATTTCTGACTGGGTGTTTTTCTTGGTGTTTGAGTGGGGGAGAAACTTATTTGGTACAAATGCTAGAGCAACCACTGAAGTAATGTTCAGTCTGTATAACAAATTAAGGTGTTGAAACATAGAAGTATTTTTGCACTAAGAACATTATTGTACAAATAATGAAAATCCAGGAAAATACTTGCCCCTCTGAATAATATTTGACAGGAGTTGTAGGATTTTGAGACAGAATAGGTGTTGTGTCGGTTCGTGCTCTGTATCACTATGGGTGTGTGAGTGTAAGTACACCGAAAATGCGGAGCTCTGATGGGAAGGGCCTGGCAGAGGGGCTGCGGAGCCTGAGCAGGCTCCGCTCTGGCCGCGGCTTCAGGTAACGCGGCCGCTGCGGCGGCTCGGCCTCAGCCCCGGGCTCGGCCCCACGTTCGGCACCAGCCCTGGGATCGGCCCCTGTCCCGGGCTCGGCCTCTGTCCTGGACTCAGCCCCGGCCCCTGTCCCGAGCTCGGCCCGGCACTGCATTCGGCACTGGCCCTGGGCTAGGCCCCTGCCCCGGGTTCGGCACCAGCCCTTGGCTCGGCCCCTGTCCCGGCTTCGGCCCCTGTCCCGAGCTCGGCCCCTGTCCCGGACATGGTCCCGGCCCCAGCCCCTGTCTTGGCCCCGGCCCCTGTCCCGAGCTCGGCCCTGTCCCCGGCTCAGCCCCTGCCCTGGGTTCAGCTCCCGCGGTGCCCTGCAGTGTATTACGGTGAAGCAGATTTCAGTCCCAAAGTAAAGCGCATGCACATGGAACTCTCTGAATTGCACTGCAAAAACCTTTCAGAAAGTGAAAAGATTTCATAATAATGGTCGGAAAGAGTAACCATTTATTACTGAGTATCTGTTAAATGAGACTGGACTTCTCTCTTTATATCATAGAACATCTTTCAGTCAAGAAAATGTGGTAATAAAATGAACTCAGACTGAGAACAAGAGACAAAGAAAATATCTCTTACAGAAAGACTCAAGCAACGTTGAATGCACTTACTGAAAGGTTGTAAATGGAGCATTTTCAACAGCAGTGGTAAAGGCCAATTATTGCAAATACGTATTTTGACTAATTTCCTTGTATCTCTCAACCAAAACATTCCCCACAATTGTGGTGGGATATGTATTTTAGTCAATGAGGTTTTGGATGATTGTGTAAAAATACAAGTTAAAGAAAGTTAAGATTGGAGTTTGACAATAAACAAGAAAAAGGGAAATCATAAGTTTTATTAAAATCAGATGTTGTGCTCTTTCTTTTTTTGTTGCTGCTGATAATAAATGAAAGCTAGTTACTAAAACCATTTAGCATGATGATACATTGTAGGAAGCCCACTGTTAATTTTTTTCAGGTTTTCATGTTCCTATTGACTGTCAGCAGACCATTTTCAGAATATCTAGATGTGCTTTCTATATGTGATGGTGTCAAACCAGTGTTCCACAAGAGCTAAGGAAACAGTGCCAAAATGAATGCAGACCTCTATCTTAAAGTGTGTGTGTGTTGAATTTCTCTGGTTTAGAGTTGAAATTCAGTATTTGTAAGTAATTACCCTAAAAAATAAGACTTTTTTTTTTCCCTTTCTGTTCACAAATGTCCAAAGCACAAAGCATTAAAAACAGTTTTAAGGATATACAATATGTTCATGGGTAATTTCCTTAAACAACAAAAATTTAAAAAAAAAATCAGTGACTTCAAAGTAATTTTTCTGTACAGGTGGAGTTTGCTGTCAATACCATACACATTTTTAAAATACTTATCAGCCTTATTCCCAGATAGCACTCCAGTGAAACCTTCATTCAGTGATAATACTGGGTATTGTGGTCCGTGAGGAACTGGAGTTTTTGAGCTCTTGGATCTCAGTTTTGTTTGACTCTTATTAGAAGAGTCTTGAACAACAGAAGTTAGCAGTTGTGTCACAGAATTGCAAGAAGAATTTTTTCTTGATATATTTGACTGAATCTTACACTAACTCTGGATTATTTTTATGAAAGGCATAGTAAGATGAAATATGAGACTTTTAGGCTGACAGTGAGTTATCGACTACCAAATCTACCATTGCAGGTAATTAACAATGAGTAAAAAATAAAAATAATGAAATGCAGATCTAAAGTGCACTTTAGAGGCAAAGTATTTAAATGTAAACTGACAGTAGTATAAATCAATGAGACATTTTTTGAACCACAGATAGTATATATAAAAATATGTTAAGCATGAACTAAAAAACCCCAAAATTTAAAAAAAAATATTCAGAGCCAACTGGGTTTTGTTTGTTTGTTTTAATGTACAAGACAGTGCTTTTTTCTTTTTTAGTTTTTCCTTTTTTGACGGTTTGATATTCAACAAAATGAAGTGTTTTCTACTCCAGACCAGGTGTCAGGAAATTGGCTTTGCTTCTTACTGCAAGTTTAAAGATTTCTTAATCGCTTTGTTAATGTGCACCAAATACTGCCCATGGTATTCTGCAGACAGGTTTTAACTTCCAGTATTCCACAATGACTAATGAAATCTCCTGCAATGATTCCTACAATTTTTGCTTTCCTTTTATATTAAAAATGTGTTGTTTTAAATTAGAAAAATACAAATAATATTAAACATATTAAAAAAATTTAAATTTTGTTCCATCTTTACCTTGAAGTTTCAAGTAGCCTCACTCTTCCTTTTCATGGCTTTTAATTCAATTAATTCAGTTTTGAATGTTCTTATCATATATGCTACACATTTTGTTAACATGACCCCCCCTTCTTGGTTAATTCCTTTGCTTCAAATGCAAGACTGCTAATAAAATGCAATAAGAAAAGTTTCTGTGCCCGTTGCTGTAACATGTATGCTGATGTAAAGCAGAAACTGAACAAAGTCACAATTTCCCTGAGATTAGAGGTAGCCAGGCTGGCTGTCTCCCCGCTTCCAGCTCCGGGCCACCCCCTCGCCGCAGTTTAGATATTATTTGCTCTTTTGGGTCTCAGATTACGAGAGCAATTGATCTGCGTGACCTATTTTAGAAACTTTCACGTTTGCTGGGGAAACCTAAACCAAATGTATCCCCTCCAGAGACAAAATCAGCTGCACCGCGGCCGCGCTGACGCGTGGAGGCAGCCGGGGAGCCCCGGCCTCAATCCTGGGGGCACAGCTCCACCGCATGGCGCGCTGCGAACCCGCACCAAGGCCTTAAGGAGCAACCTTCACACGGGTAAATGTCATTTCACTGGTTTTATCGCTGTTACAGCTACTTCACTGTACCAGCGAATTAGTTCATTTCCTCTTTTGAAGGTTCCAGTTCTGAAATGTTAAATCCAAATTACAGTACTTTAAAAGCAAAAATCTTGTCAGTTCTTAGCAGCATCCAGCAAGAGTCTGTGTTGATTCAAAGGACTGACAGTGTTTTAAATATAACCTAGGTAAAATATAACCAATGTGGAATCTAGCCTGTCCTGTGTTGGGTTTTAAAAATTCATCTATCTAGCCAAAGGTAGTTTGTACTGAAAAAGTTCTTTATAGGAGTAATTTCTGCATCAAAACATTTCTAACTAGTTTTCAACCGTAATAGTTTAGATAAGAGCTAAAGGTCTTATTTTAAAAAATTATTTAATATAAAGTTTGCTTCCATTTATAGTATCTATTCTGTTTGGGTTTTCACTCCAGATTTCTGAAAACACTTACCTTCATTACATGCACTAACCATGGAAAATTTCCTTTCCCTCTTTTTTTTTTTTTTTTTAATATGAATTAGACATTGGAAAAACAACTTTATGTTCTTACAGTAATTACTGTATCTCCTCCTAGTATTGAAACTATTTCTTTTGGTCAAAAACGTGCAGTTCCTGTTCATAAGCTGATGCCTTACTGAAATTAAGAATTTCTCTTGAAATAGGCAATGGGTTTGTTTGGCTTAACTATATGTTAGGAATTGAAAACAGGATAGGTGCCTAGATGCTAATATACTAATATTATACCAATCTTAAATTTTACACTTCTTGCCAAGGGGCTTGTAGAATATAGTCACCTTTTTATGAATCTGTAAATGGAATCTATTTAGGTAAGACATTGGAGATAATGTGTTTCAAACATATTGGAAAATTAAATGTAAAATTTTCTTCAAAGTTTTTTTCCCCCCCTGTTTTAAGGGATAAATAAGGGATAATATGGCACTATAGTCAGCAGTGCTTGTTAGTGCTGCTGAATCAACAGTAAATAACCACTCTCACAAGTTCTGCAAAAGCCTTTCAATTATATTTTGGTTTTAAGTAATTTTTAAAGTTTCTTTTAACAAAGTACATCTTTTAAAAAATTCAGAGTAGCAATACAGCGCGAAGTGTAACAGTCAATTTTATATGGTAGGAAATAGTTGGGCATTGTTGTGATGGAAGAGTAAATTTGATAAAACGCTATATTTGTTCAATGAAAATGACCATTCAGCATGCTTGAATTCTCTCTACAATATGTCACGGGAACCTACTCCAATCATTTTAATCGTAAACAATGCTGCTGCTTCTTGCAGTGAGTTAAACGCATGCAAATTGGAGCCTACTGTTTCATGAGTGATCAATTCTTTGTTGCAGTGGAAAGCAATGCCGTATGTATTGCTAAGAGACTGAAGGAAGCGTAGTCAGCGTCTTGTTCTAAAGCCTCTGTGTCTCATCAAGATGCTGCTTTGCAGGCAATGCTTTCCTGCTTATCTTTTTAAATAACTTAGCCTGCTCTGAAATCATTAGAAAAATCTCTAAACAGAGGAACATCTACCATTTCTAGTGCAGGCCCCAAGTATAAATAGAGCTATGCATGCCACCTGTGGTAGCAGATGGCAGCCATTCACAGCTTCCTTTTGTGTCAGACCTGCATTAGATGCAATAATTGCTTTTGTGCTTTAATAAGAGTTGTTTAAAAAATCTGTATTGGCAACAAAACACAGATATATATGTTAAAGAGATAGTTTACTGTGGAGATCAAGTGCAAACTGGAACCTAAAGTAACTTTTAAAAAGTTATGTTACGGGCTTTAATGTGAATTTATAATGTTTTTCACTTGCATGATGTTGATGCTTTTGTTTGTCACAGAGTGGCAAACTGCTGATGCTTCACTGTAGAGAGTCAATTGCGTTTTCATGATTAGAACTACAGTTTGGAGTTTTTAAATAACACCTGGAGTCCCCAGATTCAGTAACTGAGCTTAGGAGGTTATCATGTTGAATTTTTTAGGTTGTAATTAAATATACCTTATCCATTCATGGCAGATGCATCTTGTAGGAAGTTCCCTACTGGTGCTGTTTAGCTCCTGCCCTCCCTTGTGCTGGTCCAGGTATTTGTGGAGCTGAAATGAAAGAAACCAGTTCTTTCCAGAAGAGTAATTTAAAAAAAAAAAAGAAAAATAAGTAATTTCAGTGTTTTGGGGTGTGATATTGAGCCTCAAGGAGTATGAGTGGGAATGGGAAGAGAAGAGGGAGAGCCTGGAGTTTCCTAAGTAGTCTTCATTGTTAGAGGGAGCATAACCCACCATATTGTGGTAGTGCACAGAAGCTGTTGCTGTAATCATATAACTGGTGCTCCAGTATTGTGAGAAAAGGTATTTTATTCCCTGATTCCCTTAGAAATGTCAGTTATCTGGAAATTCAGCAGTGTTCTTCCCTGTAAGATACGTTTAGTATGTAGTGCAAGAGTGCTCCAACTATGAAAGTCTTTTCTCTAAGCCCTCCCGTCTCTGTGGGGATGCAGGGGAAGGAAGGAAATAATTTCTTTATTTCAGGGTTGAAGGTTTCAGGTTATTTCTCTGCTCCAGACTTTGGGAGAAAAAGGAAGTAAATTTCCAGATGCAAAGAATGAGAACGAGGCCCATACTCAGATGTGTTTGTGCTTCTTCAAATTGCTCTCATCTATCCTTTTGACACCTGTGTCAAGTGGTGGTGAAAATGTTTTGAAAACAGGCATGTAGAGCAAATTGGAAGTTGCAGTTATGATGGATGGGTAAATGGAGTGGAAGAATGGGTATGCTGAAATGCAGGTGGGATTTAAAACTCTACTAGATCTACTTGGAAGATTAATTAAAAGATACAAAAATTTATCCCAGAGCGAGTGGAAAGCAGGGTGAGAAACACTGCCCAAGAAAACTGTTGCAAGAAGGGAAGACTTTTTTTACAGAGAAAAAGTTAGTTTTGGCCAAGTTCACAATGCGTTGCTACTGGTATTAAAAGCCTCCTAAGGTTAAAATATTCTTCAGCTGGTTTAATGAAAAGAAAATTAGCAGAAAGCGTGGATTTGTCATGCAATTGGAGTATAAATGAGGAATGGTTTAGTCATGGACTCTAGGCTAAATTAATAACGAAAAAACCATAGACCAGTGGAGTAAAAGCAAGATACATACTGGGATCTAGAAAAATTAGTAGGAAAAAAAAGGTTTTTTCCAGCAGAAATAGTTACAAAGTAACCAACATCAGTGAATGCTTTTCTAGTCATTTGCATTGGAAATGGATGGATACAAACTGGAACAAATGCAGAGGGAAGCTGTGAGTTCTGCAACTTCAGAACTGTTCTGTGAGAAGGAAATAAAAGCTTGGGGGTTATTTGTCTGGGCTACAAAAGTTAGAGATAGATAGATAGATAGATAGATAGATAGATAGATAGATAGATAGATAGATAGATAGATAGATAGAATGAATTACTGACAGTAAAATCAAACACACATGCAGGGAAACAGAAATTTTAAGGGAAAGGACCATTCTGAAGCAAACAGGGATATATAGAAGTTGGTAATCAATAAACCTGGAAATTAGACAATAATTTGACAGTAAAAAAAGCAATAGGATTCTAATAAAGACAATCAGTTGTAATAGGGAGAAGCTTTATTCCCTTTTGGCTGAAGCTTGCTGCCTTTGTAAAGAGTGTATGGTGAGCCTCTGATAACACCATATATAATTGCAAGTTGATGACCCTGGAGATATCTTCAAGATTTCTCTTTGTATAATGTGGGATATTTTGTATCTACAAAAATTTGAGCACCATACAGAAAACCAATCCATTTTGTAAAATAAAATTAGCATTCCCTCCCTTTAATACTAGTGAGACCTTATTTTTAATTTAAAAGTTAATTTTGTTCATATGGTTATGACAAATTGAATTCAAAGCTGTGCTAGTAGTACATGGTAACAAAAGGAGAAAGAAATATCTGCAGTGCAGGATTGCAGAAGATGCTGTTAGAATTTGAGGGAAATGAAAACAAGAAGTCTCACTTCTGATGCAAATCTTGGGAACTAAGAGCTTAATGTGAGTATGGGCATAATGGTGTCATTCTAAATTCATGAAAATAGCTTTACAAATGAAGTAGAGGCAAAGTGGGGTCAGTGCAATTCAAACACATGATGACAATTTTAGCCTAAATAGAATGCTCTTTGTGACTAGATGAATTAATTACTGTAAGACAGTGCTCTTGCTTGTCATTCTGATTCTTTCTGCTTGTTAATCACTCCTAAATTGTAACTATTGCAGTAATATGAAGATTTATTGCTTACAAAATTTTGCTTTTCTGTATTCTAGTTTAGTGTTTTCTCATGTGTTAATGTAAATGTTTTGGAGCGTTTCTTATTTTACATTTGTTTTGTCCTCTGTAGTACTTTCTTTCTGCCTATTAAGTATGATTGTTCCACTGGAACACTGTACAACTGTTTTAGATGTTTTGCTTTCAAAGTCAAACTTGACTTATATATTGAGCAAATTTGATGACATACCAAGTCTGAGCTGAGAAAGAGATTACTGTACAAATAATAAGTTCAAGTGGTGATGAGAAGGAATCTGTAGAATGGTTTATTTTACTCTTTGTGCCTCATTTGTCTTGTAACAATTGCAGTATTTCCTTCTTGCTGTGTATAATGGTGCTAACACACTTTGGGAAACTTCTGAAGGTACTGACAGAACTCAGTTTGCTATGAATGGGATGAAATTTCCTGTGATAATCGCACAAAAACCTTGAGAATTGAAAACTAGGAAAATCCTTTCCCAATATGATGAATTATAGTAAAACTGAAACAGAGCAAATAATAATAATAGGGAAATGGAGGCTTATTTATTTGCACAAGGAAATACTTATGTTGAGTTGGACAAATTACTGTGGTCTTACAAAGTACAATTTTTCCTTGCACTTTTTTTCAAAGAGCTGCTTTTAAAGAAAAATATTTGGGGGAATTAATCTTCTATTTATCCAAACTACTCTGTGTTCTTTCTCCATGGTTTTTCTGTTTGTTTAATTGCAAAGATCATTTGCATGAAAATGGGATTTCAAGACTTGAACAGTTTCTGATACTTTTCCCCAGATACATGGAGTAAACTTTATTTATTGTAAACGAAAACAACTTTTGTTTTGTAAAATGCCTTGCTTGTAAAATGCTTTGTTTACACTGAATTATTAACTAACATTTGAGAATATATTTTTTAAAGTTGCCTTGGAAAATATATACTGCTAATGTATAGAATTCTCTTCCCTTTTCCCACCCTCCATCATGTCTTCTCATTTCTCTGGTGAATTAAGCTACACTTCTGGAGTTCCTCCATTCTCTAAAATAAGCAGCAGCTTATGCTACACCAAGTCTTTTAAATTAGACTGAAGTTTTCAAAAGTTGTTTCAGTTTTTTTTTTTTTTGTGGCTTTCCAAAAGATCTTTGTAAAGATTTCTTAAAAAAGAAAATAAATAAAAAGTTATCCAGAGTGAGGTGGAAATTCAGAAATGGAAATTAGATTGAGATGTATGATCTGGCAAAGCTTACGAATGATTATCAGGTAGTAGAGAAACCACTTTAGTTTGGGCACAAACTGGTCACTGTATTAGGGCAAAAGTAGAAGGGGAAGGTCAGTACCTTGCCATACAAGTTTTGATAGCTGGACTTGAACATGTATATCTGATCAGTAAAGAGCTGAAAATTTCTTGTGTGGTCTTCCAAAATGAATTTATTTCCAAACTGTACATTAAATTATGGAATCATTAAATTCTGGATTGAAAATTTAGATAATGTTTTATGTTACCATGTTTAATATTTTTAATGTTTAATATTGTAGTTACAATTACTTCATATAATTTATAGTTATATTTAGCTCATTTTCTTTGGAAAGAAGAAATGTATTTTTACTGCTGTTCTCCAAGCTAGACCTTTGTACAACAGATTTTTTTAGATTATTTTTATGTGTTGACTGCTTGGAAAATGTGAAAATTCTAGTATAAAAGAGTAAATTTTATTATTCTATTTAGTTGTAGAATAAGAAATTTATGAATTCATGTTTGAAGTGTGAATACTGAACTTCAAATATAAAATCATATGAAATTTATGATTTCTGTTCATTTAGATTTCTCATATTGGAAAGCTGAAAGATTTTCTTCTACAACACAGAAAGGATTATATTAATGCTTACAGGTAAGTTTGCACTGTGTTTAAATGGGTTAATCTAATATTTATTTATTTATTTATTTTAATGCTTATGAAGTGAACAGATTTAAAGCCTATAGGCATAATGACTAAAACCAAACCAGAGATTGGCTTGGTTATTAATTGGCTTGCTGTAAACCACTACAAGATGGAAGAATAGTGCTGTCACAAGAAAACAGGGCACCTGAATAAAGTGAGGCTCAGAATTTGAAGATGATTCAAAACTGCTGTATCTGTTTGCTTGTTGATACCTTTAAGAGTAGGATTTTTAGAAAATTAAAATACAAATTTCCAAGTTTGTAAGAAAAACATAGTATCTTTTGGACTGCAGGTACTAAGTCAAGTTATCATAAGATCTAAACGTTAGTGCAGCCTGTATTTTGGTTAACTGAGTACAAATCATTGTAGCATTTGAGAAATGTAACATTTGCTTTGTTGTGATACTTTGTTACATACAAACTGGGTGAATCAGCCCTGACTGTATTCCAGTTCAGACTAAAGCTGAGCTGTTGCTTCTATCAAAGTAGATAAAATGCAGCCTGAAATCACTGTGGGTTAAAAGCTTCCTAGATACCCAATAGAAGTGCTATCCAGACAGATATCCTTCCCCAGGGAAAGACAATAAGAATATATGAGCCATCTGCTGTTCCTTAGGCTCAGTCCATACAGGAGGAACAGTTTTTGTGAGAAACTCTAATCCTGAAAGGGTCTGTCACAGTAACAGCAATACTGCCTCATCAGTGGAGTCCAAGTGTGTTCTGAGTAAGTTATCAGAAGACTTCTGGCGCCCTTTTTTGTCTTCACAAGAGTTTAAAAGCTGTGTTTTGTTATTTTAAGAACAAAACAAAAAAGGAAGATGCCCTCTTTTATAAGAGACAGCCTGTGGGAACTGTTCAGTCAGTGCTGGTGAAAATGCTGCTCAGGGTGTGCACAGTTCTGTGTGTGAGGTGGGTCAGGGATGCTGTTCCAAGGAGCAAGCAGAAGTAGTGCTCAGCTCCATGTTATGACTGGCTCTCTGCTTTTCAGTGCCTGTAGGAATAGGGCATGAGCAACACTAGGTGGAGCCAGCAATTTAATACTGACAAAACTGAATGTGCATGCAGAGGTTGAGAAACTGCAAATAATTCCTGTAGTAGCAGTCAGTAGTGCTTAAATTTTGGATGTTATTTGTATTTTATTAACAATAGTGTGCATGAAATGGAAGTGGTTAGAGCAAAAATGTGTCCAGATTATTTTGATTTCCAGAAGTTTTTAATGTTCTTTTTGTAAACAAGTTGCAACAAGTTATGGTAATTCTCAATGTTTTCCACCTTCCTCTCCCCTCACCTAAGCCTTCATTAAGGAGAGGAAAGAAGTGTCATTTACTTTATTAAACCATAAAATAATCCTGGAGATCTCACCTGTGATTGCAGTTGATTCTGTTCTTAGTGGTCAAACTTAAATTGCTTATGTTTAGTTTGACATAAAAATGTCAAATTCCGTACTAGATTACTTGTGCTGTTCTACTTCATGGATACAAAGAGCATCATAGCATCCATGCTGTCAGCCTTGCAGTCTTAGCAAATGCCTCACTCAGTCAAGACAGCAATTTTAACAACTCTTCAATACTCAAGTAATGGGGACAGTGTGCTGAAATGTATGTAGGACATGTCAAATTTCATGAAAAAAATTACTACTCTGTATTTTGTCAGTCCTGCTGTTTGTTTTCCCAACTACACAACAATGTGTTGATGAAATTGAGCTTTTGAGTTACCAAGTTGTATTATTGTGTGCTTTTTAAAACTTCTTCATGATGTGTTAAAATCAGGTTCTTAATTGCTTTTTTGACCTTGCTTTTGAAGACTATGAATTCTTTAGTAATGGAGTTTTTATTTTTGGCAAACTTGAAATATCCTGCTACAGATGGTATGTCTTTAATTCATTTTTAGAGGAAAATTTTTAGCAATGATAAAGTCAGTTAGAAGAGTGGTTATTTGAAACCTGGCCTATTTTATCAAAATTTAACTACTTAACTGAAATACCTAAAGTGACTTAGTAATTGCTTATTCTTTTTCTTTCTTCTTGATTTGGCTATTACCTACAAAATATCCAAGTGGCAAAACACAAGAAATTCTTGATGTAGTGATCTAAGCTTGCTGGCTTACAGGCCACTGCACCTTTATCCTCTCCTGTTTATTAGAATTTATTTCCTTTCTCTTACATGTAGGGTTTTTGCCTTCTGTGATAAGGAATTTTTTGTCATTGTTTTAACCCCAGCTGGCAGCTCAGCCCTACAGAGCCACTCGCTCAGTGCCACCATAGTGGGACTGGAGAGAGAATCAGAAGAGTAAAAGTGAGAAAACTCAGGATTTGAGATAAAGGCAGTTTATTAGTGAAAGAAAAAGCCACTTACCCAAGCAAAGCAAAGCAAGGAATTTATTCACCATGGGCAGGCAGCTGTTCAGCCATCCCCAGGAAAGCAGGGCTCCATCACATGCAACAGTGACTTGGGAAGACAAATGCCATCACTCCCAGTGCCCCCTCTCCTTGCTCTTTTCTTTCCCCAGCTGTGTGTGCTGTGCATGAAGCATATGATCTGGAATATCCCTGTGGTCAGTTGGAGTCACCTGCCCAGGATGTGTCCCCTCCCAGTTCCTTGTGCACCCACAGCTCCTCACTGAGGGGTGGGAGGCAGAGCCTGAAAAGCCTTGGCTCTGTGTAAGCACTGCCCAGCAATAACAAAAACATCCCTGAGTTATCAGCACTGTTTGCATCACTAATCCAAAACACAAACCCTGTACTTGCTGCTGGGAAGAAAATTCACTCTATCCCAAGCAAAACCAGTGCACACATGTTGATCACTCTTCCTGGCAACGTGGAGGCAGGGACTCTTGAGTCCTGAAGTTGTTAACAAGATGTGGGCACTTTTTCATTTTTTCTTGTTAAGCAATAACTCCTTTCAGATGAGAATTTCAGATGAGGTCCCATTTCTAGTATATTGACTGCTATACATTCTGCATTGTTCCTCTCAGTCCATTTGCTACAGTGCTTTCCTATGCTGCTTTTTACACTGTGCTAGGAGAGATCCCATCTTCAGTCTTTGGTAACTTGACTGATGTCTCGTCTGTGAACAACTTAACTTATGCCTTTGCTTTTCATCATGAGCTCCTTCATGTTTTTGATCACTAAACCACCAAGACAATTCATATGTTTATGTTAAATGTACTTCAAGGAACTAGCTGTAGTGCCCTAACACCTGGAAATTTGAAATAATCCTCTTGGGTTCCTTCACAGCCTTCAGTTTCTCTGAAGGATCTTTCAAGGTTTAGGCAGTTTCAAGGACCAGTCATTATTCCTAGTGTTTTAATGAGACACTGGAAAGGAATTGAGAGAATTCTAGATTTTTTTTTTCCACAGAACACCTCATACTTACAAGAAAAATACTTGAGAGAAGAGCTTTCCATCTGGGATTATTAGACATCTAATTAATTGTGTTTTTCAACTGCAGAGGTACTTATGTAGTTGATCAGTGTAGTGTAGATAACTTCTGAATAGAAATGTCACTCTTTCCACCAGAAAGGCTGCATGGGTGGCTTTTGGTATCTCTTTATTACATGCTTCTGTAGTCCTTCTGTGCAGTTAAGTGTTTGAACATTTGTTAATTGCAAATAATGCACCTGGAAAAATTATTAACAAATTATCTTTCTGTCTTAAAAAATAATGTTAGTGACCAGTAATTATGCCTCCTGCCCTAGCATTTATCTGCCTTTAGGAGTTCTCTGTCTCAAGGTAATAAATCAGTTACATCATTTGCCACTTAGTAAAGAATCATTGAATGCTTACACAGTGTTTTGTGGAGAGTGTTTCCTTGTATTTAACAATAAAAGAAGTAACCATTAAAGGACTCTAAAAATAGTGTTTTACTGACTCCTGTACAATGCCAGGCTGCATTCTTTTCTTGACTTAGTCACATTTTTACAAGAAGTAAGGCTTCTTTTGTTGTATTGAAGTAGTAAAACATGTAGCTGGTCTGTAAATACTTTCTTTCTAGAGGAGTATATTTTTCTGTTCTCTGGGGTATTCTTTTCAAATTATTTATATATATATATATTTAAATTACATTAAATTCATATATCACATTTCAGAAATAGTAATTTTTCACAGTAGCACTCTGGAATATCCCAGCAATATTTTACAAAACTGTAGCTGCTAATTCAGGTATGCCTGTATTGCCTATTCTGGTAGCTGAGGCTTCCACACAGAATTAAAAAACCTATGTAAAAAATGTTGTGGAATGTTTTGTCATTTGAATCAAGGACCTTTTAGCTTGGATTTATGTCAAACAGCATTTGGATGGAAAAAGGCAGTAAATGAAAATGCATAAAACTTAATTAAGTAGGAAATCAAACCATTTAAAATATAGTAGATGCCCAAAGGGAAGAATGTGACTGCTGCATTTGCAGCTAAGGTTATCCATACTTGTCTGGGCACTTAGCACATGGCTAGCATTTCTGTATGGATTTGCTAGCTAATATCTGCAAGTGGTAAGTTGGGCAAATCTCTACTATTTTACAACTGATTTGTTTCTGCTTATTGCTTCTCTCTCTTTTGTTATACACTGTTGGAGGAAAATCAAATTTTTCTTCTTGATATGTTACCTTTGTTGGATTAGTAGGCAGAAGATATTTTATGTAGCAGCAGAATTCCTAATTCCAAAAGCTGATGTAACATCAGCTTTGCTTCCTTGTGCTTTGCCAGCAAAATAGAATCACAGAAATGTTAGGCTGGAAGTACTATAGCTGAAACATCCAAAAAAAGAATGACTAGTGTTTTGCTTGCTTCAAAATACTTCTTTCAGTGAAGATTTCATATTCTCATTCTGCTTTTTCCTGTTTCCATATCTATGTTATTAGAATAATGTGTCCCATTGTAATGATGACTTTTTATGCAAGAGTATGTTGTTGTGTTTGGTTTATGATCCAGTATGATCCCAGATGGCTTTTTAAAGAACTGTTCCCTAATCAGTTATTCCCCATTCTCTGTGGGTTCAGATAGTTGTTCTTGCTGTAGCAAATAGCTTCTGACCATTCCTTATTCAAATTCTTCCTGTCATTTCTCCAGGCAATATTGTTTTGAATTGAAGTCTTGACGTCTTTATACAGTTTTAATTTGCTTAACTTTATGCCTCTGAAAGTTTAGTAAGTATATATTCCGCTGAATTCTGCTGAATTGTTAATGAAAGTATTAAATAGCATCAGATTCAGGACAAAATCCTGTGAAACACAACTTAGTGTTTCCTTCTGTTTTGGTGTATAACCACCCCCAAGTTCAACTTTGCAGTTTCACATTCATATGGTGGTTATTTCTTCTAACTCATCTATTCTTCTAACTCATTTATTCATTGGTGAGAATGTTATGTGAGATAATAACAAGAGCCACGCCAAAATATAGCAGTGATTGCTTTTCATCCATCCATAAGACCTGTTACTGTCTGTACTATCCCAGCAGTAAATTATACTGCCTATGATGTACTACTGATACATCTTGGATGCTCTTAATCTTTTTGTTCTTTCCTAAGTGCTTAAATATTACTTATTAATTCCTGTGCTTTTCTAGACTGAGTGGTCTACAAGTCTTCTGCACTTCTTTTTTGTCCCTTTAACCCTATTTTCAAAGATAGTTGCTGACCTTTGTCTTTTTATCAATGTGTCATTTGCTTATTCTCTCCTAGTTCTTGGTAGTGAGGATCCATCTTGTCATTTGATGCATTTCCCATTTTGTTCCAGGGCTGGCTCTCCTGTCTCTGCACACTGTATGAATGTGCTCACACCCTGGGCTTGTTTGGAAGTTGGTTAGTTCGTTCCAGAGCACAGCTTTGTCACACAGATAGGATGGATATGCACTTCTACTACCAGGAGCCACTGCACCTTCAGGTACACTTGTGCTATGACCTGGTTCATGTAGCTTTCTCTCACACAGTTCACTCAGCAGCCTGTTCACTAATACACTATCTGACACTTGCTATTGCTGGTGATAATATCAGCAAAGAATTATGATCTTTTTAAAATGACAGAGGTATTAAATTTGGCCCAGATGCAGTAAGCTAAAAGAATTAGTAATTACAGCTTTCAAGTGATATTCATGATGAAAAGTTAGTGCCAAAAGAAACCCCAAAACAAAGCAATAAACACCTAGAATTAATTTATACTCTGCATAGAAGTTTATTTCTCTGTTGAGTAACAAGCCAGGGCCACATTCTTAAGTGTTTCTTATAGTAGTGTTGGCAGAGCAATCTCTTGTTATCACTGGCATCCCTTCCCAACTGAGTCTCATCCTGCACTTGATCTTTTTCTGAGTGTGTCCCTGCATGCTGTGTTCCCTTAGACCTGTCAATAGAAATCAGAACTAATTTGCACTTTGTATTCTGATCTTTCTGTTTGTGCTCAGCAAAGCTCAGTTGATCTCTCACTGAATTAATTGCCTACTCTTCCTTTTTATCAAGGACAGAATTGCAAATTATAATGTAATTTCTGTATGAAAACTACTAGTTCATCTGAATTCTTGTCTTTGCCTTTTTAAGTTTGCATTTTCTCTGCAATTTGACCTACTATTTTTTCTAGACTGGTGATATCTGCCTACTTGATGGTCACTGTCTTCACTGTACTCTTCATTCACTGTTAAAAATCACAAATAAAGTGAGTTGCCTTGTAGCCCAAGTTTCTTATGAATTTTTCTCATATTGGCAAGGCTGACAATCCAGAGGATCTTATTTTCCTCCTTTCTCCATTCATTTTCTGTGCATATCTTGCTAATTATTCTGATTGCTTCTAAAAAAACCTGATTTGCTTGGCTCTTCTTGATTTAGTAATGGAGCAGTCCACTGCTGAGATACTACCAGTGCACTTCTGAGCATGCATTTGAATCTCTGACCTACAAGACACAGCTGGATTTTTTTCTGCTCTGTTGGTTTTTGTTTGATGTTTTTCTGTGGTTTTGGTTTTCTTTGGCCTGTTTTATTTTAATGAGCGGTTCCTCTTCCGGTAGAGGATGGTGATTAAATGGATTTTCAGTATAATCTCTGTGTGCAGATTTACTGGGGAGTGCAGTGGGGACTTCAGTACCCTGTTATAGTACTAGTGGATGCCATATGTGTTCTGACATAATGGGATGTGATTGTATGACTCCAGCCTTGCCTTCCCAAGGAGGTTGTGTTTCAGGTATCCTTCTCTCTGAGTGCCTTGACCAGCTCATGTTCAAAAGCACTGGTACCAGACACTATGTAATCTGTAAGCAGTTATAAAAGGAAAAGTATTCTGTTTCTTGTTTACTGGATTAAGCTGCATTTTATTAGCTTTGAAGCTGTGAAACTACTATTTAAGAATTTAATCTGTCCTGTTTTTCTATCAGCAACTAGGGAAAGTAACTTGACAACTTCCCAAAGTTAAAAAGCTGTTGCAATTATCCTCAGTGTATCAATACACTAGCATTAGTTAAACTGTGAGTAAAAAATGAAGCTTGCCTGAGGCAAATTTTTTCTTATTTATTTCTAAGTCTGATTTACAGGAAAATTCTGGTTTGCAGGTTTTAATCTTTATTTTACCCTCTTATGTTAAAAAGTGCCTGGGAAGTGTGGAGCTCTTCAAACACTACAAAGCTGAGAGGAGTACAAGAAGCTAGACATATAAACACATTTACTTTATATCCTGTTCCATAGCAGACCAGCCAGAATTAATGATTGTAATCTGAAATAGAAGAGTAGAGTTTTTTATCAAGAAGCTGTCATACAGCTGTTACTCCATCCTTATTTCTCACCTAAGTCTGTGTGCCCTAAAATGCTCAAGTAACTCTCTAGGCTGAGCTCACTGAATGATATTATGAATTCTGCCATACTGGATGGTCTTAATGGTCCCTTTGTGTCTTGGTCTTTGTGGAAATGGATGGAGGAATGGATTTCCTAGCTTTACACATGCTTAGAATTATAAATGGAAACACTACTAAGGAATAAAGAATAATTTTATGACATTTAGAATAGTTTTAAACAGGGGAAGGGCAAAAAGCCCTGATATTTAGATGTCAAATACATGGCGGTTTTGGAAACAAACACATAAAATATAGAATATTACTTCTAATTAGTTTGTCTTACTGTTTACTTGCTAATATGAGCTTGTTTACTAGCTGACCAATAAGCAGATACTAATTTTCAGATGAACAATATGCTGATTTTTTATGTAAAACCAGTAATGTGGGATGGGAATGAGGAGATTGTGATATAATACTCAAAGAGTATTCTAGAGTATTATTATTTAGAGTATACCTAAAGCTTTGTGGAGGGGATCTAGAGCCATGCTTGCAGTACACTGATGATGGAGGAGGGAGCTGCTGGATTTGTATGGGATGAGCTGATGGGACAGGGTTGTGTGAACTGGTTGTGGGCTTTCCTGCTTTCCTGTGCCTGGGATTGCAGCAGACACAGGGGAGCTTTGCCATTACTGCAGTGAACTGTGTAAGAGATCTCTAAAGATATCAGGTTAAATATTGAAGATCTCTTTTTACTTGTGTTACTGTAGCAATGTAGTTGCATTACACATGAGGAAATTTTCACATATTAAAAATAATTTCAAATGCAGGTATGAGTTAAGGTTTTCTTTCCTTTTTTAAAGAGCAGGTATAATAGGCTGTGATCACTACATCACCAGGAAACACAAGATGAACTTTTTTTGCTGTACCACAGTTTTATCCTGTCACCTATGGCTATGGAAACACTGTTAAATATCTCCATACAATATGCTTTTCTGCTGGTTACCTACAGTGAGTTAATATTTTAAGGACGGGTCTCAATTTTTATTAATTTAGCAACAAAAATATATATTAATAGCATTAGAAAATACTAAATGCGTAATATATAATCTAAAATTGAAATAAACAATGGGAACAGGTTATAATAAATACTGCAATCAATTTGATATTACAGTTGTGCATCCAGTATTCTTTCTCTCATTTGAATTCACAATTTCATAGTAGAGCTACTTTTAAAATGAAGCACTGTATTTGGGATAATGAAAATTCCTTTTTTCTTTTTTTTGTGCTTCTTTCAGTATTTGAGCTATTCCTTTATCTGAATTGGTTTTGTGTTTTTAGGACACTTTATTGGAATAAGTACCAAGGGTGATGTTATATTTTCTAGCTGTATTTTCTCCTTGTCTGCTCTGTGTTTGGTTATGTACAAGACGATAGGAGATACTCTTTTTTCTACATACTTTACTAGTAAAAGTGTTCTTAAAAAAAGCCTCCCAACTTTATAGGAGTAGCATTTTGATCAGTGGTAGTTACTGTACTTATTATTTTTTTCTGTGAAAATCAGTGTTGCAGAAAAGTTCTCACAAAGATGGTGGGTCACAAGAAGGTGTAAGGTGTGTGCTTGTGGGTTTTATGTTGGGGATTTTTTAAGTGACAAGTTTTTCTTGTTTCTCAGCCATGTTATGTCTGAGTATGTGAGGATGACAGATACAGAGCGTGACCAGATAGATCAAGATGCCCAGGTGTTTATGAGGACGTGTGCTGATGCCATTCATCAGCTCAGAACAGAAGGTAAACTAAGCAGCTCTTACATGGGTTTTTTTAGCTCTTGATAAAGGCTGAGGTAATGCTGAATATTGGTACATAATGGTGAATCTTAAATGCTTTAGGAAAAAGATGGGGGAAGTCTCCTTGCCTTTTTATTTGAATTGGTGTAATCCCATTGGCTGATTAGTACTGTAATTCCATTTTCTTTACTGATAGTGGAAAAAGAAGCCACAGCATAGAATTTTGTTTATGTGTTCAAATACCAGTATTTGAACTTCAAACTTTGAGTAATAGCACAGAAACACTCAAGGTTAACAAGTATAAAAAAGGGTCTTAAATATTTGCTACTTGAGTAGTAATTCTGCACTTTGGCAGAGAGGCCTATACCAAAGCTAACTAGATTTGATGGTTGTCTTTTACTAGCTTGTCTACCTGTGAGGTATTACAGGTATAGTACTTCCAAGTTAGAGATAATTAACTTTAACAGAGTCCTGGTAGATTAAAAGTGTTTTTGACAACCTGAATATGGGAGTCATACCTTTACTACACTATCTTGTGAAAGTCGTAGAGAGAGAATTTCTGTGTTACTATTTTCAAGTTGACTTGCTGCATCTCTGTATTTTATTGATACACAAAAGATTTTAATCAGATTTAAAATGCCATCTAAACATAGTTGGAGCATTATTCAGAATCATTGAATGTCAGTCATGCATGGGAACTGCATAGTATAAAAATGAAAAATATCTATATATGTGAATTAAAAGGATTTGACACAATAAATCCCAAAAATTTCCACATAGTCTATACACCAGAAAATTCAAGTAAGTTAAATCTCTAGATTTATTCTGCTGTTCTTAGCTAGATGTCACTTATTCCTGTTTAGAGTTTATTTGACATAATAGAACTCTGTGGCATATATAAAAATATTATAGGACACTAGTTATTTTCATTTTTTGGTTTGTTGTAATGACTTGCTCTTTTAGAGAATCTATATTTAAATATAGCTATGTTTAAAAGAAATATTAATACATAACATATATAAAATGTGACTAGGCTTTTGAATATAACTTGCATATCAACTGAAAGTGCAAACTGTTGTGGAATTGTTGTAAAAAGTTTGTTTTATATTTTCTTTTCTATTTCAGCACACAAGGGTGTCCAGTCTGCTCAGGTGAAGGAGCACAGAACAGCTGTCTTGGACTTCATTGAAGATTACTTAAAAAGTACTTAGTATTTACTGAATAGTTACAAATGGATGATTTCATTTTCCAAGAATGGAATCTTGCTCTTTTAACCTGAAATTTTGTTTACTGCTGTCTTGAACAGGAGTGTGCAAGCTGTATTCTGAGCAAAGAGCCATCCGAGTTAAGCGAGTGATAGATAAGAAGAGACTGTGAGTAGTGTCAAAAAAGTTTATAGTTTAACTGTGCCTTTCACTTGTAGGACACTCAGCAAAACTATTGTTCATGTTTAGATGCTAAGGAGATTGTTTTAATGGAAGTTTGTGGTTGGATGAGCAACTTCTGCAGTCAACAGGTGCATTCTAGGGCTTTTTCCACTTCAGGCATGTGAAGTCAAGTCTGAAAGTGGCAAAGTGCCATTATAGTGTTGTAGTTCTCATTTAGGTAAAGGATAAAGGACCAAATAGAAAAATGTGGGTTAATAAATCTATTTGACTTCTACAAATTCACCAATTTTTTTCTACTTTTTTTAAAGGTCCTATCTTTCTGCTAAACAAGTATTTATTGACTGTGTTGTTAATAAATACTACTTGAGATGGCAGGTGTTCATGGCAAGCAGAAACATGATGAAAATAAAAAACTAGAATGTAACTTCTGAACTGAAACAAGAGCTTCCACTTCTTATAGTGGCACTTGTTAAGGCTGCTTATGTAGAGCTGAACATGTCTAGGAGACATTAAAGGTGATTGCTTGCTGCCTTTTTGGTCTGGTGGGATTTTTTTTCAGTCAAGTTTCAAACCCTGTACTTCTTCACTTTCTTTTTCTGCATACTCCCAGTTGTGAGAATGACAGGGAAAGTAAGGAGGTTTGCAGTTTATTCAGTACCTGAGAAACTTCCCATGTCTTCTCATTCTGCATTATTTGGATAATAACCTCAAGGTCCATTATCTATATTTTAATTTAAAAAAATGTGCACATAAATAAATTCTTGAGCATTTTTCCAACACTTGATGCTGGTTTATCAGTTTGGTGTAGTATCAGCTACAGTTACATTGAACCCAGAGAGATTTTTTTCAAAAGTTCATAAGTGTATTTTATTCAGAATGATTCAGCCTGATTAGGCACAATTAGATTCACTGAAATATATCATTGTGAGACATAAATGGTAGTACATGTGGAGGATCAGACCAAAACCAAGAAAACAAAATATCCCAAACTACTTCTGAAATTTGGTAAAAAGTAATGAGAGAAAAGTAAAGCGTTGGTGTTTTTGTAGCTCCCATAACTTTTCAGAAAAAAGCTATACAGAAACAATGTGATATTTTAATGTGTAAAAATTCAGAACCTTATCAGGATTCTTCATGTGAAAGAGCTTCAAAGAAAGAGAGCATTGTTCCTGCAGTCGAAGCAGTAGCTAATGAATATGAGCTCTTCTGTTAGTTAATACTCTTACATTACTCTTCCCATGTGAAATCCCAGGTTCAGGATTTCTCAGATGTATAAGCAGAGAAAAAACCTCAATTTGATGCATTATTTCAGTACCACTTAACTAAAGAGTAGTAAGGCATTAAGAATTAACCCATAAGATACATTCTTATTATTGGAGGGTCCCTCTATGTCTTTCTTTGTGGATGTAAGAACTAGAACACAGTTGTTGACCAGGTGGAGTCTGTATGCATTGCAGATGTGATGTAGTGGCTCAATTGTCATTTAAATTAAAATTCAATTCAAATAAATCACAGGGCATAGCCCAATCTTTATTATGACTTAAAGAAAACCAGTATAATTGATTTGTAACTTCCCTGAGGATTTCAGCAGGTGCTTTATGTGATAAGAACATGTACCTTGAAAGAACCAGGCATCTTTTATACAGTGCACCTCAGACACTTTGTTCATTTTAAATTGAAAGTTTCCTATATTCCTATACTGTGCACAATAAGAACAACAAACAATAAAGGAATATGTTTCTTTAGAAATAAATTAATCCTAATGCAGCTCTTCTTTCCTGCAGTTTAATCACTTTAAAATATGTGCGTATCAGACAATAGTGAAAAGTTTGCTATAGAAATATATTTCATCATGTTTCCTTCTATATTGATAACTATCCTAAGCTCTTCAACAAATTGCCTGAGTGTTATAATTTCCTTACAGAAGTTGCCTTTATGTATTCACTCACATATTTTGATTTAAAAGTTCTGCTGGTTAGGACTAGTTTCACAGAAAGAAAAGATGAGAAATATAAACACAAGCATTTCTTTCTGTAAAGTACTTGGTTGTGTTTTTCAATTCTAGTGTTCATTGGTCTTCAAGATTATATTTAATTTCAATTTTAAACTTCTTTTTCCATTAGAAGATTTTGTGAATTATGTATGGAATTATTCAAATCAAGCTGATATTTTTGTTACCTGGGGAATTGGTGTTTTAGTAGTACTAAAACTATCAGTTGAACTGCACAGATATGTAGATAAGTATTTTTTTTCTTATCATTAGGCAAATTTGAGAGGGAGGAGATTAGAGAAGAATTCTTCTTTGCAAAATTACCAAAAGCCTAATACTTGCAGAGATTTTATCACTAAATAAGGTTCCCTGCTACTGTTAAGTAGCAATCACTCACTGATGGCAATTGCATTATATTCTGGTTTTCACAGAATTTTCTAATTAAGGGTTAGAATTTAGGCACAGTGCAATGAAGGAACACAAAAAGCAGGACCTTCTGTTAGGCACAGGGGAGAATTGCAAATCATAATGAGATTAACTGCTGATTATATTTGAGAGGGTAGGAAGTGATAAAGGGTAGGGTGGAATTACCTGGCACAGCAGGATTCCACCCATTGGTTTTTGGTTCTTTATCTTCTTCAAAAGCATTACTAAACATTTAACTGATTGCTATTTAGCAGTAACAGAATTCATTGTAGACAACAATAAACCACAGAAATTTACTGGAAAAAGTACTTTACCACTAATTTCAACATTTTTTGATGCCACACTGAAACATACTTGACAAGTACTTAATATATAATCACTGAATAAGCTTCTTGTGTTTTGCATTGTCTTTGTATTAAAATTACCTAATAGGGACTAAGAAGTAGTATAAAAAGCTAATTCCATGGTATTTCCTTTATGACAATTGAAAATATAAAGTAAAATTGTCATTATTATTTGAAAAAAATAAAGAAGTAGTGCTTGGCCATTGCTGTTAAAATTTTTCATATGACCTAAATGTTGGCTAAAAAAATAATATTTATACACTGGATGTTTGAAAAGAAGTTTAATAAAGTATCAGTATTTTTATGCTGTAGCCTTCAATATTCTCAACTCTGAGCATGTGGTGCATTTTGTCCAGGAATAATATTCACACTTTCTTTGCCTTTGTAGCAATATTTCAGTGACAGTTGCTAAGTAGATTTTGTATCTCGACTGGAAAATCTTTAATGTGAAGTTCACAAGAGTTAAAGTGTTGAATTTAGTAATCTGTGTTTTTTCTCATTTTAGAGAAATACATCTGTATAGTATTAGTTAAATCATTGGCTCTTGTACTTCTAGGTCCAAACTTGAACCTGAGCAGGGCAACGTGTCCAAATCACCTCTTTCTGCTGAAAAATCTTCACAGAGTGCTTTAGAGGATTCTGAAGAAAAACCTTCTGCTGAGGAAAGCAAAGGTAGGAATAAAATGTAGTTACATTACTTTTTGTGGCAAGACCTGTCTGGTTGATAGTACTTCACTTTAGAAGGGCCAGTTGCTATGACTGGCAGGTTTTCCATTTTCATCTCGCTTGAGATGATCAAGCTTCTGTGGAGCATACTGTGAGACTGAGGAAGCAAAATCTTAAGCTTTTTGACATACCAGCTAAAGAAATCATATGCTCTGCTGAATTCTTCATCTTCTTAATGACCTCTTTATGTACTCTTTCCTTTTCATTTATTTTTATCAATATCTTCTGAAATTTGTCTAATTTTCCATATTTCTTTCACTGAATGCAAGGAATTAGCAAGTAGGTCAATGACTCTCTCAGAACATTCTTAGTTTTTAAGCACAGAGACCTTGAGTTGGAGACTCCTGCAGTAGGAACTCGAAGGTGGAACATGCTCACAGAGGAGGTTATTGGCTGGTCACATCCAGTAGTTTTGGGGCTTTCTTCTTGACAGCTTTGAGTTGCCCTGCTGGGAGAATTTCATTTCATCTTTCAGGGGCAGGAGATAGCCAGAAGTCCAAAACAGTATCTCTGACCTTGGGGTCATTTCAGATGGTGCAGGTCTTGATGGGATTTGTGAGCATTGGTTCTCATTCCTGGTTGGCTGCTTCTAGGCTGAGGGATAGAAGCCATTTCAATTCTCTTAGCCATTTCAGCCTGTCCTGGGATGTGGGTACTGGCAGAGCTTTGGAGCTAAGTGCCTTTTGGAGTACTATGCAGATAATTTCAGGTTTCATGCCTAGAGATCTTTCTGTGATTCTGAAATTGCTTTCCCTGGCTTGTGGTCTCCCACTCTTCGTCTAAAGGAGACCAAGGTACCCTGTGATTTACAGCAGGAATTTTTTTTCCTTCTAATTACATTACATTGTGATAATACTTTGTCAAGATAGAATAAATGCAGTGGTTGGCCATATTATTCTGATAAATAGTTGTTGTTTCTTTAGTGATTTTATTAAGAGTAAAGTTCTTCTGTTAGGTGACTCCAGGGCCGTACAGAGCATGGATTCATGTGAAGTGGGTGCTCCACTTCTGGATGAAGTCTCTAACACTGAATTACCTCACAATGTCTGAACAACTTCATTTTCTGATAATGGCTTTGCTTATCTTTCTAACCAGTTTGTACTTCTGCAGCCCTATCAGTGTGCCTTTTTCCCCCCTCTAACACTGAATTTATCATAAGAGGTACAGGTTTTGATTATGTGCCATTTCTAGTGCTTACCTTTTTATAGTGTGTCATAAGTGATGCAGCACACAGGCACACAGATGAGTTTCACCTTAACCTTTTATCAGTGTTCTGCAGCTGTGAGCTGGTGCCACTGGAGAAGCAGCAGCATAGTAGCATCCTCATTGCCCTGTGCTCTTTCCTTGTTACCACATGTCCCTGCATTCTCCCACCACATAGTGTCATTACAATTTTTAGCTCCAAAAATCTGTGCCACACCGTGGGAAATACTGTTCCTTGGTTGCCTTGGACACAGCAAACCACTGCAGCAAATAGAAATGCAGCTGTTTTATTGCATATTAATTTTGATTACTCCAGTTCTCACTTTCATGAGTTTTTGCTTTAATCTTTATGAGAAAGTAGGGGTCCTGCCACACAAGTGGTGCTGCTGCAGTACTTATGAGGAGTTGCTGAGTAGACTTTGAGAAAACTATGAGACTTGTATATCAAAATAAATCTGTCTGGAACAGTATGCAAATGCACACAGCCTGTGATTCCTCACATAAGGCTAAGTGCTGGTTGCTGCTGCTTATAGGAATCAGCCTTGTGACTTTGCTGGTAGGTGGCTGTCAAAGTGTGAAAATAACATGAACAAGATGACTAGGAAACAAGAAGCTCAGCTTAAATTTTACAGCCTTTGATTTATACTTTTTTTTTTAAGTAACTTTTCAAATTTTTAGGAAACCAGAGAAATGCTTGCATTTTAAAATCAGCTCTTTCATCTTCAAGATGTTGGTGGTTTAGAGAATGGTGATGATTTGTTTTTATGAATTAGCTATCAGCACCATGCCTGGGTCCCTTGGGTTAAATCTCATCTGTAAAGATACTTTTGAGAGCAGCTTGTGGTTCTGTCCTTAATTTGAACACAATTATGAACAGCTGAATGTGCTACTTAATGTGCTGAAGAACAACTTGGGTTTTGTCTGGTTTTTTGGCAGAAACCAAAGCAAAATGTGATTACCTTTGTTTTGTGGCAGAGCACCTGTTTATATTAGAATTATAGTGGACATGCCTCATGGTAGGAAAATAGTCTCTGTGGAGAGTGCTTTTATATAATGGCAGTATTTATTTGCATATTACAAATTTGACATTTAGTTCATGGAAATAAATGTAAATAATGAGTAGCTTTTGAACTGGTCCACAAGCTTAGCAGCTGTCTCCTTTCAGTGTGGAAAAAGGTTCAGAGTATTTGATCATTATTTTATATCTCTGTCACAAGTTAACTACTTCTCTTTCTGAAATAAAAATGTAGTTTGGCTTTTGCCAGCTGAATTGCAGAAAAGCATTAATGTCAGCTCCATGAAAGCTGCAGAAAGCCCAAAACATCCCACAGTGACAGGAGGAACCCTGGGGAGATACATGTGTCTTGCTTACCTCTTACCATAAGTATATTTACTTATTAGCCATCACATTGGATACAGGTGCTGTTTTTTTACAGTGCTGGCAGGGCCTGAAACTAATTGGTTCCTCTGGGTTTTCTCTTTTTTTTTTTTTCTCCATAAACTAATGATCTTATTTTGTTCGAATACAGTAAATAATTTATTGTAATTTCGATATAATGTAAATACATTGATTACCTAAACAAATAAGTTTTGTGATTCTGTGGAATAGATTTGAAATACTGATAATACCCCATGGAAAAAATACTTGGATGCTTTCTAAACAATCCTTAAAGAGATTCTTGCGTTTATACTTTGCTACTATAAGAAAGAGCTGATTTATTTTTTGGTTTGAGGTTGTGTTTAAAATAAATTTATTATATTCCTTACTGCATCCCCCATTTGTAACATTGTCATTGTTTATGCATCCTGGTTAGGTTGTTGGAAGGCAAAAAAAAGTTTATAAAGGAGACATAGACAGTACTCTTTTACAGTATTGATATTTTCAAGAGTTGCATAAATACTATCATGGAGAATAAAAAAGGAAAACTTCTCCTTTTATCTCTTTTCATATATGTGTTTATAAATAAGACCACTTCTTTCAGAGGCTTCCCAAGAGAAGGCTTCAGCCTCTGAATGATGATGCATTAGTGCTGCTTAAGCAATTCAAAAAAATATGTCTAGGAAGTTATAAGAAAACAAATTGAAATACACATAAATGCTTAAAAGATTGACTGAAATAAATAGGGAGCCTAAAATGTATGAAAAACTAAAACCTAAATCTTTCTGTGTTTTAATTTACAACCTGCATCTGATGCCTCAAAGCAGGTTGAGGGCTGATCCATTGTGGGGTGGTACATATCTCTCCTGGGTTTTGTAAGATTGTTATAGCCAGTGGGGAGAGGAGAGGCTCTCTCAAGGCTGCAGTCTTACAAGGTTTTTAAACACTGATGCTAGAACAGCTTCAGAAACAGTGGATTCTTGTAGCAGTTTCTTTTCTCTCTTCTAACTTCTTCCTCTATAACCAGAAGTATATAATTAAGCCTAAAATTAAATCTTCCAGAAGGGAATATCCCAGAAATAGCCCTTCAAGATCTTTTATGCCAGACTTAGACAAAGATTTATGCAGATGAATAGCTTTAATCAAAGGGAAAACACTACTGGAATGACTGAAGCAGCTTTGATGTGCTATGGTTAATTTGTGGGGTTGGAGCTGATTCCTGTTATATGCTGGAGGACCCCTTGCACAGCGTGGTGTGGGATTTGCACTGTAAGAGGAAGTTTAAAGAGCATGACAAAATCGAGTTCATCTGTGAGCTTTGCTCAGAACATCTTTGAGATTCTGTCTGTAGTTTCTGAAAGGAGGAGCTGCTGGTTCTGTCAAGTCTTACTGGAAGATAATACTTTGCATATAGGCTGTCATTTTGAAAATTGTGTGGTTTTATCTGTTAAAAGACAACTGCTACAGTATTTTGTGCCCTAAAAGCTCTTGTAGTGCATTATGTGTTATTTTACATCCCTCTCAGTCAGTATGTTAATGGACCTCCCTTTAGTTTACAAAATTAAACTTGCATGAAGACCTTTGGCCTTGTTTGGAAATTAAAGGTTGTTGGTGTAATTTTGTGCTGTAAATACAGGGTGAATCTCAGTAAGTGACAAAGGAGATACAACAATTTCATGATCAGTCTAACATGGATGAAAAATTATTTTTACTTTTCTACTCAGTGCCCTGTGCTATTCAGTGTCTCAAGTGCTTGGTGGTTCTTTTACAGACAGGAATCTGCCCGATGCCCAAAGTAACCTTGGATTATGGGGGGATAGCAGAGGTGAAGATGAGCTGTCACCAGAAGAAATACAAATGGTATGTTTATCCTGTGTCTAATTGTCCATTTTATTGTATTTTCTGTTGTATTCACATGGGGTAAAAAAAAGAAGTACAGATTCACCTAAATTAACTTTTAACATTTTATGCAGAATAATGCTGTAAAAAGATACACCTTTTGCTTGTGACTTCCTAGTTTTTCTGGTAGCAGCTAGTATTTAAAAATGCTACAAAATATTTACATGGAGACATGAAATTAATAAAAGCTATCTTTCAACAATCACAATTAAAATAGTTTTCTACCACTACAATCACAAGTTGCTTTGTTTAGTCTGTAAACAATAGAAGTCAAGGCAACATCAAAAGAAGCATTATGAAACTTCTGAAAGAATAAATTGTTTGCCCTTTTTCCTTGGATAGTTTCTAGAACACAAATAATTGTTCTGTTTAACTATTACTGTGAAGTTATACTTCATTTTATTTCTTTCTATTTTTTATTATCAAAATCAGATTGGTTTCCTAGAAAGAATAGCTACAAGATGTCTGTCACAACAGAATTTCATTAATTTTAACACTTCTGCATTTCTTTGCATGTTTATAGATTGATCCAATTCTGCTTACATTTGAATAAGAAATTTCTGACATAGGTATGATTGCTGACAGCCTGTCAGATTTTTTGATACTCCTAAAATTTATCATTTTGAGCATAGTTCAAAATTCTTAGAATACCTCTCTACATTACCACACACTGCCTTGGGTTTATATAAAGACAAAAGAACTGATTTCAATCAGTAACTGTGCAGCTATCAGAAGAGTGAGCTTTACAGGGCAAAGGGCTGCAGCAGTGTGACTTTGTGGAGCTTCCTTGGCAGTGATTGGAGGTGTTCCCAGACACAGTGCACATCATTCTTCCAGTCAGAGATGACTGAGTTGCACACAATTACGGTATGGCTTGTTAAAGAGAAAATGTTCTTCAAAGGCTGCTCTGGATGCTCTCATGTTGTTCTTGAGTGCCAGTTTGAAATCTAGAGGATTATTCCTGCTTTGTGTTTTCTTTTACAAGATAATTCTGCTCATATTATCATTCTCCTTTCTTTAGGCACAATACTTTTAGGCCCCTTGCTGTCAGCCTCCATGAAATGAGAGCTGGGCTCTGAGAGGGCCTTCTGACCGAAAACTAATGCAGGTTGTGTTTTGTAGAGAAATCTCCTCTCTGAAAGGGTTTTTCAGCTTTGGAACCAACTGCCCAGGGCAGTGGTGGAGTCATCATCCCTGGTGGTGTTTAAAAGACATGTAGACATGGCACTTAGGGACATGGTGTAGTGGTGGCCTTGGGTTGTTATCTTGATCTATAAGATCTTTTCTATCCTATATAATTCTATGAAGAGGATAGCTGCAATCTGTGAACTGCTGTGTTGGCTTTAAATTGGGATGGTTTGTGTCATATCATACTTAGCAAATCCTCAGTCATGGTTCCATGATCCTTCATGTAGATAAAATAATGAATTAAAGCCCTATCATTGCTAAAGCACCAATTCCTATCACTAGTTTACCCTCAGGAGAGAGCTTGATGTTGACCAAAATATTTACAGACCTACTGCATGATTTACACAATAAATTTCAGTTTATAACTCTGAATACAGGTATATTCATGTTTTTTACAGTTATTGTGAGCAGATGTCTTGTGATTGCATTGAGTGGAAAAAATCTCTGCTGTTTGGAGTCATGAAAATATCTACTTTTCTCTGACTTCATATTTTTTTTCGTTGGTTGGTTTTGTCTTAAATTCAGGGGCAGCACATCTAATGACTTCTCTCATGGAATAACTAAAAGGAGTGGTGATTATTTATTTTATGCCTTGGATTTTTTAGCCATATATTAAGCAGTTTGTCACTTTATGCCATACTTTGGTAACAGAATATTTCACTATCATAAAAGAGGCTACTCAATAAGCCATAAATCACTGAGCTATACTGATTGCTAGAGTTTGGTTTTATGTTCCCGTCATGTAAATCCCTTTGTGACGCACTGGTGTATGATGTGTACAGAGCTCAAACCCTTTGTTCAATTGCCTGTTTTAGCATATCTTAACAGCTGTCTGTGCAAGTGCTCCATCAGCCATGATTTCAAGTTGCAAAGATCATTTAGCAGTTTAAAAGGCAATCTGTGCCAGTGGAAGGTTTTAAATATCAAAGAGACTTTTAAAAGAATACTTTCTCAAGTGGATTTGTGCTATTTGTAAAGGATTAAAGTCATTCACTGTTTCTTTACTGAAAATTTGTCTTCTCAATTAGTTACCATCTGGTTTTTCAGGCAGTTAAATAGGGGATTTCTAATGTTGAATATTTGTACAGATATCCTTACAGAAGCCAGAAAAAACAATTGCAGCATGGTGGCCCCACTTAACTCAAGGACCAACTGGCAATCACAGCACTAAATCTTGTGGCTCTGTTTCATTGCCCTGTGCCTTGGCTTTGCTGTGAGGTGACTCCACCAGAACCAAACATAGAATAGTCATGAATGTAAAGCAGTGCAGTGATGAAGCACAGCATCTGCTGCTGTGAAGTAAATATAAAATAAATATATTTTAGGCTATTGTATTTTCAAAAATGCTCTGCTCTGTAGGTGGTGTCACTACATACAGCAGTGACAATGACACTTGAATGTGTTGCAATGCTGGTATTATTTCATTTGACAAAACCATTGGATCTTTAGAGTGGAAATCAATGGAACTGTGCAGTATGTTGCTCTCTGTTCCCCTTCCATTCATGGAGCTGGGCACCTTCCCTGAGACTGCTACCTACAGTGAAGGTGGCAGTGCCCAGTAACCTTCCTCTTAGACTCTGTGGGATCCTTTAGCCCAGGAGAGAAGGCTGTTCTTTACCAATAAGGTAGGCAGTGAGCCTCTTGTACAAAAAGAAATCTGGATGTTTAAAAAAATCTGGATGTTCAAAGAAATAAAAATTTTTTCTTCATTCTTTATGATAGAAATTGCCCATGTCAGAAGACTAAACCTTTCTCTGTGAGATACTGTTACCCTTCTTCAAACACATACCTGTCATTTCAGACTCACTTCTGGGAAGTTAAACCTATAAATTTCATGTGTCATTTCCTTCTCCCCTTTTTCCAGTTTGAGCAGGAGAACCAGAGACTTGTTGGTGAGATGAACAATCTCTTCGATGAAGTCAGGTACAGTTTTCTGTCCCTTGACAGACAGTGGCCTGTGCTGGTCCCATGCCCCAGTCAGCCCCCGTGTGCAGGGCATTGGCTGCAGGACACCTGCCTGCTCCTGGGACAAATCACCAGTGCCCAGGAAAGGAACCATGTGCTGTCCCACAGTGTAAAGAATGGCAGCACTGGTTACATATGGAAGGCATTCTTACATTCTCCCTTATCCACATTTTAAAGTACTACATTTTCCATTTCTGTCCTGTTGTCTGCTGGATATCCAGATGGCAGTAGGGGAGGTGCAGAGGCAGGCAGTGGTGCCATCACTCTCCCCAGCTGTGCAGAACACCCAAACAGCTACTCAAGCTAGAAACTGACTTTTGGGTATCAGTCCTAGGCCAGGTGAACTGCACACACCAGAGTAGCATATGAAAAGGGTGTCAAAGTCAACTGCTTAAATCCCAGCATGAATGGTATTATATGAAATGAAAGAAGGGAGACAAGTGAAATACCTGGCAGTGAAAGCTGCTCACTGAGCATTTCTGGGGGTGCCTTTCCCAGGGCTTCACTGGGGGCTGGTTGTCTTCCAACCAGGCACTGTGTTATTGCTGCCTCACAGACAACTGACAGAACAGTGACCTCCTGAGCAGCCACTTACTGGGCTGGAGGGTCTGAATCTGCAGCAGCAAGACATGTTTGCGCTAGTTTCTAATGGAGTGTTTCTGTTCTTTGCCAAGACAAATTGAAGGAAAAGTGGTGGAAATCTCCAGATTACAAGAGATATTCACTGAGAAAGTCTTGCAACAGGTTAGTATAATTTAATACTAGAGCAGCAAATACAACTTAAAGATTTTCTTGGGGGCATTTTGGTCTTGATTGCCAACTTGTGAATATAAAATTAACAAATCTTTAATACAAACGTGAAGGAAAATACTTTTGTTTTTCAAATTCAAAATCAAGATATTTACTGTTGTTACTTATTAGAATGTACCAGGAATGGAAAATGAGAGATGTGTGTTAGAATGATCCCTCTGCCTCAGAATTGATGTTCTGTTAAATGTGTTATGTAACAGCATCCTTTCTGGAAATGTTGGCACCTTTTCCAAAAGAGCTGGAAAAATCAGACAGGTTAGATTTGACTCTAGATAAATGGGAGATTTCCTGCTGGTCTTGGTAGTTTCCATTCAGGTTCATAAAATCACCGAAAAAGAAATTACAACTTTAATGTATTACTCTGTGCCTTTGCATCAATGAAACAAAGATGTTAGTAATACCAGATTTTATTTTACTTTTGAGTTCTGCTTGTTCCCCAAGTCCTTGGAAGTGTTGTTTTTTGGGGTTGTTTTTGGGTTTGTTTTTTTTTTTTTGTAACATTCATTACTATTTCTCAATTTTATTTCTTTTTTAAACAGGAGACTGATATTGACAATATCCATCAATTAGTTGTGGGTGCAACAGAGAATATAAAAGAAGGCAATGAAGACATAAGAGAGGTAATATCTTGAAGTTGTGTTTTAGACTCATTTCTCTTAACTTTCAGTTTTTTCCAGGTGTTGCTTTTAAACAGCACGTGTGAGCTCGCCCATGGCACTGGTGCAGTGGGTGTTGGGTGTCAGGACAGGGGCTTGGGAAAACTGTTCAAGGTAGCTGAGCTTCTCAATGGTTCACACTTGCTTAGCATGATCTGAATAGCTACACAGGACTGCAGAAATCTACTTGGCCTCAGCAGCTTTTAAACATGAAGGTCACCTGGCTTGCATTTAAGCACCTGTGAAGTTTTTTTAAAACAAAGAAGTGATGGGCAGAAATTGCAGACTACGACTCTAAGACAGTGTTGAAATGGTTGAAACAGAATGCTGAATGTTAGCAGAAGAGACTCTGAACACCTCTTGCATGCTCCTAGTAAACAAATCGCTTCCACTTTTACTAAGTAGAAGGAAAGGTTGTTTTATTTTGAGAACTGAGATTACAATAAAAATGGAGTTTCTAAATTAGGCTACTGAGTAATTGGCTCACTTCTTTCTCCCTCCTGAGAGCACACAGAAAAGGTATTTCAAGGGTGAGTTGTCCACTGCTCTGCTCTTCTGAAAAATGCACCAAACATGGCAAGAACTGAAGCTACATTTTATTTCACTTTTCACATTTTTAGGTAGAACTAAGTTTCCTAAACCATACTGAGAAACAGTTGTGAAAGGTGGTAATATAAACTGTTACTCACATTAGTGTTTGTATCATATTAAAAAAAATTCCTTATGTAAATCTAAAAATCTCAATCTAAAAAAATGAGACCAAAAACCAAGTCCCCTGCTGGTCAATTTTGGAAAGGAGTAGCCAAGAAAAATACTGGCTCTGAGACTGAAATAAGTGACTGTGTTACCTCCAGAGGTGTCAAGGATTTTGTATTTGTTTGTTGTTTGATTTTGTTGTTTTTTTCATTTGTTTCAAGTCGGATCTTTATTAGAAAGATGAAGGCCTGATTCCTTTTAATCAAGGAATTTCACTTCTGAAACTTAGAACTAACTTTGAAGCATGTACTTTGCAATATAGCTCCTGGAGTTTGATTTGTGCAATTTTAAGATTTTGAGTGTGACTTCAGTGTGATAAATCTAAAGAGGTACCAGCCAACCTGACTTGTATTCACCTGAAATTAAGGTCAAATTTTGTTCTTTCTCTTGTGGGAGGGAAGGGTGATGCCACAAACAGGCATTCTGAGTTGCCACTGTTGAAATTGTATTTACTGGTAATGGTAACAGGGATAACTTTCCCTCACAGGCCATCAAAAACAATGCTGGATTTAGAGTATGGATCCTCTTCTTCCTTGTGATGTGTTCATTCTCCTTGCTTTTCCTGGACTGGTATGATAATTAATTAAACATATATTGGCTCCATGCTCTGTTTGTAAATGTTCTGACATTTTTTTAGTGGAGCAGGGTATAACAGCATACCTATGTATTTTATGCATTTTCTCATACCTCTATGATGGAAATGTTTTCCAGTAAATAAATTGTGCACATATCCATTAGTACATTCATTTTAAATCCCTGTATCAAATATAAAACCACACTTATCCTCTGGAGAACACAAAAATCTTTGAAAGAGCTGTGAAGAAAGCTACAAGCTGGAGCAGACCTAACAGAAGAAAAAGCAACAGTACTGGTTTTGTCACAGCCACCCACCTGTGCTGTGGGAAGTCCAGCTCCCATCCCAGAGCAAGAGAAAACTGTTACTGTGCAGCAGCATCTACGCTGTCTCAGGCGTTTATTTCATCACACCACTTCAGTACACAGTGAGCACTTTGCACATAAATGACCTTTACTTCTAATCCTTTGAAACTACTTGTCTCAGAAATCAGCTTGATCTAATGGTACTAATAATGATAAGGAGTCAAGGAGAGAGCTTTACTTGTAAGTGAAAAGAGAGAATACAACACAAACAGATTGTGCAATGAAACAGATGTTCTGGGATGCTGGAATAAAGCCAACGGATAGACAATTCAACTCCTCAAAAGTACTAAAACCTGGGAGCAATCTGTTAACTAAAAAAAGTCTCAAAACCAAGTGTAGATAAGAGTCAATAAACTCCCTCCTGCTTAATCAGATGGAAAATGGTTTTGACTTCGAGAAGCATAAACAATCTGTTTCTCCTAGCTCATAAGGCTTACTAATTTTTATTGTTTATTGTTATGAGGAGAAAAAGAAGTTGTTTCTCATCAGTATTTACTTTTGCATTAAAGTTTTTATTGTCCTAAATTTAAGGGGAGGAGATGTATCGTGAATCATTTCTATTTAGAACAGTTTTGGGAAACAGACCTTTCCATCCTGTAAGATCTGAATGTCCTCTATAAGTATGCTGATATGAAATGTGTGTGTTTTCCCATCTCTCTTCTGAAATGTATATTTCTTTACATTTTATGCAACAGGTAGCATCTTTCTTATTCTTTACTATGCATAGAGTGAAAATGTCAAAAGTTACATGTGAATCAATTGCATTCAATAAAGCAGATACCTGTTAGAAAATGCAAACATGGTATGTTTTAAAGATCTTCACATAAGCTTAATATTTTTAATTGCAAAGAAAAATTTGGCACATAGCTTATTGCTTCTTAGGCATTCCACATACCATGATGACTTAATAAAAGCCTTTCACAGCTGCACTGCGTAATGCACATTTCCTATCAAATTTAGAGCACTGAGTCATAATGGTTATTTTTACTGTATTGGGATGACAGGCTTCTGCTGGAGAAAACCAGAAGTAGATCTGACCACATTTGTTCTACTACAAATCTTGAGAAACAGCTTTTACTGATGTTTTCCCCTTAAAAAAAAAGGAACTTTTGACATGTCCACTCTCCCTTGTCCCATTCAAGTTACATGAATAAAAAAGGCAACTTGCTTGCCCAGATGCTTCACACTTTTGTATATTAAATTAATAAGATGTCTTTTTATAATGTATATTTAAGATTTATAATAAAAATGAAAACATGATTTCACACAAAGAATAGGTAAGTTTGTAATTACAATGGAACTTTAACGTGCATCCACAATACTATGTTCTTCTACATCTTTTCCCCTCCCAAGCCATACACAAACAGTTCTACTCTTCACTCTCTTTCACATGGAGCTTTAACAGCCAGTTGTGGTATCTAACACGCTACTGTTTCACTTGTGATGCTCCATGTTTTAAAAAGTATCAAACTGCAAACCATACATAAACAGAAAGCTCTTTCTAACTAATAAAAAGGGAAAATGTGATGTAATACAGGAGAAAATTTAGACATATTACTCCTTCAGCTGTATCCAACAAATGACATAGTGGACTACATGTACTGTGAATAGGCTTTCTGCGTCTTCAGTATGATCAAAAGATGTCATTTCTCATTAGAACATCCTGAACTGTATATTTTTTACACTATCCTCAACACCCACCACTAAAACTGCCTGTGTTTTTCCATAAGTCTATCTAGTTTGTGTTTCAGTGCACATCCTTACCAAGATGCTAAAGCCACAGTGGAAATGCAGTTAAATCCTGCTGACAGCAATAAGAAAACATTGAGCATGCCTTGTTGCAGAGAACTTCATTATCACTTACAAAAACAGGAAAGGAAATGGAAGGAAAAATGCGACCTGACAGTTTCTTTCTCCATACAAGTCATTACATTATGCCCCGATGTCAGTGCTGACTATCGTTCCTGCTTGAGCCCAAACTAAACATTACTTACAGCTTTCAGCTAAACAAGAGATCACTCTAGTTATGGCTGGGGTGTTTCAGTTTGCAAAATGACAAAGAATTCAAAAACTTAATAAATTAAGTATCTGTTCAGACAACAGAACACATGATTTATCTAAGGTTCAAGCCCTGAAAATCCAGTGACAAAATCTATCAGTATCCAATAAACTGCAAGAACATATCTAACATTGGATTTTTTTTTTTAACATTGAAAATGGTGTCAAAGCTCTACAGCAATGCTGATATGCACCTGGGGTTATGCCCATGAATGTTCTGCAGCAAGTTTTTGTTTTCACTTTTTTCTTTTTTTTTTTTTTGCAAAGCAGTATCAGCAAACAGAAGCAGTTACACCATAAACATGAGTAACCTCTAAATTATCCATAATTATATTTAATGAAAAGTTCCTTAAAGTCCCTTAGTTACCTTCAAATGACATAGTTTTAATAATTAGCTTATCATACTAAGCTGATTTCTCAGCAGCTTCAGTCTCCTGTTCAGAGAGTTTCTCTTCTGACAGTACTGTCATCCAGGGGGACACGGAGCGCGTGATGGTTTGTTTGGCCAGGTTGTAGTGGTTTATGACCGTGTAAAATTTCCCTCGAGCACTGGAGTCTTGTTCAGAGTAGTAGTTTTCCAAGCCAGCTGGAATGCACTGATTATTCTGAAAAGAAAACCCATTGCTTAGGTTTCCGATACAGCCCCCCACACACATGAAGTAGATTAGGTTTTTTTACTCTTTTTCTTTTTAAGCCAAGAGTCATTCTCTGTGCACACTCTCTGTGAGTCAAGATGCAACATACATCAATTAACTACAGTATTGTCCTACAGTGTTCAAAATGTTCTTCCCTGCAGTCCTTAAATTACTCATGCATTTGCCAGGAAGACCAATCTGGGTTTATATATCAGAATAATTAACATACAAGAAATATGCTTGCTGAAAATCATTTTGAAAACATATTCAGTCTCCAGTTCCAGCCACATTTTGCTGTTTATTCCTGCCCACCAAATTCCAACTGTTTGGTTTACAATTACAGCTGTCTGTATTGCACTGTTAGATTAACTTCAGGCAATTTGCCCTGGTGTTTGCAGTCTGAGGGACAGAAATTAATACAGATATATTGCTGCCAATGTATGAACAGTTTTACAGCCCAGTAGCTCACACATTATAGGGAAAACTCTGTGGGTGGCCAAGCATATGTGGAAGTGTGTACACACATACAAAATACTTCACTCCTTATTGTCAGAAGATGTAGTTCAACAGCAGGCTTTTAAAAAGCTCTCTGGAGCTGTGAGACTAAATTATTTCATTTCCCAAGACTGTAGGAGCACTAAATAGAACCTGTTAGATGCTCAGAGCTTTGGAAAGTGAAATAGATAATTTAGAGAGTAAAATAAAAGTCAAATCCACTTTGCTGTCATCTTAAAAGCCAAAGTGAATGTGGCTGTGCAGTGCATTTGTTGCAGGGATCATCCAGGAACTCTTCCAGTCACAGTGCAGGAAGAGCCTACAGAGCAGCTCGTTGCACTGAAGAAAAAAGTTATTTAGGCATATACTGTGGCCCCCAGCTTCTGCCCCAGAAGGTCTTGGGGCCTCTCTGCAGGTCCTCTTGCCACACTGGCCAGTCCAGGCAGTCTTGCCTGATACTTTACTATGTCAGGGCAGTCACCTGAGCAATTGAATTGACTCTTGTAAGCCAGAAGTAGCTGCAGCTTGAGAAAAAATTCATTTAGTAATTTCTACTCTGGCTGTTTTGAAAGAAATAGGGTATTCAGTCCTCTTGATTCCAGCACCAGAGGACTAAAATTTATAATACTACAGCACAGCAGCTTTGAACTGCTGCTGTTCTCCCACTCAGCAAACAGAATTTTATATTGGGAATTTCTCAGCAGAAAAACACATGCAAAAATTCCATGGGTTTCAGGACCAGATTCTACCTCAGAAGTGTCCACATTTACTTCTGAGTTTACTTTTGTCCATGTCAAAAAAAAAAAAAAGGCATAAATAAGCACAAGTAACAACTCTTTCAAATGGTTTTAAATAATAAAGCAAAAGATGAGTGAAGACCCAGCAGACAGTCTTGACTTAATACAAATTTTGCCTCCTGAAAAGGAAAAAAGTCATCAAAAGGTATCAAAGAAGAAAGGAATACTTGTCAAAACAAGAGGCCCACAGGTAGTCTCAGAACCTGTCTGCGCCTGACAAATTCCATCTCGTGGCACATGTGATGGCTCAGAGATGCCTGGCTGCCACAGGACTGGCAGCCTCCCACAGGCAGCACCTCACTGGCTCAAACAGAAGCCTCAAAGCCTGGCAGACTCACAGGAGTGCCCAGATTTTCCACAGCCACCCTGGTTCCCTTTATCTGTAACCTTCTGTCAAGGTAGCAGCTGGGACAAGTCTCCCTTCTCAGTTTTGTTGAAGTAGACCACAAAACAGATGGGATTTACCCCTGGCTAAACAGCACCTGTGGCAGTTCAGCACTGTAACTCAACAGAGGCTTTCCTGTGCTCATAGTCAATGCTTGTGCCAGCTGCAAGACTGGGACCTAGATTTATAAAAACATAATCCAGGAATATGGAATAGAGCTATTTGAGATGCATATTCATACACATCAACCATGTCATCTTCTGGAAGTATTATCCATGTTTTATCTGGGATAACTGACACTACTTCTGATGTGATAAAATGACTAAGAAGCACATAGACACAGACATATGTGTAGTGATTATTTCACTTAGTCATGGGATGTAATCACAATTCTAAATATTTAAAGTGGGGAAAGGAACACAATCCATTGAACTAATGAAATCTGCCAAAGAAATTCAAGCAAATATAATTATTAGAGCTGAAGACAAGCCAAGATTAATGACAGTCTGAAAAAAGCTACAGAATCCTCTGTTGATTTCAGAAGCAATTTGCTTTGTAGTAGGCAAAAATGACTCAGTGATGTTTTTTGGTTTCTTTTTTTTGAGGGGGGGGTTGTAGTTACAAACATGCAAGACATCTGACAGAAGTGCCTTAAGAAACAGACATCAGTTTCCCTCCTGACTGCATTTTTGCTCCTGGGATTTCATGCTTCTAGAAGAGATGGAAAACAACCTCTCCTTTCACTCATTGCCCCATGCGTACTGCCTAAGGACAGCCCTTTGGATTAGTGCCCAGTCAAACCAAGCCATGCAGCACTCAGTGACTGAGTGATGGGAAGATGGGAACTGCTGCTGATTCTTACCCTGCCACTTTCAGCTATGTAGAACATTTATTTCCATCCTTTTTATTTGTTGCCATGGTTCCCAGGTGAGAGAAGAAGGAAGGCCATGAGGAGAAACTGGGATGCTCCAGAGTGACTTGCCAGTCTTTTTTCTTTTTTTCACAACCCTTCTATTTTGGAAATTACTTACAGGTTATGGCCTTTGATGCCAGAGAAAACCCTGGTTGCCAGTCTATATCTGGCTGAATTAAGATGATTCCTTTTGTTCCTTTGAACAAGACCCCAGTGGAATTCACTTATAAATAGTACCTTCTGTCACGTTAACTTTGCTGGGTCAATAATTCCCAATTTAACAGATGATGGTGTGGTCCTCAATGCACTGAAGTGACTTTGCTGAACTGCCCACAAGTCTGTGTGAATGCAGGTGCTTTGGCAACAAAAGCTAAAGGGTAACAGACACAGTACAGAACATACTGAAACCCTGGGGAAATTCTTCTGGATGTAAGTGCACTCAGGTTTTTGTGGTGAGTCTCACCAGGAGGTTCTGATGAGTGCTCCAGAGAAGCAGTCTGCACAGCAGCAGTACTGAGGCTGTCTCAGAGAGCTTCAGCAAGCACAGAAATGAGAGTGCTGTACAAAGGCAAATGAGCACCTTTTTAAGCACACCTTCATGCCCTGGAGGCGTAGTACAGCAGAGAGCTTTGGAACTGCTCCATGGATGAGAGCATCAAAGCAGAGAAGAGAGGCTGACTCAGAGCTGTGGTTAGCTCAGCCTTTATGCAGAGATTCCTGCAGCACCAGGCTTCCTGAGGCAGGCACACCTTTGCCCTTAACCAGGAAATCACATCAGCATCTAAAGCCTGGGAACATCCAGGCCGGGTAATCTTGTTGAGTCCACCTGAAACATGAAGCCAGTCCACAGAGACACTGGTCACAAGGTGACAGACTTCATGTGTCCTATGACATCTGTGCCAAGCTATGCCATCACATATCATGGACTCTCCCAAAAAAAAGACACAAATAACTACAAAGTCATCTTAACAGTGGTAGTTTTCAGGCTTTGTGTCATTTGCCAATATCCTTATTGCAGAATTCTTTCTTAAAAGAGGTACATGACCAAAGATGCTCTGTCTCCTAGCATTATGCCATCAAGCAGCTGGAAACAAAACACCAGCTCCAAGAAAATCAACAGGAGAGTAACCATGATGCAGCTCTGTGTATGTGCTGCACTTTATGAACAGAGCATGAGCTATGGGACATTCTGCCTAACTTCTGTCCCAAACACAGGACCACAAAGAGAGAAACACAACCAGACTCTGGTCACTGGGCAACTGAAATGTAGCTGAGAAAGTGTTCTTTCCTTAACTATTTGTGACACTGGCAAGAAAAGCCACAAGAAGCCAGAAAGCTGCAACTCAAAGGAGAGGACAGCTTGGTGTGAAAGGAGGCAGAAGCAGAAGGCTGTTGCTAGACTCACACAGGAACATGTCAGGATCACATCAAGACAGGCTTGAAAGGAACATAACAGTCCATATTCCAGACTGTTCAATGCCAAAAGAAAGCTTAGGGAAAAAAAAAAGGCCTACTGTCCCCTGAGACATGAACACAGAGGGGTTTCAGTGCCTGTCTGAGGCAACACAAAAAGCCAACAGCAGAACCAAAAGCTGGATGTCCTGAGTTACAGCCAAGTATTCTAACCACAGTATCTTTTGCCCTTGAACAAAGGGGAAGCAGTAACCAACTGAATGCTTGAACCTAAATTAATCCAGAAGGGCATCACTGTTTATAATTTTGAACTAGATTCTTGTAAGATATTTATGTGCTTGAAGTGACAGATAAAATCCTGAACAAAATTGTTGAGGCAGCCATCTCTTCTTGAATCCTTTTGAAGTTCATACTGGGCACCCTTTTGATTTATTACATGACAAAATATTATTAAAAAAACTAAAGGGAATAATGCCATTATCACTGCTACTTTTCCTACCTAATTACAGCCAAGTTCAACTCTGCTAAATTTACAACTGGGAAGTCAATGTTACTTTCCTGACTTTCAGTCCAGGTCACAGCAAAGGAGCCAGCACCACCATCTCACACAAATAAAGTGAGCCCAGCCTCCTTTTGGTTAGAACCACTACTTTTTACAATAAATGTGTTTTCCCTTTTTTGGCATCACTTTTGGCAGTAGGGCTCAGAGGTCACTGTTCTAGAACAAGAAGTTCTTAGTACAAAAATAACCCTGAAGTAACTCTACTACTCTTAATGAGAACATCACTCTACTTTTTCTTTGACACATATTCCAGATTTTTTTCTCCACATTTTATCATTTTCTCATTTCCTAAGACACCGTAATTTGGAGGAACGTGCATCATTAAACCATATGACCCATAAATGAGGGCTTTGTCCAGACAACTGCAGTTTGAGAGACACAAGTGTTTAGACTTTTGCTATATTTTCAATGTTTAAAGCATTAGCAAAATCACATTATTAATACTGTGCAATAGTACAACTTCAATTATAAATTACAAAGCAAAAGCACAGCAGGAAGCACACTAACCTATGTAAAGAAACACCAAATCTATGCAATACATCATGCCTTAATCAAGGTTATGCCTAAAACAACACAGAATATTCCATACTGTACTGTTTTTCTAGAATGGGTATGCAATTTACCTTGAAAACAAATCCTTCTGGACAGGTATGATCATACTTGTAAACCTTGTAGACTACCAGAAATACAACACACGTTAAGAATGCAAGGGCAAAAAGGACCAGCACGGTTACCTGTAAAGAAAAATAAAACACACTTATGTTAGTAATGCACTGCTTGTTCTATTGCTGCTGGTTACTGCAGGCAGCAGAAGCCAGCTCTGAATGCACTGTACAGTAAAATCAGGCAAAGGATAAAACCAGCTGCTTAATTATTGAGGGAGAACAGAGAAGCAGCACCTAAGTGCTTCCACCCTGCCCTTCTCAGAAGAAAGAGGATCATCTGGGCAGTACACATTGCCTGTGCACTGCAAGGCTTTTTTTTAGTGCATTTCTGTTCAAGGCACATGAGGCCAGGACACACCAAGGCAGCTTGTGTCTGCTGTTTTTTCAGTATGTGGATGATGTAAGTCTAAGTCTAGTTTATGTCAGCTGCTAAGCATGTTTGTTTTCCCTGTGCCTGTCCAGGAATGGAGTCAGGTGACAGTAAGTTAGCACAGGTGTCATCCAGAGGTGACTTGCAGGGCATGGACAAAGTCATGGCAGCCCTCTCTTGTAAGCATTAGAGGTCATTGCACCTGCTCTGAACTTAGGGGCAGCTACACCAGTAGTCTGCATTCTTGGTTGCTCAGTACTCCTTAATTTGTAGGTTGAAACAGTACTTGTTCATCACACAGAGCCTGTACAGGAGTAGCTGACTGCCAGATCCATGAGGAGACACCCCCTGTTGGACACTGGGCTGGCCTCCAGGAGTTTGTGGCACCTCTTCCCACAGGGCTCACAAAGAAGCCTTACACACAGCCTGGCATGGCTTTTCACCTTCAGTACCTCTCTGCCCCTGAGCTTGGGCTGCAGAGAAGTCCAAGACACACCTTAGGACAAAGCTGAAATCAGTGTCAGGATCAAGCTAACCTTTCCCAGGTACAAACTCTGAGCAGCTGGAGACCAGCAGCCTTCTGCTGTGTCACAAGACAGAATTACATCACCCACTGATGAGAGAAAGCACAACATTTTGTCTGGCAGTTGCAGTACAAAGCTCTCTAAATCAGATCCATTTTTGTGGAAGGTTTGAGTGAACAAACAGCATTCTTTACCTGGGAAAGTATCCCAGATGTGTGTTTTTATTATTCTAAAACTTCTACTGATAGACAAAATAGTAGGTCATGGAGACTACAGAGTAAGACTGATTGAGATTAATTTTCTTTTGGCAAGTTAGAAAGAAGCAGGCATGTGCTACAGCATAAGAAACAGTAATAAACAGAAACAAACAAGATTATATTATTCATTTTTTAAAACAAAGCATAATATGATCTAAATTTGAAGTAAGATGAGTAAACCAGCTATATACACCTTCTGAAAAATGAATTTAGACATATCAGGGTCAATTAATTGAAACAAGAATAATCTGGTATTTGAAAAAGCCAAATCAACAAAGAATTGTAGCTTTGCCTCTTGGTAAAAACAACCACCATACAGCCTCCTTTTGGTAAAGCTCTGAACTAACAGTTTGCAACATTGCAAGCTGTGTGTGGCAGTGGTGTTAGGACATTTCAGGACAACAATAAACTTAAGGGACTTGTCATCCTGTGAAAGCAAATCTCTTCATGGGCAGACAACAGCAAGTGCTGTATTTCTGTCTGAATCAAGGTTGAGTAGTGTGTGTTGCTGAAGCCAAGGATTTAATAAGGATTTTTGATAGAAAAAAAATAAGCAAAAAAAGGGAAGGCTGGAGTAGAGGCAAGGAGAACTGCAGATCAAAAAGTAATTTAGCAGCAGAAATGCAGATATTAATGTAACAATTGAAATGAGACATGGAACAACATGTTTAGTTTCTCAGCTGTCATTGGAGTACAAAAAGAAAAAAAATTTCTTAATTAACCTCTGAAAACATCACACTGACAACAATTTTCATATCTAATTAGCCTTTCTCCAAGTTCATTACTTATTTGCATACACAAAAATTAGCATGTATAGCTCACACTGTCTTGTCAACATTGTATGTTCTCCTTACATCTCCCATGCCTCCATTCCCTGCACGAATCCAAGAGACAAAGTACATTTTCACCTTCCTTTCTGGCCATTCTCTGTGGCCCAGTTTAATAACAACCAATGTAACACTCCTACACATCTCAGCTGTGGCCTAGCTCAGCCCTTCCAGCAGGTTTTTTATCAGGCTCCTGGCTCCACAGAGCCTTCAGCAAAGGCTGCTCCCTTCAGGAACACAGGCCTGTGACATGGGACACGGGCATCAGGCACAGCTGCTGTGGCACAGATCAGCTCAGCTCGTATTTGTCGCCACCACGGATAGGAGCTAAGAGTTTTAAATGTTTTGAGAAGTACTCTTGAAAAATATATTTGAAAATATATCTGAAAAATACTCTATAAAAGTATTTAAACTGTGTTTCCTGGCCCTTCTACTAACAGCCAGTAGTAGAATTGCAATATTATTTCCACACTGTAACCATTCAGTCATACAGATGAGGTCTCAGGAACATAGTGAGGCAACATACTAACAAGCTGCTTTGTAATTGAGACTAAATGTTAAGATAGTAGAAAAAACTGTATTTCCACAGTCATTGCAGGATCACTCTTCAAAGCTTCAAAACTGCTCTGAGAAGTCACTGCTTTTTAAAAAAAGATAAAAGCCCAGTGTTGAGTTGATTGCTGGAGCCAGGCAAGCTGCAGAGCCATGGCCTCGGGTGATTTGCTGAGACCCCGTTTCAGTGGCAGTGTGAGGCTGTGGGTTCCCACTGCTTCTACAGGTTCTTCCATTGCCACACAGTCAGCCATGGGAAAAGTTCTCAGGGGTCCTGCTTCAAAAATATCACAGAATTTTCTCTCTCACTTATTCTATTTCTTAATGTTACTAATTTTGGTATTAACATGTAAATTTTTACTCTCATTATCTCCAGTGATTTGCAATCACACTCCATTTGCAAATCCCTAATCAAGTAAGCTCTTGTCTCCTTCCTATTAGGAGAGAAGCTCCCTTCTCTTACCACCCTTCAGGATACAAGGAACTTCTATTTAAAGACAGTTGCAGATGAAAATGGCACAGATGGAATCTAGCAATGGATTTCTTTCCAGGGTGATTGCCATCACCTGTTAATCCAATCCACTTCTCCCTTTTAAATTGAAAATCCTTTTCTTTCTTCTAATAGACATTTCTCTTCATTCTCATAACCCACCCCACTGGCCCACAGGGACCACTTCTGAACCTGAGGCAGTCAGCTTCTCTCCCTAACACACTGCAACCCTACCTCTGTGCCTCACCTCCAGAGCCCTCTCTTCCCACATGCTTTTCAGAGATAAAAGCATGAAAAAAGAGAAGACAACAAGCAGCTCTTCAGACCACAAGCAACCCCAAAGCTGTCGTGGTATTGCTTTCTTCTATAGCAACTTTGCACCCTCACTATAAACTACAGTTATTTTCTCCTTCTTCCCAACACACTACTCACAACTTGCCCTCCTCCTCAGGCAGGAGCAGCTGCCATGCATGCACAAGCACCACTTCCCTTCCTCTGGAAGGAAAGCTTCAATCTCCTTTTTTGTGGGAGCCAGCTGGCAATGCAGGACCCCACACAGTACATTCACAAGCAAAACTCTTGTGAATTACTGTGATCATTCACTGCCATGGTACATCCTGCAGAACTCCAAGGTGACTGTCACACCTCAAGAGTGATGGGCTTTTAAAATACTTTTCTTGAAGTAACTATAAGATAGGACAAACAACCATTTCTTTTAACTAGAAATCCAAAGTGTGATTTTGCCTTCATCTTGAGTGTGACATTTAAAGTTAGTTTTAAGGGGATCTGGCAGCAAAACGAAGCAAACAGAGAAGATGACAAGATATTATGTATGTGGCAGATTTTTGAATAGATGGTAAGTGAAGAGCAGAAGAAGGACAACGTCTAGCCAGAAGCCATTAGAGTAATCAAAATGAGAGATGACTAATGAATGAACTAAGCATACCCAGAGCAAAAAACCTGTCTTCAGACTCTGTAAGCAGTTAGCTAACAAATGAAACTCACCATATCTGACAACTACACTATCATGTAAACAGCTTGTGATAAGGCCTTTACCATAAGATTGAGCAGATCTTCCCCGTCAGTCCATGCTACTTTGCCTCAAGACTACAAGACTATAGACTATAATGACTACAAACCATATTTTCTCTGCCTGGCAACTGCAGTCTCCTTCTTCCTCACTCCACTAATGTTTATTTGGACTCCCTTTTTAATCAAGCTGGAATACTACAGCAAAACTGTACCAATAATGCCAGCTCATCTTCACACCCTTTCCTGGTTGCATTTCAAGCATGCACAAGTCTACCCATTTTGCTCCTCTCAGCTCCATCCTTTTGCTGTTTATTTTATCCCACTGTCCCATTAAAGCCTGGGTACAATTAATTTCTCCCCTGCCTTCACTTCTACTTGTCTAATCCTTCCTCTTGCTCGAGATTCTTTCATTAAGCCACTCATACTGTGCTGTTCTGCACCACGCCTTCCTTCGTGCTTTTTCTTCTGTCAGCACCCAAAGCCATGTGGAAGCATTCCTCTTATTAGAAGAACTAACAGGTTATGCAATGATTTTCACTGCTCAGTCACTGGCTCTTGATCACATCTCCTCTCTGCTCCACATCTATGCATTATCTATTTCAATTGCAGAACACAACTTTCATTTCTGATAGGTTTGTGAAGTGTGAGGCACAGACTTGCTGCCAGCCCTGAACAAGAAGAGTGAAAACACACACAGCACCTTTCATGGGAAATGATTTAGAGCCAATTAATGCTTTGCTCACCAGTAAAGTGCAGAGGCCTTTGGGGTAAAATATAGCAACTCTGTACAACTACTTAGGACAGGAAATTAAGATTATTTCTATCCAATTTAAACTACAAGTGAATTTTAGGCAGACAGCCTGTAATTACAATAGATTGTGTCTGGCTACATCCCACAGACAAAAATTCGTAAAACATTGCATTGACTTTCTTGCTAATGGCCATGACCTCCATTTCACCTCTCTCCACTAAAATCCTGCATCTCCAGCTACACAATGCCCTCTACCAGCACATTAGAGAACACAAAAATCAGCTTTCCACTTATCACTGCTTCTGCAAAATTATGTCCTTGTTTGCTATTACCTCAGCCTGTCCCTGAAAGTTTAACTGAAAAACATGTCTGAAACAACACACTCAAGGATTAAGAAATGTTAAGACATTGAAAATGGCAATGTGAAAGAAAAAAGGAACATTTACATCTATACATGCAACATTTGACTCATATTCATTTACAGAGCAATGCAAATTACACAGAACACCCTGGTGCAGTGCCTTGTACTTGCTGTGGGAATGTACAGGATGATCTGTGACTCCAAAAGACAATCAGGTGCCTTGTTTCAGAAGAGTATTTCTAATATTACATGTCATGTTTAGCTCTATGACTGGTATCCATCCACTGAACTCAACTGCTTCACCACAACATTCCCATTAAAACTTTGAGCTCAAAGAGGATGATGGTTTGGGGGCAGATTGTACAGAAAAAGTAGTAGAAATCAAAACACTGTCCCTCTCAAACAGAAATGACAAAGAGGAGAGAACTGTCTTGGATGCTTACCTGGAGATAGCTGGGAGTAGCAGCAAAAAATGCAAAAAAGGCAGGCAGATTGATGAGGACAGGAAGAGAAAAGAAGCTACAGAACCAGAGCTTACTAACAGCGACAGTGCCAGACAACAGGAGCAGTCTGCAAGGGAATTGATTAATGAAACCTGAGGGACACACTGTTACACAAAAACAGGTTAACAAGGCACTGGCCTTGAGATCCTAGAGCTGCAGCTTAACTCAGCTGTTCATGGCAATGTTCCTGTCACCTTCTATCACACAGCACCATATATTATATTTCTTAACAGGGATCTGAGGAAGCAGTTCAAGAAACCCTGTAGCACCAAGATAAGAATCTTACTACCTTCTCATACAAACCCAGAAGATACTACTGCAGGCCAGGAAAAAGGATGCATAATGTTATTACAGCAGAGGAAAGGTTATTTAAGTGATGCATCTGGAGACATCCAAAGCATCATCTGTGTCACCTGTGTGACTGGTTCTGTTCCAGTAAATGGGTTTCTAATGGAGACTGTGGCAGAGGACACCTGACTTATAGCAGGGGAGCTGTGTTAAGCATCCACTCTACTTAAATCTTCCAGTTCTGACTACAAAATTCCTTTCAACCAAAAATTTAGCAGGAGGATTGTCAATGTCATATCAAAGAATATCAAACATTAAAAAAAGGAAAAGTGACAGTTGCCATGCAGTGCCTTTACTTGCATCAATTACTTTAAAATAATTGTTACACTGAAAGAACTACCTCCTTTATTTTTCTTATTTGAAGTAGTAATGAAAAAATGTAAAGCCTGCCAAACACTTATACTTGTGAGTAACTTTAATCCTGTGAGTAGTTCCACTGGAGAAACAGAACTACTAATGACACTAAGTACCTGTCACTCTTCCAACACTAAGTGACAGACACAGAATCTACTTAAGGAAGTGATACCTGTACAGGAATCAGTTGACATTTCCTGCTCTTAAAAGACTTTTAAAGTGGAAGCAAAGAGCTACTCATCACACAAAGTAATCACACAGCAGCAAAGAGAGAACTGTTTTCCTTGCTTCTGATTATTTTTGCAGCAATAATCACTGGCATTACTAAGAAGAGGTAGAAAATTGTTGAGGCAGAAACATGTTTGAAGGATGCCCCTTTTAAGACAGAAAAAAGCCCTGAACAGTTAGATATATGGTGCTTACATTTTTGCAGTCTTAAAGTGACCAGGTAAAACTGCAAGAACTGATCTTGAAGTTTCAATTCCTCTTCCATAACTTCATGCAGACATTTCATCAGCTGACTGCTACTTGATAGTACACAGTTTGCATGGTCTTAGCACAGAGATAAGCTTGAGGCTTTGCCTCTGCAGTTAGATGTATGTAGAGATGTCAAAGATAAAGTCAGAAGAACTGAACTGCCTTTGAACAGAAACCAAAGGCTGAAGGCATATCACAGCTTGGGTTGATTTAAGGGTTTGAAATTTATTATGAAAAATCAGTGTTTGTTTTCAAAATACCTCTAAATGTTCTTTAATGATGTTTTCTCAAAGACAGAAAAAAAAGTCGTGCTTTGCTACAACAGATTTTTTTAATTGTTGTGTTTGTACACAACTGCCAGCTGTAGCCCAATCAGTGGGTGCCACAGCAGACATCCCTCTACAAAATCCAACTGGGGGTTGTAAAAACACTGTTCTGTCAATGGGGGAGGCAAAGGTTTGGCCTTGGGTAACTCAGACCATCAATTTTCTTCTGCCCTAACATCCTCCTATGTCCTGGTTCACAAGGATCCTGTGTTACTCTGCAGAGTGGACAATTTACAAGAGAGAAAAATCTGCCTTGTTCAAAGCCACTTTCCAGATGTTTTCCAAAACCAACTCCCTACGTCAGCCTACACTGTTCAAAGAACAAAAGCAAGACATCTGTTTCTCAATGGGAAAAAATCTTAAGTGAAAAAATCACACCTTCCTTGGTGTGGTTAGAGCCATAAAAGTAAATTAAGACAACAGAGTTCTCAGAATCGGGAAATCTTCACATTCTTTTGAGACATTCTGATCTGAATTCAGAATGTGGCTTCATAGAGGAAAATTATACTTGCAGTTTTCTTTGAAAACATCCTCAGCTCTGTTATAACTGTGGTAATGTGAATTGAATGCAGAAAAATACATTTTATAATTGATTATTCACCAGGTGCTAAAACACCAAATTATCTACGTGACATATGCAATGCTGGAGTGACTTCATTTGTTATAATGTGTAACTTCTCAAGAAGAACAGCTTTGGACAATCTGCACTGCTGAATCCCAAAAATGAAGTCTGCTTTGTCATTATTTAAGGAGTACATCCTAGAATACACATGTGAATTATTTGTAAATATGACTGACTCACTTGCTTATTTTTAGCACAACACTTGGGCTGTGTCTTGTGGCAAGCTTGTGCATTGGTGATGTACCATACTGAAGTCATTAAAATGGCATCTGAAAGTTTTTTCATGAACACAAGCCAAAGTCAATATCTCACCAGTTAAATAATGCATTTCATAATTACAACAAATATTTAATTTTCAAACAAATATCTTTTTGCTCTCTCAGAATCAACAGCAGAAGTTAACATGATGGTTCACAATTAATAAGGACCCAGGAGAAAACCTCACACAATCAGTACTTTTCATCTACATATTTATGGAATGTTATCAACTATTCATGTAATATTTATTACTGGGAGTGGTGAATATGACAGTCATCCCCGCTGAAGATCTAGTCAGTTTTCTTTAAAATGTTGCAAGCAGCATAATTACATTTTAAGATTGTTATATAGAGATTAAGGGACATTTTTAGGACCTGAATGTTCTGCATGAACATGGTTTTCAATTAACTGAACAAAAATTTTCCTAACTGATCAATCCCCATACTCTTCTCTGGAAACCTAGACTTACAGCCACAATGTGAATCACCCTGCAATTCCCAAGAGACAGCAAATCCTACAGAAACCTCTCTCTGATGCAGCAGTTACCTAGCAGCAAAACCTAGCAACCCTCTAGTATGAGATTAATCCCAGAGCGATCATCATAAAGTAACATCTAAAGGATATTTTATTGAAGTATGCCATCCAAAGGTATATAAAAATGCAATGCAAAAATCCTCAGGCTTTTAGCTGTTCAGCTACACAAATTAGAAAAGACTACCCAACAGCACAACAAGCTATTTATTTGTTTTCAGCAAGGTCTCATTTGCTCAGCTTTCCCAACAAAGACAGAGAACCCCCCCAGGTTTACAAAAGGATGCACAAGCCTTTTAAATGTGCCTAAGATATTCAAAACCTTTCCTTAGCTACCGTTTAATGTTCCAGCAATTAAATCCCTTGGGCCTACTCCTAAACCATAAGTGCAAAGTTCTTCAGGTGTAGGCTCTGCTCAGCTGCTTGGAACCAAAGTCCTATCAGGGCATTCAAACTAAAAACTGCTTCTCTTTTCTCTTCTAGACACAGTAAGCATTTTCCAGTCACCTTAGTGTGACCAGGACACACACAAAGACAGCCTGACATAAGCTCTCCTTGTTCTGAGCTGTCTATTTGCATTTACCCTACCCTCCTCACCTGAGAGGAAGGGGATTGCTCTCAAGGACTGGAACCATGGTGACAGGAGGATAAAGAGAGAATGTAGCATTTTCCCTGAGGAATGGCATGTCCTTGCCCCAAACCAAGGAAGAGGAAAAGCTGGAACTAGGATTCTTATCTCCTTGGTAAAACCCTACCACACCCCATCACATCTCTTCTTGGGTGTGTGGGGCTCCCCACACAGCTTCACTGCATGGCTGGAGACCACCAGGTGAATGGCACTTAAAACATTTGTCGCAGCAACACTCTGCAAAGTTCCTTTCCAAATATAGTCTAATCCCTCCTTGAGCCTTCACTTTGTTTGTTTAGCATGCTCTGATTCCACTGAGAGCTGCATATACACTTCTGAAGGTCAGCTTGGGCCTGGGCAGCTTTTAGAGCACAGCTCTGGCACAACAGTACCAAAATCTCTGCGTGTGCCCTAAAAGTCCTGTCATGCAGAGAGAGTTTAGAAATGTGCAGTAGAAAGGGAATTCACACCTTTACTGAAACTCTCTATTTTCCCCTCATACTAAATATTAGGCTTTCCAAAGGTATTTGCACTTGTGAACTGCAGAGTGTGGATGCCTACTGCTTAAAAATGTTTTGTATCCTTGGGTAAGATGCCAAATTAGAAGCACTGGAAACCTGCAGTCTTATTGTTAAAAGGACAGGGGAGCACGAGCTGAAGTGCCAACCTTCCTGCTTTGCTTTAATTACCCAGAACAAGAAAAACTATCTTCTAGTGGGAAGGGAGAAAGGATATTCAAGCCTTGCATCAGATAAGTCCTCAGGTTCCCTATGGGACTGATGAAGGAAGTAGTAAGGGTGAGGACACAATCTGAGTCAGATTCTTTCTGAACTGCCATGTGACAGTAACAGGCATCACCAAACCATAAGATTAAATGGGACCAGGAAAACTGATAGGAAAGAGCTCTGATATATATCCCTGGGTTGCCAAATCATATATTTAACTATAAAAAATACATAATGGACAATGACAGTGCTTTTAAGAGAATGGTTTGGCAACAGTGATAAATAAAAAGCCAAAAAAAAAAAAGAAATGTTCTGGTGGTTCTTGTCCTTCAACACAAACAGGAGCTTTACCCATGCCATGAGCACTCCCCTGTGCAGCCCACACACACCCTGGCAAGGCAGATTCTGGAGCCCACACACTGACAGAAATGCCTTTGGAATTCATCTGCCAGTGAGGGATTACAAGCAATAAAGCTGCAGGATTTGATTTTGTTTCTAATTGTTCAATTTTGAACTATTATAACATTGAATTAATTTTTCTCATGTCCAGCTATATCCACAACAGGCACTCTGTTATAGCCAGTTCTGACTACAACCAGCAATTGATTTTAAGCACTTCTGCAAACACAACTGAGACATTAACATCTTCACATAGCACTGCTTACCTTAAACCTTTCTGAAACCCCTTCAGTGATGCTGATTGTGAATTCAGCTATTTTAGGAGTACGGAACTTTCCCTTCTTGCGGTCAGGTTCATATTCTGTTTTTGTTTTGACCACAACCTTTAAGAAAAAGAATCAATCACAAAACTGTCAACTAAAGCTGACCACAAAAACCTTAATTATTCTTTAACTCTTCTTTTATCTGCTACAAGCACATCTAGCACCATATCTTTCCCCTCCCCACTTTGTGTAATTCTTCTTTGAAAGTGCAAAATTATTTATTCCTTTTTCCAGTATATCAATCATCAACTAACTTACCTCTCAAAGTGGTTTTGATGGACCTACAGCAAGACTTGTTATGCAACAGTTTCACAAAGGTTCCATTTTTTCATCTGTGGTGATACTGTGCTCTTATACTAGGCAAGGATAGGTTAAATCCAAATCATGGACCTTCCCACTTTGGATAGTTTGGAAGTAGCTACCTTCATTTGCTTCAGGAAATTCCATTAATGGGATTTCAAACTGGACACCAACAGAAGATTATTGAAGACTACCCATAAAAATCTTACAGATGACAATGCCATGTTCTTTGATGGCAGGATTTTGAGGTTAAACAAAAGTGAAATAACCCATGTAGTCTAGTTGCCATTCACCATGTGATAGACTATGGCCCTTGGCATTCTTATTTTTAACATCTAATTTCTGAATTATCAGCTGCAAGCAGCAAGATGCACACGAACCCTCGTTAATGAGATTTCTTCAAACACCCAAGGCTCTTCAGTTTATTCCTTGCTATGAACTACTGCCCCAAGCTACACAATTTAGCACCTTAGCCCTATTCCCAAAATACTCACTACATCAGTTGTATCTCTAGTGTTCTCCTAGGCATTCTAATCATACAAAATTTTCACATACCTAACCTATTTGCCTCATTTTTGTCTTCTGCATTTTTCAGGAACTTTTCCCAAGTATTATTCTCAAACTAGGGTACAGTTTATTGTAGTGATGGTGCTATTACAATTTGCTCCATTTCCTCTGTTTTTCCAAGGAATAAGTATCTACTCTTTTAGATTTTTGAAAATCAAATTCTATCTTTAGCACAGCCCACAGTACTAATAGCAAACACATTAATCACAGAAAGGCCTGGCTTGAAAGAGATCTTGAAGATTATCTTGTTCCAACTCCACACCCCGAGGTAGGGACCTCTTCCACTAGACCAGGCTGCTCAGAGCTCCGTCCAGCCTGGCCTTGAACACCTGCAGGGATGGGGCATTCCCAGCCTCTGTGGGCCCTATGCCAGGGTCTCTGCACTCTCACACTAAACCTTCTCTCTGTTTAAAGCCATCCCCTTGTCCTGTCACTACAGCCCCTTGTAAACAGTCTCTCTCCATCCTTCTGAAATTAGGATGGTGACACTTCAGGTAGTCAGACACTGAAATGACAAACCTTGGGCTCCCTTCTTCCCACTGCCCTGAGTGATAACTGGAATGTGTAACTGTACCTGGACTCAGTACTAAAAGTTTATTAGAAACTTTCACAGTATTACACATACTTGTTCAGGACATAAGTTTAAAACCAACTTACCTATTTTCAGTTATAATTAGTAAGATAGTAGTTATCACCTATTTAACTTTATAGCTGCCCCACAGATCATGGAAGTTAACCACCTGATGATTTCTGGAATGCTTTTTAACATCTTAGTTCCCTTCCTCCCCCCTTTATGTTACATAATCTCAGGCAACTCAAATCACATTCAGCTGACACTGAATGTACAGTTCTAACTGCTTGGTTATGTAATGTCTTCTTTTGTTTAACATATCTAAATATGAATTTAAATCACTTCATCCCTTTAATTTAGAAACTGTCAAAATCATCAAATCCTTAGCACTGTAGTCTCTACTGTTCAAGAAGTTATACTTCACTGCCATGCTGGAGCCTTGCAAGTGGATAATAACCATAGACATATGAAGAACGTACTTCTATTCATTATACATGAGGGTCTGCATACTTCAGAATTTGATCTGTGTGTCAATCTTTTCTTAATACAGCTTCTTTTTTTCATGTCAGTTGCTCTGCTCCTGCCTTTGAGTCTCTAACAACCAGTAAAGAGACACTGACATGACTAACCAGTTACAGAAGGACACCAGCAGGACCAATAAATTTTATTTTCCCCCTCTATGTTTGCCAAAGGAAAAGAAAGCTAATATACAATTGGACAGTGGCAAGTAGAAGAGCCAATCAAATATCCCTTTATTTAAGTTTCTAGCTTAGCTGGACATTTGCTTTCATTCAAGGCAAATGCCAAACAGGTGGGAGGAGTTCTGCCCATTCTAGTAGGAGCAAACGGGCTGGCACAGAGCCCCTGGGCTCACAACAGAGGCTCTGCTCAGGTTAAAGCCATTACTATGCAGATCCCTCATTCTGCTTAGCAGTGCAGGAACAGAACAAATCCCTTTGGTCACTGGTCCCTGGTAATCGGTTCTATCCAGTCACCAGTTGGCAGATGTATCAGACACGGTAAGACTTAGCTTGTTCTAAAGCCTTAGGGTGTGATTTTGTCCTCAGTTACAAGATTTACACCCATGTAACTGAGGGCATAAAATGGACCCTCAGGCTCCTGAACAGCTGTTATGGCTTATTGCATTTATGCCTGCCAACTGGTCACCACACACAACACAGAATGCTGTTGATAGCAATTAAAATGGAGGTCACACATTTATTTGTATTGCCTACAAGCAGCACACTACCAAGGAAAATTTTACAAGCTAAAACTCTTTACCCTAACTTCAGATTATGTGCATTTTTTTTGAAGTTTGAGGAATGTATAGCTATCAGTTTATCTACAAGTAGAATGCAGCTTGTGGAAGACATAAGGCAAAAAATAAAAACTGTATGAAGACCACAAAGCTTTTTATTAGCAGATGCACGTGGGAAATTACAAGTAAGAATCTTATTAAAACAGGATACTGAAAACCCTGAAAAAATCCTACTCCTTTGTGCCTCATGTGTAGTAGCACTTACTGAATTCTTTATTGTGAGGACAATAAACATATTTACAGGCTATCACCTTTCTAAATCTTTAAAATTAAATCCCTAATAATCAAGACATTTAATGAGCAATGCAGGAAGTACACTTCCCCTCTTGCATGTAAGCAGCTCACTGGACTGCCCCCTTCCAGCTACAGAGGATATCTGAATCACCTATTTGGAGGATTTTTTGAACAAAATAAATTGCCAAGGAGAAAACTCAGTGGCCTGTTCTCATCTCATTATTTCAGCTTGTCTGGGGTTAGCATTAGTTTCTCACTGAAGCACAGAAGGAAAATGGAAGTGCTCTCTGTTGCTAGTATGCCCAAGCCCATCTTACAGAGAAATAAGGCAGGGCTCTATTCCCCATCAGGGAGGCATTTTCTAGACAGAGAAAATCCGTATTATCCACAGAGAACACACAGGAGACCTTCCAGATGCAAGAGAGAAAAATACAGAATAGGAAGGGTTATGACAATACAGTATAGAGAAGCTTGCATTTGTATAGTATATGTTTCATATAGCAGCACTAAAATCTCGACATGCCCATTGCTAACATTTCACACTGATTTTTAATGCAAATCACCATTAGTGGATTTTCATGAGCTTAGCTGTTGGGGTTTTTCCCTAGAGGTAACTAGCATGCCTTGAAACACCCCATATTTCTTGTCGTTCCTAAGCTGCTCTCTACCCATGACCTATTCTTTTGTTGTTTGCCAGAGATTTGGGTGTGATTCTCCAGGGTGGAAACTAAAGCCTACTGTACCTTATCAGGAGGTGGGAACTGGAGCTGATTGACATCCAGGGGTGTGATCAGGGGGATGGTGTCAAATCCATCCTCCAAAAGGGGCTGCTTTGTGCTCTTCTCGCTGAAATTATTCCCCAGTTTCACCATTCTTCCAGGATAGAGGGATTTTTCTGCTGGCACACACAGGCACACACGCAAAGAAATGCAAAATATCAGAAACCAGACCTTTTCCCAGCCCTCGGGCGACCCGAAATACCTTCTGGAAAAAAAAAAATTAAAATAAAAAAAATCCGCGTTGCTCGCTATGACTCGGTTAGCCACTGGCGTTCTGGGAAGTACGAACGACGACCAGACCATCTACTATGAAAATTAACAAAACCCCATGGCACCACGCACACAAAGCAGCACCCAAACCCCCGACGCGCCAGCGCGGTGCGAGCGATGCCGCCGGCACGGCCCGGTGCGGCACCGCCCGCAGCCCGCGGAGGGCTCGGAGCCGCATCCCCATCGCCATCCCCAGCGCTGCCCTCGCCCCATCCCCGGCACTCACCGCCGGCTGCCGGCCCTGGCTCGGGGCGCAGCGATGGCGGAGCGGGGGGCGAGGCGCGGCCGCAGCGCCGGGGCCGTGACGCAGCCGCCGCCTGGCTGAGGCAGCTTCGGAGCAGCAGCGGCAGCAGCGGCAGCACAAAGGGGCCCGCGGGGACGAGCGGGCGGCGGCTCCCCCAGCCGGCGATGGCGCAGCGGCAGCAGGTGGAAGGGGCGGCGCGTCCCGCCCGGCCCCCCTCGGCCGCCCCTCCCCGGGCGGGGCCGCGCCGGGCCCTGCGCTAGCGGGGCTGGGAACCGGGAGCCACCGCCCTGCCCCGCTCGGTGCTGCTGGGGCCCGGCACGGAGAGCTCCGGCCGGGGCAGTGGCGGTGGCTGGGGCGCGGAAGCTGCGCTACATGAGGCGGCGGCGGCGAGGGACCCCGGCCGCTGAGGGGGGCGAACTGCGCACCCTCCGGCCGTTCCTGAGGGGAAGGGGAAGGTGTGCGGTCAGCACGGGGGAGCCCGGCCGTGCCCGCTGTGCCAGGCGGGCCATGCCAGCCCTGGGACCGGCGCTCGCGTCACTCCCGGGCAAAGGCGCTGCAGAGCCTGGCAGCCGGGAGACAGAGGACATCTTACAGGCTTCGGGCGGAAAAAAACCCAGTGATTCGTATTCACTGCGCTGTCTCTTGTAACCCGAGGCAGCCAGCATGCTCCTCTTGCCATCTTGCCGGTACATTGCTGCCCAGCCGGCGCAGGGAAAGCGCTGTGGGCGATGCAACAAGTGCCTGGGATGGTAGGCAGCTCGGAGAAAGAGGCAGACAGATGCTCAGCCCCGAGCCAGTTTCGTGCTTCAAAACCAGCCAACCTCTTCTCGCAGATGCCAGCATGAGCAGCCTCTCTGCGTGGTTTGTTTCAGTCGCTCAATGCAACACGCATCCCGTTTTCCCGAGATCAATGGTCTGTAATGCTAAAGGCCCTTTCTGGCTGTGGCACAAAGCAAGTCGTGTCTCCAGCTATGGATCATCTTGTCTATCTCATTTATTTCTCCCATCAGTGTTCTGTCCTGACTAAATAAAGTGTAAAATAAGCTTGTCTTACCTGAGCAACGTTTCATAAATCATGCTTGCGTGTGTTAAGTAGAAGAAGAGGGGTTTCATTTTATATAGAAAATTGCACCTGTGAGTGGAAATGAAGGGGTTTCTCAGAAAACAAGAACCACTTGAATTTTATTTAATTTGGTCAAAGCCCTTGTCTTACAAGTGTTCTTGAACAGAACAGATTAATAACCCACAGAAGGATGAGTGTAATCCATTCATTTGTATGTGAAGCAAAGTCATTCAGAACCCAAATCACATCAAAAGTCCAAGTGATGATCAGAAGTGTATTTGACAGTATACTACAGGGAGCCCAAATAACACAGCAAATGGTTTAACAAATTGACTGACTAGGTTCTTTCATCTCTAGCTTTTGTGATTTTATATTTGAGCCCTATTGGGTGAAGATTGTCAAAAGCTTAGGGCAATTGTGTATTAAGCGTGTGCCTGAGGAAGTATCAGTATTGGATTAAGATGAATGGATTTAAATTCCCCAGTTGCTGGTGAGGTTTTTTTTTTTTTCATTATGTGAGCATGTGCACAGGTTATTATGTTTTAATATGTTTTAATGTCTGTTGTAGAGAAAAGGAGAAATTTGGATAGCCTGTTTAGAGAGTGAGTTATTCTCTTTGCCACTGTGCATTTCTTTAATGGTATCTGCTTTTGGTCTTACCTGGTTTTCTAGTCTTTCAGAAAAAAATCTTTTTGTTAAGCAGCTGAACACAACACTTGTCAGTAGTTACACTCAGTGGCTTACATCATTTTCATTTTAATTGCATGTCACCCCATGTACTGTGACATTAAAAAAGAAAAGCTCTGTGTTTTTGTATACAGGTACATGCACATACAGATACCTGTGACTAATGTGTCTTTATTTGCCAGCTGTGTAAAATGAGCTGTTAAAAGGCTTTAATTTCTGATATCAAATTGTCACCTCTAGCTTGCTACTGATGGTTTTAGAAGAAAAAATGAAGTAACTTAGTTATAAAAGCTTCCTAGTCAGAAGTTGCTGCCTTAACAAGGCAAAAAGGTGTATATTAGCATAGACATTATTTAAAAATAAATTGATTTGTCAAAACTAGCATACTTCTTTTCTCCAGGGCTCCTGCTGTAGGTCATTTTGCTGTGGTTATTCAGGGGGTTTTAAATTTGGGGAAGAAACTGTCCTCTATCTTCTACAAAGTAACTCAGGTTCCAGGTGCTTAACAAATTGCCCACATCCTTGCTCAGCCACTGAAGTGTCATGGCCAGCAATCCTTATCTCGTGTTAGTTATCTCTGAGGAAACATTGCAACTCCTTGCGAGTATGTGGGCAACAGGAAAAGCAGCCCACTCACAGAATTGATGACCTGGGAGCTACTCTCATTGGGTCAGATTGTACCCTGATTTACTGACTCTGAAACCTTAATGGTCTCAGTGAGGTTAGAATTCCTCCTTGTGCCGTCAGCCTGACTATGAAAGCTGAAAATTTGCACTTTGCCATCAAGCAGGTGTAGCACTTCCCAATGAAGTAACTACCAGAGGAAATAGAAAAAAGGAAGTAGTGTGGAGCTTGTGTTTGCTGGCACTTGGTCTAGGAAAGGATATAGAAGTCTTTTTTCAAATAAGAATAGGCCCATGTCTCACAAAAGCTGGAGAAAGCACAATTGCAGGGACAGCCTACATTTTCACCACTTACCAAGCCCTCATTTTGAAGCACAAACATGAAGAACAAAGTCACACAGTCTCCACATATGGCAATCAAGGAAACGTTGTAAACTGCTACGTTCCAGAGGGCTGGACTTCTAATTCATCATGGGCAAAGCATCTAGAAATTACAGGATTTTTTCCCTGCAGAATAGTTTTTCTAAAAATGAGGCCAAAATTGTGACAATTAATCTATTATTTGTGATTTGATGATGCTTTATTCGGGTTGGCCACATGACTTTTTCTTTGTGGGTTGTAGTTTACTGACACAATCGATTGAAATGGCTGTTCTGGAGCCATCACAATTTGTTGTGTGAGTGCAGCTGAAAACACTTCAACGTGCCATGTGTCACGCTTTGTCAAGCTAACAGTTGATGTTTCCAAATCAGGATTAGGAACAGTGCTGATGCAGTGAAATGCTGCAATTGCTTGTGCAACATAAGCATTCATGAAAGGGAACAAACTCTGCTGAAGGAGAGCAGCAATACCTATTGGTGTTTGTCGGGTGCCCCAGCAGCTTTTTTCCCCCTAAAGCATCCAGCCCCTTTGGTATCTGAGCTACTTACAAATACCAAAGAAGAAGAGCATTCCCACCTATCCATTTTAGGAAGCTAATAAACTTCAGAAATTATATTGAACTTTTGGGCAGTGATAGGGAAACTTGGATGAAGTGATGTACCAAAGGAGGTGCAGGAAATGCAGCCAGGTAGAGGCAGCTGCATGGCTGCCAGCACATGATGCAGCCAGGAGTTCACCTCAGCAGGCAGGGCTCAGGTTATACAGCCTCTGTAGTCCCTCCCTCTGCCCAGCAAATCTGCACTGGGAGAGCAGGGAACCTAAAACTTAACTTTTTCTTTAGGATTTTATTCTTGGATTTCTATATGTGAGAGGCTTATGTGTGAACAGCTCTAGAATTGTGGCATTCATACTGAAATGGGTAATGGATAAATGAATAGTGAACCTGTGCATGAACAGAAATTATACCTTTGTGACAGAAAATAGCAGTATGAAAAATAGTGGTTTTCACTTACTGTCAGATTTGTAGAACTGTCAGATGAAAATGAAAGTAGGCATGTCTATTATTTCCAAAATTACTGAAAAGGATGGGTTTGAATTCTTCTTTGGGGAAAACTGAGAAATGGTCACTCGAAAGCTGTGAAATTCTTTAAAACACGGAACCATTTTCCAAGTCTGGCATCCCTAGGTTAATCATACTAAATTCATACACACTTATCTAAATAAGATTTTTCAGAAAGAGTGTAGTCCACACATTGGAATAATGCTGAGACAAAACAAGTTCTAAGCACTCAGATTCTCAAGAGCAGTATTTCTCAAATGGTGACAAAACCATCAGGGATACACCCACATAAAATACAGGGCAGTAAAAGGCAGAAGGATTGCTCTGGGAATCAGAGCCCTGAGCTTGCAGGTGCAGCAGAAGGATAAATTGTGCTGCAAGGCAGATTATGTCCTGTGCCTCCTCACACCATCTGCAGGCCTGCAGGTTCATCTCCTGGTGAGGAGAAGTGCCAAAATGCAGCAGGGGGATGACAGCTCTGGGTCTGGGGAGGAAGGGAGGGGAGAATCAGCACAGGGAGATGCTTTGTTCTCCAGGCCTCCTGATATTCCCAAATATCAGCCCCACCACCTGGCCAAGCTGGGGCACAGAAGTGACAGTCCTGTGATGAGGAGGCAAAGCTCTGTCTGGCACAGGGATCTGGGGAGACAGCAGTGATGGGATACACTTAAACACAAGGAAGCACAGCTTTAGGGGTAAAGTCAGGTTGATCTTATACTGATCTCTTCCCAGGTTAATCCTGCTGATGATTTAAACAGTCATTTAAATGGCTAAAGTTACCTGATTTAGAGAGGCAAAAGAATGTTTTGGCTATTATACAAATGGATTTCAAACAGCATCTAAGTAACACAAGGTCATGTAGTTCAAAACAATCCTCTATTAATTTAGAGTATTACATGAATTTAAAGGATAAGATCAATTCCAACAGAAGCAGGACTTAACCACTAAACCATTTATTTTTTAAAAAAAAAAGGTCCATAAACAAACCTTTCACCAGGAATGCTAGAATGTGATCCTAAACTTCTCTTTGGCCTTGAACCACTTCAAATTAATTGGTTTGCAGCCAAAGGAGGTGCATAATATAACATCACAATTTATATTTAGGAAACCTCATTAGAAATGAAAAAGTTATGTAACTCCTCAGAGAAAGCAAAAGAAATATAGGACAAATTATACTCAAACACTGCAGTTAAATTATTTTAACAGCAGGGTAGCTTTTAAAAAAAAACCTGTTAGGACAAAATCCTACATAGCATGAGGAAAAAAGCTCTTATATCTTACTGTAATTAGAAACTCATCAGGTTAATGGGACAATTTTTCAAAAACTGCCATTTAAGTTTTTGCACATGGCATTGATTTTGCTTTATTTCAGCTTGCAAATAGAACTTGGCCAGAGGGGGGAAAAAAAAAGCAATCAGACATTTTCTAATGTACATGTAAATTCAAAGCTCTGTATCTTTTGTGTCTGTGCTCTTTCATTCAATTTGTACTTGTGATGGAGTTCTTGGATCTCACTATCACTTCAATATTCACTGACTGGAATTGCTCAAAGCACCAAGGGATTTTGTGGTATCTCAGTCTGTAGCAGGGAATCTAACAGGCTTCAAGGGAAAAAAGCCAGCTCATCAAGATTCACTCTTTATTTGGGCACTTAAAAGCTGAGGCATAGGAAATTAAAGATCACTTTTGATAATTAAGGTCAGCATTTTAAAAAGACGTTTGATATTTAAAGATATGATTAGAAGAAATGCTGGAAAGAATGGAAGGGGGTGTAGGATTATGGGAAAAGTTGTCCAAATGACAAATGACTGAGAAACCTAAATCTGTAGTCAATTCTGTTACTGACTATGGCAGGTTATGGGGATTCCTAAATATGCTTATTTACACAGATATCTAAATGTCAAAAGACAAAAGAAGGGGATGTACAGAACATCTGCTCGCTCCAGATGACTAACAAGTGAAAAATAAGAGGGAGTCTGCAAAGCAACTCATGAATGAGCCAGCCACCTTTACTGAAAGGATGAATTATTCCTTTTAGAAAGTAATGAATTATTAGAATTAGGTGCCTAGAATGCAGCAGCTGTCCACTGATGTATATTTTTTTTAGAAGGCTTTCAATATGGTATACTGAAAAACAAATCTGCAAACAGAGATGTTAATAACAAACAAGGTACAGTGCTTACTATTATATTCATATTTTTCAGGGTGGGTAGAGCAAGGTAATTATGGGAATGGAATAATGGTATAGGACAGTACAGAATAGAGTACAGAATAGCTGGAATGGACCTAAACTGATCTTCTAGTTTAACTGCCTGACCTATTCAGGGCTGAGCAAAAGTTAAAGCAAGTTATTAAGGGCAGTGTCCAAATGCCTCTTAAACACTGACTAGTTTGGGGCATCAACCATCTCCCTTGTGGTGTTTGACCACACTCTTGGCAGGGAAATGCCTCCTAATGTCCAGCTGGAAGCTCTCCTGGTGCACCTTTGAACTATTCCCATGTGAAATAAAGTAACTCAATGAATGAAGCAGAACTGTGTAGCTAATTAACTAATATCAGAAGGGTACTCTTGGATTAAAAATGTACTGCTATTTACATATAATATCCTTAGGTTTATATTCTAAATGGAAAGGGTTTTACACTTGCCTGTTATTAAGAACTGTAAAAGTGAAAAGCTGTGATGTGCAGTGCAGCTTATTTGCTCAGCATATCACACTCATCTGTAAGATTAGAGCTTTAAAACAGCAGAGTTTTTCCTATCCTGGTAACCCATTTTGCATTCCTTTAAACTGACAATCCATGCAACAGGAGATACTTTGAAAAACAACAAGAAAAGGATGTAGCAAGCAATTTCAGTAGTTACTTCAAAGAAATTGTATTAACCCTGCAGGATCTGGTTGCCACAGGAATAATTCTTTCCCTGCTGGCTGAAAAGAATTAAACCCAAGACCAACTACATCCAGACAGCACAGATGTTGACTACCACAGGATTACTGGTACTTCACAGCAAGAGATCTAAGAACTTAAACCCCCTTATTTGTATTCTGTAAAATACACAGCATTGTCACTGCTGTACTTGAATTACTTATGTTACTTTAGGAAACTGCTGCTGAGGGCATTAAGCAACCTACATGCTAAGAAATCTAAATCCAGTACTTACAAATTTTAAATCAATCAAATCTCTGGGCATGATGCATATTTGAAAAAGAATTAGTTGAAATGAAACCACTGTGAAAAATAGAAAATAAGAATGACAAATGAGGAATAGTTCCAGAAAGACAGGGAAATAGTTCCAGAAAGACAGAATTCCCGCTAAATATTAAAGTACATCAGCTGAAGAAATCTACCAAACACATTCAACAATTCAACACTCCCCCTAAATTGGGTTCTTGTATCAGTGACTTCAATCAGAGATGGCAGTAAAGACATCCAGTTGCCTTCTGTGGAAACAAGGGAAGAGAGATCTCCTTGAATGCTCCACTAAGGGCTGTGGAGAGCAAATGTTGTTTTAGTTTCCCTGAGGAGAATATGGGCAATTGTACCAAGCAGCTTCCAAAAAAATTTTACATCTTCAAAGCACTGGACAAAGATGAACTAACAATTCTCTATTCCATTTGTCATTACAGACAAAGATGAATTCCAAAAGAAAAGCAGATCAGGCCTTAGACTTGAGAGAGAAAAGGACAATTCTTCAAGAGTGTTGGGATGGCCAAGCTAGCTAATAGTAGTAGTTTAGTGAGAATCTCCTGGTCATAATTCCCACAGAAAAGTCCAAAGTGGTATATTTTAATACACTCCCAGCTGCCTAACTGCATTTTGCTTGGCTGAACTTAACCCAACTGGCTCATACCAGCAAAAGAATTTGCAGATAGTGATAGGATCATAAAGCAACAGCTCAATGGACATAGAGAGCAGCAGGTAGATATTTTTTTGTTTCCCAGTAGTCTGCTCTTGTTTTCATCTGTCTCCAGTTATCATATGTAAATGCTGACTCCTAGAAAATCAAAAAGGAGTGTAAGGAAATATTTGGCAGTGACAAGGAAGAATCTATCACTTCTCCTAAGGAGGCCATCAGCCATTCAAGGGCTATCCTGTCTGTTCTGCCAGTCTAGTCCTACTGGGCAGCTCGGGATATTAGACAACATTCTAGAAGGAGCAGCAGCAAGGACTGGGTGCCTTCTTCCCACTGCAAGGGAAGAACTTTTAATCCATACAGACATTTTTCTTAAACTAGATCACATTGAGCTTCAGTAAGTCTAAGTCTCCAATATTTTCTTGTGGGGAAAACTTGTGATCTTAATGCATAGAGGCTTTTAATTACTTTCTTAAGACATTTTTCTGGAGGATCAGCATATTAACTCATGGAATTTCACTGAAATTTAAGCCTGTTCAAAACATTATTTCTGCTTAGGCCACAGTTATGTGAGTTTGAGACATGGTTTAGTTTTTAAAAAAGTTTTTAGTTTTAAAAAAAAATACCCCAAAGAGTGTCATACAGAGTGCAACACACAATGGCAGTTCCATTTCTGTAGAGGCATTTCATCCTCATCAAGCTTATTCTTCTTCTCTTTTAGGAAAAAATTACATTTCTGTATGTCAAGCATAAATAGTGACTCCAGATAACAGTCACTACAAATAGAGAGCAAATATGGACCCTACATTCATTCAGTAGCGTAACTGGCCCAACATGCATTGTATACACACACTCTAAAGAAAACCAGTGACCAGCTCTGCTGGAAAGTCAAAGCCAACTTTTAGAGACATTTTTACATATTTCCATGGTTATAGGTAGGTACAGAAGGGTGTATTTTTGAGACACCTCAGTGCTTTCCCAAGTCTAACAAAGAGCCTGAATATCCTTTACATCCAATGTACATAACTCAGTTAGATTACTTAAATAAAACCCAGTTGATGAGAAAAATACTGTTACCAAAATATTTAAAATATTTGGAAAGTAATTGTTTTCTTGAAAATAATTGGCTCAAGTTGTTCTAGAAGGGTTTTATGTATTACAAAACTGCCAGCTAATAGAGTAATTGACAATTCTGGTAGAGCTGGGTACTTACACTATGATAAAACAAAACAGTGGTTATCAAAACTTGTGGTTATCAGCTGCTGTGCGCTCATGAAACTTGTGAAAATTTTTACCCTGTGAAAGCACAGTGCTTTCAAAGAGTAATAATGTGCAAATAAACACAGTGACATTTACTCAAGATTTCCTTGGAAAAATTCAGCTGAGCAGAGCTGAAAGTGTAACAGCAGTCAAATCCCTGTTGGAGCAAGAGGGGAGGGCACATCCTGTATCACTTTTGGGACTCTGCTGTGGCACAGGTACCAGCAACAGGGCAGTTCCAGTTACAGCCAGCACCCACCACAAGTGCTACAGCAATGAAATGTAGCTGGGCTGTCAAGCTATGGCATTGACAAAGTCATTCTGGTTGACTCACAACACCTTACAGATTCCTTTTCTGCTTCCAGATGTGTAAATAGATTTAAAACTAATGATAGTGTTTGATCTGTATCTGTTACCAAGTTGTACAGCCAAAATCACAAAGCCAAATATTGAAACACCACATCAAGACATCCTTGGAAATTACATGTAGGGAACATGTATTTTTCACTTTACTATTAGAGTTTAGTTTTTGTAAATTTTAAAAGATATTTTCTGCTTACTCTTACAGGAAATACTTTCAGATATCATTATTATTATTATTATCCTATTCTCCTCTCGTTTTGAAGAAGACATTGCTGAACAATTTCAGTTTTGCATTTCCCACTCATACTCTAGTTATTCTGAACACAGACTTCTCACTGTTTTTGCTTTGTCTGGCTTCTGCGATCCCTGCCCTTTCAGCCTGAACACATGCAGCTGTGCAGTATTTTTATATCCTTGCCAGAAGCAGAAGCCAAAACACTTTTCTATAGGGGGATTTAGTGGGGAGTGACTTCCTGAGTTGGCAGGTGGGCATCCTACAGTGGAAGAATGGCAGAGGTGGCTACCAGTGAGATCAAAATAGAGCTGTGTTGTTGTGCTGAGCACTTTCACTTCATGTGAAGGAAATGGCTAAGGGTTTGTGTAAAGCATAGTATCAGGAAATGTAAGAGGTCCAGAGAGCCCACGGAGCTCTGCCAGGGGGTCAGTGTTTCCCAAGGGATCCCTGCAGGAGTGCCAGGGAGCAGGGCTCACCTTGTGTGGCGACCTGCAGAGAGAGAAACAGCTGGGAAGGGCTCAGGGGTAGGGCGGGAGCACACAAAGCACAGAGACAAAACCCATCCCAGAACTAACGGTGTTTAAATAAAACCCATCCCAGAACCAACGGTGTTCAGATAAAACCCATCCCGGAACTGATGATGTTTGTGTCACCCATCCCAGGACTGACCGTGTTTGTGTCACACGCCCCAGAACTGACGGTGTTTGTGTCACCCATCCCAGGACTGACCGTGTTTGTGTCACACGCCTCAGAACTGACGGTGTTTGTGTCACCCATCCCAGGACTGACCGTGTTTGTGTCACAAACACAAAACCATGAGACCGAGGCACAGCCGCGCTCTGCTGTCGCCGGCAGTGCAATCTCCAGCTCTGCTCAGCAGGAACGCCCAAGGGCAAGAAATGATGTCGTCGCAGTTTATTAAAGATGCGGATAACAAAGCAGTTAACACATTATCGCTTCCTAACAAAGCGGAAGGAGGTTTATCCCTGCTGATAACGCTGAGCCCGATTGCCGCGGATGGGCGGGAGGCTGCCGGGCGCAGCTGAGCCCAGCCCAGCCCAGCCCAGCTCAGCCCAGCCCAGCTCAGCTCAGCCCAGCCCAGCTCAGCTCAGCCCGGCCCACCCCGGCTCAGCCCGGCCCACCCCGGCTCAGCCCGGCTCGGCCCGGCTCGGCCCAGCCCAGCTCGGCCCGGCCCAGCCCAGCCCAGCCCGGCCCGTTCATCTCCCGGGCTTTCACTGCCCCCCGGCGGGCAGAGGCGCTGCAGCCGCCGGCCGGAGCGATGCATCAGGTGCGCTGATCTGGGGATCCGCGGGATAAAATCAGCCCAGCAACACTCACGGAGATGTTTTGAAATGCTTTTTGTCTTCTGATTTCTAGGCGCTTAAAGTGTGTTGGGCTTTCCTTACAATGACCAGGGCTACCCCCTTTCAAAGGTGGTTTTATTTAATCCTATTTTCAAAGGGAAGGGTTTTTGAGAACAGCAAATAGCACAAATCATATAATTAAGCTTCTGAATAGTGGTGATATGATTACTGGTGGCTGAAAAAGTTTCCTCGTTTAAAACAAAGCTTTCCAGTGATAAAGCTTTGATGATTCCACTACAGCCAGGCTTGTCAGAAAGATGAAATGATATACCCAGGACAGTCAGAGTGCTCAGTGCTCATCCATATCACAGTCCACATATGACAGCACTCCCTATCAAAAGTACTTTAGATAGTTTCCAGACTTCAAGTGTTATTTAGTGTTTTGTCACAGAAGGGTTCTTCTAAGCACTTAAAAATACAAAGGGATGTGACATCAAAGCACCAAGAAAGTTCCAACGCAAACATGAAGTGGAAGTACGTGGCTCCTAGTTTGTACAACACTTTCACTAGGACTTCAGACAAAAGCATCCTTTAGGGTGACTGCTTCTAGTCTTTGAAAAAGTAAACATAACTTGGTCCTGGGTATTTAAAAGCCACATTTTATTTGAAAAAAATGAAGTCCTTTCCAGCCGGGCATAGTCAGGATTCCTGTTTTGCCCATGCGTCAATGTAATAATTTGGAGCTGGAGCTCAAAAACTTGTATTCCCGACAAATATTAAAGTTACCAGAAGAGTCACTTACTAGCCAGTGGCATAAGAACAAGATGTTTTCCCTCTTTGACTTATTACTGGGTGGTTCCAAAGGCCTTCCAGGCACTTAGCAAATATCCTTGGTGCCCTAAGGCCCCAGTGGGCATCCTTCTGCCAAAGAATAGATGAGAAAAACAGAGAAACTTTTAAGATCAAAACCCTTCTTGGTCAATGTAATTTTTCTGGTAGCTCTGAAACTCACGATTATACGGGAAATAATTTATCAGCTTCATGATTATGTTCTTCATTTCAGGCTGTAAAGTAGCTGCTCTGAAGCAAACATGGCATAATCTAATCTACTTTACTGAAACAGCAGCTGAACTAAGCTTTGACAGTCATTTCCTTTTTGTCTGCTCAATTCCTAAACCAAAGTGAAGTTTGAGCTTGAGAGGGTGCAGAATACAATGGGTGAAACCAAAGGCAACATTTATATGAATCTTAATGAAGTTGAATTCTCAAGCTTTCGGCAACTTCAAGTCATCTGCAAGTCAGACAATATCTGCATTACATGAGAACTTGATGTAACATCACAATACTCTCACAAGTACAAAAGGTTGTGTTTTCCAGTACCTGATTCCCCTGTGACCCAGCTTTTAAAGTCATGATTATGAAAGGTTTGGGCAAGTGAAGAAAGTGTATGGAAAAACAGTGCAAATTGTTTGCTTAGCAGCATTTGCTTTTAGAGCACGTCCAGAAGTGTTAAAAATATGCTTCAGATGACAGGAGTGATTCATGACTAGACAGCTGCTGAGAGAGACATCACTGACAGGAGAGAGAGGGGGAGAGCATGGGAGAGAGAGGGAGAGAGATTTGGCATGCAAATTACTTGGAGAAAAAGAAATTAAATACTATTTCTTCAGAGCTTTAGAAATTAGGAATTATTTTAATGACTTTTGAATTGAAGTTGCATTTCCTGGAGCTGTTGGAATTTCAGTGCCCCTCAGATCTGCCCCACAGGCCACAGCTGTTATCCAGCTGATTCCATGACTGCCTGTCATCACTTTCTGGGTAGGAAAAGGTAATATCCTTTTGCCCATTTGGCATTTTGCAATATTAAGAGACTGACTGCTGCCTTTCCTGGCAAGTCCTAACTTCATAAATAATGCAATTTGGACACTGGTATCCATCTTCAGTAAAAAAATTGAATAGAATTGGATGGAAGCAAGTCCCTGCTCAACAAGTAGAAGGGATAATTTCTACTCTCTGCATCCATAGGACAAATCCAGAAAGTGATTGATTGAAATCCAAATCCAAAAGCAATGACTAAATAATTTAACAATTGAATTTGAACTTTGATATTCTAGTGATATAGAGCATTCCCCACCTAAAAAATATCCTGGCAGAAGTTCCCAGCCCTGGTCTGTACCTGCAGTCCCACTGCTTTTCCCTATCCATTTAACATGGATCTGGTAGCACAGCCCTCAGCCCCTGGGCACAGGACTTTACTGTGGCAGCAGACCAACAAAGAGCAATCTTCATTGATTTTCTGCTTTGATATTGCTAATTTCATATATGTTTATTGTGATACATGTGATATATGTTTACAGTGAAGGCCCAAACTTAAATGTTGGGTATTTGTCAAAACTAGTCAGCCTTAATCTTGGCCTTTTCACAGCTCCACATATGCATGCCTTCTGAATGATTTAATGTTTATGATTGTTCTGTTGGCTTTTTTTCCCCTGAAATACTATGTCTTACTTTTTGTACGTGGGAATACGTGAATATGTGGAGGGCATTTATTCTGAAGTGGAAGTAAACGACAGTAAAATCAGCTAGAACTCTCTGCACCTAAATTATACAAATTTTCAACCACTTCTAAAATCAGCATGTTAAACATTCATATATTTGCATTGGAAAAGCTAAGCTGATTTTAGAAAACCAAAATGATTAAATCATAGGCAATTTGTGCTGACCACCTCCCTTTTAGAAAGGGCTTTTTTTCACATTCTTTGTTTCACCAGAATACAGATTATCTATTTGAAATACATGAACTGAATGGACTTCCCATTGAGGTTAGTGTATTCTAGCATTGTAATAAAGGTTATGAAAAGATGTCCGAGCACCAGCTGGCCTTCCTTTGATCCTCTCCATTCTTGTGATGATACATTTTCACACTTAAGATGATTCCCTTCTACCTCAAAGGCTGAGAGCTGCTTTGGTCCTTACAAATATTAACTGCATCACAATGACCTATCTTTCTGGTTCCAGTCATCTGTTTAATATAGAGTGGAAGGTCAGAACTACATTAAAAGGGTCTGAAAGGCTTTATTTCAGTATACTGCCCCATGCAGAGCTTCACAAAAAGCTGGCAGACTTGTAGTTCATGCATGCACGCTCCTCAGCACTGCATTGTGTGCTGCTGTTAATGGGCTTTTGTAACCTTCCAGGAAAAATTCCCTCACCAAGTGAACAAAACTGTTGTCAGATCTGAACACACATGCGAATATCAACTACAAAAAAGAAGAAAAAATTATATGTAAACAGTAGGGGTGCTGTCTTCAGAAGAAAAAAAGGATGTCTGAGTCACTGGCTTGTGTCTTCACTAGGCTGTGTTTTAAAGGTAGTTTTAATCTATTTTCTAGGATGGAGATTTAATAGCAGAGGTGGAAACCAACTGTTTAGAGAAGGCAAATTCAATAATAGATGTCAGTAAGGATTAATGAATAAGGCTATGGACCAGAAAGCACAAGTCTGTGTGTACCAATACAAAGAAATCTATTTGCAGCACAGTGGAGCACAGGTCACTGAAGTCATTAGCATACTGAATTACCAAATAGCTGCATCGGAGGCACTTCAGTTGTCCGTAGAACACATTTCCCAAGCTATCACATTTTTCCCTTTGAATATGTCTATAAAGCTCATGTTTATTTGCTTTCTATTAAGTCTTCTTCTGAAGCAGGACCATCAACATGTCTTGCCATGTTAATCTCACATACTACTCCTCAAACAAGCCCTTGAGCTAAAGAAAGCTAAAAATTCAAAATCCCAGCACACACTCCAAAACATGGAGCCTGGTGAATTTATAAAGTTCTGCAGCTCTGTTCACCTATATGCCTCAACACTTCTCCTTCCTGAGCTTGCATACGTTAACCTCTGGGCTGGATTATGAGGGGTGGGCAAGGGGCATGAAGTGAGCAGCAAGAATTGAATGCAGCTGTCCACGTATGAATGGAGCTACCCACAGTGGGGAGGACAATGCAAGGAAAGAAAAAAGTGGATTCCAGAAGCAAATGGCCTATGGGGCCAGTTCCACTTGCTTCACACTGATTTTGTCTTAAATTTGGCTTGCTCTTGTATATGCCACTTTTGGGAATACTTCATGTGTAGCAATTCCTTCCCTGTAAAGTTATCACCAGGAGTTTAAGTGTATTTGAATTTGCTGAAGAAGCCATGGAAACAAAGCACAAGTGCTCTGTTCTAAAGCCCAACCTCTGAATTTGAGAAACATCCAGTAGACCAGGTTTAAAAAGTGTGAGAGAATGCAGATGAGGTGTTACACCACAAAAACACTCTGTGCTCAATGGCAACAGGTAATAAACAAGCAGTAAGTCCTGCCTAGTAAATTTCTTCTTCTTCCTTACACAACCTTTTCAGTTCTAAGTAAACTAGAAAACAAGTCTCAAGCAGAGGATTTTTTTTTTTTTGAAAGGGGAGTTATTTGAACTTAGATGTCATTATATGATATCTTCTTTTCCTATGTATACACAGTAAACACCCTCACATAAAAATGGCAGGTTATGTTTTGTACAGATTTAATGCTCTTTAATCAAAATAAATAAAAAAGCCAGTCAAAATAAATCAAAATAACCACAGTAATGCCTTCCGAAGTCAAAACACTAATTTGATTTTTTAAATATTGCTCAGGAGTCAAATGACAGGTATGTCTGCCCTGAACAAACACAAACAAAGCCCTGAGTGGTCGCCTGCACCTTCTGTAAAAAAAGTGAGTCTGGTTTGCAAGACCAAGAGCAGCTCTGAGCTGCAGGATAATTATTGCAAGAAATAACAATTAGTAGTCTTCCAATTTTACTAGGCCAGGTTGATTAACATCCTCTTCCCAAAAATATTTATTTATTTATTTTAATATCATACCATTTACATCAACTGGAATGGCAGCAGTGCACTGTCCAAAGGACCAATGCTATCCATGCCCTCAGCACCCTGGCTGTGGTATCTGTGAGCAGTAGCTATGCATGGTGTCTGCTGCTTGTGGAATATCCCTGGCTCAGCACTGGTGTCACAGTTTCCACCTGCTCCTCAAAGCCTCAGGGGTCCCTGCTCCTCTCCAGCTCTGCCAGGTTTAGGGCATCATTAGGACTGCCAAACCTTATTTGCTGTTCCCACTCAAACATCCTCTTCATTAGAGGCTGGCATAGGTAATTATTAGGATACAGCAAAGATCCTCTTTCAAGGTCATTTTCTGCTGATGTCTCCCTGACAAAAGCTCAGGCAATACTAATTTGACATGACAGACTGTATCTGATTTTGGAAACACAACAGCAAAATACATTTTCTTGCAGTCGGGCAGTGATATTCTCACTGCAGAGTGGCTGCTGGGATGGGGCTTCTCAATCCAAAATTTTTACTCCTTACATAAAAATTCATTCTCTTCCATCTGACTCCATCCACCTACTAATCTTTTGAATTTTCTCTCTTTCTCAGCTTTTCTTTCAAGCCAGCTAGAAACAACAGTTCTTAGTGCTCTTTCCCAGGGCTGTAACTCCTCCTTTTTTCTGGTTCCAGCTGCACAAACTAGAAGGAACAGTTTCCTCCTACCAGTGTTTGCTCCACTTCCCTCTCAAAGCTGCCACATTGCAAGGTGGTGTTTTAACAAACCCTCCAAACTGCAGATAGCACCCCAGGCTGGTGGCAGCTTTGAGACCTGTCATGTTTCTGGTGTGAAACAACTCTCACAGAAATGCTGCCAAGCAAGGGGAATAATCCTTAATGCAACAGAGCTGCCCTCATGGCATAAAGCACCGGTACTAATCCATGATCTGATGTAATCTATGCGTTTAGAGTATCTCAAGCTGCCACTATCCCTTTATGACAGTCTTACACATTTCTCCAAACCTCCAACACACTATTAGAGGAGCACAAAGGTTGCAACATGGTTTGATTTAAACTTACCCTATAGTGACTCCTCAAAAATGCAATAGAGAAAGCAAAATCACTGTGGAATCAGAGACAACTGAAAAGTTAGGAGGTTTAAATTGCAGATGTATTCTTTCCAAGCAACAAAATCCTTGTGGCAACAGAGTCAAATTTTTATTTTCTCTTGGGATAAGTAAATTTAAAAATAGTTTCTAACAAGAGGAAACCTACAGAGCTGGTGAGTGGCACATACCCACATTTTGCCTCAGGCAGCAGTGCAAGGAAAGCAGAGTGAGAGTGAGCACGAGCACACGTGGTCAGAACTGTAACACCTGGACTGTAGAATTCACATGGGCAATTCCCACAGGGAACTGCAGTGTTCCAAAGCAAACAATGTAAAAGGCAAAGAATGAGGGGAGAGCTCAGGGTTCACCTGTAGAACGTGTTCCCTGCTTAATCTATGTGGGACTGTGCTCAGCCAGACTATGGGCTATTTTTAACACACACACCCTGCAAAAACTTTGTTGTTTTGATTTCACTGGCTGGAAAAATAGTGGTTTTAAGTTTTCTAGTACATGTGCACTACAAGAAAAGAAAGATGAAAAAAAAAATCCTAACTTGCTCTCCAGTGCAGCTCATTTTTTTTAAACTGGTCTCAAGGTAGTAAAAAAGTTTTTTTCAACATTAAATGACTATTGAGAGAAATGTGTATCTTTTGAGACTGCAGACACTGCAATGGGCTGCCCCTTTTGTTTGAAGGTGTGCTGTACTCTGGCCAGAAACACCCTCTCATTTGAACTCAGGTTGAAAGCAGTCAGGAAGGTGCAGGGACCAAGTAAAGGAAGCCAGGAAGTGAAGCCCCAAACTGTAGTGTATGGTGGTTAACACAACAAGAGATGTAACAACTAGTTTTGAATTCTTGGATGGAAAAACACCTTCAAAAGATAGAAGAATACTGTATTTTCCAAACTTTAAATTTCCACAGAATGTAAAAAAAGTATCTGTAGCAAGCAGTTTGAAATGCAGCAACTATTCAAAGCACCAAAGCAGAAAAAGGCCTTTCTAAGCAATGTTTCTATCCTGTGACAGTCTATTTATTCCATTAATCAGCCAATGTCTTATACTCATTCAAGGGCAAGACAACTTACTGGTGTATTGATTGCATTTATTTTATAGTGCAGCTCTTCTTGTGATGGCACCCTCTTTAGCATTGCAAAGATACCTGGAATAGATGGAACTACTGAAAATCCTTAGAAAGACAAAATACACCAAGCAGTATAAAACAATTTCTCTTTATTCACAACTTGATCTTCGCCTTCATTTTACAAATAATCTGCTGTGCAAAACAGTTTATAAAATACTAAAAAAAAAAGCTTTTATTGTAAAAAAATAAAGTTTCTAGATATACAGTTACTTTGCACTATCACAAATATTGCCCAGTATTTAACATTTAAATTCAATGTCACAATACTCAGGTCCTGTAACCCCATAACCCTACTGGTAAGAGAGCCACTACTGAAACTCAGGTTCACTAGGGGTTGGTTAAGCATTTTCCTCCTGTCATATCTACACCATCACACAGCTCTGATGACCCATGCTTGGAGCTGTACCCATATCATGAACTTAGACACTGGCCATCCTTTCGTCAATTTTTAGGTAAAAAAATTCCAAGTTAAATGGTAAATTTAGTTGGTGGCAAATTTTAGTAAATCATGGCTACACAGTGCAGTCACAGAACAACAAAGGTCCCCAACAGTGCATTTAAACTTTGCTGAGAAGCAGCGTAAATAAAGGCAGCCTACATGTGGTTCTGGGACTGAGCACTCCGATTCCTGTCAGTGTCCAAGCCACCTGGCCTAAAAACTCTCTGTGCTGCAGTGCAACTGCAGCCACATGAACCACCTCTGAGACGTTTTGGGACAGTCAGCTGAGCCCTCATTGCTCCAACTCACTTTCATTTTGCAGGGTTTTCATGGCCAAGCCCCAGAGGGTCATGCTGGAGAAGAAGGGGCCCTCGTTGCTCTTGTAGGCGGCAGAGGAGGTGCGGCTGCCCAGGGGCTCGGCCTCCAGGCCGGGCACGGAGGGGCGGACCAGGGCCATGCCCTCGGCCTGCAGGGGCTGCTCTGCCGCAGGCACATCCACCTCGGGGTAAGCGTACGCTGGGGGCGCCGCGGGGGCCGGCTGGGCCTGGCCCTTCAGCGCTTTGCCAGAATCCACGGCGAGTTTCTCTGCGTTTGCCGAGTCGTGGTGCTGGATCATGGATCGCAGCTTACAGTACGAATCCGCGGAACTGTCGAATTCAGGGGAGCTTCCAGCGGGATGAATGGGAAATTTAACAGACACTGGTAACAGTGTGACAGACATCTCCGGGCCAAAGGAGTCGGAGCTCTGGGACTTGTCCGGGTCGGGCGTTTGCATCCCCTGGCCGAGCTCCTCGAGGGCCCTGCAGTGCACCTTGCTGTGCCGCCGCAGCACGGCCGAGCGCGTGAAGCACTTGTTGCACGTCTCGCACGTGTAGGGCTTCTCGCCCGTGTGCGTCCGCACGTGCCGCCGCAGGTCACCAGAGCCTGCAAAACATTTCCCTGCAAGGGACCAGGACAGGGTCACACACCGCCCTCAACACAAGTGAGTACACACGCTTCAGTCTCGGGATTTCCGCTGCTCAGAGCGACCCCGAGATACCTACAAGTCCCTTCTCCAGCCCGGCAGGCGAAGAAGGAGTCAGGATTCTTCTGTTCTGGCTCTCAAGGTTTTTTATTTCTTATCTATAACATTCTTTCTCTGGCCTGCTGAGGTCTGTTCACCACCCTTGGAGGCAGTGTTGCCTTTTATACTAAAAACTAGGTATACATCATTTACAATAATTTCCCAATACCTATCACCTATGTTAGAAAATTTGTCTCTACCCTAAACCAATCCAAAAGTGCCACAATCACAGCAGAAGATGGAGGCCAAGAAGAAGAAGGAGAAAGACTGGGCATGCCCAGATTCTTCCATCTTGCCTCCTGAACCCCCATTCTAAAAACCCCAACATTCTACATTTTCACCCTGTGATAAATTTGCTATCGTGCTACTCAAACTTTCATGGCTTGCAGATCCTCATATAAGGTTGGTAATTTTTTCCATGGGTCAAAATCAAAGGCACAGGTGGTCTTGGGCTCTGTGCCAAGGTCTCCGAGCCCCCTGGCAGGGTCTCGAGTCCTCCAAGGCAGTCAGGGGAATTTCCTGGGCTCTGACATTTTAATTACAAAAGCTATCAAGCAATAAAGTATTGTATATCCCATCACTTATCTAGAACAGGTTCAAACAAGTTCCATCTATTTTTACAATTCCATTAACTTGTTTCTTCTTCTTGATCTGATTTTCTAACTTGTGTTTCCCAATGAATGGGTTTCGTTTTTGTCTCCAGAGACAGGAATATCCATTAGTACTTGAAAACTGTGAGTGCTCTCAGTTTGTCTCAATCTTAACAGAGAAAAAAATAAATTAAACTATCAATTTAATTTGTCTGTCTGGAAAAACAGTATGCTGATAAGCTTCTAAATATATTCATCAAGTGAGAGCTGCATCATAGAAAGAAATGGTTTGTTCACTACCAAGGAACTACTCTCAAACTGCTGACAAAGTTAGCTTTTTTGTTCACTTCAGGCTAACATAATGCAGCAGTCCTTTTTTACATTCTGGCCAGAGAATGTGTGAGAACTATAATTTTTTATTGCTGTAAATATTAGAACACAGAAAAATATTCAACTGTTGGTCTATCTTCAAAGCTACAGACTCAAATAAGCTCAATCACCATATTGCTAAGAAAAGAGTCTGAGGCTGAACCAAGGCAAAGTGTAGGAAAACAAGCAAAAAAAGAGATAATTAATTTCTAGAACTGCCACAAGATCGAGACACCTCACATTCTTTAAAATAGTAAAAGTAAGCTTGTAATTTTTTATCTCATTTATTTTGCAAGGACCATCTAAAATGAATCATTTTAAATGACTGCCCAATACAACTGCAATCTCAATTTTCAGCAGCATACTTTTTATTTTGCTGCACAGATTTCTCTTCAGAACCATTTAACAGACACTGGTATTAAACAGTTATGATAAGATTAAAAATTATTGGAGTAATACATCTGGATGTTTTGCATAGTGTGAATGATTTCTTAATGCTTCACCAGATCCTCTTTGCACAAATAAAAAATATTCAGAAGACCACTACAAGACAAAATGAAAACAAGCCTGTTTAATAGCAGCAACACAACTGTTTTTACTTTTGTATCCTGTGTATCTATTTCCTCATTCTGATGCAAGGCTTCCTGACAGTATTGATTTTTCTTGTGCCTTAAGACAGTGCAAATAAAACATACTGCAGCTGGATTTGAACATAGGAAGCTACCCTCCTGTGAAGCTGGTTCCTCAGAACATGAATGAAATTCTGTCAAAATAACACATAATGGCAAAAAAACACCAACAAACTGTGCAGGATGCCAAGTAACCTATGAGATCAAGATGTACCTGATCAAAAGACATTTTCAGGTCTCTTGGCAGTATGGCCTATCTAACAGATTTTGAAAATGAGTGTTATGAAATATTGATCATGTTTTGATTTTATTCCAGAGGCTGAAGCAAAGTAGCACAAGGTTGTTATTATCAAACTCTATGGGTGAATGGAGTTAAAATCAAATGGTATGCAACTGGAAAAATAAGACTCCATCAATAGCCAAATGATATCAAACTTAACTTCCCATCAAAAGGACTATTCTGAAAAGAAATCCATTTTTGAAGCAGCTACTCTGAGCAGCTCTGTAGCAAACACATTGGCAAACAAACACAATGTTGATTCCTCTTACTTTCATAATTCCTTTCTCTAATTTTCAACTGAAATTCTCTTTTAAACTTACAATAAAGGAGTTTATTACACCAAATGAAAGACTATGAAACATGCAAGAGAAAATTTTGTGACTGACTTTCACAACATGGTATTTCAACTTAAAATAGTTTTGATTAATTGTTACTCTGCTGACAAAGGAACTTTTACTCATCATTTGGAAAGCAAAGACACAACTAAGCAATGCACAGTGAACCTTACCACAAGCTGAACAGCTGTATGGTCTCTCTCCAGTGTGCCTTATCCTGTGCTTCACCAATTTTCTTTGCATATTAAATGACTTCCCACATTCATCACAGGTGAATACTTTATCTGCTGTATGGGTCTTTTTGTGCTCCTTTAAATTACTGAAGTTACTGAAACCTAGAAAAATATGACAGACTGAGATTAAAATGACTCCTCACTTTTCAGTCAAAAAGCCTGAGACAGAAGCTTTGGTTCTTACACACCTCTGCCACAGATATCACACAGGTGAGGTTTTTCTCCAGAATGAATAATTATATGACGCTGAACATCACCAGAAGCAGCAAATCTGCAACACAAGACAGAAACCCAATCAGTGTCTTTATAAAGCCCTTACTTCCCTAAACTATCATATGGAAATTGGCTTGAATGAATGCCTGATGTTCTGAACAAGGACTACAACCTAAAATACAGATAAACTGATGCAATTAAGAAAACATTTTTAAACTGACAGTGCCCAATTAAATTTATGCAAGGAAAAAACCTCCAAACATTTTTACCATTAATGTTACTAATTCATTCTGTATTTTGTGCTATTCCTGCATTAGTGTATTTTCTGTCACCTGTTAGCTAGCAGAATCATTTAATGCTTTGCTTAAATTTGCCAAATTTCCCATACTTCAGAATTTCATAAAACGTAAAAAAAGAAAGTATCACCAAATAATGACAAAAATGTGAGGGAAAGGTACAAACCCACATGATTTATTGTGACTCACACCATTCAAAATACACAAAACAATATACAACACAATACATATAACACAACAAAATACACTCCATGCTATTCTTACCTACATACCAATACACAAAAAATTTAGACCACAAGCTCTGGTGACACTGATTATCTTACAACAAGTCAATTGCAAACATTTATGTATTTTAATCCCACCAGCACATGTTTAAACCAGCATCTTCTAAACAGAACTGAGCAGCATGCTGCCTTAGCACTTGGCTTGTAGTTTATCATGAAGATCAGCAGAAAACATGAAGAAATTCTTTCATGTTAACTTTACTAAGATGAACAATTCTACTCACCTTTTGCCACAGATTTCACAAATGTATGGCTTCTCACCAGAATGTCGACGTAAATGTGTCTGGAGATTACCTGCCTGAAGTGAGAGAAATTTAAACATTTAAATATTTAAATTCAGCTTGCCTGTTGCTGTATACAGATACAAAAAATAATGATGGGAACTACGAGACTGGCTTTTTATTCCTACTTCTAAGGCAGTGAAGACTACAAAGCATGTATGAACTCAAGCATCCTTATCTAGTAAAGACAGACTACCATGTACTTCAAATTGTTTACGTATGCAATTATCCATTGACAAGAAGAGAAATAGGGAAAAAAATAAAAACAAGAAGCCTGAAACCAAATGCTAAGAGAAAAGAAATACCTATAATTGAAAGCAGATCCAATTATAAATGAAGATTACAGTATCTAGAATGCAGTGAAAAAGAAAACTTACTAACTTACTAGCAATATGGTTCATGTCAGTCTCACTTTCCCTGTCCTACAAATAAAATATTGTTACACAAGGATATCTGAATTCACCTACCAGGTGGTTAAAAAGAAAAGAATAGGGTGAGCATTTCTATCCATAAAATACTCAGATGTTCCAAACCTGAAATTATTTACTCATACCTAAATAAAACAGAATAGGAAGTACAGAAAAGAACAAATGGGACTACTGCTAACCATTTTATTACATATCTTTCCTCTCTCAATTATCTAAAAATCAGCCTAGTTGCTAGTCTAGCCAGCCAGCCAGACAATGACTAGGTAAAATCTTATTGAGTCCAACTTTTTTTGAAATGTTTTAAAGCCACTAGTCCTTGTCAATGGCTACTCCACTGAGTCCAGCTCTCAAAGCACACCACACAACTTGTAGAAGATATGCAGATGTTCCATACGTGGATGGTGCACACTTCCACAGTCAGTGTTTAAACCTTTCTGATTGATTAATTGCCTGGTTTTTATTTATCTAAGGAAACATCAAGTCCTTTACATTGGGAAAGAAAATATGGGATGCAAAGATTATCATGTCCTCATCAGTCACAGTAAGATAACAAAAATTAGACCCAGACAAACTCCTTCTGACTCATTTAGACAATAATTACCTGTTATGATCTATCACTGTAATCAGACTGTATAATATCCCAGAACTCAAGTACTACAAGCACACACACACACACACACACACACAGAGGGCAGTATTGAATGGATCAGTGTGGGAACCCTGAGCTTTCTTTAATCCCTGTACACTTTTTCAAACAGTGTGACTGAACAACTGTTTTCTAAGGCCAAACTTTCTAATACTGAAATCTACTCAAAGAGAGGCATTAGGTACTTATTTCTGGGGAAGAAGAAGATGAATCATGGAATAATTTTTGCTTTTCAAAGACAAGGGATTTTATATCACAGTGCATTTAAGAAAAACATACAGAAAAAAAGCACCTTTACTTCTATCCATGTCACAAACAAACCCTATCATGGGCATTTGAAAGTTATTCAAGATAAAGACAAAGGGTGAATTTGAAGTGCAACAACAATTTCCCACAAAGGCATATAAAGTAAGAATAAAAATATTTTACAGAAAGCAGCAAGTAGATCCATTTCTTTATTACAAGCATATGTCCTTTCCTCCTAATGAGGGCAAAGTTTGTTACTATCTGTGCTAAGACAAAAAATGGTAAAAACATCAATAGCTTGTATTCTTTCTTAAGCTTTAAAGCTGGCACACAACCTTGGTTAAAGCATCACATGCCATCCCAATGGAAAAAAATCTAAGGGGTTTCTGCTTGCATTTCAGGGAAAGAAAAAAGATGTTCAGAAGAATCCTTGAAATGGTTGCATAGACTTCCTCCTAAATTTGGACCAGACTTAGTCCTTTTGTAAATGGCAAGCTTTCAAAGTGAAGCACCTTATGGAGGTGGGCCCCCAAAAGAATCTCTGCAGGAGGAGGTGAAACACAATATCCTGGATCACCTGCCAGAGAGGGCTCACATCACAACAAGCTGTGTACAAGCAATAAGGGAAGATGAAGGCTTGGAAGTAAAATAGGAATGTTTTCCTCAAAAATCAAAGACTTTTAAGGCTGTTTGTTCCCAACTATGAGTTCCCACATCAATTTCCCCTACTTTCATTTTCTGCTCCACACTCCAACACACAGCCCATCAGCTACATTCAGCAGGGGCAGACATCCCACCAGGCCCAACAGCTGCACTGTCTCACAGGCACAGAACATGAAGGCTTAAATAAGAAAAGTGTTTCTATTTCTGTGCCTGCAGACAGAGGAGATAAAGGACAAGATCAGAGACGGTATTTTAAGCAAAAAGTAGATAGTAATTATCCTTGCATCTTACTTTCTGGTGAGTGGAATCTTATTTGCAGGACTCAAAAGCAAGTAGCTCAGACCCCTCTATGAGCAGAGAAAGAGCTGCAGCCCAGAGGCTGAGTGCTCTGGCTCTGTGTAGGGATTGACATGTATCTGCCTGCCCCTTCAGGCCACCCAGGTCACAGGGAGGGAAGGGAAGCTGTGTGGGAGGGTTTAATTAAAAGGCAGAAATTTCCAGCTTTGTCAGGGGTTTTGTTTGTTTCTGTAATTAAAGAGGAGCAAAGCACACTGCATGAGGAGTCTGTCATGTCTGTCAAACACTGTGTGACACTTCCCACCTCTTCCCCCACTGTAGTAGTACAAAATACCACTCTATTTGCCAAAAGTACTTTTAATGGAATTAGAAATATCCATGTTTTTCTTTTAATAGCTGGAAGTTCAGCCATCAAAATGAATGAAAATGCTGGTCTTTGCCTAAAAAAAATCATGCCCAGTTTTGCTGAAAATTGCGCAATAAGCATGATGAAACAGTATTGTTCACTGGATGTAGTCTTGTATTCATTCAACGAGGTGTAGGACACAAAGGCATCAGATTCCTGGGTCAAACAAGGGCCATGGTGGGCTGGGAAACTGAAGCAAGAGCAGCACAACCAGTGGTGGGTGGGTAGGCTAAAAGCACACAGCTCTAATTCTTAAACCATCACCCATAAGAAATGCCAAGGCTATTCAACCATAATTATGTAATCTTAGTATAAAAATATGCACCTGTTTATTGTCTGCTGTTCTTACATGTGCACCTCTCAACCACAAAATCAGAAAGGAAATAGACATTTTGGAAATGTGAGACAACTAGGGACCAACCTTGTAGAAATACAAATTAATTGTTGCACCCAGAATAGGAAACAAACACTGGAGGGCAAATAAAGCAGCTAAAGCTTAGGCCCTGTATGTAAGTATGGAATTTCACAAGAAGTTTTTTTTTAAATCATAGCTGAGCTTTGTCACTTCCAACAGGTAGTGGTTTGTTTCTCACTGAAAGAAACTGAGCCCACGTATATGGATACAAATTCTTTTTATCTGACTCAAATCTACTTAATCATTTATGCCATTTAGGAAGATGAAACTGTATTGTGAATACAACATTACATAAAACTTGAATCTGCACTTTTTTCAGACACTAAAAATGCTATTCACAACATACCTTTAAGCATAAAGCAAAAGAACAGTTTGGAAATTAATGTTCTTCGTATTTCAAATATGGCTGTGGCTCTGTATACTTAAACATTCATTTGAATGTAAAATATATAACACATCTACTGAGAGCAGACAAAATCAAAGACATCTAAAACATTCAACATGGTTTTTTCATATAAGACATTTTAATAATTTATCCCTAGAGTGAATTGTCTCTTTGAACAAAAAAAAATCTAATCTTAAACCCAAGACTTTTAGAATCAACACAGAGATGCATTTCAAGTGTAAGTACCATAATATATAAAATATTCCCACCTGTGAGAAGTGTTTCCCACAAATGTTACATTCAAAAGGTTTCTCACCTAAAAGAAGAAACATAGTAATAATTCTAATAGTTGCAGTGGAACAGAAATGTTTAAAATTCTAATTCTAGTAGTTGCAGTAGAACAGAAATGTTTAAAACTGGTACACTTCCTTTTAAAACATGTAATGTATGAGTAAAAAATATCCCCAAAAGGATACTTACCCATCTATTTAAGGGGAAATTCAAGAGGGAAATACAGCTTTTACCCCTGAGTTTGTAAGGCAGACTTGCTCAGAATTTATCTTTCAAAACAAGTAGAAGAGTTTTGATATGAATGGGTGCAGGTTTTAATATTTTAAAAATACTTTTGATTCTAAATGAAAGGAGTATCATAACACCAGGAAAAACAGAATAGAAGACAAGGCCCAGCAACAACAGTGATGGGAAGGGCACTTGTTTTTTCACTTGCACAGAGACACATTCTTAAAAAGAAGGAGGAATAAAGGGAAGCTAATTTGGAAGAATTGTGTTTCCTGGTTTTAATGTCTACCATATATCTCTGCTCAGCACATAGCCATTCAGTTCCAGAAAATATATATATTTGCCTTCAAATTCTCATCCTATATAGAAGTACCTGAAGATTACCCAAGTATTTTGCTCCAAAATTCTGCATTTATACATGTAAAACTGTTATCATTGAATCTCTAAAAACAGATTAGCAACTTTAGTAAAAACTGATGCGGCCCACTTTAGCTCTCCAAAATAACTTGACTCTCAATCTAGAATGTGACTGTACAACACTTCAATTCTCTCATTGTTAATTTAAGACAAATATGTTTTTGTAAAAACTTTTTCTCCTGCATAGTATTTCATACAGGTGTTTTTTAATTCCCCCTGCTTAGTTCCTGGTTTCCTAGTTTTTACACTGTTGATAAAATTTTAGAATTCATCTTTTAGAATTTTAAAACCAAAAATGATGCTCAAATTCCATTCATTCAATGGCAGTCACACTTATCATCATCTTTCATGAGTCTAACTGCACATTTAAAGGACATTTGTGCAGGGCACATGTGCAGGGCAACAAAACCAGTGTAAATCCATATGATTTTGAAAACAGAATATTTCCAAAGGGAAAAAAGTGCATTTCATCTTGATCATGATTAAAAAATCTTTACAAAGACTTTTATTTACTTATTTAACTTTAATTTTCCAGACTTTACAGAACACCTCTTGGCTTCTCTTCCATTAAGTATTCTTTACATCAATATTTTTCCTCCATTCTTGGAAATGTTACAAGCAACATCTAACACATACAGGTGTGGGAATTCCATTTCCCTTTCCTCCTGCCAAATACAGATGAAGTTCTTCCAACGCATTTTACGATCAAGGACTCAATGCAATTCTCTTTAGATTTAAAACACAGAGTAAACACACAGTTATGTTGCTTCACAGATTGCAACCTTGCAGTTAGTCTGACAGCTTGAGGCTTTACCTACTTTGTCCGCTTAATGAAGAATGGAAATCTTGCAGTTTTATTAAAGCTTTCTTTCAATTAAAGATAAAAATTATGAAACCAGTAAATCAACTATAAAGTCACTCAACTCTGAAGAGCCCTGAGGCTTGATTTCATTACGATTTTAAACTTGCAAAATACTAAAAATTCTGAAGCTGACAACACAAATGTAAATGAAACCAACAGGGAGCCAGATCTGTAGCAACTGGGAAGGATTCTGAAAGCCATAAAAGCGTCAAGATAATATGAAATGGAGGATAAAAAAACAATAGCAAGCAATTTTTGCAGAAATTACCTATACAAAAAAGAAGTCACTGGAGACCAAAAGAATAGTATCTGAACAAGAATCCACTCTGAAATGACTCGAGGGAGAGGGGAGGAAGTGGAGGCTCAAATTTCTCCAAACAATTATTGTAGGCTGCATGCAGCCTCATTCTAACTGTACTGATGTACAAAGAATTAGAGGTTTCCTCCCCACAAGATAAAAATAAAACAAACAGGGGTTTTTAGAAAAAGAAACATCAAATTACTTTTTGGACAACAATTTTGCACTTGCATAGAACTCCAAACCACTGGGCTTATCAAGTAACCTATTGCTCAGAGGCAATTAGCCTCACTGGACCTGAGGGTGTATTAGTAAGAGTGCAGCTAATAAACTGAAGATTCTTCTTCTCTGCCTGTCACTGGTAAGACCATATCTGGAGCCTTAAGAAAAGAAGGCACACAGGAAATCTTACTGCTGGCTACAGGCTTGGGAGGGCAGATGCAAGCAGGTTGTTCCTGGTATACAGTCTTAGGAAAAGAGGCAACAGATGCAAGTTTGACCATGACAAATTCCAATTAGATACATGAAAATAATATTTTACCCCATGAGGGCGGTCAGACACTGGGAGTGATTGTCTGGAGAGGTTGTGGAAACTGTCTCTGGAGATGTCCAAAATGTTCACTAAACAAGGTCATGAGGAAAACAATCCGATCTAATTTGATGTGCCTTGAGCAGGAACCTGGAGCAGATTACCTCAGGAGACCCAAGGCAATCTAAATTAGTCTATGATTCTACAACTGTCAATAAATTCCAAACCAAAAACCTCATCTGAGAACACCAGGATTGCATCCTTCTTGTTCAACATCCTGCAAGAAGACAAAGTACACAATAGTGGGATACATGGCTGGATCAACAGCAATAGAGAAAAACTGGGGAAAAGTAGTAACTAAATACAATTTAGACAGTGCTTAATGCAGGGACTTTACTTTTAACCTTCAGCTGCCATGTGCTTTCTACCTTCTGTTTCATCCCTTCTTGTTCAACATTCTGCAAGAAGAGGTGAAGATAAAGTACACAACAGTGATCAGAGCAGTGTTGTGTCAGCTCCAGAGAAGAAAGGCATGGAGGCAGAAGTGGTGCTCCTGATGAGATCACAAAGGTGAGGAGCTGTACTCACTAAGGCAAGGAATGCTGGAAGTTGCTTAAGCAAAACTCAGAATGAAAAGGCTGAAGATCAACAATGTATTGTATTACATGGCAGTGCTACTCTGCTCCTGCTGCATTCCATCCTGCCAAGAGTTCTTTCCATGGGCCCAAGTTTGTTTTGGGTTGCTCTTTTGAGATGTTGCCTGAAAATACATAAAATACCCCAACAAAACCACTGGATGTTTCTGGACAGGTATGGTCTATATAAAAGAGATAGACTTGCTTCCTTTTTTTCAGACAAGACAATATAATAAAAAAGAACAAATTATAACATTCAGTCAAAATCAACCAAAGTCAGTGCAGTAAGCTCTGTTCAGAGATTCCTTTAAATGTCCATGATAATAATGCAAATAAAACAGTCAGACATGCCAGCACAATGACTGTTGAACACAGTTTGGCTGCCTTCACATAGAAAGCTCATCAGTGCACCCATGCTAACCTGTAAATTCTTTAGTAGTTCCTAGTGTTCGGGGGCAGAGAATTTCACACGTGCTTTTTCTTGACAACCAGACCACCACAGCACTTGTGTTGAAAGAATTGTCATTTTTGGGTTAAAAAAAGGTTTGCCACTGTGACATGTCCATATCAGCTTCCTCCATCTCTTCAGAAAGCTGTACTGGGAGGGCTTTCAGTGAGCTCTGTAAGACTTAAATGCCTGCTAACCCTTCTGCTTAGCTCTAGAAAATTAATGTTTTTAAATAAAATTGATAGCTAGAAATCTGCTATCCTTTTTGAAGTGGCAGATGCATAGAAATGGCTTTTAGCATACACTTATATTACTTAACTACCAGTGTACCTAACAGTAACAACACAGATGTGCCCTGTACCTTCTGCTACAGGTCTTTCCAATATCAACATCCTACTCACCATCTACTGCAATTTCCCAAACACTTTTTTTGCACTAGTTGGGTATTTTTAAAAAAGAATTAACATGAATAATAGGCAAATAACAGGGAGTAATTCCCAAAAATAAGAAGGAAGCAAAGGCATTTCTAGTCATATCCTTTCTTCAGTTTTTCCATCCTTTGATGTGCTTGGTATTTGTTAAACTTAGGCTCTTACACTTTTGTCATCTTAGCACATCCATAGAAGAATGCTAATGCTTTATTAACTAGCATTCAAGTCTGAAATTTTTGAAAACTACTGGAAGAAGATGGTGTGAGAAAAGCAGCTGAGAATTCCTGAATGCTGGGGTCTCTCTAGCATAAACTAACACGTTACTGCAGTTAGCTGGGACTTTTCTAGATGCTCTTGTCTTCTATCTGATCATCTGTTTTTCTGAAAATCTAGGATATTAAAATAGACCTGATGATACCAGGTCAAACCAGATAAGATTCAAAAAAATACAAGGTAAAAAGAGGATCTGAGTAACAGACATATGCAACTCTTCCATAGGAGAACAAATTTTAGAAAAAGTCTTAGCAACATGAACATATAGAAGCAGTTAAAGCTAACAATTGAAAACTTCAGGAAGTTAATGCAAAATGTTCATATTTTCAGGTTCTGGGAAGATTTTTCCATTAATAAAATAGAAGAAGAAACTTTTAATTCTAAGGATCAGTTGACAAAATAAATTAATGTCTGCTAACAGAGTTTCATATTTAGTGTCAAAGTACCAATACATGATCATTTCAAAATGATGTTTATTTGACAGGATTGAGAGAGATGCATTTGTATATTTAATACAGGGAAAAAGAAAAACAAAAACTATTCAACAGCTTAACCAGGAGTAATACCATCTCAAGGAGTTTGAATCAATGGTGTTACCTGCCTAGCCAAGGTAATTTTTAAAAACTCTTCTCAAGAAGCATATCTAATAAAAGGACATGGTCATTAAATTGAACAGACAAATTAAATAATTTGCAGTTAAACTAAGGCTTGTTTTCACTAGAATAAAAAGATACTTAGAAATAAATCTATGTTAGGTTTAAAAATATTACCTGTGAGTTTTTAAAACAAAGTACATTAATTCAAAATTCCCATTTACTCTGCAGCCTGCAAGAGCCTTATTCTGTAGGTAAACACAATTAAAGTTGTTATAAGGCATATTTATACAGTTTAAGAAAAAATTACTACCAAGCCCCAATTACTTGCATCTTACAATGAATATATGACCAGAGAGAACAGACATATTCTAGTACACTTATAGTACGATTTATTTGTTTGCACCTTTTGTTGTCATCTGGCTCAAACATCTGGGCCACCTGACAAACTGACTAGAAATGACTCATCTAAATGCAGGACAAAAACAAAATTTTCATTGAAATTTCATTTTCATCAAATTCACACGATGTTCTTTGAAAAAGCACCCAAAGCCTCAAATACATAGAAATCTTTTCTACAACTCCCAGCAAAACTCGGTATTACAGTTCTTTATTTCTGTAAGAGTATCCATTAAAAAAAAAACAAAAACAAAACAACAAAATAAAACCACAGCCTTTTGAAAGTAGACCCTTAACCAGCACCTCTGAATCAAGAGACATTGCAAGATATTCTGTGTAACTGAAATATCTGGTCTGCAGACCAAGTAACTGATAACTGTACCTGTATGAGACCTTTTATGTAGCTCCAAATTGCTTGGATGTTTGAAAGCCTTCCCACATAACTCACAAGTATATTGTTTCTGTGACTGAAGAGTCTGTGATTGTCCTTCTTGTTCCAAAGGACCTTGAGGTCTTTCCATTTCAACAGTCTGTTCAAAATTCTCTGAATTCATTAAATCTTCAGCTTCTTTTTCATCAGTAACTCTAACATCTGTTGTGTCTGTGGCACTTTCATTTACAGGTTCAATTACTTCTGTTATTCTACTGTCATCTCTTTGGGGCTGCTCAGGGGGCTGCTCTGCTGATTTCTGAGATCTTAGGAAATTTAACTTTTTGAGGTGCACTGCTTTTTTCAGCCGCATCTGTCTGGTGGGCTGCACAACCGTGCTCTCTGCATTTTGGTCTGGAGCAGCTTCATTTGCAGACTGAACCAGGAAGTTTGATGGTAAATGCTCAGAGGTTTCCAGAATACACTCAGAGTGATTGACAGTGCAAGAATTACTCTGCACTGTGTTTATTTCCGTGGATGTGCTGTAAGAAAAGGCTGGTTCTGCTCCTCTCTCGTGATCAGAGCAAGCGTTTTGTTTGTAGAACTGTTTGCTGTAGAAGTTGCGCAGTTTATAGTAATAATTTGGTTGTTTAAATGGCAGCTCTGTGCAGCTGCCATCTAAGGAATCCTGTGGTGGTTTGTGTCCATCACCTGATGGGGTGTGCAGATTCACAGACTGTGAGTTCTGCTCAGCCAAGCCTTTGTTAGTCTGTCTGTCAGCTGAGCACTCAGGCAATAGGTTTGTCCCATAGGCATCCCCAGCACAGCTGGTATCTGCACCCAGAGTGTTCTGCAGTGAAAACACACTGTTGCATGGCATGCTGGCTGCCTGCTCCACAGCTGTGGAAGACTTTAGAAAGGTGTGGCAAATGTTCAGCACATTTTGCACTTGGAGGCACTGTGCAATGTCCAGCATAGCTTGTACATTGTCCTGACTAAGGTCCAGGTGGGAGGTGTACATGAAGTCCAGGATCTGGCCTATGCCACCTACGTTTTTGATGTCCAAATGAAACACATCATTCTTCTGGCCTGAAGAATTCTGGAAAAGGGTCCTGATAAAATAAGGCAAATATTCAAATACAAGCACAAATAATTCGCAAACACTACAATAAGAAAAACATACATAAATCTCAAATAGGCTGCTTGGTATGAAACAAGTTTGTACTCTAAAGATTACTCTGTTTTTGGTGATGAATTCCTCAAAACTGCTCAATGATTTGTCTTATATATTAGTCCTACATTAGTGAACTTGAAGTATAAATCAAAGTAAATGATCCTTTATCTAACTTGAATTCTGTATTTTTTAATGTCTTCACGTAACACCCTGTACTTATGGTTTCTTATCCACTGTTCATCACATATGAGGTGCAGTGGTGTATTTATGGACATCTGCAGAACTGGTTGACTCAGAATGGTTTTTCTCCTTTCATCGTGGGAGATTAAAAAGGATATAAATTTTCTAGCAAAATGGAGAAGACAGATCTCAAAGTCAGCTAAACTCTTCTCCTCTGGCAACTGAGTTTGTCCACTGAACTCCATCAGTAAGCCTATCAAAGGTCTTACCACTAGTTCTTTCTCCACAAATTCACAAGAGGATGGCAATATTAAACAAGAAGATGGCATTATTTTCAATTTATTTTCTCCTATCAAAAAAGATACTTTTGCTGGTACTGGATAAGAACCAAGTAAAAGAATAATGAAGAGTACAAGTACATAATCCTAAAACAGCAGTAAAACCAATACCTGCTGCATTGTCACTGAATCCTTAAAATGAATAAATTCACAAAAGTTCTTACTATTTGATGGAAAGTATTCTCAGCATCAGAGATGTAGTTCTTCACATGCACAAGCAGTCCTAGATTAAGTGGGCTCATACTCTCTCTCAGTAAAAAACTCTGGACCCATGAAAATCCTGATACTCTCACAGTAAACAATGACATATAAATGGGGTCAGGTCGCTCTTATGTAGTTACTTTCCTACACTAAAAAATGCCCCAAACTTAATGGTTCCCCTTTGTGGGCTAAATCTCAGATTTGGGTTTGGTTAAAGGAGGGCATGATATCAATGAGCTCTAAATCTTAACAAAATGTGAATCTACACTGAAACTTCAGAAATGCAGGGGATACTCTGAAGCCAGTGCCCACATCCAAATTCCTTCATAAATCTAGACCATCCTATCTAAATTAAAACCAGAACTATAATGAACAGATCTGTGTTGAGAGCTTAAATTAATTAGTCACTTATATCCTATTGAATTTTAATAGGAGCTGAGCTGTTAGCTCTTTTTAACTACTTTAAAAATTTGGTCTTTGAGCATAATTGCACTTCAGCAGCAGCACAGCACTAGAGGAGAAAAAGGAACCTTTCATCTTTCTTCTCTGGTCATAAAATAAAGTAGGTTTCTTACAAATGAATTAGGAGTCAAGCTTTAGAGATGTTTCAAAGAACAAGGTCTAAAACCTGCCAGATCTAACAGCTTACTCATAACTAATATAAAACACTAAGCTGGGAGAGCCAGCACCCTCCAAAATTTGGAGGCACAATTGAGGGCAGTACAGAAGAGTAAGAAAGCAGTGATGTGGTGCAATGGGCCACCTGTAAAACACAGTTGTTGTCTCTGAGAATCTGAGTAAGCAGAGATTCACCAATAACCTATATTGGCACATTTTATTTTGAATATGACTGATCAAACAAGTCCCATTATTTGGAAATGGATAATGTTTTATCAATTCTATCCATTATTTGGCTCTGTTCATATACTCTACTATGTTCCTTGTAAGCAGTTATCTTTTTCTGGAGAAATACTGAATGCAGGTCCATGCCAGAATCTATTATACGAAGCACTATAAGCAAGTAAATCAAGAAGAGCATACTGTGAATACCTGACACAATTTTATCTCTGGACAAACAATTTCCCCTTTTTCCTTATACTCCCAAGAGTTCCTGCGACCAACAGAAAAAAACACCCTTCTCAGAGAAAACCTCAGCCAACAGCATTTAGCTAACTTTTTAAAGAGAACAATTTTCTATCACATACCTGAAATATTGACTGAAAGCAGCCAACACATTCTTGTGTGCTTTGAAGCAGACACCCTTGACCACCAGCATGCAGTCACAGAGAAGCCCCTGGATGCGCTGTTCGTGTAGCTGCTGCAGAAGATGACAGCTATGGCTAGCAACAGTGTCCATGCTAGAAAACCACCTAAATTACCTATAATGAAATAAAATCCTAAGGTGAATATTAAATTGCAAAATTAATTTAAAATATTAAGGACATTTTTAACAATTTATTTTAGCTTTCAAAGGAAGCAGACTTCAGTTTAGACCAGCAATTTGATCACTAATGACATTTTTCTGGCTGGAGTCACAGCATTGCTCACCAACAGATACACAGCCATACACATTTGAAATACTGACTTTAACAGAGATTTGCTTACCACAAAGAGCCTCTGCAAAAATCTAATGGTGCTGCCAATAAACTGGACTCCATAACCACAAAAAATGCACCCTAATTTAGACAACTCCCACAATAATTAGATTCTAATGCAAAAGACACATTGCATGTACAAAATCAGTAGCATTTGTAGAGGAAAACCTCGGTTTCTTCAGCCTCTAAACTCCAAAGGGAGAATATAGTACTAGTATTATTTCAGGCATTTGTTGCTGTTCCAGCTACATACATTTCCACCATGGATCTGATTAATTAGACACATTGGCATAGTAGTGTTTTTAATACAATGTAATAACTAAATGAAAAAATCCCCTCTTAACAGGTTGAAAAGACAAGTTGCATTCCAACACAACACATGTATATTGCATTCTATATTTCCTTTTATTTTTTTTCCCTAATAAGGATGTAATGCTTCCCCTGTGCACTTGTAAACATAACAACTCCAACTATAAGGGCAATCAGAATTTCTAGTCTTTTAACTATGAATGACGGAGAAAAACCTTCCTATTCTAATGAATGAATTAGGAAAACCACCTTCTGTTAAGCATGACCAGATAGTGATCAACCCATTCTCAAATCTCATGAACGAAAAGGGTTTCACATAAATTTATCCTGTTTTACTCTGCGATTCCCTGTTTCTGGTATTACATGGGCGGGATGGGGGGTGGTATTTTATTGTGCTTTTTCTCTCTTAATGCTTAGCATGTTTTGACCAGGCTTTAAAATAAAGAAAGCACATCAATTTGCTTTCCCCGGGAACATCTCCCACCACGGCACCCTGCAATTACTTTGATAGCGAAGCGCCTCTCATCCATGAGGTGCGTGTCTCCCCGCGGGGCCGGCGGGCACGGGGAGCCGCTCCCGAGCGGGAACCCCCGGCACAGCCGCTATGTATGGCCAAGCTCGGCTCAGCCTCGCCCAGGTGAGCCCAGGCTGGAGGTGCTGCACGGAGGCTTTGCCTCACTGCGGGCCGGCTCTGGCCGGGGCCGGGGCTGCGGCGGGAGGAGCCGCCGGACACACAGCCCCGGGAGGGGGAGAACGCGGCGCGGCCCGGCACGGGTGCGACAGCGGCTTAGGGGCAGGAGCCGAGCCAGCCCTGCCCAGCCCAGCGCTTACCGGCTCCGACCACCTCCCAGCTCCATCCCCGCCATCGGCCGCTTCCGCCGTCGCTCCCTCCCCTTCCCGTTCCCCTTCCCGTTCCGGTGCGCGGGGCGGCGGCAGCGCAGGCGCGAGGCGGCGTGGCCGGAGGGGCCGGTGCGGCACGTGCCGCGCGGGGCGGCGGCGGCCGCTGCTGAGGTGCGGGGGAAGAGGAATGGGAGCGGGAGGAGAACGGGAACGGGAGCGGCACAGCATGGCACGGCACGGCTGCTGCCGCCCAGGAGCTCGGCTGGCGGCCACGGCGGGTTTCCCAAGCCGTGCGGCCCGGTCACCCCTCAGCGTTACTGCTCGGCGGGGCCCGGCCGACACCGGTGTGCAGCTGCGGGGTGCGGGATGGAGCGGCGCGGTCCCGCAGGGGAAGGGAGCGGGACCGGGAACGCCGCCTGCGCGTATCGGCGTGGGGCGGTACGGGGGTCCCCGGTGCAGGAGTTACAGGTGGTTTCTCCGTTCGGGTGATGGGTATGGGGGTTACCGGTTCCGGGTTCGGGGGTTACCGAGTTCGGGTGATGGGTATGGAGGTTACCGGTTCCCTGCTGGCGTGGCGGATGCAGGGATTGCTGGTTCCCGGTACTGCTCTCCCCTGCGCTCACGGAGGGCATCAGGTGGCAGGAACTCTTGCACGTTCTGCACCGCGCTGCTCACCCTGGCCGTCAGTGGGTGCACGGGTGTGTTTCGCTTCGGCCCTCCAGGTGCTTCTTTCAAGCTGTGAATTAAGATAATATTTTTGTATTCCTAGAGTTGCGCTTCTGTGGGAAGGAAGAGGCTCCTGACCGCTCGCCAACATGGTGGTTTTCACGTGCAATGCGTGTGGAGAAGCCGTGAAGAAAGCACAGGTTGAAAAGCATGTGAACATCTGCAGAAACTGTCAGTGCCTGTCTTGCATGGATTGTGGCAAGGATTTCTGGTATGTAAAGAGTGGGAAATTACTTTGCTCACTCTGCAGACTCACTTGCTCACTCTTGTCACAAATGCAAGAGATGCAAGTCAGAAATTTTCAGTGAAAGCTGTAGCATGACAGAAATGCCTGTGGTCTTACAAGCATGTACTTTAAGCACATCACATTTTAATAATTTAAACATTGACAGTAATAAGGTTTAAATGATCTGTTCATTTAATTAATCTATTACTTTAGCTTGTTGGTTGGCTAAGTGTTGCATAGTTTGAGGAGTGAAGCGTGCCAGTGACCTGTGGTTAAAAATCTCTTCTACCCAGGGGTGATGACTATAAGGAACACATCAAGTGTGTAAGTGAAGACCAGAAATATGGTGGGAAAGGCTTTGAAGCCAAAGCTAGCAAAGGAGATGCTAAACAGCAGGAGTGGATTCAGGTATGGTTTATACTGTATGCACCTACAGTAACTATTGTCTGTAATTATCAAAGATAGAAAAGAACCTGTACTGGCTCAAGCCAGAGATCTGTTTTTACCAATATCCTCAGCTGTCTTCTGGCATTTCCTTAATAGGTCTTATTTGTGTTATATGTGTTTATCCTGTTAAGAAATGTGGTTTTTGTTTTGAATCTATCTCTTAATGGTTTGGTTTAGTGTAACATTCCCAACTGCATACAAAGAGACATTGGTAGTTGTCAATCCCTTTCGTGCCCTTTATGCTTTTGTAGACCTCTGTCAGGCACTCCTCCTCATCTCATATTCTTTGTTCAAGGTTCAAAAATCCTACCCTGCTCAGTTGTTCTTCATGTGTAAATTAGATCTTTGGTTTTCTAAAATCTCCCACTCTACTGTATGCTTGTGAAATGCTGTTCAAGATATAAGAGAACCATAGATTTACCACGTGTCATAATTATGTTTTCTGTGTGCTTTATTCCTTTCTAACTATTATTGGTCAGTTAACCTACTCTTGGGTGGTTTTTTTTGTTTGTTTTTTTTACACTGCTGCTGATCATTGTGCTGGCATTTTCATGGAATTGCCTATTTTAACCTTGAGATACTGTATCTAAGCTCCAATGGTCAACTAAAGTCTGCCATTTTAGATGTGAAATTAGGATAGATTTTCCCTTTCTTCTTGCTTTGAGTGAATTTGTGTTGAAGGCATTTCACCTTTTTATTACCTAGTCACTCATTTTCTTCAGATCTTTCTGGAATCCTCATAGTTCTCATTCTAAATAGCTTCATATCATAGGGAAAATTTTCTGTCCTCTTGTCAGATATTTTGTAAATATGTTGAACAGAAGCTCCAGCATGGATAGAAATATTTTCTGTCCTACACAAGAATCTACCCTCTTATGGCTTTACTTCAAAGGTTTTGGAAGAACCTCAAACACATATTTAAAACCCCATTAGTAGTAAGTTAGATCACATTTATGCATGGAATTGTTGTTTCTATCAAGTAGAACACATCCTAAGAAGGTGCTCAGCTACATGCATGCTTGAAGCATGTGATGAATACCATTAAAGTCAGAGATGAGTGCTCTTGTTGAGATTGAACACTGAGGACATTTGTAAAGGCAGCGTGATGTGAGTGTTGGTGCTTATGAGCATTGGTAGCCTCCTTCAATAGCAAGTAATTCTGACACTGAAGGATGAGGGATTAGCAGTCACCTTTTTCTGTGTCTTAACATATTCACAAGCCTTTCAGTCACCAGGTGTTCAGAAGTACAGGAAGGCTCTGCAGTGTCCAGTGGTGCACTCTCTAAGAACTGGGGAGCCCAGAGCCTTTGTCCCCCACGAGCAGCAGTGCTGTTCAAGGGGCCCTGGTCTGACCTCTCTCCTCTCATGCTGACACCCACAGCACAGGAATATCCAGAGCTGTCATATAGGGATAAATGCTTGTTGAAGCTGGCACTGCTGCCAGAAGAAATGCATGTCAGCTGTGGCATCAAAAGTAAGCCTGATTTTTCTCCATAATTAACTCCAAAACCAAAAAGCTGCTTTTCTTAATGCAGGTCTTTTTCATGCTGCAAGAATCCCTTCTGTGATACAGTTACTTCAGTTGGAAATGTTTTTATTACAGTTTGTAACTTATCAGAAAGCACTGATGAGCAGTCCTGCTTACCTCTGCTTACTACATAGGTATAAATGTTTATATAGATAATTTTGACATATTTAATGAGCTATGATAGAGCCAAAGGTCAGTGTTTTTCTCATGTTTTTTTGAGCATTTCCTATGAGCAGACTATACCAGCTTCAGGTGCTGGGTGATTTCTGCCCAGTGTATTTCAGACCTGCACACCTGACATGTACCATTTGATTCTTATGCTGCTTTACTGATTTAGTTCTGTTTTTCTTCATTCAGAAAATTCACGAGGTAATGAAGAAGCCCAACATAAGCCCCAAAGTGCGGAACATTCTGGAGCAAATACGTGCCTTTGATAACATTCCAAGAAAAAAAGTAAAGTTTCAGGTATGTTCTAATAGAGATTTGCAGTTATCTGTGCAGTGAAGACAAAAATAGACTTTTTTAGGGAATGCCACTCTCTTTTAACAAAGGTGGGACAAATTGCTTAGTTGGGCATTTGTATAGATTGTGTAATAACTGAATTTCCAATAGGCAGTGTTTGTAAAATTTGCTTAAAATGACTCTTGGTCTGCCAGTTTAATTAGGTATTAAGCCAGAGGCTTGCATTTTAAACTTAATCTCCGTATGTAGGTTTGTTCTGTTTTCAACACCTTTTTTTTTTTTTTACTATTTGCTATTTCTATTGAATACTCAAATTCTTATACATACTTTTAAAGATTTCTTATTTCCTTGTCTTTGTTTTTTTCCTGAAGGCAAGGTCCTGTTTTGAGGGTTACTCAGTATTCTGACACTCTCCTGCTCTGCATGCTTCACTAAAGTAAATTACAGATGTGGAGAATTTACTGTGTAAAGAATTTTATGATAAGTGAAGAATTACTCACAAATGGGCCTTTTTTTCCCCCCCTCTCTGTTCTTTGCCTCAGATTGTGAGGCTGAGAGAAGATCAGTCTTGCTTCCAAAGCACTCAAATAGAACTTAATAGAGCTGTGGTGAAATTGCTGCTAGCAAGCTGAGGGTTAGACTGTTTCCCTACAGGATTAATGTTCTGAGCAGGAAAACTAGTATTTTCCAGAAGCCTCTCTTTTTGATAAGATACATTGCAGTAGAAGATCAAAAGTTTTTGCCGTTAATTGTTTCAATTTACTAATACACATTTCCTAGGGTTTTAATTGCAATGCAAAAATCTTTACATTACATTTAATATTGAATTCCACATTTCTAAAAGTTGATCTCTTGCAGATAGCATGAACAGCATAATTTACTGCTATATTTTCATTTTCACCAGGAACACCTGCAATAACCCAAACAACTTTGAAATGTTTGCATTGAGCTATTTGCTTAAATTATACTTTCTTGTAATAAGCCAAGGTATCCATTTAGGAGTGTGACCATATGTCCAGTACACAAATCAATAAGATCAGAGCATTAATGTTTTAACTCATGGGAACGGTCAGAAGATTTGGTGGGACCTTAACATAGCCATTTGTATCAAAAAGCTTCAGGATTATCTTTTGTATATATTTACCACTTGGGGAGGCAATTGAAATATATGGTGTAGCCTCCTAACAGTTCCTAGACATTACACAAAATAATTTAGCAAAGAGGCTTGAGAGATTTAATAGGAGTAACCTCTAACCAGATCTTAGACAAAAGCAGTGATTTGATTCTTAAATGAAAAATAAAAAACAAGAACCAGTTATATTGTAATGAAGAAATAAAATCAGAGGATGTTTTCACTTATTATTGTTTTTTCTATGCACAGAATTGGATCAAGAACAGTTTGAGAATTAATGACAGCAATTTGCAAGATCAGGTGTGGGGTGTTTTCTCAGAAGCAACCAGAAATGTAAGTGTAACTGGAGGTACATTATAAAAGAGGAATGCACTCCAAAATGTTTGAAGGAAAACCTTTCAGACTCCCTTTGTATATGTTAGTGGAAACATTGTCTCCCATAGTTCCAGGAGATTATGTTATGATGTAATATTTCTCGACTAAATTGTTAATTTGTGGAGCACAGAACTGTTGCTGAAGTTGTTCATGGGTGAGTAGGCTGTGATTGAAAACTTGGACGTGGTGACACGATTGTGCCATGATAATCAGAAGGCTAATTTATGCTACTATAAAAAAAGGGAAAAGCTCTGCCTTTATCTTTGTTCCAATCTTCTATCACACACTAAGATGGAATAAGACATCTTTCAGAGTTTATTGGTCTCAAATTTATGTGTATTGGAGTGAGAAATTTGCAAGCGCATAGTTTACCTGTTCATTAGTGGGGAGAGAAATCCTCCAGTTTGTGACACAAGTTCCTCCCGTTCCTTTGTCCGAATTGTGGCTTCACTCTTTTGTCACTGACCTTTTGTTAGTGCCTAATTCTTTGGTATTTCATTATAGTTAAGCATGTTTTGGTAGGGTGTTGTTTGTTTGCATGTATTGCTGCTACTTGAAAGCTGTTGGAGAAGCTCATTTCTCAGCTGATGTAAAGATGCTCTCCCCCCTTTCACCCAAATTCTTTTGAGGAAGAGTGTAGGCAAAGCTTTGGCATTATCCCCTGTTGATGATGCTTTGTATTTTTTGATTCGATGATTCCAGTTAAGTTTATTTGCAGTTTTCTGAGGAATCCAAATGTAAGAGCCAGGAAAGAAAGAAGCACATTTACTAAAGGATGGAACATAGCATAAATTCTGAACACTATTTTGCTGGAGCATTAATACTGACTTTATACAACTTCACTAAAGTCATAAGCAGTTCTCCCTTGACTTACACTAATTTATAAAAGGTCTTCAATCTAAAAACCTTTTATTTAAACACAAATGTAAACAATTACTGTTCATAGAGCATAGCATTAAAATAAAATATATAACACAGCATTTCAATTCACCTTTAAGAAATCTTAAAAAGATCTTAAGATATGATTGGTAATACATACCTGTTGAAGTGAAGGGAGATGACCCTCCTTTGTTGGGTCAGCATCGACTCCGATTTATTGATCAACCAGGCACTTTTTATAACAGTGTTAATTCACTTTATGTATATTGCAAAATCTGAGCTCCCAATAGGCTGTAGAGAAAACTTCAGCTCCTCCTTTTGTTTACAATACCTGAAGTTTGTTTATTGAAATCAAGATCAGTGTTCTCACCATGATATGAAAAGTTCTCAAAACCTTTATATCTGTTCCCAGAACGGCCATCTGTTCCCAGAGCAGCCAAGGACAGGATATCTGCCTGTTTTTGAGAAAACGGTCTGAGAATCTTGTTGTTTATATAAAAGGTGTCTGAGAACCTTAATTATTTACAGAATCAAGCCTGGGAACTGCTGCTTTACAGCTGCCTTTCATTTTTCCCTTAGCTGAGTACCTTCATGGCCTCTTTCTTTAAGCCATGTTTGAACTAGGCTCTCCACACATACCTTGAAGTGTATATACTTGATTGAAATTCTCAAGCAGGAATGCCTTTTTTAGCATCATGTCATAATGGTTTGTTGTCCCAGACACATCCAAGACAGGATGGCAAAAGAGATTATTACTCAAGGGCTGTGTATTTGGGAATAAGTTCTGCATCTTGCTGTAATGTGCTGTAGTTTTGTTTGTGTAAATTAAAGAGCTGTCATTTCCTTAATTACATTTAACAAATAATTTAAAACACAGTAGACACTTACTTCAACTAGGAATTACATATATTGTAAGATAATATTTCTCCTGTGATGTTCATTAGCATTTAGTCTGTTAAGTTAAAAGCATCAGGCACATTAGTTCGTTGGTGCTGCTTCTCAGGTAACTGGTAACATCATATGCGAGCAATTGAAATTATTTCAGGATATCAGTGTTGTGAACAGTTACCAGTGATCTAGTAGAGGAAAGTTGCAATGTCAAAAAGCACATTTGAAAACTGTAATTATCTTTCTTTCAACAAAAGACTTCAAATGAAAAGGAACAAGACAAACCGCAACAGAAGGAAGAGCAGCAGCCTGCAGAAACTGGGGAAAATACAAAGGCAGAAGAAAATGGAATTACAGATGAAAAAACTGAGAGAAAAAAGAATAAGAGGGAACGAAAAGAAGAGAGACAAAAGAATAAAAAGAAGGAGAAAAAAGATCTGAAATTGGAAAACCAGGAAGAAGTAAAAAAGATTAAAAAGTCCAAAAAAGGAAAAGAGAGTGTGGAGGATGAATGTGAAATAAATGGAAATGGCAATCACAGTGAAACAGAAGAGGAAACACATGTAAAGAAACGCAAACATAAACATGTAGAAGGTATCCATCATACAATTTATATTCATGTTTGTTTTGAAGAGGCTTTTTCTCAATTCCACAGCTCAATAAACTACCTAAGTAGAATTTTGAAGTAGTGCATAAGATATACAAATTAGATTATTTTTAACAATGACTGTACATTTATTTTATAAAACCTAAACCACTTTGCAAATATAAACTCATGTTAAAAGAACAAAAACTTAAGTCATGTCAGAATTTCTCATTTTAAATCTTTCTTGTGTATGTTTTGTCCAATTCCATCTCTAGAGGAACCTCATACCAAAACAAAGAGAATGAAAACTGAAAGCATTTCAGAAGACATGGAAACAGAAGACGTCAATGACAATGAAGAAAATGTGGGAACAGATAAAGGTATTTTTAAAGGAACAATTTAGATTGTTACAAAACTATTCTGGAAAAGACACAATGCTATAAACACAGCTTCTGTAGCAAGCCATGATATAAATTGTGCCTCAGCATACATGAATGTGTGTATATTCAGCATGCACATCTGTTCCAGAGTAAGTAGCCTTTGCTATTCTTAACACCTGATAATGAATTACTTCTCTAATTTGTTGTTTGTGCTGTGCTGGCAGCCTTTGACTGTGCTTGATTCCAGTGGACACTAAGGTTTCACCACAGTGGGTCTCTTTCCCTGCTGCCATGCCCATTAGACAGCACAACAAAAAGGGTAACAACTCTTAGACCTCTTGGTATCTCATATCCCCGTTTTTGCTCAGTGAATCATAAATTGGACTTCAGATACGTTGGACCTTAGTTTATGCTTAGATAAACCTACTTCTGCCTGTCACCTATCATGCTCTGACTGTGTTTGAACATACAGATCATTTATTTGGAAACTACCAATTAATGACCTCTGAAGGTGGTATGGTCAAATTTGACTGCTTGTGATTTAAGTGTGAAGAGACAGGATCTTAACTATCCCTGCGTTATTTAAGAGTTTCTGCTTAATGGCTGAAGTGCACGAGTTAAGTAAAAACAATTGTGACCCCTGTTGTTCAAGTACTGTGTTGATTCTTCATCTGTATTCCATTTTATATTCAGGAACAGCTGATGACTTTTATGCTTAAGACACCCTCCTGTTGTAGGTTCAGTCAGTTAACAACTGTTGTGGTAGCCAAACTGATTCCAAAATTAGGAGATTGATGGCTGGTTACTAGCAGAGAAGAAGACCCAGAATACCTCCTTTCACTAACAGTGTTGTCCACCTATTTATTTCCTAGGTAAATTCAACTGGAAGGGAACCATCAAAGCAGTTCTGAAACAGGCTCCAGACAATGAAATTTCAATTAAGAAACTGAGAAAAAAGGTACTGTACAACATGAGTTTTTTTTAGTCTCCTATGGTCGTGTGAATTTATTTGTGTAATGCTGAAGCTCAGAAAATTCTAGATTGCATAAACAAAAAGTTCAACATTTTTAGAGGGATATCAATTAACAGAATGTCAGCTGAAGGACAGGTTTTTTATTGCTTACTGAATTACACAAGAAATTCAGTGCTAGTTCTGGAAAGGAATAATAGCACAATAGCTTCCATGGCACTTTTTATGCAGTAATGTAAATGTATTATTGCTTACAATGGAATTATCTTCACAGACTAAAAACCTTTTCTCTGTCCTTGTGCAGGTGATAGCTCAATATTATGCAGTAGCTGGTGAACGTCACAAAACAGAAGAGGACATTCTGGCCATATTCAATAAGAAAGTGAATAACAATCCTAAATTTAGAGTTCTAAAGGACAAAGTGAAACTTGTGAAATAAACAGTTTGCATACTGCTTGTGAAATAAAGTACTTTGCATAGCTGTTGCATTTTAATCTTGCAGATGGAGTGATACTCTTCTGTCAGCTGTACAAATACTATGCATTGGTATCAATTTGAATTGTGTATGTGAAAGCAGAATTTAACTTTTAATACTGGATCCCTGCCCTTTTTCTAGATTTATCACAGAACCTTTTTCAGATATTTTATTTTTTGATTTTATGGAAAATGTATATTTTTGGTACAGGTTTTAAGAGGCATTGAAAATCATTGCTGGCCTATTGTATTAAAGTTCTCCCAGTAATGAATATAATTTATAGGCATGAATGTTTTTCAGGACCTGGGTTGTGTGGCTTTTTGCAGGAAATGTTTTTCAAAGCAAATAGGATTTTCATATTCAGAAACCCACTGTGGAATAAATATTTTGTTATGCTAAAACTCAAAGTGGTATGACTGATACCCCTTTTATGCCCTGTGGATAGTGTATGCAGCCTTTAATAAACTGTTGATTCTGTGTTGTAAAATGCATAAATAAAGTGTCAGATTTGTGTATGCAATATTGCACATTCAGTGAAAATCTAAAGTTATCAGTATATGCATTGCTACTGAAAGTCTTGATTAGTAATGCAACAGACTTCAATAGAAGTGGTTACATGGACTGAAAATTGACTGATGAAATAGATTGCTTTAAAATACAAGCTTAAATATAATGAATCTTGTCACTTTATAATTGCATAATAAATCCACAAATTATGCATGCTTTGAAGAGGCTGTTGTATTGCTGTCACCAAAACAATGTAGCTAGGCTAGAAATGTTACAGGTATGTAAGAGACAGAGCTGCCTGAAGTTTTGTAGATTTTTACTTAAGGGCAAAATTACTTCCATGTAGGAAGTTTCCTATTATGATATACTCTGTTAAAAACAGCATTATAAAGCACTCAGTCATATGGTGTTTTTAAAAACTGCTTAGTGGTTTCAAGCAGGTACACTTCTATAAAACTCCATAGTAAAAATATCTGAACTTATAGAAATATTAACTATATTAAAGGTATAAATACTAAAAATTAACTGTTATACACTGGGTTCAGTTTTTTTGAGTACATATTTGTCTTACTGTAAAGGTTGCAAGAAAGGACATAATGAATTTAAGGTGTTAGTTGTTTGTTGAAGCTATGCAACAGTTGTTTTTATTCAGTCTAACAGATAAGCAGAATCTTGGCTCCTGTCATTGCAGAGTTCTGGTGTCTGATGCTCAGGGTTTACTGCAGTGATCATTGAATGAAGCAAAGCAGCAGGTTAAGTATTCAAACATCATGGTTCAGCTGAAAGCTGGGAATAAGGAATATCAAATCAACAGTATGCAGAAGATCTGTCAGAGTAGGATGTGACCTTGTAATTTGCTTTCCTGCTTTAACTGTTATCACTCTTCAAGGTTCAAACAGTGTACTCCCCTGTGCATTGCCATGGTTGGATTAGTGGTGCCTGTGTGGAGTAATAAACATGCTGTAAATTGTTATTCCCTTCTCTGTGTAAAGGGTAAAGCAGCACCAGCTGATGTTCAGTTTTTTCCCCTCATGTTTTGGCACACATGAATCTAATGCTTGCCTCTATTTGTCAGTCATTAGTGGAAGTTTGTTGCAAGTAAGCCCTGTTATAATTACAATAGCAAAACCTCAGTGTGTGTTGCTGCAGTATTACCTTTCCTGCTCTGTTGGCAGAAAGAGGGGGGGCAGTATGCTTTGTAGGCATATTTTTCTTTCTGGGTGTTCCTGGGAATACTGCAGTATGGTCATATCTGTAATATGTAATGAAATATGCTAAGTAACATTTAGTATGGTAGATGAGTCTATGCCTTTAATTGTAGAAGGCTCCAAGTGGTACTCCAGTCCATGCATAGTTGCATTATTGACATGCAGCTCTGCAGTGAAAAAAATCCCAGACTTAGATGTTTTTCATTAGACAATTAATGAAGTACTCAAGAAGATTGAATTTGACTTTTCCCCTTGCAACAGATCTGGACTTTAATTTACTCCTTGCAAATAATGATGTCTTGATCAGATTGAATTTACTTCAAATTTGGTGGTAATTGTTTCAGAGGGAGGCATAATCCCTCAGAGATCATTGAGAATCCTTCAAGAAGACAGAAAACCAGCAGGACTTCTCTAATTTCTATTCAATAATTAAGCAGCATGTTTACCAGTATTTTTTTAATCCAGAATATGTTTTAGTGATTTTCTAAACAGCATAACATAGCTCCATAATTACACCTTATTGTTAAAATTTTCTTTTCTAAAATATTGTATTGAAAAGTGAGTGTCTTTGTGGCAGGGTGAGGAAGGGAGAAATTAGAAAATTGTTTAAAGCTAGTAGCTTTCATTATAACTATAGCATAAGCACTTAAGCAGGGACTTTAATCAGTGGAAGAAAAAAGCTTCAAAGGACAGCTACTTATTTGTTGTGCTCAGCCCTCCACTGTCCTGGTGCATTAGAGTAGTTCATTCTTTCTCCAGTGAAAACTGATCCTCCCACCTGGTGCTATAATCCAATTGCATCAGGACAATGTAGTCAGAGCCCTACATGAGTAGTGGCTCATAGCTGATGACCACAGGATACAGAGACCCAATACATGATTTCATTTAGAAACTTTTAAGGCTGTAACACTCACCCTTATTAAGGAAATAAGAGAGCAAATATTAAAGTTTTTGTGCAAGATAAGTGAAAAAAGGCATATTGTTCTGTACATTGAGCTGTGTTCACAGGTTACAAGATATCTCAGTCAATATATTCAACATTTACCCCTTTCTTCTCCCAGATTAGCCTTTAAGAAAAAAACAGGAATAAATCCTCTAAGTTTCTTTTCTGCTCTGTCAGCCAAGAAAAGCTGCATATTATGTTTCCCATTAGTACTTTTACAGGAAGTGTTACTTTATATTGAATTCTAAATTCCACTTGGACTAGAGGAAGTTTTACTAGTAACTTTCCTTTATACTTTTAAGATACAGTTTCTTTTACCCCTGGTAATCTACTGCTTCTCTTTCCAATTCTTGGATGTAATTCTTTTTGCACCTGAATCCTCATGCTTTTATGCTCTCAGACAGCAAAGGCTAAAAAACCTTCCAAGCTTTTTGCTTAGATTGGAGTTTTTTCTTCAAGATTGCAGATCATAGATCTTAGTCCTTTCCAAAGGCATCTTTTGTTTATCTTTTTAAATTTATTCTAGAAGATTTAGAATTGTCCAGTCTTTTGTGTGTTTTGCCCTTCTCATTAGAATCTTTTAGTAGAAACTGCTCTTGCTGCACAAATTCATACCTCAGCTACAGCAGCAGTAAAATACTGGCTTCCAACAGAAGTAGTTTCATAGTTCCTGAAACTACTTGAAAGTAACAGAAAACCAGAAATTATGTCTTGATGCCTGCCCACCCATTAAACCTCTCTTCTCAAACTTCTATGTGGAATGCATTAATACCAAATTAGTATAAAAAGCCTAATTAAGGCCCGATTACAGTCAAGCTCAACTCACATACACTTGGTTTACCAGAAAAAAAAGGTACTTTTAAACATAATGGGATCTTTCTCTCAGGCAGCATGAAATCCTCTTGAAAGTATTCAGAACACTGCATCTCACTTAGGTGACAAAGAAAAGAACCAGAATAAAAAACCAGAATTCTGCCTGCATTGCAGACGGCTCAAACCACGCTTCTGTTCCTTGAAGTAGCCACAAAATGAACTTCCACCATCCAGCCATTAATGTATAAACTCAAAGCACTAAGTGCACCTTTGTACTCTAATTTTTTGCCCTTCTGCTGACCTTTTCTCTTGATGAGAAGTAATTCCAGAAGGAATACACACCTATTGACATGGTACAGTATCCATACATGACAAAGGCTCATGTTTTCTGTGGATGAGACAGGACCAGAATTTTCTCCTAGATTGTTCTTTCTTACCATGTCTTATACCATGAAAATGTCTTTCCTCCTGCTTCTTGCTCCTACAGTTTTGTTCCAGGTGTTATGCCTTTGAAAGTTTCAGCTTTTTTTTTGGTGAACTTTCAGTACCAGAAGTTGTTCCAGAGGTTAGCACTGGGTAAGTTTTCCATGAGAAGAAAAAAAATTAGCTCAGCTGATGTTCTTAAGAGCTGTTTATGTTATGCAGATTAGCCAGAACAGTAATGGGAATTTTGCAATCATCCTCCAGCCAAAAATTCAAATTGCTGAATTCAGTCTTTATAAAAGGAAACATCTTTCTCTTCCTGTCTGTCTTGGACAGTTTAATACTCAGTCTGTGTTCCTTCTAACTCTGTTGTCCAATTAATTACAATACCTGTTCAAAATACATGACAAATTGACCCTACAGAATATGTAAGTGATAATAGACTGTGAAGGACACAAAGAAAACCTTCACTGTGAATGAAGCATGTAAGAGATGTAAGAGCTTTGATTTGTTTTGGTTTTTTTTTCAAGACTCCACAGAAACAGCATGAGCTGAATCCCACAATACACAGCAAGGAGATGTTGCTATGCTGAACTGTACTCTCCAATCTAGTTAACAGAGAGAACCACTGCTTTAGTACATCAGTCAAAACACAAGCAGTGGTGACACTAGACATCTCCAAAACCAGTTAAAATTCTATCACAGCCTAAAATAATGCTAACCTCCACCAACAGAGAAATAAAGTGTCACACCAAGAGAGACTAATACTTCTGTGCAGTAAATGTTGAATGATACACTTGAATGCCCATTCCCACAACTGATAGTTTTTTCCTGTGTGAATTAGATCTGACATTCAGTATTCAAAAAACATACTTTAGGATGTTCCTAAATGCCCTAAGAATGAAGTTCTTTTCATATTGTTACAGATGCATGGTTGCACAGATTTTTTCCTAAGTAAAGAAATCGGTTTCAGTAAGTCCCACTCTTTCCCACTCTCCCACATCTGGCCATTTGTTTTTGCCTCTCCACCACCCCCTGCATTTTTGCAGGCTTTTAAAACCGGATCAAATCCTCAAACTGAGAGGTATTATATACCACTACTAGGGATTGAGTAGTCAAGAACAATTATAGCTGGAGTATTGCTGCCAAGTGCTTTGTATCATTAAACGGTAGTCTTGGGAAAACATTTTGAGAGCCATTGTACCCCCTCAAGAAAGTAAGCATAGTTAAATGAAACTAAACAAACGGTTTAGAAGGGAGAGAGTAAAAAAATTTACTTAGCTACTTGTAGGAGAATGTTTTATACAGATTTATTTTTGATAAATAGGATGAGTTTTGGATAAATTTGGATAAGTATTTTGGTTTTGTTTGCAGTTAAAGATGGAAAGAACAGAACAGTCCTCTTATCTTTCAAATGCTGATTATAAAAAGGCAAGTGTCGAACCCTAAAGGTATCTAACATCTCTAATCAGGATAACTGAGGGCGAAGATGGTCTTCTATCAAATAAATACTTCACATCAGCTATTTTTTTTGTAATTCGCTGACAACTTTCAAGGTGAGGAATAACATACCTACATAAATTAGATGTCTTCATGTGGTGCATTTTCTTCTGTACTTCTAGATGCCCTCTTCACCTTTTAAACTGCCTTTATCTTTTCTGCTTTCTTTTTCTTCATGAAGTTCAAATGCTTGCAGGCTTAAATATAGAGCCTTCTTGGTATCAAGCACACTATTCTATGTATTGTTTCCTTCCTAAAGGGTCAATCCAAGGCTGCACTGCAATTTAATACTCGCATGAGAATTCAGCTTGAGTTCAGGAGTTTGTATATGGACTGCATTCAGAGTCAATAGAGTTTTACCCGGCAGTTGTTTTTCAGATCTGCATTAAGTTATTCACACCAAATGCTTTTAAGTCCTTTTCCATTGTACTCAATTTAAAATAGTTAAAAGAATGCAAGATGAAAGCAGGGGAATTGTTTGTACTATTTGGAGGCTTTTTTGTTACCTAGATGAGTCAGACAATGTATTTACTTTTTCACCCAGTGTAAGAGAAGATGCACAATACTTCAGTCCAAGGACAAGGTTCAGAAAGGATTGAGAATCTCTACCCATCCAATCTTTTACTCCTGATAGTGGAAGGTAAGCAGCAGATTACTGCTGACTTTATTTAGTTTGTGAACAGAAAGCACAGATTATTATAGCACTATTATTTTATTCCTCAAAATGAAAAAAAAATCTATATTGTATCCAACCTACTTCAGCTAAAAATTAACAAAGGAAGGAGCCACCCCACTTGGATATGAAATGAAGAAAATTTCAGTCAGGTGTTTTGTGAACAGATAACATTTGGGCTAATTTAGCTTTTGATTTCTGTAATAGGGAAAAAGCTATGAAAATTGGCTGGAATATTAGAAAACTAATCTGACTTCCTAAAAGTGAGAATTTAACTGGGAATTCAAATTCTAAATTTTATATCTACCTGGTCAAGAGACACAAAAAAGCTACCACATTTGTGTGCCATTAAGAATTGTAAATTAACATATAACCAACTAGCCACTAAGCAGCAAATATTCAGTGAGCAATAAGAAAATGAAATTCAAAATATCCAAATAGATTCCAAAATTCAGCTTATAACCAAAAAACCTGAATATTTAAAGACATTCAACTAACATACATAGCATTATTTTCTACTTAAAATAATGTGAAGGTGTTGAATTCAGTTCCCAAGATGTGGAAACTGAATCACATTATGTGAGAGTCCGGGATTATAGTTCACAAAAAAATTTCTGCATGCTCTGCCCTTTGTACATTTCTTTCATGGAAACTTCAAATTCACAAATTTATTTCACAGACTTTTAACTAAAGTTATCACATCAAGCATCACATTTTAAAATACTTTTAACTTTCATGAGAGTATTGTTAAACATTAACTTGGAAGAATTAATTATCCATAACAGGACCGCTGATTAGATGCTTTGTTAATTATGTTGTTCATTTTGTGACAGTCTCGGTTCAGCTCCTGATCACTATCTATTCTTTGGCAGATTAATAATTTCTGAATCAGAGAAGCACTGTGAAAAGATCACAGAAAACATCTCAGCTCTACAAACACAGAACATGAGTGGTCTCAGTTAAGGTCAATAGTGAGCCCAGGAAGGAAGCTCTTATTTCAGCTCTTTGCACAATACCTACTCTGTAGGTAAACAGAAGTGTTCAGTTTAACAACACTGACGGATCTTAGCCTTTCCAAGCATACATATTTATTTAATTGCTATGTTCAAATCAAAGATATATCCTATGAATAGCTTTTGCAAAGAAAGTGCACGAAGATTTCCTTTGTTTCTTATTTGAATCACTAAGATGAAAGTGAAGGCTGAGGTAGTCATTTCACTCAAAGGAAATAAAACAAAGAAACCTCTATTTCATTGATAAGAAAGCAGAGCTCTGATCTCCCATGAGCTGCTAACTTCAAAATATTCAACTGAACTACATAAAGAATAATCCCTGTAGTCATAAGGACTGCAGTGTGGTTGGCCCTTATGTGATACATGTTCTAAGGCTGGGAAAACAATTTCTACTTACTATGACACCTCTCACATGAAATTCAGATGTAAATGAAGGCCTGTCTTTCTGCAGAAAAAGATTTATTTTTTCTGTTCTTGTATCTTTTAGGCTGAATTTACTTAAATTCAATGTGCAGTAATAAAGAATAATGAGAACCCCGTTTTCCCTTGTCCCTAGAATCTCAGTCATTAATAAAACACACAATAGTATATTTAGGAAAATACAGTTAGCCAGCAGGTTTAGAACAGCTTAAAAACAGTGCAAGTCACAGAAAGTTTAGCTTTTACCCTAATTAGTTTCTACCAGTTTGTTTCTTCCCTTAGGATTGCCAAAAATTAAGGGTCTTTTTAGGGTTTTTTAGGGTTTACTGATAAAATACATAATTATTTATCCACAGTCTACATTCCATTCTTTTTGATTTTCCTGTTTTCTCAACATAAAACTACAGAGGAAGTATCTGCAAGGCATTTCTGTTGATAAATGCTGCACAATATGCAAAGAATGCATGTGGTAAGTGAAAATTTAACACATTTCTCATAATCATTGTTTTAATGCAAAATATTTTGCCTTCTGAGATGAAAAGTACAATCAGATTATGAAACACTTGGATTTTTGAACTTTAATCTATATACAGCTAGCAAATTTGATTTGGTAAATAAAACACACATACTGAAATTAGGTTCTTGTTTCTTTAATATCCCTTATAATAATCTGAGCTTTTATTGAATATTTCTACATTTAATCCCACTGTAAAGAAAAGCTGCTGCTGTATTGGACAGGTACTTCCACACTGAAGTCAGCAGGACTTCTGCCTTAAGTGGAATTATGCCACACAATTTTCTCCGAGAAAGCACAGGTTTTGTAAGAATCACATGGATCATGTAATTAACCTAATCGATCATTACTATTAGAATTATTTTAAAAGCCATGCTAATGGCTTAATCACTGAACATACCCCAGAAGATACAGCACACATATTCACTCTTAATATTCATATTATTCTTATAATGACCAGACCTAAGGTTAGCCTGCCAGCAAAATTGACTAGTTTTGAATTTGTCCATGTGAATAAACAAGAAAGCCCAATTGGTTTCAAGGTTTTGTTTGCAGAAACATGCTGATGTGAATTTGGTATTTACTTATGCGGACATCAACTATAGAACTGAAACAATCTATTTTACCATTTTATTTAACTTTGACATAGTTTGTCTTGCAAATATGTTTATTGTTGCAGTTACGAGCTGCAGTCTCGAGTGCTACAGGATTCCCTGTATGGCTCTGGAAAGCCCCCAGAGCTCTGCATTTCACAGTCCCAGAATATTCCGAGTTGGGAGGGTCCCAGAAGGGTCATGGAATCCAACCCTTGAGTGAGCGGCTCCTACGGGGATCGAACCTCAGAGCTTGGTGTAATTAGCATCATGCCACAATCATTTTAAACCTACACCACTGGTTTGTGTCACAGAAATCGAGATTTCCCTAACATCTGCCCTGGAGAACATCTGCTTGGCAGATGAGGAAAACATTTCTACCCACAGAGTTTTTTGGGGTTTTTTCTGAATCATTTCGGCACCACAGCCTTCAGTGCGGCACTCGGCTGTACACGGCAGTGCTCGCTCCCTCCAGGGAGGCTCAGCGCGATTCCCGAAGCTGTTTCTGGACCCCGGACCGGCGGGCCCTGGCCCGGCCGCCGCCGCTGCCCCTCACGCCGGGGCGGTGGCGGCCGCCGCGCTCCCGCCCCGCCGCGTCACTGCCGGAGCGGCCCAACATGGAGCCCGGCGGCGGCGGGGACGCGCTCCCGAGGCTGCGGCGCCCGGGGCGGCGCGGGCCGGAGCCCCGGGACCCGCAGCAGCCGCAGCCGCCTGCCCGGGGCGGCGGGACGGCCGGTGGGTGCTGCCGGGGCGCGGGGAGCGGTGCCGGCCCCGCCGGGCGGGCGCTGGGACGGCAGCGGGGCCGCCTCGGGCGGAGCGGCGCGGAGCGCGGCCCCGCTGCCCTCAGGTGTCCGCTCCTGGCTGCGAGCTGGGCGCGGGGGATGCGAGGGGCTGGCAGCCGCCGACTGCCTGATCTGCCTGATGCGGATGAAATACTCGAATGCTCCGGGCCCAAGCTCCAGTAGGATGAGGAGGAATGTAGGAAATGAAAAATAAAGCTGCCTGTAAGCCCCGGCAGAGCTGTGAGTACGCTCGGCTGGTGGCGGTGCGTGTGGAGGAGTCGGCACATGTGACAGTGCTGAAGGCACACGGGCCACCAGGAACTCCTGGTGATAAACTTCAGACATCAAAAATACCTCTGACACCTTTTGTGACAGTGTGTATAAATATTGTCTTACGTGGTTATTGTGCACAAAAATGGCTTTCTCATCTGCTTGCTCTGATGTCTCCCTCTCTCTAAAACAGCACGTGGTAATGAGGGGAAAAAGAGAAGGTCGTTTCCTGCACAATGATCGTTGCAGTTTGCCTGCTGAAGGTGTGCAGTGTAAGTCCAGCTAGCTCCTGAAACTGCAGCTGAAAATTTGTGAATTATCTGCAGTTGAGAACAAGAAAATGATGCCTGCAATCGTTTTGCAAATTCTAAAATTCATAAAGAAGGGTAAAAAATAAATTAGTGATTGGAAACCTGAAATTCTATATGCTAAATTAATAAAAATTGTTTCGTAAAACCAGGGCTTTTTCATTAGTTAAACAACCCTTACAAAATCTTGTCGGCTGTTTCCTAAAAAGATACACAGATACAGTGTTGTGCTGATTGTTACTGCTTTATCCTTTTATCAACGGGTACTTTGTTTAGTCTGTTTCATTTCAGTAAATGTTCAGAGTTCTTCAGAATATTTGTAGCACAAAGTGTATTATGATGAGTCGAATAATCTCCCGAGATAAATGAATTAAAAAGATAAAGTATCATGCTTTATGTAACTATAATCATACTTCATTTAATGACTGGCTTTAGTGCTATAATTATGTTCTTCTTTACAGAAGAGTCTACAGCTGTAGAGAAGACGATGAAGCCTCTTAACAGACTGAATATTCATTCTGCATTCTGGATTTTGGCATCAATAGCTGTGACATACTACTTTGATTTTTTAAAAAATATCAAAGAAACTCTGCAAGCAGATAGGTAAGGTATATTTTCTTACAAAAAGGTGTGTTTTAGTCCTATAATCATACTCAGTTTGTTACATCTGGTCACTGTATTTTAAATCATGGATGAACAAGATCTGCAGTAGGAATAGAGAAACCTGGGAGTGTTCATCCTGGAGAAGAGAAGGCTCAGAGGCATTTTGTCAATGCATGTAAATACCTGAAGGGAGGGTGCAAAGAAGACAGAGCCAGGCTCTTTCCGGTGGTGTCCAGGACAGGACCAGAGGCAGTGGGCACCAACTGAAATGGAAGAGGTTCCCTCTGAAGATTAGGAAACACGTTTTTACTGTGAGGGTGTCTGAGCACTGAATGGGTTGCCCAGGTAGGTTGTGGAATCTCCATCTTTGGAGATACTCAAAAACCATCTGGACATGAAAAAACCATCTGGACATGATTCTGGGCAACTGGCAGTAGCTGAGCTTGCTTGAGCAGGGAGGTTGGACCAGGTGACCACCTAAGCTGATATTATTTACCTGATTTTAAAGTAAATACAGTGTTTAAAATTTGCTACAGTTGTTTTTTTCTCTATAAACTCGACTGAGCTGTCTTTGTACATACAAATTTTGCTGTGATACCAGACATTTTAATACTGTACCTTCAAGTTTTCATTTATGTCCAAGAAATAGCTGCCTGTTTTGTTGGAAGTACTTAGGTTTTGATTTTATTTTTTATAATAAACCCCCTGAAATTAATACATAGAGGTCAAAGAGAAGTTTTCATTTCTCTAGAAGATTGTAGATGATTTTGAATAGGTCAGCAAAAGATTAGTGAAATAATTTCTGTGAAGTAATTTTTACTTCTAGTCCATTTATTTTCTATTAAATTATTTTCAATGGGATTGATGTATGTTAAATGTTTTTAGATAGCTTCAGCTGGAAGTGCTTTTAAAACACCTTGCTGTTGGCATTGTTCTATCAGTGTGTGGAAGCTGCACAGGGCTCTGTGCTGGGAGGGTCTCTGGGGCTGCTCTCCCAGGCTAGTTATACCCTTCATACAGCTCACTGTGACAGCAAAACCAGTGACTCCAAGGTGTAATTAGAATTTGCGGTTACAACCCTGTCTTCCTGCACTGCTTGTGTAGGTAGGCCATGGCTACAGTTCTCTGAGTGCAGGATTCTCCAATGGTACTAAATTTCAAACTAGCATATTATGTTTGCTGTGCCATTCCAGAGCACATGGTACCTGAGCAGGAAGATCATTGATTACCCTTTGTAATTTAGTAATCAAGTTATGGTAAGGATTCACTTTTCAAAATTTTTATTTGTTAATACACCCTCAGATAAGATTTTATTAAAGTGCATCTTCCTCCCAAGTTGCCTTATCTGAACTAGTCTTGAAGTGTATCCTCAAAGAGGCTCAAAAGTGTCTCTCCCTAAATAATCACATACCCTGTGTTTTCATGATTTTGAGTTTAAAATTCTGGATTCCTCCATGGTTTTCATCAGCAGTTGTAAAGAATAATCTTCATGCTTCTTGTTAAATTTGAGAGTTCCCAAACTGAAATCATATTGAAGCTTCCTGCAGCATTTCTGTTGCACAAAGATCACCAGTCTAACTTATAGTGAAAAGCACAGTTGGAGTGGAGCCTATTTTACTTTATTATTGACAAAGTGGTTTTGGTGTGGTAGTATAGTAGATTCCTGACAAGATCTGTCACATTGAATTTCCAGAATATTTGAGGGGACAATATATGAATGTTTCATTGCAAAATTAAACTCAGTTTAACAGCTTTAAGGGGAAAAAGTGTTTTGTAAGACCAGTTTAAGGTAAAACCCACAGGAACTCTAGGCCACAGTTGTGTTTTTAACAGATATTGTTCTGTTTGCTGACTGGCGTGAAGATTACTGTGCAAACTGCAGTGTGACTGTGCTAAACATGGTTTAATGTGCTTTTCTTCCCACAGCTGGTGGCTTTCCTGTGGCATTTGTTTGTTGGCTGTGTGTTTATGTGTGGCCTTTTACTGCATACTGTATCTTGAGTGGTACTGTGGAATTCAGGACTATGATGAGCAGTACCCTGCACTGATTCCTATCACAACAGCTACCTTCATAGCAGCAGCAATTTGGTGAGTTCAAACACTGTGTGCAAACTTCTGCCAAAGTCTGTGTTAATGGGCTCTTTTATAAGAGCTATCATTTCTGTAATTCTGCTGTGTGTATTGGTGGCAATACCAGTTCTGTGTAGCAGAATTTCTTGCACTTTCAACTTTCATCCACAAAGCAAGAGTTGCAACAGTTGAAACTTTCTATTGTGTACTTAGAGATGTACTGGATCTTTTCTGTCTGGAAAATTTAGGAGATAACTGAAATTATATTTGTGTAAATTTCTCACCTCTGGCAACAACTTGTGCAGTTTACAAATTAAGACAAAGGTGCAGTCTCTTTATCTGAGAAAAAATTCAGTTCAGTCAGTTTCTGTCAGAGTTCTTCATTATCAAACAATCTACAAGTTAGCAAACATACACAAAATGTTAGACTTCTGACTATTGCCGTATGAGCTTTAATGGTTTATATTTTATCTGAGAATGGTACTTTTAGTAAGAGTTGCTTTACTTATGAGATTGTATGAGAACTGAGCAAATGTGAATGAAGAAAATTCCATTGTACCAGTTAATTTATTTGCTTTCTGCACGAAAATTGATTTCCTCGTGTTTAGCTGTTGTATCAGGGTATCAGTCAGTATTTGTTGCAATGGTTAAAAAAAGGAAGATTGAGAAAAATAAAGGTAATTATAAAATTATGGTTTATAATTAGTCAAATCTGTAATTCTTGTAAGTCAGACGTAAAATAAGTTGGTTTTCCCCTTGTCTTTTCACTTAACTGAAAGCTCGCTGGATCAAAGTTCAGATTAAGGCTTCTCTCAGCTGCCATGTATGCCCATGGAAAAATCAAAGAGTAGGTCATTTTCAGGGGCTTCAGATACAGATTTTCTGAAAGTAAAAGGTATCTTTACCCTTTACCCTTGATGTGTTTTGTTTTCAGAAACAAAGTATATTTCCAGGTTAAGTAATTTAAATCTTATTTCTTCTTTTGACATGTTTTCTTTGTATGCCTGATGTTTCTGTAATGTGACAACTGAACTTTCCAAATACTTTCTGCTTTTACTCCCAGTTTCAATGTTGCCTTGTGGCCTGTCTGGTCATTTTTGACACCTGTGTTGCTCTTCATTCAGTTCATGGGTATTGTGATGCTTGTGTCACTCCTGGGATAAGCCCTTCAGGTAAATAATTGAATTTTTTAAGCACATAAAAGTATTTATCTTGTTGTGGGAACTGCTTTGTTAGACATTTAAGGATTGGGAGGCTGTATAGAGGTTCCTTCTCTATGTTTTGTGGGCATTCTTCAAATTGTGACATTTTGTGGCATATAGAGAAAACAGAGAACGTGCAATTATCAAAAGGGGGAGAATATCCTTTCCACTTCTCTAAAATTCCATTCTAGACATTGAAAAGAAACATTAGTGAGAATGAACGGTTTGGGGATGTATAGGCCAAAAACCTGCAGCTTTTACCTAGACTGGGGTAACTTCTTAGTAAAGCTGTTTGACCTGATAGTAAAGGGGAGAAGATATCAACATCCATGGATGTTGCCTTCTCCATTTTTTTTTTAATTAAAAATTTTTGTCATGTCTTTGTCTTCAAGTGTGCTGTTTTCATTTTCTGTGATGCACAGTCCAGATCAACCTGCTGTGTGGAAAACTGCCAGAGATAGGAGAAGTTATTTGTTCTTTTAAAAAGAACTTTTCAAAGGCCAACCCATCTGTTTTGTTGACTTGAAAAATGCATTCTCAATAACTGCCACATATTTTGTTAGATATACTTATCAAATGAATCCAGTGAAATGTAAAAAGCTAAGGATGACACCAAACAGAGCTCAGTAAATGGGCTGTCCCCTGTATCACAGGTGTCTCTCATCATCCAGGGCAGCTCCTCCTTCAGCAGATCTTGTTTCTTGTACTTCTCAAGGGAATGGGGAGGAAGCCTGCTTGGCTTTGCTTGCCACTTTCTAATGAGGAGATCCCTCAGCATTTTTAGGAATGCAGCAAAAAGAAGACTGTGCTGGATTGCTGGATTTAGAGTGTAGCCTCTTGTACTGACAAAGTTGTAGGCAAAAAGTGTTTAATGTCTGGGATGGTGAAACTCAGATTTTATTTTTTTTTAATAACAAGCTGAACCACTGTTGCATTTTTCCCTCTATTTTTGAGATATCAAGAAACCTGATTTTTAAGGAGATAATTATCTTCTACTCTGACAAAACTCAGACTTCTGAAAATACAATACTTAGTTCAGAACCTTTTTACTGTGGCAAAATATTGGGTGACACTTGCTGATACAAACGTGTCCATGTTTGTTGGTTCTGTCATTAGCCATGTTCTGCCTCTGCACTTGAAGAATGTGGGGAAATTCCATATTAGATCAAATAATTATTTGCCTAATAATTAGGGACAAGTTATTATTTGGTGTTCCAAAATCATGAATTCATTTATGATACAGCTTGTGCAGTATATAGAACATTCAAAGATTTTTCTTAAATTTGTTTTTTTCTTTTCTTTCAGCTTCATATGAAGGACTCAAGTAACTGTAATCCTGCAAAGTGTATGTCACTTTTGTTACATTCCAGTACTTCTGTTGTTTCTAATACTGCCTGTTTGTTTTAACTAATACAGTAATTCTTAATCTACTTGGTTTATAAATCAGTGGACATAACCATAGGAAAAGCAGCTGATTTGGTAATAATTGGAAGATAAATGTGTTGTATATCTCTTAGTAACATGAAGCCTTTCATTTTGTAAAGCTCTGTAAAGCTTCTATTTATATTTGAGTATTAAGCACATGGGTAGTAAATAATAGCACCATAGAATAGTTAATGTTGAAAGGGACCTTTAAATATTATCTCTGGAGGCCTCAGAGGTTACCTACTCAAACTTCCTGCTCAAATCATGTTGTTTGATTTGGAAGTAAGTGATACTTAAATCAAGTGTTGTGGGGTTTTAATACTATATTCTTTCCATTTGAATTGACAGGTAAAATACTGTTATCTGGAACCTGTGTTTGTACTTGTAAACTTACTTACAGGAGGCATTTCTTGATCTCTTAAATTTCTGCTGTTATATGTGTTACCATGTAGGAAGTACTTTACTATCTAATGTCTTGAATTCGGATCTGCTAGTGTTTAAAAAATGTATGGATAAGGGAAAGGGAAAGCTGGTTGACATTTGGCAGTGCCATCAATTAAATAAATAAATTCTACTTGTACTCATACAGTTTGTCCACAGCCAAAGGTGGATGATCAAGCTGTGAATAACCAGCAATACAATGAACGATATTAATACTACACAAGAAATTTGGAGCACACATTAAATTCTTTTATGTATGTACTGTTTTAAAGTATTCAGGTAGTTTTTTCTTCTGTAAATCAAATTTTCATTCTTAGCAGTGCCTGTTAATGAAGTTGCCATTTTCCTTACTCAGCAATGAAGAGGCTGATATTAACTTAAAAGCTACTAGTTACACTCAGTTGGGAAAATAAAATAACATTTTATTTTTATTAAATGTCTGTTCATGTTGACTGAGATATTAACTGTCTGAAGATGTGGGCACCGTCTGGTTGCTAGACCACTTTGTGTAGGTCCTTGTGTAAATACTTTTCCATGCACGCCTTCTGGAAAATAGGAGAATGTAGAAATTGGGTATTGAAACCTGTTAAAATCTACTCCTTGTGAGTGTTGCTTGAAGTCTGGACTGCCAAAGGATACTGTGTTCTTCACTCTGACTTCCAAATCCACACCACTGCTGAACACACGGAATGTTTAGTAATGACAGAGAATGCACATTGTCTTTGGTTGTTACTGTTCCATTAATGAAAAAAGTTGGGACCTAGTAGTATGTAATACAAAGGATCAGACAAACCAAAATAAAGTGCATTCAGCACTACTTGAAGTAGTTTATAGGATAAGTTAACAGCTTGATTTGTTTAAATGTAAAAATTAAATTTGCCAAAACCAGTCATGCTTCACATCTTTAAAGTGTAAGTTGCTTATCTTCAGGTCTTCAATTTGTAGAAGGTTTTACCAATTTTGTCTGCATACACAGGTACATTTGAGTAACTTTCTTTATTACAACATTTAAAATGCAGTATTGCTCAGGGATGGTTATTATAGCTGTATTTTTATTTGTCAGCTATATAATTGCTCTAAGTGTTTTAAGTTGCCTTGTAATCTGAATTAAAATTACTATTTGCTACATGATTTTTAAAATTCATTCTTCTGAACATCTTAATAAACTTTGTACAAAAATGATCAATAGTTGTTCAATATTTAATTGTTTAACCATCTAATTACACTTTCTTGGAGACTTCCACCCCATCTCATTGCTTTTTCTGTAAAATAGATGTTCATGTAGATTTTAAATACCGTACTTGACTCAGGGTATCTTTGTCTTTCATTCCCCTTCACCTGGGTTTACTGAAGGTGTAATAACACTCTGTTCACCTCTGGAGAGCTGTTTGCCTTCAGACTACTTTGATGTCTTTCTGAGAATCCCAGGTAGAAATGCTCATTGTACAAAGTCTTTCAGTAACAGATCTGAGTATCCAACACAATACTCATTCACTTATGTGCTCAAAAGGAAGTAGTGGCAAATCTGGTAAGAATATAAAACAATGCTTGTTTTAATTGTTGCAACCTGACACAATGCTGATGCCACTTCTGTGAACTCCTTGCTTTTGTTATTTTCCTTACCACCAAGTAAAGAATTTAGGGCAAAGGAGTAGAAAGAGATAGCATAATAATTTCCTTAAAAAATATAAAAATGAGGCAATTGAAATCCTCACCTCTACAAAAGCTTGAGTGTATTCTCTTGGTACAGACCACCATAAGTGTCTTCTGTATCCATTTACATGATTTCATTTCAGGATGAGAATGTGTACCAGCACCAAAGAGCTTTCTATTACAGGTGACAAGGAATGCTCTTGGATAATTTGAAGTAAAATAGTCCATGCAATGAAGATTATTTATCACAGTTACCCATAGAAGCTCTGTAAAATGGAAACATCTTCCTTAGTTATTCTTTAAAGGTTACGTTATATGAGATAGAAGTAGGGTTTGGCAATCCCACAATGTCATTTCTGATAACAATGGATGTAGCTGTGAGCTAGGGGTGGCCTGAATGACTGGTTATGCTTTTGATTTAACAGGCCAGACAGAAACATAGGGCTCTTTTCCTGTTAAGTGCATTTCTCAAAAGGAAAATTTGCAGATGGCTTAAAATACCTGTTTCTTGAGAACAGGACAAAATGAAGAAAGGACAGGAACTGCTTCTTTATGTTTACCTAAATAGGTGATTGTCCAGAATGCAGTCATTCCACCTTTCTGCCTTTTTGTTTTTCTTCCCTGTTCTTTAGGAGGCTTGTGAACCCCAGACACTTATATGTAAGCTCAAAAGTGTCCTTTGTTATATGAGAAACCCCCCTCTACTTCTCTTCTGGCTTCAGAAGAGAAAAAGCTTAAAATGACTTTGCCAGAGGAAGTGGAGTAAAATAGATGCTGTATTTTCAATATATCTTTTTTTTTAAATTGTAGTTGAACTAGTATCTTAATTTCATGCAAGGTGTGGGTCACTCACTGTAAAAGCCAATGTTTTGGGTAATGAATATGCAAGCAACAGGTACAGAGCAAAGATGTAAGACACTCTTGGCCAGAACAAGAACCAGTCTATCTTGGTGTTTGGCCTCCAAGCTATGCTTAGCATCCAAATACCTAAAGTGAAGAGAATTAATTTTAAGTAGAAAAGGGTCAATATAAATATTGGGAAAATTAATATATAAGAAGGGGACTAAATTCTGCAGAAGGTTTTGCTACTTTGAGGTCAGTAGTTGCTTCTCCAGCTAGCAATTCCTATAGTCCTGTGTTGTCAGAATGGGACTTTCTAAAAAAAACAAGGTAAATTACCACTTTTGAAAGGTCTAGAGAATTCCTGAAAAACGAGGTTCTGTCCTACCAGTGAAGGTGCCGATTGCTCAGAAGAAGACGGCCTGTGGAGGCCAGAGTGTGAAGAACGTGTGTCATCCCTCTGCCTGCCCTGCGGAGGAGCTCCATCAGCAGCTGCTGGCTGTCGGGCTGCCGGGCAGGCTCCGGCTTCACCAGCTCCCAGGTTCTGGCCGTTCCTCGGCTTTCCAGCCGCCGGGCCGGGGGTTTTGTCAACACACGGTGCCTTTTGCATTTTCCTGCCCAGGGAATGTGTTACACCGCACGGGTCTCCAAACACGGACCATGTCACCAAAGGCAGCCGGGCAGAGCTGGCTCCGAGCTAACCTTCGTCCGAGTGACTTCTCCTCCCCCTGGTCCGGAGCCCAGCTGTTGTCAGTGTCGGGGAAGAATGTCCCGCAGAAACCACAGCAGCCTCCCCCGGGCCGGCGGTCCCGCTCCGCCCCCGCCGCGATGGGGGACGGGCCAGCAGCGCCCTCGGGGCTCCCCGGGAAAAGCGGAGCCGCCTGCTTGGAGCACCTGGCCGGCGGCGTGGGACATGGAGCAGGCCGCCGGGTGCCCCGCGGTGGGCGGCAGCTACCCGCAGAAAAACGCCGAGATCCTCAGCAGCCAGTACGGCATCAACCTCTTCCTGGCCGGGCTGCTGCTCACCTTCGCCTGGGCTGTGCACGCCGTGGGCATCAGCAAGAGCCACCTGCTCTCCTACCTCATCACGCTGATGCTCATCCAGCTGCTGTGGATGCTGTGGTACCTCTGCAGGAGCTGCACGCAGAGAAGGCTCATCCGGGACAAGGACACACACGCCGGAGCCCGCTGGCTGAAGTGTAAGTACGGGCGGATGGCACGGAGTGGTACCGCACAAGGGACATCTGTGCCATCACCTGTGTCTGCTGCCTCTTTGTTGCCTCTCCATTCCTACCGGGAGGCATCCTGGTATTTGCAAACTGAATGAACATGCAGTGCAGTCTAAAGTAAATATATGCATAAGCTGAACATACTAGAAGATTGTATTGGGAAGCTGTTTGTTAAACATCCTTACTTTCCAACTACCCTTTGTAGTGCTGAAAGCTCCTACACCTTTCTTACTTACCAGGCTGGTTTGGTGAACTTGAAAAATAAAATATGGCTAGTGGAAGAGGCAGTTTTGTTGCTGTCTTGCAGCTGTTTTAGAGGAATTATCACCTTTTCCAGATGGTATAAGGCAATTTACTTTATGGTAGTACCAGTCAGAAAGGTTTTGAAGCTCTGTCTATACCAACATGTATCAGAGATTCCTGTTTATATGTGTACAGTGATGCTTTTGAAACATCTAGAGTTAGACAGAAGAAGACAAAATCCCTGACCAGATCAGTTTGTAATCAGCACATAAAGCAGTTAAACAAGGAATCTAAACTAAGCATTTGCTTGCAGAAAAAGTATACAAGTTTGCAAGGGTAATGGTGGGGTGTGCTGGCCCTTATCTGCAGTCAGCTGTGCACCAGAGTGAGGATACAAAGGTAATTGAGAGAAGGTGTTTGGGCAGCACATCACAGAATTGTGGTGACAGGAATCTGTGTTTTCAGGTACCAAGGAAAAGGAGCAGCCTACATCAGTGCTTGTGCAATAATAGGCAATCCCAGTTTTACCAGCCTCTTCCAGTCTCAGCACTGTGAATGATAGATTGGAAACTATTTAAGTGGAATGTTATGACAGATTTCCCCTAAAATGTTTTCTGCTTACTAGCAATGAGACAACAGCTAATTTTCACAGCAGCTAATTAAACATCTAAATGAAAATTCCAAGAACACCTGACAGTGTCAGGAATTTACCTGATTGTTTTGAAAAGTAAGGTTGTGCTGTGGAAATGTAGTTCTCAATCTCAGTGCTTGTGTGTCATTTACTTTCTTCACAACAGTTAACATTTGTGTTTGAATCGCTGACAGAAAACCTGTTTTTTTTAATGTCTTATGTATAGCCATGGTCTGTCCTTCCTGAAATGTATGGAGTTCACATGCCAGCTGTTACATTGTTCCTCTTGATTATTTATTATTTTTCAAGGAAATGTTAATCTCTCAAGCATTTTTCATTTATTAGCTTATGTGGCTTACAATCTCCTGAAATTCATGCAAGGCTTAATATGATCCTACCTTGGGCCAAGCTGAGCTTTTGTTACTCAGAGGGTAGCTTTCCCCTCCTAAAAATGGAATAAATGCTGCCTAGCATGGGTAAGTACAGCAGGATCCCCCACCCTCTTTTTTTTGGCGCCGCATTCACAGCATTTCATTTGTCCTACAGAATATAAGGAGTCACAGAAACTTAGAAATAAGATCCTAGATTGAACTACTGGGTTACCATATCCATTTCTTTTACCAGCACAGGATGGCTCTTTGTACTGGCTTCTCAAGTGCTGTGGGTTCCATGGCTTCTCTTAGGCTGCAATTCAACAAATTTGCCCTTAGGGAATGACCTACACTTTCCTATTCTTGGGAGTTTCTTGTAGCTACAACAAGGCTGTACAACTCCTTTATCCTCTATTGGTAAAAGAAAACTGATTTGAGCTAAGGAAAAACTCAGGTGGCAATTCCTCTGCCAAGATCCCCTATGCCCTCCTCTTTATCATGCTTTTGTCATAGAAGTCTTTTACCTGAAAGATCAAAAGTCCAAAAAGGAAAGGGGAGGAAGGAGTGGGACAGACATATTTTGTTTGGGTTTTTCCACTGAAAGCTTTCTGCAGTTTTTTTACTAGCTCTATCAGCTACTTTTGAAGAACATCTCTTTGCTGTATTTGTGAGAGCAAATGTCCTTGTATGAAACAGTATAAAATGAGTGTATTTTCATGAATCCTTTCAAACTGTGAATATCACTTTAGTAAAAGTGGTGGCAGTTGCCTGCTTAGACCATTTTGCTCTGACAAATGTTGAAATGGAATGATTTAACAAAAACCTCCTATAACTGACTCCTTGTACGTGTTTAGCAACACTAGAAGGACAGATGATCAGTTTGCAAGAGCTGCTCACAGGAAGGTTTCCTCGAGCCTTTCTGCACAAAGGTGCCAATTGTGTAAACTCTTGAGCTTGGTTCTCCTCCCACCTGCGTGGTTGACCAAGAAGCACTCTTGGAGTCTGAATGTGGAAAAGTTTGTGGCAGAGCTGTGTCTTTAATAAAACACAGTTATCCTGACCCAAATTACCACAGGGAACCTTAGGAAGTCTTTCCTTGATTATTCCAAATGTTATTCCCCTAAGTATTCTCTCCTGCTAGAAAAAGCTCTCTGACCATTTTTTTGGGAAAGTGCAGTGAAGTGAGCCAGAGAAGTCAAAATGAAAATCAGTTGGCTTTATTTTAAAGTCAACAAATGGCTTTATTTTATCACGCTCTTTAGCAGCACAGTTTCTGTTTAAAGTATTGACAACTGGTCCACTTAAAAGCTCTTGACAGACTTCGACTTGTATCTTTTTACTGCCTGCATTGAATTGCCAATTATTTGAACAATATTTTAAAGTGGGACTGGTGTTTTTGCAACTGTATCATTATGTTTTTCTGATCTTCTTGATGGTAACTAGCAAGAAATGAGCCACCACTTAGCAATATTGAAAATCCTATTAGTGATCCCTTAAAACACAAAGGTTTCAAAGAATGATTGGAAGGAAAAAATAATGAACCAGTGCTCAACAGCAATAATTTCACATTTCTTACAATTTTAAATGAAAATTACTAAGTGGTGGTATTATCTTCCTTGAAATTACTAGTGTCCTTTTAGTATTAGTACGTACTACTGAAGTTTCTATCACAAAAAGTTGTCAGAAAACCTATTAACATACCATATGCATGGCCATTATTGTTGTGCTTTAATTTTTGACTAAGAAAATTAGTACAATAATTCTCTCTTGAAGCCTATAAATAAGCATGTTGGACACTTTGTATACACTTGTAGTGTGGCCACCTGGGTGATTGCAGAAATCTCTAAATACCATTTGAATAAATGAAAAAATCTAAAATTAAGAGTCATATAAAGTCTTCTAATCCTTGGAGGTCAGTAGTCTATAAACTTTATACTTCAGAAGATAGCTTTTGCCTTCTTACTGAAACAATCATAACACATGTGAAATGGACTCATTTCAGACAAATAGGATGTTTCCTGCCTACTTTGTAAATAAATCATAAATCACAAAATCAATCTTAAGATAATTCAGGTGGGAAGAGACTTCTGAAGTTCATCAAGTCTATCTTGCTCAGAGCGTGCCTACTTAGGCAGAGTGATTTATAATCAGTTATATTTATAATTATATCATCAGAACTAGAAATTCTAATTTATTTCATAATTAACATTCTTTAGATAAAGCAAGAAACATACCATTTGATCTCAAGAGTGGCCTATAAATTTGTATTTTATGATACCATTTAGTTTCATACACAATAAAAATGGCACCTCTATTTAAAAACATGGGCTCCAGTCCTGTTACATGTGTCAGAATACAAATTAGCTGACCTAAGAAGCATACATTTAAAAAAATTCTATGGGATCATACACATGTATGAAGTCCAGACCTGAGGTTTTAGATTTTGCAATATATAGGCAGAAGTTTTGAGCTCTGGGTAGAAATTACACTCAACCAGTAATTTTACAGTGTTTTTATTATAGAGACATTATAAAGCAGAAGCATAAAATCCTGTTGGAATTCATGCCCTTGTGATTGAAAAGGTTTCTGAAGTCTGTTTTTGTTTCATTTTAAATAGTCAATGAAAAAACAAAATTACAGTGTGTTTATATAATTTCTACTTAATTTTTATCAATGCAACTTCGAGAATAAAGGTATTAATTAAATAAATTTTTAATTTAGTGTTACTTTTTTAATACCACATGTCAAGTGGAACACATGGTACTTACATGCAAGTTATAGGTTGAACTAGAACTTATAGGGCGTGGCTCCATATAAAAGATAAATACTAATCCAAGTCAATACTGGTGATGTTATTTACTCTGTGAGGAATTGCAAAGAAAGATTAAGTTAGTGATGCTGGTTTATATCATGAGGTCTGGTTAAGGTCCATGCATAAATTTTTATCTAGTCTTCATTCAAATAAGTCCAAATTAAATCCAGTGAAAACTTGCTTGAAAAAAGCTTTAATAAAGGAAAAAAACCCCCATCCATGCCCCCAAAAAATCCCTCAAAACAAACCAAAACCAAGGTTTGGTTCAGTAATCTTGTAGCCAATTATACTTTGTCGTACAGGTACAAACCCAGTAATAACAGCAACAAAAAAATGAACAGAGGGAAATGTATTTCAGAGTTCTTTAAGGTATAGAGTAATATGTTAGGATATTTTCGTGTGTGTGTGAAATACAGATGCTGAAATTAAATCTTTGGTTCTTTATCAGGAGAACAAACCATACAGCTCGTTGTGGTTGTGGTCTCTGAGTTGCAGTGTGACCCCCCAGCCATGGGGAGGGCACACCAAGTGATTGTGTTACTGCCCACTGTGCAGGGGTTGGGCTGGGGGCTGTGAGGTGATTGTTCAGCTCCCAGGAGTGCCCGGTTTGCTGTGGGGCTGCTGAGGGCAGGAATTCCTGCTCTCCATGGCTGTTTCAGTGCCACTGTCACCTGGGAGCCTGTCCTGCCCAGAGCTGGGCACTCTGTTGGGGCTGGATGTCCTGGGCAGGGCAGGGCTGGCAACTCCTCCCTGACCATGCAGGGGCTGCCCGTGGTGACCCTGCTTCATGTACTGGGCAGAGGCTCTCACAAATTAGAGGCACTTATTTCATAGAGTCAGTTATCTTCTTGAGCATTGTTCCGCTCTTATTTCCCTAAACAAGAACACAGATATTGGTCAGCTTTCATTCCCCTAAATAGGTTTTTGTATATTTTATAAATAGTCTCTAGACACTATAACTATACATTAAATTTTCTAATATCTTTTTCATTCGTAGGTGGGATTACATTATTTGCAGTGATTACTTTAATTCTGGATTCCTTTAAAATTGGATATTATATTGATTTTTCAAACTGTTTATCACCAACTGAAGGCATTTTTCCTGTTACACATGCTGTCCACACCATCTTACAGGTAAAAGTCACTGATTGCACTTTTATATTAATCTTTGTTTCTTTTCAAAAATATATTTTATCTTGTCATCAGTGGACTTAACACTAATTTGATTTCTAAGCATATCACAGAGTACTTTTGAGTACTAAAGTCTTGTGTGTGTATAGTAAATTCAAAGTTTGCAACCTGAAGTTGCTTAGCCATAAAATTCATGGGTTTCAAACATGGGTGTGAAAAAAAATAATAAAAAAATATTCTCCTGCAGTTGAAGTTATGTGTCCTTTTTGTTTGGTTGAAGTTACATACAGAATTTTCATGCTGAAATGAGTATTTTGGCTAAAGACAATTCCCTTGCTTATGTATGTAGGACTTGCCACACAAGTTCAATTCCATCTGTCTAACCTGATGCTCCTCTGTGGTTAGAGGTGTAGGCTGGATAAGTTAAAGGGGACAAAACCCTTCCTAGCTGGTTCTAAAATACTTGCACAGCTTTCCTGTAAAAATGAACTTGGATTTTTCTTCTAGAAGCACTTGCTTGTTCTTATCAGTGGCTGCCCAGTAGCAAACATAGTCAGGGACTCCTGTGAAATATTCCACCTGTTTGTTATAAGGCTTTGGGTCTAGAGTGTGTGGTGGCACTCCATAGCTGTTTGGTTCTCACATTAGCTCCTCTGAACCCCTGCCAGCAGGTTTGTAGAGAAGAAGGAAGAAAAATCCACTCAGATGAAATATTCAATCATAGCCAGGCACTTTTATGAATTTTCCAAGGGATTTATGTCATTCAGAAAGAAAAGAAATGTTTTCCTAGCAGTTGTGATTGAACAACCTACATTTTTCTGCTTTCTTCGACAGTAAAAAAAAAAAAGCAAAACAAAAAACAAACAAACAAACAACCAAACCCTGAAATTTAAACAGTTACTCTCAGCCCATCTATGTTTTTCTCTGAACTTCTGAGTTGGTTGAAGTAATCTTAGTTTTACATTCTTGTAAAATCCACTCTCCATGTCCTGCAACTTCATTCCTTCATCTCTGAAAAACAAATCAATGAAATTAAGCTCTTCTGTATGCTGATCTGAACACAGCATTCTTCACTGCAGCCAGTGACCCAGAGCTGACAAGGTTTCCAGCCACCATGAACTGGAGTGTGGAAGAACGATGAATAAAAATGCTGAACAAAGTCAATAAGAATTCTAATTTAAATTTTACATCACCCAGTGTCATTGAATTTATCATCTACAGAGTTTAAAATAATGAACACTTGAATGTTAGCCTGAGAAATCAAAGAAAAAGTTAAATTTAAAAAGTAATGAACCACATACCTCTTACCTAAGACAAATCTTCTTGTGTCTTTGAAACAGTGAATGAAATCACTGCAGAAAACATCCCTAATATGTGTCATCTAAAAACCAAAGAATTTGTTTTCTAGTGGATATGTATCAGATTCTGTTGTCATTTACTCAAAGTGAGGCCTCCTGATACATGTCATGAAATGAATATATACATTCTGCACTCATGTATGAGCTAACATGTACCTGCCCTCCCAGGGCAGGCTGTGCATTATGTTTTTCTGCAGGCAGAAGTATTCTGAGTATTCTGTGAGCCAAACTGGATTTTATGTTATTTCTATACTGAGTTTTCCTATTTCTTCCCACTATCCTGTGTCTGAACAGATCATCAAAACTTATGTTTTTATAAGTTTTAAAGAATGGTTTCAAGTCTGCTGTCAGATTTTACTGCATTTATCCCAGGATGGTAAATTGAATATGGCATTAGAGACTAAGGTAATTTCGATTTTATTTCAGTTGAAGCCCACATGAAATATTTTTATCTTTACATCTGGGATTTTATGGTGGCCACTCCTCTCATTGATAAATGCTTCATTAGAGGAATTGTTACTGCTGGGTAGCAGAGTTGAGCCATAAAAAGCTGCATTTGTCTAGCTTTGCTTGCCTCAGAAATAGTGACTGTGAAGGCATCCTGCAGTAATGGATGTTGTGGGAAAATGGACTTCCAGTTTACTCTGGTTGCTGAAGAAGAACCCAAAGTTTTTATCACTTTTCAGACCATTTCTTTAGTACCAAACCAGGCAGGTTTCTAAGAGAAATCTTGGGACTCTTTCTCTCCTGATAGTTTACCTAGTGATGAGTTCAGTATCCTAGGAACTATTGAGCTGTTAATGTCACCCTAATATCCCTGAGGGACATTGGTATAGTTCTTCTTGAACCTATCCACACTTGGTTTTGTTTCAGTGGCAGTCTTTTTCTGAGGTCTCCATTATGCTGTCACAGAGAGTTCTAATTTTATTCCTCTTTGCCTTGACTTGCTAACTTATTATTGTTATCTCTCTCTTTTGTTTCTTGTTGAAGTTTTCTGCACTATCCTTGAGTGCAGCTGCTGTGTTTTTAATGGGGTTGTCTCTCATGCAGTTAGTACAAACTTTTCTCATGCTTCCTGGGAATTTGTTGTTTTATTAGTCAAGTCTGGCATCCTTTCATCAATCTCTTTCCCTCCATAGAATTTAATATATTTCATAAATTATTCAAACTTTGCATCACCATGCCCTGCAGCAATCATACCTCTATCCACAACCTTTATTTTGTTTGTCATTGAAATAAAATCTCTTCAGATACAGAAGGAAAATGTGTTTTAGTGAGTGATACTTAGACTTTCTGCTGTTAAGCCATTGATTTTTCATGTAAGAAATATCAGGATTTGTGTAAATATCACATTAAATCATGAGCTCTTTCACATGTGTGAAGATGGAGCTGCCTCAATTTGAATCATCAGAAGTTTTAACCATTTGAATGTCTATCTACAGATGCATATTCCTTTCTGAGTGTTACACATGTGCATTAGTGTAACAATATTTCTTTGTATTTCTTCTATTTAGGTGTATTTTCTGTGGTGTCATGCAAAGGATGTTATCCAGTCTTTCAAAACACTTGAAAGGTAAAGAGGATCTGATCCTCATCTGCATGTTAATAGGTTTAGGTCTATACAGTGCTTTAACACCAAAGTTTTATTGTATGAGAGACAGTGAAAATATAGAGGATGATTCTCTTCTGGATTGCATTAAGTAGAAAGAAACAGAACAGTTGAAATAACTCCATTTACCCTTATTTAACCTGCCCTGATATTTTGTAACACAAAATAGTGTCAGAATACAAGTATTTTTCTCATGAGAGAGGAAAATGGTATCTTATCTTATTGTGGTATCAATATTTGATATCACAGAGAGGAAGGATCATATATGTGTTTCAAGACTATGCACTATGTTTTATTTATTTACCTACTGAAAGGGAACTTGTATCAGCAACCTGCAGTCAATGTACTGTAACTGAGGTATTTGATATTGATTTTATGGAAGGCACCTTTTTAAAACTAGGTCTTAAAGTCATAAATAGTTTGGTTTGGAAGAAACCTTTAAAAGCCATTTAGTCCAATCCCTCTGCAATAAGCAGGGACACCTTTAATTAGATCAGGTTGCTCAGAGGTCCATCCAACCTGACCTTGAATGTTTCCAGCCCATATTGGTGCTGGGGCTTGCCCTGACCCAGGTGCAGGACCTTGCACTTGGCATTTTTGAGCCTCATAAGGTTCTCATAGGGCCACTTCTTGAGCTCATCCAGGTCCTTCTGGCATCCCATCCCTCAGGCATGTCAACCACACCTCCCAGCTGTGCTGGATGTAGCTGTGCACATGCACTTGGAAACACAGCCTCCCTGGTGGTATCCTGGTACCAAATCAGATCCAATGTGTTTTCTACTTTTGTGAGAAGGTGGATTAATGTATATTAATCTGTCTGTACATAGGACATAGATAAGCAAACATGGTAATTTTTAAAGTACTTATTTGAAGTTATCAATGATCTGACCAGTTTCTATAGGAGGTAAAATAAATTTGCTCAGGAACATCATCTGTGGTGAAGGTTCCCCATTAGTTCTGCTCTCCTGGGTAAGTGTTGAAACCCCATGCTCAGGAAGAGAGTGATTACAAAAGGCTGTGCAATGTCAGCTGGTGCTATCAGCTCTGTTTATAAGTAGATTTTAAAAAATTCTAACTGCAAATTTATCACTGAGAACAGTGTTGTAATTAAGAACTGTTTCTTGGTGAAGAAACATAAACAGCCTCAGGTGCAGGAGATCACCTGGCATTGGTAGGTGAAAGGATTTGTCTAGGAAAGAGATAGATACATGATCTCCTATTAAAAAGGGAACTGCTTGGCAACAGAGGACAATGTTTTTTCTGGATTTTATTAGGAAGTTCAGAACCATTAATACACTTCTTTCTCCAATGCCATTCTGTTTCACCAAGTTGAAGTGACTTGTCAGAGGCCAGGAGCCTCAAAAATTCATGGAGACCTACCCACATTTGTACTTTGAATGGAATAAAGCCCTCTGATAGCTTCAGCTCTCTCCAGAAGATAAAAATGCATGGGCAAGAAGTTGAAGATGATGGTGGTATCTGTGAAGAAAGATCAGACAGAGAATATGAAGAAGCACTGCAGAAGGCTGTGAAATATGGTTTGCAAACAAATAATCCTGTTCAGATTGTTCAACCACTAACATTAAGCTTGTCCAGCCCAAAGAATAAAACCCATCACATAAGAGAGCATAAGAAACAATAAAAGCATTCTATTAATAGTTTAATGCATTAGGCCATTTAATAGATTGCATTTCTGTAAGGTTTTGGAAGACTGATTTAAGTGACTGCAGAACATCTTTAGAGATTGGTGATGATTTTTCAACTCTCCCCTTGCACTGACAAATAAATAGTGCCATATAGCTTGTACACAGAAAGTTAATCCATTTAATTTCATTTCACGTATTTAATGAGATACAGTCTGTGAGGATTCCTGCAATAATCACTTTGTTTTGTAGGTTTGGTGTCATCCATTCTGTTTTCACAAATCTGCTCCTGTGGACAAATGGCGTATTAACAGAGTCAAAACATCAATTGAATGAACATAAGGAAAGACTAATCACACTTGGTTTTGGGAACATAACTATAGGTAAGCAAAAGGCTTGGTGCATTGTGAAATTCCTGCTCTAGCACACTCATACAAAACAATGTCACTGTAGGATTTAGCTAAGTCATTCATGATTATGTCAGCATAGTCATTCTGGGGCACATGGTAATTAGCTGATACTGAAATGTTATATGATCATTATCATGTATGTGAACAAGGCAGTAATTTTCTTCCAAGTTCCAAACAGATTTTTTGAGAACATTTCTTTTCAGGAATAGCATCACTGAGGAACACCACTAAGGAACCACTTTATTACTAAATCACAGTAATGCATTAACATAGCAGTGTTAAAAAAAAGTTTACTACTTACGAAGTTATTTGTAAAAAACCAAATATGGATAATCTTGCAAATCTCTCCCAGGAGAGTGATTGCATGTAGCCTGTGGTCCTACAGGATTCTGTGGGATGGCTCAAAAGAATATAAGCTATCCATTAGTGCTGTTTTACAAGACAAAGACTTTGCTCTGGGTGTTTTTTTTACTAATGAATAATTTTCTCCATTGGCAAGATTGTGCAAGTTGTAGTCAGCAAATATTTAGGGTAAGGAGGATATAAAGAAAAAAGTTCTTCACTGTGAGGGTGGTAAGACACTGGGACAAGTTACTCTGAGAAGCTGTGGATGCTCCATCCCTGGAAATGTTCAAGGAAATGTTCATGGGGCTTTGAGCAACCTGGTCTGGTGGAAGGCTCCCTGCCCACAGCAGGAGGGGGAGTTTGAAATAGATGATCTTTAAGGTCCCTTCCAACCCAGGCCATTCTATGACAACTGCTGGGGATGCCTTCTGCTTTCAAACCCCAGTGAAGCACGGGGAAGCCTTTTCTTAGGTGGGTAACTGGGTGTTGTTTGACTGAAGTCTTACCTTTTCTGTTTCAATATTTATGTTTTATTTATTCACTTAAACAAGGAACCTTGATAATGCACTTAACTGATCTCTCCTTCTCCTTTAGTTCTAGATGATCATGCACCTCAATGCAACTGCACAACAACAACTCTCTGCTCAATATTTTCTCAGGGAATATATTACCTATATCCCTTTAATATAGAGTACCACATCCTGGCATCCACGATGCTCTATGTCCTGTGGAAGAACATTGGGCGGAAAGTTGAGCACCACCAGCAAACCAAGACTCCATTCAAATTCCATGGCATAACTGTTGGAATGATTTTTGGACTAATCGTGTTAACTAGCACAATAGGCATAGTTGTTGTGTATTTAATTCAGATTGGAGGCTCAAAAATCAAGAGTGAGTTAGCACTCACAATGTTTTACTTGCACGCTATCTTCGTGTTGGCTCTCATGTGCACGGCTGGAATTGTCGCCCTTCTCATCTACAGACTGGAGGATAGATCACTGGATAATTCCAAGAACCCTGCTCGAAAACTGGATGCAGAGCTGCTGGTGGGCACAGCTGCAGGGTCCTGGCTGCTCTCCTGGGGCTCAATCCTTGCCATTATCTGTGCCCAAGGTCATCCCAAATACACATGGTATAACCTGCCCTACTCTGTTCTGGTGATTATCGAGAAATACATTCAGAACCTCTTTATCATTGAATCCATCCACCGTGAGCAGGAGAAGGTGAATGAGGACATTAAAACTCTTCGAATAGTGACCATATCTCGGGGGAGCACCTTGTCCCTCAGCCCCTTGTACAAAGAGATTTACAACGGCAGAGCTGCTCGTGACAGCAGTGACATACCCTGTCTGTTTAAAGGCAGCATCTGTGGGAGAGAAAACGATGCTGCTGGTGTTGCTAGAGAAGAAACAAGTCAGGACAATAGTTTGGTCATGCACTCAGCCTCAGATTTCTCATTTTACAGCAGAAACTCAGTTGCTAACAACAAGAGGAGAATTTTGAAGAACATCGCTGCATTTTTATTCCTCTGCAACCTTTCGGTAAGACATTTTGAATGTAGTTCACAAGTTAATACCCAAAAGCTTCCCATCCTTTCAAGTCTGATAAGTACATTAAAATTGCATCGTTCTATAGTTTTTAGGCAGAATATTTTACTTCTGGAAGAAGTGAATATGCTTTTGGGGAACAAAGTTTATTTAAATGAGGAACATGGGAAGTTCCTTTAAGTAACTGTCCAAAACCTGTAGCAACAGCAGAAGCAGAAACCCTCTTCCACCAGTGTGCCCCCGTAGCAACAGGGAGGGATTTCTTAGGGACTCCTGAAACCAGTGTGCAGCACGGTGAGTCACAGTCATTAAGGGCTATTGACTTGTAGGGCTGGTGATTAATACTGGCCTCACGTTCTTTCCCTGCAGCTGTGGATACCACCGGCGTTCGGGTGCCGCCCGGAGTATGACAATGGACTGGAAGAAATAGTTTTTGGCTTTGAACCCTGGATAATTGTTGTGAACCTTGCGATGCCTTTTTCTATTTTCTATCGGATGCATTCAGCTGCCTCGCTCTTTGAGGTCAATTGTAAAACATAGATCATATACGGTCCCTCAGTGAACAATTGATTGAATAATTAATTACATAAATAACAGTTGAGAGAGTGGATGAATGGATGAGTGAATGCAGCAGCTGCCCAATAAATAGAAGATTCAATAATTTTTTTTAAAGAAGGGACAATAGCTAATAGCATGTAAATTTTTTTTCTTTCCACATGTTTTGTTATATATGTGGTGTTATTGTATAAATACACTTTTCAGAATCATATTAGTGTTAATATGATTAACTCTACATAGTAAAGTTAATTCAATCTCATTAATCTTTGTTTTGGTCAACTGGGATTTGTTCTCTATACAATTTGTATGGCTTTGTTTTCATTCATTGTGACTTGTGAAAGGAGTTTACAAAAAATTCTGTATGGCTTAGAACAGAAAATCCCAGAAAGATCTTCTCCTGAATCACAGAGATATTAGGAAAACTCCAAGTCTTAATTCATAGCTTTGGGGTTTTTTTTGTAGTAAAATTAAAATAATTTTCAAATATTAATGTTAATGTACTAAAATATTTGCTAGAAAATTGGGACGTGGGAATTAGTTTAAATTTCCTTATTACAGATGAAAATCAATATAGAATTATTATTTTGTGGATAGATATAGATAGTAAGAAATCCAGGTGAGTAATATGTATGATTAGATATAATGCTGTATATAATTTTTTTCTGATAAAATATATTTCTATTCATTTTCTTGTATTTACTCTATGCCATAACTGAGAAATAAAATTATTCCTTTTACTAAATTCTTTATTCAAGTATCCTTGAAATGTTTTGAAAGCAAAAAATCTAGTCCTATAGCTCATATTAAGTATATGTGTTCCAGTGCCAGAATGGTATGTATTCCCTGCACAATTTTTTAATGAGCTGCTAATTTCATTGTAGATCAGTCTCCTGGTTGGAAAATAATCATAGGTTTTCATACAGAGATGCTGTAAAGCAAAGCTGAAGCCTTTAGAAACCTGGAGGGCCTTTGGCCAAGAGTTTTATAAGTGTGGTTTAAAAGATGTTAGAACATATTCTCAAAACGCTTTCATATTTCGTTGCTTGAATTCTCAGAGAAAGCAGTGAAATGTTGGGTGTCTGAATATTCTTAAAGTCTTCACCTGCAAGAACAAAAGACTGGAGCAGTAACCAGGATACTGGAGCTACAGATCAATTAATTACTGGATAACCCTTGCTAAATTGTTGATCAGCTAGTCCTAAGTCTGGGGGGTCAAGGGCTGAAAAATTTCTGCTACTGGTTCCTGAAAGTTGTAAACTTATCACCACCATCATCCCGAGAGCAGGAACATTTCTATGTGGGAGAGGTTTGCTTCTGAGATAGGAAATTTCAGCAGCTGAGTCTCATGCAGCTGGAAAAAAAAATGTTGGCTTTGTACCACTAGATGGCAAGCACAGACCATTCGGTAAATTACCTGCTTGCTTTGGGTTGCTTCAGGAATTGCTTCACATCATAATTAATCTTCAGTTCTGTTTTGTGGTATGCATAGCCATAACTTGCTTAGGAATTTCTACTACCTTCTTTGCCTGTTGCAGAGCCCAGATCAGGTAAAGAAGTGTCAGTGAAGTCTCAGGTGAAGTCTGAATTAGATGAAGCATCAGGAGACTGAGCAAAGCAGTCTTCTGCAAAGCAATTTCAGTTGTTTGGTTTTAAGTGTTTTTTAGAAGAGACACTATTGTACATTGCTGTAATCTCTGTCTATCCCTAGGGCTGCTTGTCATGCTTTTTTATAACATCTTTATTGGCTTTTCTATTCATTCTTAGACAACATTTATCTTTCTTATTCAACTCAGTAGCTTGATCTCACCCAGTTCCATGTAAATACCAGCTCTCACCACTCAGCTGTCTCTCTACAATTTGAGTAAATAGGGCCTTCCAGATAATGAAATGAAGATTGTATCTTCCTTCCAAAGCAATAATTGATCTTTCATCCTGCACAAACTCTACAGCTAATTCCAGCATCATAAAAAAAAAATTAATTTCACTTGGTAGGGGCAAAAATTCCATTTCAACCTTCAAGTGCTCATAAAAATGGCTAGAGGAAGTCTGTTTCTTCTTTCTCTGCTCCTGTGGGATGGGTCCCAGTCATTCTTTAGCTAGAACTTGTGTTCTTTAACTGATTTCCAATAGTTGTGTTCAGCCAAAGCAGAGCTAGCTCAAAATCCCTAAGGCCAAGAAGTGGCCATATGCTCTATTACAAACATGTAGCACACATCTGGGAGTTTCAAAAATAAATAGCATCCTTATTTAGTTATATTTCATTTGCAATTACTTAGCCCTTTCTGCTTCTTCACATTATGATTGAAATAATTTCATTTGCCCACAATATGAAATTGCTTTTGAGCGCTGAAATTGAAGTTTATTCAGAAAAGTGAATTAAGGTAGAACTCTGGCAGTAAGCAAATGCTTTAAACATGCTAATGGGCAAATTCTATTCCAAGCTGCACTGATGAAATCCTGCTGATTGAAATGGTTCTGTTTCAGGACCAGAGACTTGATTTTGACCTGACATGCTTAAGAGGTTTTCACAACAGGACTTCTCTCAAAAAATATTGTTTCATCCAAATACAGACTGTTTTATGGAAGCAGCTCTTAGCTTAACTACTCTCGGAGCAATAGTGAGTCATGAAGTTCTGAATATTTGAGAATACGCATTTTCAAGAAATATTGATTTTTGAATCAGGAAAAATAGAAGCATGCATTTTTAAGAAGAATAGATTTTTGGACAAGGAAGAATACTTAGATTAACTTGGTTAATATAGTGTGACCTCTAGCTCTCTGCTCAATGCTAAACCTGGGCTTTCTCCAACAACTGTTTTCTAATTGTTTTTCTCTAGTATATGTTGACAATACTGATTTATGACAGGTTTGAAAAGATAATAAATAGCACAAAACTACCCTATTTCTGCCTACCTATCTGCTGGAGCATGCGACAGGAGGCATGAGAGCCTGCTTACCCAGGAGACAGGTCTAACAGCTGCTCATTGATATTCTCCTGAGGTGCTCCAATTTAATATTACTTTTAAAGAGACCTTTCTAAAAGGGAATTCCTTTAGTGAAATGCATTTGATATGCTAAAGATTCAAAATTTTTACTGCATAATCTTAACCAGAAAATTATTTTCTGATTTTCATCTTTTTGTTAGGCTCTTCCACTCCTTCCTTTTCTTCATTGAATAATTTTATCTATTCAATAATTCATGCTTTGATCCCACTTAGACTCATATGTGTACAGAATTAAAGGCTGCTAAGGTGCAAAAAGAGCAGTACAATCCTCAATTTACCTGAAGAGTCAAACTTGCATGACCACAGATTTCCAAGTGTTTTTTTGTGTCAATGACACTGAGATAGAAGAAAATGGAAGAGTCATGGTTGAGGCCTTCTAAAAGAAGTTAATTCCTTTTACTATTTATCAATACTTTGAATTTCTTCTTTTAATCATGCAAAAATGAATGTCCATTTTGATAATTTTGGAAATATTTGTGTGTTGTACTGTCCGCTTCTCTTTCATAGACTTTGAGTGGACTATATAAGAGCAGAGAAATAGATGGCTCTGGAGAACAGCAGAGAGGGAAATTACCCAAGTAATGTAAGTGCATTTTTCTTATCACTAGCTTAAATAATTCATTCACCTTCACCAGAAATCCATGAGATAAAAAAGATTCCCAAACTTCAGATTTTAATAATGTGATAATTTTTATTTTCCCCACCTTGGCCTAATTAGACATGATGTGTGTACAGATGGCTCATTGGATCACTTATTCCCTGGGAACTCTTGTCCCCAAGCATTTGGCCTCATTCTATGCATGCATGAATAAAATGAGATCTGGATTTAAACAGAATTGAAGCAGATGCAATTGTTAAGGAGAACTTCAAATAAGAGGTTTGGCTCTATTAGTTTCTAAAGGATCAATTTTATGTTGAAGTCGATGATACTTTAATGTCAGTAGTCAATGGTTAGATTTTTTTTTTTAGTTTGTTGTTTTTTTGGTTTTGTTTCTTTAATTAGGAGGTGTGTCATGTCCCATAATGTTAATTTGGCTGACATTTAAAGCAAAACTTATAGTTCTATATGGCATGCCTCCTGTGTTCCACTATTACTGTTCTTCACCTAAAAGAGAACTGAATTTCATCTTTAAAATAGGATCTTTGCTAAAATCTTTACCAACCTATTTTTTATTTTCTTGACAGAAGTAAATGGATCACAATTTATGCCTAAGTACAAATAAAGATGGATGCAGTAGGTAGAAATTTTTGAAAGAACAGGGGTTGCAGGAAAACCAGCTGCTATCTCTCTACTTCATTTGTAACAAAGCAGCGGGTGTTTTATGTTTAGTTTCCAATAAATCTTTGCTTGAATGTCACTGGAATTAAAAGCCATATTGTGAAAACCACGCATAGAATCATTAATTCTGGTGAACTACATCAGCATTTTAATTTGAGTGAGGAACAGCTCCACATGTGCTGATTTTGGCTGGGATAGAGTTAATTTTCTCAGAGCAGCAAGTGTGGGGCTGTGCTTGGGATTCATGCTGGAAACAGAGCTCAGGGATATTTCAGCTATTGCTGAGCAGCCCTTCCACAGAGCCAAGGCCTTTCCTGTCCAGCATCCCACCCCAGCAGAGAGGAGGCTGGGGGTGCACAAGGGGCTGGGAGGGGACACAGCCAGGACAGCTGACCCAGGGATATCCCACACCAAATCCCACACCCTATGGCTTCGTGCTGAGCATAAATCTGATGGAAGAAGAAGGAAGCAGTGAGGGAGGGGGCACACATATTGACTGATGGCATTTGTCTTCCCAAGTCTCTGTTATGTGATGGATCCCCGCTTTCCTGGGAATGGCTGAACACCTGCCTGCCCACGGGAAGTGGGGAATTAATTACTGGTTTCACTTTGCTTGCTCACATGCCTTTTGCATTATTACCTGTTAAATTGTCTTTTTCTCAACCCACAGATTTTCCTACCTTTACTGTTCTGATTCTCTCCTGCATCCCACTCTGAGGGAGGGAGTGAGTGGCTGGCCAGGATTTTAAATGATACCATAACTTCTTTATTCTAATTTATTGTGCTATCAAATATTTTCCAGGCTTATCTGAAGATTAGAATGCTTTTAAGAATGAACAGATAAAATTAATATACCTAAGGCTAAGTCCACACTTTGTGTCTGGTTCCAACGTGAGTCCATAATTTTCTGAATTTAGTTAGAATTTAGAATTTCACTTCTAGCAGGCAATGGCTTTTGTAGGAAGCTAGCAACAATGCAGTAAGCAACAGCTTTGTAACAACATCTTAATGGTGGCTGGTTCCATGAACCCCCTTCCTTGTCCCTCCTGCTGCTCCTCTCCCAGGTACAAGAAGCATGCCTGCCGTGCTCCCCAGGTAGGGATTTCCACCACTGCCTGCTTGATTCTAATAGTTTAATTACCAAGAAATAAATTTAATAGATGTATCACTAGTCAAACAGACTTTTGAAAGTGTCCTCGAGTCCTTTCCATGCATCAGAATGTCTTCACTCCAAACCTTTATTTTTTTTGTTCTCCATTTTGGAAAACCTTTCCAATCCAATAAGAGTCAAGAACCCAAAATTCACTATATCAAGAAGAGCTGGCTGTGCCTGCACTTGCAAACTTTGTTCCACTGCAGCAATACATTCACCTTGTGCTGAATTTGGGGTATTTTCCTTGATTTATTTGAGCATATGCTTTTCAACCTGTATGTTCCCCCCTTTGATTTGCAGTGCACCAGCCAGGAGAATGGGGAGGTCCTAAAGGCATTACAGGGATGGCTGACACTCTCTGCACTTGAAACTCCTTTGACCCTCATTACATGTGTTGGAGAAGAAACCAGAAGGATTCTAAATGAGCATGTTATTTCAAGTACTGCTTAAGGAAGGGGAAATGCAGAAATAAGTAAAAGTTGCAGTTTATTGCTGTTTATCTCAAAGTTGCTCATCCTTACCACTAATGTTTAAAAATTTGAAGCTGGAATTCTTTCTCCAAATAAATCCTGAACTACAAAATCTAATGCTGGTCTTCCACAACTCTAAAATGTACAGATTAAAAACCCTATCAGCTCTAACTGTTGGCACACTTGTAAAATTACCTGGCTTTGCAATTTTCTGTGTAGCATTTGCAACAGGCTCTTCTGCAAGGATACAGCTGTCCCACATTGCCAGTGAAACAGATGAGGTTTGGGTGTCCTGCTTCCCAGCCCCATTCCCTGCCCCATTCCCTGTCCCATTTCCTGTCCCATTCCATGTCCTGCTTCCCAGCCCCATTCCCTTCCATGCAGCAGCTGCCATCTGGGAGGAGGGGAGCCCAAGGATGAGTCACTGTCTGACCCTATGAGACATCATCTGTGTTCCTTGAGAGGCAGACACTCAGCTGCTGACTTCTGTTTGCTGAGCCCCATCTTTTCTATCATGTTAACAATCTTCACAATAGTGTCTGATTTCATTGCTGAAATTACTGTTTGGTTCCATGAGGGATTTGGTTTTCCTACCCATTTTGTGAAAGATAATCTCATGCTATGTTAATGGACAGGGTAAAATCCTAGGATAAACGATGCTGTTGGTAAAAGTTCCAATAAAAATTATTTAACTAAAAAAGCCTATATTTTACATGTTCAATATAAAATTCATAGATCCTCCTAATGTATGGTAGGTTAGAAGAACAGAGAAGTCAGAACACTGAAATTTGTATTCAAATTACTCCACAGGGCCTATTGTTGCACTGTTGAAGTTGGATACAGAATTACAGCAGCTTCTTGGGGAATTAAGCCCACCTGATTTTTATTTACAGTTTGATAGTACAGTTGGCAAAAGATAAAATAAAAATCTTGAAGTGTTCAGTATTAGAAAGTTAAAATCACCTTTTTCATCTTGATTATTTTCTCAGGACAGCTCTTCCCCTTGGATAGGGCCATGCACACACAGAGAATACAAATAAAATTCCCAAATTGTAAAAAACAGGGGTTTCCCTCTTTTTATTTTTCTTCTTTCAAATGTTACTGATCTTTAGCAGTTTTTAATCATGTGAGCTCTTGCTTTATTAGAAAAAATGACACTGTTTTAAATTCATGTTTATAAATTACTAAAAAGAAAAGATAATATTTTATAAGACAAAAGCCCCCAAATTAACAAAGACAATACAGTAGGAATCATATTTACAAAAATGCTGTTCCCTTTGATCTTGGCCTTGGCTTGCATGCATCTTTTATCTCTAACCATAGGTTTAAATGAAGTCAAGCTTGGTATGAATTTAAAAAAAAAAATAAAACTGTGGAAATGTCTTCTGTTTGCATCAGATTTTTCATGATTTCCCTGAGTGATCCATGGGTGATGTAGGAACCATGTCACACTCATTACAGATCCTGTTACATATTGCTTATCATGTCAACAAAAACCTAAACAGGATTTAAGGCCAGTGGGGGTAACTGTAGCCATTCAAAATTACCTTTCCCACAACATGGGCTACAGAGCACTCTTTGGTACCCCTGGAGTGAAGACAGAGCTGAGGGATGAGCTGGGGCACAGCCTCTGAGAAATGCATTCAGCCTTGGCTTTCAGATTGCAAATGAGGGCAAATCTATTACAATCCAAAACCAATTGCTTCAGCCATTAATCATCCTTACTGTTAAAAATGAATACCCCACCTCTACCCTGATTTCTCATAGATTCAGTTTTTAGCCTCTGAAATTTTTCTAATTTTGCCTAAAATATTAAAAGCCATCTGTTACAGAAAAGTTTTTCCCTTGTCAGATATCACCAGCTGGTTCTAACCCTCCTGTTGCCCTCTCCTCAACTGAGGAAGTTTCCCAGACATAATTCCTGTAATGCATTTCTGATCATTTTTCAATTGCTCATGTTTATTTTTGTTTGAAACATGAACAGCAGAACCCAACCCAGTCTGCACGGATTTTTCTGTACTCCATGAAGTGGTGATACCAGTTATCTCCCTCCTTCCTCAGTACCCTCACATGGCTGTATATACACCTGCACCTGTGCAATAAAAAAAAGCATCAGTGTCCGTGAATAAAAGCAACTGACCTTAAGCCTGGGTTCAGCCATGCTCCTAAATACAGCTCCACTTGAGCATCCTTCTATGTTTAAGCCTCTACCACTCCCTCTTCTTCTCTGGTTTAGAGAGAAGTAATGGGAGGTTTTTGATGGGATGCTTTTATAGCCTAAACCTCAGCGGTACACCTGTGTCTCTGTGTTTTAATTTCCTTTCAGCATTAATTATTTTCCTATCTCTTTACACCAAGTGTCTCTCAAATGAGAGAATGTGTGAATTTATGCATGTTGATGATTTTTAAATAAATATTATTAGGCAGAACAATGGGTATTTGTATTTTGAAGTGGAGATAGAAAATGTGGCAATGAAGAGAAAGAGCTAGTAAAACATACATTTCTAAAATCAGGAACTGAAAAATTTGTTTTTTGCTCAGAATCATTGCAATAGCAGTTAAATTCCATTACTTCCAATCTGCCAGCTGTGAGAGAGAACTGCAATTTTAACAGGTGAATAAAAAAAAAAGAAAAATGAGGCAAAGCTCTGAAGGAAAAGCACAAAAGACATTAAAAAGATGATTTCAGGATGAAGAAAAACCCCACCCCAGATCTCTCAGCAAGTGACAGCTGTGGGTTTAATGGACTATTCTTAAAATGAGATTTATATGCAAACTGCCTACAGAAAGTTAAAAAAGGATGCTAATAACCTATAAATGCAAAAGGCTTTTATCTCAGGCTCAAAAAATTTTGATGGCAGTGGATGGAATGTTATAACAAACGTCCCCATTAAATGATTGTTTCTCTGACCTGATGCCATTATGAATGATCCCATAAAATCACAAAGCAGTTGTCCTGTTGCTCCTTCCTGCACCACTTCTTCCCAACTCACTGAGTCTGTCAGCATGGGGGTCTTAGTCTCACGTGCCACCCCATCACAAATTAGGATTTCTTTCTACTACCACTGAAAATATTCTTGATCTCCTAATGCATTCCTTTGCCTTGAAAGAAAGTTTTGAATATGCATGCATGAAATGGATCAGCATTGGAGACCCTGCCACTGATGCACCCATTGACAGCTGCACCTTTGGGCGACAAATCTTCGCCCAGCTCAAAGCTGGATCTTTATCCACAGGGAGCTTTGGGGAACAACATCAGTTCACACCAGCTGGAAACCAAGAATGATTGCTAAAGATTAAATACGTGGGAAAGGATATTACATCCTCTAAATTCTGTGTTGCAGGATTCAGACAGCCAAATACAACTCTTGGCCAAAAAATGGGATATTTTTGAAGGTCTTCCACTTTGGGTCCACCTATTGCAGACAGTAAAGAACAAAGCATAGCAAAACTTTATTCTTTAGACATCTGACAAGTGTGCTGTTATAATTTTTGTTTCAATGAGTTAAGGCATCTTTCCCATCTGCTTGCACCTCCTCTGTGCCTGACTCCAGCACAGCCGGCAGAGCTGGCAGGAGATAACACACACCTGCACCTCTGATTTGTACCAAGCTACCAGTGTGGGCAAGGGGCTGCTGAGTTGTGAGCAGGCTATGTTTTACTGGGCTACTTTTGCTATTGAGACAGATACCTACACGTGTGTTTATTTAAATAGCTCATGCTTACTGGCAGCACATGTGTAAACACACGTGTAAATACACAGACACCACATTACAAGCAAATGCACACTCCTCTACATTGCTGAAGCAATGAATATAAGCTAAACAAACAACTGGATCATTGATTTTTGGAATAAAATGTCCCCATTAACTACATTAAAAAATATCCCCATGACAAGCAGCTCCAATGGGCATGTGCACAAATACTTGTGCAATCTGCTTCTTCGTTTAGAGAAATTGTAGGAGGCATTGCTTAGGAAAGCAGAGTTTGTGCAAGCAACACATTGCCTCAGCACCAGAGCTTTAGTCACACTGTTTAGAATTCAGTGGTGACAAAAGCTAAATTCTTCCTCCGATATTAAATATAACTCTGCTTAAATGTAGAAAAGTAGCGCCAATTTCTTAAGCGAGAGCTAAAGTGAAGCTTCACTTTTCTTGTGACAATTTTATAAAATTACCTAAAAGGTTTCAGAATTAGATTTATTTTTTTCCTTTTCCCTCTGTATTTAGTAACTCTAGCATTTAATCTTTCTTCATGTCACTGCAGATCCAGCAAGGTGTAGTGATTCTTGTCCTTCCCAATCTGCCTGGAGAAGCAGCTGGAAGGCCTCTGGAGAGTGTCAGTCCTTTAGCCCTTTCAGTGCCAAAACCCAGGCTGCTGAGTCAAGAATAGGCTTGATCTCTGGCAACTGCTTTGAAAAGAAATTAAGTTTTAGGGGAACTAAACCAATTGTATTTCCAATAAAAATAACTAAGACACGTTCTCCGAAGAAACTCAAGCATGACATTAGCACACGGTGAGTCCAAGAGCATTAACACCTGTAATGCTCACGGTCATAGTCTGTTTCTAGTTGTGCTGGAGCTCTACGAGAGAGTGATCATCTAGAGCTGAAGAGAGAGAACCGATTTCTCTCGGCTTTCTGCCGCAATACTTAGCATCAGCGAAACCACGAAAAAGACGGAGCGCACTCAATTTCCATCCCTGTAGAGACTCCGCCGCCGCTGCCACAACCGCACCTTCAGCCCTTTCGCTGCCGACGAAGAGACGCGAGCTGTGTCCGTGCCCGTCCTGACAGTCCTCTGCCCGGTGCTGGGGTCATTTCCCGCTCCCGCGCGGACCGCCCTGCTCTTGTGCCCACGTCCGCGACGAGAGCCGGCGAGGTAGTCCGGCACGCGGACAGCCCTCTGCCCTCGGGCATCTCGCGGTTTCATCCCTTCCCTCCTCCCCCCTCATCCCTTCCTCTTCCTTCTTCCTCCCTTGCCATCCGCTCCACTTCTCCTACGCCTTCCCGTGCCTTCCACTCGTCTCGAACCCCTGCCCTCTCCCTCACCTTCCCTTCCCCTTCCTTCCTTCCCTTCCTCCCTTCCCTTCCCTTCCTTCCTTCCTTCCCTTCCTTCCCTTCCCTCCTCCCTTCCCTTCCTCCTTCCCTTCCCTTCCCTTCCCTTCCCGTCCCGTCCCGTCCCGTCCCCGGCCAGCTGCGGTGCCCGGACGGGGCGTCCCTGGCGGCGGAGCATGCTCACAGGGCGGCGGGGGCGGGCGGGCCGGCCCGGGCGGCGAGGATCGGGCGGGCAGCCCCGGTGGGAGCGCCGCTCCGCCGCGCTGGGAGCCCGGGCGGGCACGGGGCGAGCGGAGCCGCCAGCCCGGGCGGCAGGCACCGGGAACGGCGGGGGCGTGGAGCGAACCCAGAAGGAGTGTGCCGCGGGCAGGGTGCGCGCTGAGCCGCGGAGCCTGGCAAGAGAGGAGCGCGCTGAGCCGCGGAGCGGGAGCGCAAGCGAGAGGACGCGAGGCGGGAACCCAAAGCGGGTCCGCGGGACAGAGACCCGAGCAGGAGGACGCGCTGAACCGCGGAGCTGGAACCCCTGGAAGGAGCCGCGGGGCGGAGACCTCGAGCAGGGGGATCCGCACTGAGCCGCGGGGCGGGGATCCTGAGCAGAGAGAGGTACTCGCACTGAGCCGCGGGGCGGGGATCCTATCCTGAGCGGAGGTGCTCGCACTGAGCCGCGGGGCGGGGACCCCAGGCGGGGTTCCTGGAGCCGGGAGAGGGACCCCGGCGGAGCTGGCGCCGCGGTAGTGGCGAGGCGCGGAGCCCGGAGCGCGCTGAGCGGCCGAGCGGGGCCGTCCGGCGGGGGTGGCGGTGGGGCGGGGGGGCAGCGGCCCCATGGGGCCGGGCGGCGGGGCGGCGCTGGCTGCTCGGCGCATCCCGGCCGGAGCCGCCCCGCCGCCGGCGGGAGCCGCCAGCGATGCTGCGGGGTGGCCGGAGCCCACTGCCCCCGGCGACGGGGCCCCCCGGCGAGGCGCGGGGCACGGCGGGTTCCCCCGGGGCGGCGCAGGTGGCGGCGGGCAGCCTGCTGGCGCTGCTCATCCTCTGGACTCTCTTCGGGAACGTGCTCGTGTGCGCGGCCATCGTCCGCTACCGGCACCTGCGGAGCAAGGTTACCAACATCTTCATCGTGTCCCTGGCTGTCTCGGACCTACTGGTGGCCCTGCTCGTCATGCCCTGGAAGGCGGTGGCAGAGGTGGCTGGGTACTGGCCCTTTGGGGCTTTCTGCAACGTCTGGGTGGCCTTTGACATCATGTGCTCCACGGCCTCCATCCTGAACCTGTGCGTGATCAGCGTGGACAGGTACTGGGCTATCTCCAGCCCTTTCCGCTACGAGAGGAAGATGACCCAGCGCTTGGCTCTGGTGATGATCAGCGTGGCATGGGCGCTGTCTGTGCTCATCTCCTTCATCCCTGTCCAGCTCAACTGGCACAAAGGTGGGGATGTTGTTGCTGCTGCTGATATTGAAGATGGATTTGGCACTGCCTGGGCAGCAGCAGGTGCTGTCACCACCTGGGCAGAAGATATGAGTACCACATGGGCGGCATTAGCGGCAGTGAGACCCTCTGATGGGACCTCTGGCAGCAATGATACCCTCACTGGACCATCGGAGAGCTGTGACTCTAGCCTCAACAGGACTTATGCTATTTCCTCCTCCTTGATCAGTTTTTATATCCCGGTGGCTATCATGATAGTCACCTACACCCGAATCTACCGCATTGCCCAGGTGCAGATTCGTCGTATCTCTTCCTTGGAGAGGGCAGCCGAGCATGCACAGAGCTGCCGGAGCAGCCACGTTGACTGCCACCATCACACAAGCCTCAAGTCCTCCATCAGGAAAGAAACCAAGGTGTTAAAGACGCTCTCTGTCATCATGGGTGTCTTTGTGTGTTGCTGGTTGCCATTCTTCATCCTGAACTGCATGGTTCCCTTCTGCGAGAGCCCACCCAGCGACCCCCACGCCGGCCTGCCCTGCGTCAGTGAGACCACCTTTAATATCTTTGTCTGGTTTGGTTGGGCTAACTCTTCTCTTAACCCCATCATCTATGCCTTCAATGCTGACTTTAGAAAGGTTTTCTCCAACCTCCTGGGATGTGGTCAGTTTTGCACTGGTACTGCAGTGGAGACTGTTAATATAAGCAATGAGCTTATCTCTTACAACCAGGACACCCTTTACCATAAGGAGATAGTGACTGCTTATGTTAACATGATCCCAAATGTGGTTGACTGTGAGGAGCATCGCGGGGACCCTTTTGATAGGATGTCCCAGATCTCCCCTGACCATGAGGTTGCCACTGACTCTGCCTGTGAGCTGGACTGTGAGGGGGAGATTTCGCTAGGCAAGATAACACCTTTCACTCCAAATGGTTTACATTAAATTGTGTCCTGGTCTGGTCAGTTCTTCTTGCAATATAAAAGAAAATATTAGCACTGACTGGAAACACCTGCTTGATGATGTGCTGTAGCTTGGTCAGTCAGTTTATGCTAAATTCACTTCTGAGGGTAGTACTTTGCAGGGTGTAGACACTGTCATACAGGGCCTGGCGGCACAAACTGAAATCAGCACTTCCCCAGGCTGAGGGCAGACCAGGCAGTCCTGGTGATTAGCTGTGGTGAGGTATTGTGGTATAATTGCAGTCAGTTCATGTTTATAATGTGTTTGCAAATGAAAGGTGCCATTGTCACTGCTAAGTATTATGACTTCTAAAATCAGGGAAAGATGTGGCTGGCATAGACATTAAATTAAAAAAAAATTCTGGGCTATTGGTTTATTCAGATCTTATGTTTCTTTTCCTCCATTTTTTTGTTTGTTTAGTTTTTTTTTTTTTTTTTTAAGATAGAGATAGTGAGGTGGTGATTTGGATGATTATTTAAATGCGTGTTTCTGCCAAAACAGTTTATGTGAAATCCTTGTGCTCCTAGGCGGCGTTGTTGCCTATGATATCCTCTGTTCCTGGATGAATAAATAAAAGTTATATTGATCAAGGGTTTATTATCTTTCATTTGTCACCCTGAAAGGTTTTATAACAAGTATTCCAACTAATGTTTCTATATGAATAGTTAGAATTACTAACAGCTTAACCCTATTATTTTAAAAGCAAATATTCTGGATAGAAAATACAGTTTTTGACTAAAAGCAAGGCTCATAGGAATTCTTGACATAGATGCACTTGTTTATGTGGCTCTTACAGCTAGATTTATACCTGTTTTTCTTTAATATTGTGGTGCTATCCCTTTCTGCAGCCAAGAATATCAAGTATACATATGGATAAGCTATTAAAACTTTCCATTTGATTCTGTACTTGAACTTTGTTAAAATGTTATTGATGTAAAGAGTTTGGTGATAGAATTAGGAGCTGGGTGTGTCTAAAAACAATAATTATGGTTGAAAATTATATTAATAATCATAATTTCCCATTGCAGACACTAGAGAACTCATTCACACAGAGAGAAGAAAGCAATTCTGATAATGTATTTTTTTTAGTTACTTATTAACTGGAATTTTAAGGTGCTGTAAGTACAACTATACTAAACATTTTAAAGCAATCTTTAAAACTGAAAAGAGTATTTTAGACTCTGTTTCTATTGAATCACTTACATCAAATGTAATATTAGAAACAGTTGTAAGCTTTCAGCTCAGAAATCAAAACTGATGCTATTTCCAAAACAAGTGATCAAAGGTAGTAAAAGCAATACCAATATTTATTTCAAGTTTTTGCTCACAAAGTGAACAACACTTGGATTAATTTGCCCTTTAAAAATACCTGTGCCATGAGCTGAGCAGATTTAAGTTGAGTGGTAGGTGTAGGTTCTGCAGCCCTCCCCCCTAATGGCCCTGAGCTGGGGCCTCCCCATCCTGTCTAACTGGGGGCTGAAGGCCCCTGTAAGATGTGTGGGGAAAAAGTGGGATCTGCATGGATCAGGGGAAATAATTTAACCAGAACCCTGGGACTTGTGAATGTTATGGGCTTAGTATTGAGCCTGCTTGGAAGTCAAACCCTTCATGCTGGTTTGGGGTTATCTTCCACCCCCTGGGGATATGGGGTGGGAGAAGCACAGGAGGCATGTGATTGAAATCCCTTTGTGGTGGCTCTGCTGCAATCTGGTCTGCAAGCAATGTTTTATGTATTTAGTCTTTGATATTAATTAGTTGTGTCATCTTGGATTACCTTTTCAATTGCTTGTCACTGAAGATTGACATCTACCTGAGCTTTTTTTTTTTTTTTTTTTGCTGCTGATATGAAATCTCAGTGTGATATCCCTTTACAGCTGTCCTTAGGGAAGGGTCTTGTGACTGTGGCTTAGGGAAGCTTGAAAAACTAATCTCATGCTCATAACCAGGTTCAGCCTACTAATGGATTGACACTGAGGGTGAATACATTCTTATGCTAAAGCAATCCTATGTTGTTAGAGTTAACCATAGTTCTAGCCTGCTGCTTAGATAAACTTGCCCAGAATAAAATAATTTTCTCAAATGAAAATGAAGGAAACTGCTTCTGGTGGTGGAGAAATTAATTATCCCAATGAGTAAGATTTTTTTTGCATTTTCTAGTTACTGCTCAGATGTTGAGGCTAGTAGACCATTTTAAGCTGGATTTGTGCAAAAACCAGTGATATCAGATGCAAGAGGTGCAGGCACCTGGTGCTGACTCCAGCTCCCAGGGCAATACCTGTGTTTTATCCAGTTTTTCTGCATTTAATCAGAAGCAGGCTGGGGATATGGGGATGTGAAATCTTGATCTCTCCCTGAGCACCTGTGTGCCAGCAGGCTGTGCAGCCTGGTGCTGCGTGGTTCCCCTGCTCCAGCAGCAGCACAGAGGTGTCCCCCCAGCTGCCCTTGTGTCCTTTCTGCTCCCCAGGGACGCCTGTGTGGCTGTGACAGCTCCCCTGGATCCAGCTCGCTGCAGCTGTGGCTCTGGGGTACACGTGCACAAAATGTTCCTGCATCCCCCAGACCAGAGCTCTGCTCATGGAGGCTTTACCTGCCCGGGTGTCTGGAATCAGTGAGTGGGCTGGCTCTGGGATGCAAGAAGACTTCTCCATCAGTGGGTTTATGTAACAGCTCTGTGCAGAATATTAGAAACAATCCTTAGCTTAGATCTGAAGGAAGGCATTTTTTATTTAGCCAGCCCCTAGATTTTGTGAGCATGGTCAGGGCAGTACAGAGAACTGGCCAAATTGACACTTTCCATTAGTAATTTTCAGTTCATTACTTCATTTGGTAAACTATTTCTGGTGGTGGTTCTATGATAATAGAAATAAGTGTCTTGTAATATGTGTCTGTCAGGGGGTTTCATCTTTCAAAGCCTGGGAGCATCAGAAAGGGAACATTTCTGCTTCAAAAGACACACAGAAGGTACTTTCTTTGCTGGAAGCAGAGCTTGACCTTATAGATCTTAAAAAAAATATTTTCTTAACTCATAGGGACAATTTGTTGCATTTTAATATGCCTTAATTACTTACCACTGACAAAGCTAGAGTATTCAGAATTGTAAGATAAACTTTTAAATGAAATGTGTATCTTGCCTTGAGCTATGAAAAGGGGCAGCCCCTTTTAATGAAAGCATCCCCAAAAGGATTGTTCTAACTTGTTTCCCTCAGATGAAACTGCTGCCCTACTTTTTAATGGTTTCCCTCTTAAGGACTAATACATCTGCTTATACAAGGAGTGAAGTTCACTGGAAGTGCATGTGGGTTTTTACAGTCCTCATATCCCTGTAGTGTCTGTCTAGAACTCCTCTATGCTGATGGTTCTGTGCCTCTTATCTGCCTTTTCTTTCTTTTTGTACCTAAATTTTTTGATTTCATGATACAGTTTGACTTCAACTTAATCTAGTCCTGAGTGGTGGCTGATTTCAAGGTCCCAGATAATTTTCAGTTTCTGTTTTGTATTACTTTTACAAATCTTACCTTGCAATTTGTTAAAGTTTTAAACTACCTCTTAGGCAGCTGGATCTGTGAGTCCTGGATAGCCCCATACCCAAGAAGGGTCAGTGTATTTGTAATTTTTGTGTGTATCTTTGTGTGTAATTACAGATGAGTCATTTTAAGGACTTATGGGAAAGTATCTTAATTTTTAAGAAGCTGGGGCATGGAGAACATGAAAGTTCTGTGTTTCATGTAAAATGTGCAAACATCATATAAACTCCTTCACTCTTCAAACCCTCAAAGAGCTTTTAACAGCTCTGGCTTTTCAATAGATGTTGGGTTGTATAGTGTTGTTTGGTTGGTTTTTTTTTTTTTTTTCCACAAGCTAAAGAAATGTTGGTGTCTTTCTGAGATGTGAACACAAATAAAACACTTTCCAAAGGAAGAAAAAATACTGCAGTAATTTTTGGTAAGTCTGGTACTTTATTGCTTTGCTTTCATTGTATTTTTTACTTTTGCCAACCATATCTGATGCGTGTCTGCAGGGAGGCTCCCGACTGAGAATTTTTGTAACATGTAACAAAAAAGGCTTTAAAATTAGGAAGCTTTCTTGTAGCAATGACACTGAGCACAATCTTACACCATTTAGGAGTCAATCATGTATAAAGTCAGCATTCAAAACTGACAGGACTGGAGGCAGTGTTCAGAACGTGCATCAAACTGGAGGTTTGAGAGGTCACGAGTTCCTCAGCTGTTTCTACGCACCAAAATCACCACTCTTAATAAGGAGGCCATTTTTGTCACTGTCACACAGAAGGCAGGGTACACACCTATGCTTTTGCTAATAATTATGCAGAGATTTCTCTTTCCTCTGAGGCCGTCTTCACTACTGTTTAATTGAATTCATAAGATCTTTAAAAATATGCAGTGCCTATTTAATTCAGCAAAACACCTCAGGGATAGATGTGTGCTTAGGTCACAGAGCAGTGAAATTATTTCTCCTTGCTTCTTATGAAAATTGCCACTGGTATTCTGTGATAGTGGATGAAACCATCTTAAAGTCGGCACACCGAACAAAACATTTCACCTGCTGCAATGCAAAAATATTTTTTTTTACTCAGATGTATTTGTTTGCTTTCAAACATTGGAGGACTTTTCAGACTTCTCAGAAGCTTTATGAAGTCTGTACAGAGAATCTCCACTTTGATCATAGATAAGCAACAGCTATTTTGAGTCTTGTTAACAATATAATGCATTACGTATTTATTGACAGGATTTTACCCTCCAAGTTTATTTTTTTTTAAAGATAAGGGTATACTTATGGTTTAAAAACAATGATGTGCACAAAACAATAAATGAGGATATTTCTGTTAATGGGGCATCAAAGATATGTCTCTTCAGCCTTTTGTTTATTGTTGCAGTGTTATCATTGCAGTTGATGGTAGTGAACAGTAATAGCATTAGGTGTGTCAAGAGTGGAAATAGAAATAATATCATTTGAAGCAGATGATGGATTGTTTTTTTCAGAGAACCTGCTCTCTCTCCCAGGGTAGTTTAGTTTAATGGAAAATTTGCAAGATGATTTTATATTGTTATATGTTGAAATCCATTCTTAGTTGTAAATGGAGATAACAGTCAATAATATTTATAGTAGGCAGTTATTTAAGGAGGATAAATACTTTTATGGACTTAATCTTTATATCATGGCCATCACAGTCACATTTATGAGATTTATAAAATACTATGCAGTAATCATAAAAAATTTAAAATTCCAGTCTGTGAAAAGAATTTCTTCCTATTAATTATTCCCTGCAGTTAACAGCAAATACTTGTTTGTATTGAGAACTGTGCCCTCACTGCTACCAGAAGCTGGAAAGCTCTGAACCTTCTGCTATTAATCTACTGATTCATGGTAGGAGAGAGGTCTGAAAGGAAGGAAAGAAATGGCAAATGGGTTCTGTTCCCATGAAATCAGTGAGGTGTCAGGCAGCTGATGCAGGGGACTGCAGGGAGCCATTCCTGACACACGAGTCTCACCCTCCACCACAGGTGCCTTGCTCCTAAGACAGGTGCTCAAAACCTGCATGTGGTGCTTAGGAAATCTGAATGTTTAAAACAACAGAGATGTTTTTAGGTTGTTAAAGAAAAGAGAAACCACATCTTCTTTTCTGAGGTTATGCTGTGAATGAAGTGGTTTCAAGTGAGATCTGCTTAGCGTGGTCCCTCCGGTGCAGCTGTGCCGGCTGTGGCCTGAACGGATGTGGCTGCGAGAGCTGCTCGGGGCTCTGCTGTCTGAGCTGCACGTAGGTCACAGCTTAGGGACCCAATATTGAGCTGAAGAAATCCAATCCTAAATTCATATAGTTTTTCCAGAGGCCCTGGTAGTTGCGTAGCAGAGATGAGCCTTGACCACAGCTTGAGCTTGGCTACTTATGAGGAATTGAAGAAATCTGGTCTGCAGCTCATCTGATGCAGTTTTGAAAATGTCCCATTAACCAAATATTAACCAGGAAGTTCAGTGTACTTGCTTTTACCCTCTGACCTTGTTTTTCCAATCTGAAAGGTTTTCAGTAAGATTCAAAATTTAAGTTTCTGGCCTTTGGCCTTGACCTTTTGCTTTCTCTGTTGGTTTGATAGAATTCGTCTCCTTTGGTGAGCAGAAGCTCCTGGCATGGAGCTGCTGCTCAGGTACCTTATTGTCACCAGATCTGGAGCTACCTCAAGCTAAACGTAAATTACATTATTTCTCTGCCCAAAGGGAATCTTATAGCTCTTGTTGTCAGTTGTGTTTTTTTCCCAAGCAATCCCTCCTTTCTCAACACAAGATTATTCACCAAAACCATAATTTAGAAGACAAGAGTAAATGGATTTTTTTAAAAGCTCTTGGGGATTTTGCTTGAGAATACAAAGTGAGAATGGATCAGTATTAGACATAGAGGTAATGGAGTTTTTTTCTACAAAAGGTTTAATTTTTTGGCTTTTCTAGAAATAGAGGCTGAATATTTTCATTGTGAAGAGTGTATGCATTTCATTTTTATATACTTGCATGTATAGGTTCTTTTATATATATTAAAAAAACCCAATTCAACCATATTTATAAGGTAATTAAATATATTTTTCTCTCTATAAATGTAAAATGTACAAATTCATCCAGAAGAAGCAAGTCAGATCTTAAAATTTTATTATCTTTCATTACAAGAATAAAATACTAGTACACAGTCTTCCCAGATTAAACATGCCAGTGCAGATTTCTTTCAACTAATTTATATTCAAAGTTGTATAAAGTTTTGCTAATCAATCTTTATCTGTAAGCATTCTGAGCCAACAAGAAAAGAAGTACCACCTCGAGGTCTCTCAACAATGGATATTAAACAAGGCTTTTGTCTTTCTGGATCAGTAAAACAAAGATGCAAACTCCTTCACAGCGTGCAAAGAATTTCTGCTTCATCAGAAGAAAAAATGTTTTGCCTAATTTTCAAACATCCAACTGAGGTAAGACTGTGTCTGAATGTTAAATGGCTTCTTAGGTAGAAAGATTTTCTGAATTAAACAATTACTTTGGTAAGTTAAATAATGCCATTCTCTTAAAAAACAGTGTTTGCAGATAGGGTTTCATAGGTAAAATGAGACATTGAGATATGAGATCTTGCCTTCCAGAAACTTTCTGAAGGTGCCTAATTGAAATCTCAGGTAGAATGGCCCTCAGTATGTCAGTGCTATCATTTCTTTAGTCTGTGCAATTAAGGCGCATGAGGAACATAGTCAAATTGTGGTGCTATATGTTAAATGCATATATTCATTGTGCAGAGCTGATCTGTGGTGACTTGTAACACAATGATACAGAGGTGACTCTTAGTGACTCAAGCCTAAATCTGCCAACGTGTCAGTACAAGGGATGTGGGGGCTCTACTTTCTGACAAATGAAAGTATTAGCAACATTTTTTCAATATAGAGGTACCAAGTTCTGCTATTTTTGCCTGTTGAATAAAGATAGTTTTGTACAGTGATAGGACAGCTGAAATGGGCCTAGGACAGAAAGCTTAACTTCATACATAAATATTTATATATCATGCATCATCTAATAGGAAGATTTTAGTATATAAGGTAGCAATGCTCATGCTGTTTTACATCTTTGCAGAATGTGTCTTCTTTTTTTTTTTTTTAATCTTTTAGCAGCTTCTTTCAGGATATCCAGGTGATGGTAACAATCTGCAGAGCAAACTCCACAAAGTAAATGTTTTGCTTATGTACTGTTTGAAAGAGAGGTGATGATACCTTTACTTGAATATGTTCCTATGCTAGCACAAAGACCTGCACCTCAAATCTGCACTCTTCCTGCATCTGTGCACCCCACAGTAGTGCCTCAGGTTTGAGAAGAGGAGATAATGCCCCTGCTCACCCTTCTGCTCAGCAGGGTGTTGCAGAAGCTTGGTCTGTTTTCAGCAGGATCCCTTAACCACCAGAGTGTGATACACATTGCAAATAACTCTCCTTACTGGATGTTTCTCAGTCAAGCTAAATCAGGTTCTGAGTGTGCTCAGTAAATCAAGTGGGAGCAGTGCAGGAACACCTGGTCTGCAGGTGCCAGAGCTGGTGGGAAGATGTCTCAGCAAAAATGAAGAGCACTGGGGTGTATGTGAAGGCACAGCTTAATGGAGGCAATATTGCCTTAAAAATCATCTGGGTGTGGAAACAAAATTTTTTCAAGATTGTTGTCCTGCCCTTAGGCACCTAAATTCCATGTAAATGAAAATGTAAGAACTTTAATGCCTTCTAGGTTACAGAGGTATTTGCCCAAGAATACCTGTAGGTGTTGCAGATGAATCTGGATCCCATCCAGTCAAGATTTTAAATGCAGCGTAAGTGTGTATGTACAAAGGGAATGATGTTGTAAATTCAGATTGAGTAGGATCATTCCTTCTCACTTGTGAGCATCACCTGGTTCAGCACCTGCTTTAAATTCTCTCACAGTAAGCTGAAGCAAACCACTGCCTCCCACATACTGCAGCACTGAATCATGTACAGGGGTTATTAAAACGCCCTGGAGCAGGATTTTGCAGCACTGGGATGCAAAGGATGCAGCAAAGGATGTAAAATGAGGACCATTCTATGTGATGTGCTCCCCAACTTGAGCTGGCCAAAGAACAGCTTGTGTTACATCAGTGCCTCTTTGCACAGCATTCAGGCTGCCTTGGGGAACCTAAGAGATGCCTTTAACTTCACATTTCTGGGCTGAGAGGTTTATTTTGTGACTCAAAGAGGCACAGCTGACTTCCAGTTGCTTTTTTGAAAGATAGTATGCTTCAGTGCCTTGTGTATAAAAGCAAATGGAATGAACACAGCGATGGCAGCAATACAAACTTTATAACTTTAATCTACTAGGACAGATCATTCAGTGGTGAAGCTGATTTAAAAGGGGTGGCTGCCATTCTAAATTTGTCTCTCCCTCTCCTTCTCCCTCTCCCTTTCCTCTCTTTCCAAGCATATTAGCTGAAGCACTAGAGGCAGTTCTTTAGTATGGGAAGAAATATTTTTTCTACTTTATCTGATATGATTAATTGTTCTGAAAGTGTCAAATAATCTCCTTAGGGGCTGCTAATCAGTGGCTGGAAGAAACGTACCTTCCAGATCTTTCTTTTAGTCAAGATGTCATCTTTCTTCTTTCTGTGCTCCCTTCTTCTTTCCAAGATGACTTCTTTTTGGGAACTCTGCTTTTTTGCACCACCTCTGCTTTCCAGAGCCCCAAGCACCACAGAAGCACATTGCATGAGCAGCCAATTGGTGACTCGTTTACACTTCTTTATTTCTGGAGGATTTGGGATGTAGCCCATTAGTTCAGTCCAGGTTTTATCAAAATTTATCTGTCTGTATTTGTTTCAGTAGCAGGCTTCTGCTTGAGAGTCAAAAGTTTGGATTCAGATACTGGCTCTCCATATCAGTTTTCTGCAGCCTATTGATGTTCAAACTGAATTTTCTTCTTTCAACTTCAACAGCTAGAAAGGATTCTTTGCTAGGAACTATCCTTCACAAATTCATTTTCCTTGTGAAGCAACCCCAGATTCAGAGGAGACTTAATTCTGCATGTCTCATTCTGTGTCCAAGTCAGTAGCTTCCACGTCACATGAGAACACCTCTGTGCATTCTTTCTGGCTGGCAAGCAGTGACAATCTTCAAGGTCCATCAGGGTGGTTTTGCTTAGTATTATATCCCTTTAGGAATCTGTTCTCCTTTGAGAAAAGAGGAGCACACTTTCCTGAGCCCTTGGAGGTCTCATGTGTTGCTTCTCTCAGGTTATGAAGTTCCTGCTGCTCTCATCTATTCAGTGAAGTGACTCTGACTCTCCTGGAGGTGGTGGGACCTGCACTGTGGACTCAAATTGTATCCATCAAGGCTCTGAACAGTGGAAATGTCTTCTCATGTGCCCCTTTTTGCCTTCTCTACAGGATGACCAGCATAGTGTGGCCAGTCGCTGTCTTTGTAAATTAGAATACACACACAAAAAGATAATACAGGGAAGGAGGATGAAATATAAAACAAAGTTAATAGCTACACAAAGACTTAACAATTTGTGGTCCCAGCATCCCATGCTGGCTCTTCATGAGCTGGCTACACCTGTGTGTCTCCTTCTTTCAAGGACAGGCTTGGGGCCAGCTCACACCCAGACTAACTTTGGCAGCAATTCTCTGTCCAGCTCTCCTCTCCCAGTGGGCAGAGCTCAGGGGGCCCTGGTGTAAATAATGTCTTTTGCAAGCTTAGCCCAGCTATGGTTCCCACCTGTTCAGAGGCCCAGCCCAGATCTAAAGTCCTTGATATAAATAGTTGTCTGGTATTCCCATGCCATAACTTCCACTCATTTTTGATTTCCATAACTCAGAGTTAAATGGAAATTGTAATGCTTTTTTACCCTCTTGACTTCTGTGCTGTGCAGTCTATGTTGTGCACACCACTGGCTTAATTTCCTCCCTACTGGTAAGTCTCTGAACTTGATTAGAAGGAAAGATGAGATGTCCAGGCTGACAAACCTACGCTTAAAAAGTTAAAGGGGAAAAAAAATCCCAACAAAAAATATTCTAGGCTTAGCAAGCAGTAATTGGATTGCTTTCTGGCTTCATTTCAGCCTCAGCTGCTTCCTCCCACTCCCACCTCTTAGCCAATAATTCATACAGCAACACAAAATATCTAAGAAGGTGGATTATACAAAATATCTCTGTATTTGGCCTCTGGTTGAAATCCAGACATGGTTAGTGATTGCAGGATCAATGAAGTCCATTGACTGACCTATATAAGATAAATCATTGTACTCCCACAGCATGAAGTTCTTCCTGTAGGGAGACGTGGAGGAAAAGCTCCAAAAAGGGACTTAAATGTCACTTGTCAAACTTTTAATAAGCCCTAACGTGGGTGCGGTGAAGTGTTAGTTTTAACTTCTTCCCAAGTTTAGTAAGTTTATGTCCTGTCTGCCAGTCTGGTATTGAAGGCATTGGAGAATGAGCCAATAATCCTTTCCTGGACTGGGGATGGAGGTTGCTGATGTCTTCAGGAAGATCTTGCACTGAAATCCCAGACAAAAGGAACTTTTGTTACCTTTGCTAAGTTGTGTGCATGGTTTGTCTAACACCTTCAAATAGTGTGACTCAAAATGAAGACATTTCCTTTTCTATATCTGCTCCTTGTTAAATTCTGCTTAAGACGCTGGTGTCTGAGGCATGAAGTTTTATACTCCATCCATGATTTTTATCGCCATTATTTTAAATCCCTAAAAAGCTCTGATATGTTCTCTCTAACCAATATAATAACAGTCCAATTTCTGGGAACAAACCCCTTACTTCTAAAGGTCTAAAGTACTATGCCTCTTTATCTAGTGAAGCAACTTGTGTGTGCTTAAAAGTCTCTGTCACAGAGGATACAAGATATCACCACCTGCTACAAATAGTGCTGTGCTTGTAGCCCTGATGAGCAGTGATTCCTCTACAGTTTTAACTATTGGTGAAGATTTTGTAAATACACAGCTTGGTCTTAAAAGTTCACTACAGTTTCCCTTTCAAATCTGAGGATATCAAACTGAAGAATTAGTTGCTGTCATCAGCTTTTGATTTACTGCCTTTCTGTTTCATCTTATGCTTCCCTATTTCTTATGTCACATGGCAAAAAGACCAAACCCTCCCAGTCTAGTGTATTGTGAGCTTCTGTGCTTGTTAAATGAATGGTTCCAAATTTTCAGTTACACTTTACTATGGAGTTGTTGATGACTCTCATAGTTCTTGTGCAGAAGCTGTGCCCTGCTACAGTTCTGCCTATTTTATGCAAAGTATTTTGTGCACACTGCAGGCCTAATTTGGAGGTGAATTATGGCACTTTTACACCATCTTAATGTGTAATGTGTAATCTCAGTAAAAAGACAGCTGTAAATTTGCAATAGATTACTAGGAATTGTTAGTTGATAATAAAGCTGCAGGAAGAGAAGTAAAACAAACAAAAAAAGAGAAGCAGGGAATGTGGTTCAGACAAAGTCTGACTCACTGATGCAACTCAGAGGCATTGAACAGAGAATTGTCTTCTTTTTCCATGTATTTTCAATCTTAGGGAAGTTTGGAGACTAACTACCTTGTCCTGTGCAGATCTGGGAAAACAAAACACTGAAGTTATTTTTTAAATTGTCCATCTAGGGGGTGAAAGGCTGGATAAAAGAAAACAGCAAGTTGTATTTAACATCCCATACATCATTAACTATTTGAGTCAGTGCTGTGCAGATAACATGCCATTAAAAAACCTTCTTCTGCCAGTGTTCTTGCCCTGCTTGGAGGATTATAGCTGCAGGGTTTAGAGGGAAAAGAAGAAGTGTAAGGCTGAGGAAGGAAATGAAATGTTTTCAATGGCAGAACTGCGTCCATGCTCCCACAAGGCCACGCAGGAGCCCCGTGCTGGGTGTGCCAGTGGCAGCAGCCACACGTGTGTGGCTCCCTGCAAAGGCCACCTGTTGTTTGCCTTCCCACAACTGAAATGTGGAAGACTGTTTATTTCAGTGTTAAAATTTGGAGGTAACTACAACAACAAAAGAGTAAGTGCAGCATCCTTCTCTAGTAGGAGTAACTGACTAGTTTTGTAACTGAGTGGGTTTTTAATTTCCATATCCTTCTTAGGACAGATCTGGTTCTAAAGCTAGTGACAGATGACAAAAGTGAACATGTCATGTATGCACAGATTTGGAGGTGCAGCTGACAGCTGAGATCTGATGAGTCTAGAAGGTCTCTTCCCCATTCCCAACCCAAATCATGATAACTCGGACTCCAAACAAGATATTGAAATGTGAGGATTCAAGTAAAAATATTTCACTCAGGTGCATCTAAAGTAATTAGTATTTTTCCAGTTGATTTTTAAATTTTTAGGAAATTCCATCAGCAGTGTTCTGTTTCCCCTAGCTCTGTTCCTCCCTCACAAAAACCCACAAGTTAAAGACAAGGCTGCTCGGTTGCAGCTGGGTGGGGTGGTCCCAAGCCCAGGGTTCTGTATGAAATGAGAGGGGCTTGCAGAACCCCCCATGCCCCCATCCTCAGGCACAGGCAGCTGGGACTGGGGTGGGCAGGGCAGAGTCTCTTAACCTGAGCTCCTGGGACCTGTTCCATGCTGGTTCTTTGTGGGCCCTGTCACTTTCCTGCTTGTACCACAGTGTATCTAATCTTAGCCCATCATCCTGCCAGAACTGGAAACTTGCCTTAAAAAAAGAAAAAAGAGACTGAGAAAGGGAAGAACTGATGAGTGGTGTCTTTTGCAGGTGGGAAGAGAAAGATGAAGGAAGGCTGATTTAAAAAATTTGCTGTTTGCATGGATGATCTGATGAAATGCAAGTTTTTGAATATGCCCCAAATTTTTAGGTCATTATTATGCCTTTAGTGATGGAGACATTTGTCTGAGTATTACCTTCAATCATGCATTGAGAGATACTTAATGCCAGTGGAATTATCATTATGCTACAAAAAGAAATCTCTATTTCTTTCACCAATTTGACTCACCATTCTGTTAAGCTACATTTGTTCTTATTTAGGAGCTATTTTTCAGGTACCCAATTTCAAGTCCAAGTAAAAAATTATTTTCAAAATTTTCTTTCCAATTCAGATAAAAATGACACAGGCTGACAAAAGAAGACGCATTTCCAGGTAAACTTGTCTTTCTATTTTTACTAATCCCCTGATGATACCATTGTTTTCCCCTTAGCTGTTGGTCACTCTGTAGCCATCATTGTGAGTGAGTTTACTGAACAGCAGAGGAAGTAAAGAACTTGTTTTATTTAGTGCAGTACCAGGGGCAGAGGAGACTGGGTGAGTGAGAGCAGGCTTTGACATCTCGTGCAACCATGCAGCTTCACAGTGAAGTGCAAATAAAGAGTGGACTACACACCTCACACATCTATATTATTTATATCTATATCTGTATAATCTATATCTATATCTACATCTGTCTACACCTATCTATCTATCTATCTGGTAAATCTCACACTGGTTCTAAAAAAAAAAAAAGCAGCAGCCAGGACAGAAAAACTCATCAATTTTTTTTATTCACGTCTACTTTTTCAGGTTTCTACAGATTAAAAAAGTCATGTTCCATGGCAGGATCTTCTGAAAAACTGAAGTGACTGCAGGATGCCACCCTAAAGTTGAGGCTTGCGAATGATCCCAAACATTGGTCATTTTACACGGGTGCCATCACACTGACCTTGGTCCTGGGGCTGCAGGTACAGCTGCTCCTTGGGACAGCAAAGGACTGGCTGAGGCTTGGGGGATCAGGGTTGGTTCTTTTTCTCTTCAGTGTAAATTAGGGATGTGCCCATGGCCAGTGAGGAGGTGAAGGAGGGAGGAAGAGGAGGGAGCAGAGCATGGCCCTCATCTGAACGATTTGCTGTTGGATTGGCATTGCCAGGGGGCTCACTTGCAGGCAAGGAAGAGTATGGAGGAAGACCGGGGGTAAGGCACACTGGAGGGAAGAAACTAAGAAGGAAACTAATCAAGTGAGTAATTGAAAAGTACTGTAATTTTCTTTTGAAGAGAATAAAAGTAAACTCACCCTCTGTGCAATTAGCAAGGAAACACGTTAACAGTTATCACAGCTGTGTGGGAAAGGGAGGTGAACTAGAAAGGTAAAGAGACTAGTGATGAAATTTGATAATTTTTTTTCACCATCCTAGCTTCCCCTAGACTAGAAGGGGATATTTCTGTCTCGTGATTGTCAGGTTTGAGTCATGATCTGAACTGATGAGCTGGCAACACAGCAGTTCCTAGATAGGGCTAGAAAAACACATTTTTTCCCTTTAGTTTGGGGAGATAAAGATCAAGAAGACACCTGGGGCATGTTCCCAGAAGCCTAAGCAATGTTGTGGAAATGTTTGGCGGCTTTCTCCTGCAAAGCTGAAGTTTGAACATCCTGTCTCGCACAAAAGTAAAGCAATAAATCCAGGTCTTTGTGCTGTGCTTTAACCAGATTTCTGTACGCCAGGTGAGAGACAGAGAAGGGAATGAGCTCACAGGAGCTCTTTGACATGTTCCCAGCACATCTCAGTCTCTGGATCCCAAAGCCTGAAAGCTCAGCACCCATCACCCATCCTACAGGTCAGAATTGACGTCCAGGCTTCATTCCAAGAGCATGTATTTAGCACCAGCTCTGGACAACTGTGATCCACATCCTGTGGGTTCTTTGTGTATCCCTTCTGGGGAGTCCTCCCACAGTATGGAATCCAGATACCTGTGGGAACCCAGGAAATTCCTCTGGCTGCCCTGGAGGGCTCAAGACCCTGCCTTTGATTTAACCCTTGTAAAAAACAATTACCAACCTTTATATGAAGGATAGTTTAAGTAGAATGATAGTGAATTCATCATGGGGTGAAAAAGTAGATTTTGGGGTTTTTGGAATGGGGGTTCAGGGGGCAAGATGGAGGAAACTGGGTGTGTGCACCTTTCTCCTTCTTCTTTTTGGCCTCCATCTTCTGCTGTGATGGTGGCACTTTTGGATTGGTTTAGGGTAGAAGCTCACTGTCTAACATAGGTGATAGGTAGATGATAGGTAAGTAGGTAAGGTAAGATTGGAAAGTAATTGTAAATATTGTACATGTAGGTTTTAGTATAAAAAGATAACACCTCCCCAGGAACAGGTAGTGTGCCTCTGAGTGTCTTGCTGAGTGGACCTCGACAGGGCAGGAGAAAGAATTTTATAGATAAGATACAATAAACAACCTTGGGACCAAGAAATTAAGAGCTCTGACTCCTTCTTCGACCACCAGGCTGGGAAAAGAGATTTTCTAACTCTTTTCAGGGCCACTCTGACCAGTGAGAGACCCCGAGAGACACCTGTTCCTTTGTTTCAGACTGGAGTCCAGGCTGCGTTCCCTCACCTGAAGGGACCTTCCATGGCCTTAGACCATAACAGCTCAGGTGTGTCTTCCCTACCTGGATAATTTATACTCAGGTGCTGGCCATTAGAAAATCTTTCTATGATGCAAATTTTGTGTTTGGGATTTTTGATGTTCAGAATAAAGCAAGCCATGGCTAAGAGGTGTGGAATTGTTGCTGAATTTATTCTTAATTTCTGGTCTAGACCTACTCTCTTTTAGTTTGAAGCCATTAAAATGCCCCTGCAGTACAGGCTGCTCTGCCAAGAATGGAGAAAACATAAGTTCATGACTCACCAGGTAGGCCTGCTCCATAACAGGCAATTGACAGAAGACATATACCTCATAAATGGGTTTTACAAAATATGTTTTACAAAATACCACTTGGATGTGTACAACTGCATGGATTTTCAGCTTGGACTTGTGGAGATGCTAAAACAAGAGTTCACTAGACTCCTGGTTGTGCACGTTTTGCTGGCCTTCCCTGTATCACAGGGTTTTTTATGTATTTGGGAAAAGAGTGCATCTGTGTATCTAGTTGTCATCATGTCATTCACTCACTTGCTCTGGAGCTGTTCTCATCCATGTCAAGCTTTCTTTAGTGAAGCTGTCTGGAAATTCTTTGTCCTTGGTCTCTTGCTCACTGCTGTGTCTGCAGGAGGAGGGGCTGTCCCTCAGCCTGACTTCTCCAGCTTGGGCAGCCACCCTAACCTGCAGGGAACCTTCATGGGATGGTTCCTCTAATTTAGGATAAAATAAAAATGTGCTAGTTCACAATGCTTCCACCTCATCAGCACGAAGCATCAACTATAGCAACAGCGCTGCATTGCTAATGAACTTTGGGGAAGATGTTTTTTTTGAGCTATTTACTTTGAAAGGCACAGTGGCTCTTTGAAAGCTGCTGACATTTTGAAATGTTAACTATGGCTGCAATGGAAGATAGATTAGTAAGCGAAGGCAAAAATGCCCAGAGGGCTGGTAAACTATATTTATTACATAGTTCTAGTAACAAATTTTTACCTGTTAGCTTGTTTTAGGATGTTACAGATAACTTCCTATATTCTTCCACATTTTGTTCTTTTGGGTTTCTTGTGCAAGACAAAGTGCATTCCCGCTGTACACAGACAAACTGATTGGTGCTGTGTTGCATTTCTGTTTTAAAGCTGTCTTTGTTTCTGCCCAAAATATGTTTTACTTTACTACACCTGAGCAGTAATGTAACCTCCCCCAGGAGTGCAAACGTACCTTTCTAGAAAAGTTGATTTTTCTTTACCAGGGTGTTGAAATCAAAGCAGGAAATGTTCTTGGAAAGGTTATCATTCCATGTCATAGCTTTCAGAAATATATGAATGTAATAATTTGATTGAGGGCTTGAGAAGAAACCACATCTTACAAGATGTAGAAAACTTCACTGTCACCAGACAGTACCTTCAGCTGGTGATAGTTTGCTTTTAAGTCTGTTTCCTCAGAATACCTTCTCCAGGAATGAAACTGGTTGCTGTGCATTGCTCTCAGCAAGACAGATGCCCATCTGAGAGATGAGTCATCTCATTTTGCTTTCAGGATTTTGATTTATGCACCATTGGAGATACTGTGGAGAATGGCAACAGCTTTACTCCCAGGGAGCAGACTGCATTGTGTACCATCCCTCTTTTATTTTGTTGAAAACAAAATCCTCATCTGTTTTTTTAGATTAATATGAGAATGATTCTGCTCTTTTTCTTCTGTGAATGCAAATGCCTTCCTTGTCATTTCTCTGTTTTGCTCTCCATTGTGTTTTCCACTGGCCTGACCTGTGCTTTGCTGCTCCTGGGCTAAGCAGAGATGCAGTTCAAAGTCTGGTGAAGAGCTCTTTCCACTCATGCTTGTCAAATTGAAAGTCATTTTTGGAATGTTGAACTTGAGAACTTTGGCATTTTCTTTCTTGGTTTTTTTTTTTGCTAGTTCAAAATGAGTCATCTCCTGCCACTTAACATCACAAAGAATTAAGGCAGTTGTCTTTTAGGGAGCTTCAGTACAGAAGGAAAAATGCAGAGAGCAGAAGGGCAGCTCTCCTCACCCTCAAACTGCAGTTCTGTGCTTGGACAACTGGCTTTACCCTGAGTCTGGTCACTGGGGCATCAGCTGCTATTTCTGAAGGTACTTGGAAGTGTCTAAGAAGAGCAATTTTCCTGCCAGTGAGCTTTGTGTCCTACAGAAATCTGGAGCCAGTGGAAAATTTTTAGGGACCAGCGAATAGGAAAACATTGGTGAGTGTGAACCTGGAAATTGTTTTCTGTTTTCCTGCTCCATATTGAAAAAAATCCAACAAAAAACCCCAGAAAATTTTACATAACACTTTTCTGAGAGATGTGATGGTGTTACACACAAATATGTTCTCCAAACAGTAGGGAAATTTGACTTATTATCTAGATGCATGAACTCATCACACTGATCTCCTGTAAGGAATGACAGAGAAATGACAAACTGTTTGTTAGGAATGGTCCTTGTCTTGTCCCAACTCCCAGACTCTGCCTGGGAAATTTTTGGGAGGCTGCTGGTTAGCATGGGCCAAAACTGAGCCAGGCATGCCTGTAGTGATTCTGTGCTAGACAGCTGTAAATTTAGTGTGTCTGGGCATGTTCCCTTCCCACTTACAGGCCTGGGCTCAGCCGTCAGAGAACATAAGGAATATTATTTTTTGGCCATCTCACTGAGATGAGTGCCATTCCTCTGTGCACCTGACCCCCGTGGGATGTGCATGGAGGCTGGGCAGCCAGGAGAGCCCCTGCTATGGACCAGGAGCAGGGGCAGCAGGGGCAGAGGGTGCCACCAGCAGCTTTCCTGTCAGACTCTGTGGAGCAGCAGTCAGTGTGCAGCGAGCCATGGCAGGAGGGTTCCACAGGAGACCAGGCAGCTGGTGTGAACATCACCTATTAGAATTTCAAGTGAAACACAAATCCTGGCTCTGCAAGGAAGGTGCAAGTTAGGGAGTTAAATGGGACTTGTGTGAGACCTTTGTGAAAGTCAGGCTTTGGACTAGAGCCTAATAAATACTGACTTGTTTAGGAACAAATTTAGGGGCTAATGTGTTTACCAGCAAGAGGGGCAAGGTGATGGTGTCCTCTAGAGTTTAAATATAACCTGCTACTCTACTGGAGTGAAAAGAGAGATAAGCATTAAGGGAGACATTTATCTCCTTTTCTGGTACAACAGATTCATGTCCTCTCTGAAGTGATCTGAAAAGTAGCTTCCAATACACAATAAATTTTGCCTTTGTTTATTATTTTAGTAATGGACTGGGCCAAACCACAACATTTACCATCTTTTACACTGTTTTTGTTTTGAAGCATGTGGGAAATTTACTAAGATAGAATTTAATCCCAAAGGACAGGAAAATTATTCCAGAAATTACTTGTGTTATATTGTATAGTAACAGTGTGTGCTTTGGGAGTTAAATTCAAGCCTTTGTAGGTAATAAATTGTGGACCATAGTGCACATTGATTACATTGTATGATACTTTATGAAATTATAGAAAAATAAGTTTTTTTTCCTGGCAGCTGTAATGTTACAATGAAATCAGTTCCAGATACCTGGCTATTATGTCTGAATTAGCTTGGAAAAACCAGGATGTCAGTTTATTCCAGGTGGTTCAAAGCCTGTATGTGCATTAATCCAATGCATATCTTAATTTAAAAAAATTCTCTAGCTCTGAAATATTCGAATGTTGGCTTTGCAGGAGCAGAGACACAGAGTTTGGTGTAAAGCTGTGTGGATGTCAGGACTTAGATTCACTTACTCCCAGGAACACCTTAAAATAGATTACAGATACAGTGATGGACAAGGGGAATGATTTTAAACTGAAGGAGGTCATGTTTATATTAGATATTAGGAAGAGATTTACCTGAGGGTGGTGGTGGAGGGTGCCCAGAAAATCTGTGGATGCTCCACCTCTGGGAGTGTTCAATTCCAAGGTTCGATGAGGTTCTGAGAAACCTGGAATAGTGAAAAGTGTCCCTGCATATGGCAGGGATTTGGATATTGATTATCTTGAAGGTACTTTCCAACTCACACCATTCTATGTTTCTATGATTTTTTTCCAACTTTGGAGAGATGATTAGAAAAATCTTACATTCTGTGGTGTTAGAAGAGGGAGGAAAAAGGACCAAACAACACAGGTTCATGAGGCCTGATCCCAAAAATTTCAACCCTATTAATAAAGATGTGTCCACATATTCAAACCTACATCACTCAAATATTTACTTATTTCATTCTTGCTTATTTATTGGTGCTCACTGAAAATCATGATAGCAGAAAAGGTATTTGATAGTTGTACAAACAATACTAATTATTCCTTTGCCAAACTGTTTTAGAAGCACATTTAGATAAATGACATAAGTAGATGGGGATGGTTTTTCCTGAAAACCAGAAATCTTGTGCACTGAATTTTTTGATCATCTGTGCTTGAAATGGAAGTAATTACCATTAGACTTTAGTGTCTGCTTTCAACAGAATCAGCAGAACTTGATTAAGACTAAGAATCAACCAAAAGATCCAGGAAGAAAAAATGGCATCTATATAAATCTATACTTATTTGAAGAAAGAGTACATGGAAAAAAACCCCATAGAATCATAGAATGGCTTTGATTGGAAGGAACCTTAAAAATCACCTGGTTCCAACCCCACTCCCACAGGCAGGGACATCTTCCGCCAGACCTGGTTGCTCAGGAGCACGGGAGGAGAGGCCGGAGTTGGGGTTCTCTCTCCCAGCCCATCTCACTGGGGCTGGGCTGAGCTGTCAGGCCATGGGTAAATCAGGATGGGATAGGGGTGCCTACAGGTCTGCTCAAGCACGGGCATGGCTGTAACCCATGCAAGACCAGGGGCTTATTAATCAGCTGCTCTGTGCAGCTCTGATCTTTTGACACCAGTTTCCTATGGATCACTGAAGAACGGTTGCACCTCTTTGGCTTTGTGGTGGCCTACACTTACCACACTATGTGTATCCCTTTGTGAGGCAGTTTTAGAAGAAAAAGGCTCCCTTTCAGCTGTTGCAGCTCATTTCCTTGGCTGCCCTATAGCCCAGGGAGGGAAGGACTCCCTAGGACACAGCCTGAGGCAGGCAGCCCCAGGACTGAGCGCAGCCTCTGATGTGTCTCAGTGCCTTGGAAAGCCTCTAAGTCTTTCCCCACCATGAAAATCCTTTGTCATTAGGAAAGTTTCAATTTTTCACATTTACCTTAGCATGAAATTTTCATTTCTTCTTGGGGGTGTAAAAGACCAGGACTTTATCACCATTATAGTGATGATATACACTCAGGGCCAATATATGCAAACTTACACAGGCACAATAGTAGTTGTGCTCTCACCACAATTTAGAGGATCATTTTTACTTCAGGAAAATACTATTTAAATTTTTTTTTTCTTTTTGTTTTTAAATTATTGATCTAAAATTTCATTATGTAACTGTGGAAACAAAGCCCTGCATCCAGCCCTGATTACAGCTGGGGCAATACTTTTGGTGGGAAGCAATGTAATGCTGTCATTCACTTATCACCATGGCATCCAGGTAGTACTTATTTTTCTTAATCTTTCTGCAAACTGCACACATTTATCAGCTCTCCAGCCTGATATTCCTGGCACAAAGTGATTAAAGGTGTGACTCCAGCAACTCTGGTATCTCTGAAACCTAGGCAATGTCAAGACGGACAGGGAAAGAATAATTTAGATAATTCTCAGGTTCATTTCTCTCCCTGTCTATCTTTCTATTTAAAAGTAATTTGTGTAACCTGTAAAATTGGAAGGTGATTATTAGATTACTGAGCGGCTGGGCAGAAATTTGAATGAGGCAGATATGATAACTGCAGGAACTACAAAAAGTTGGCACTTGATTTTACTCCCTAAAGACCAACACAAACTATAACATTTAAAAACTATTTTGAATAATTTAGAAGAGACAGATTTCAAACCCATTCTGCTTGCAGACCTTTTCCCATAGCTCAGGTGCTGACAGAGTAGCCCTTTTTAAAGATGGTCATGGCCCAACTTGCCATACTACTTTCATGTCAAAATCTAGCCACCTCTGTTATTGCTCATATGCTTTTCAAGGTCTCTTGAAAAGCCTGATCTTTATCACTAGTATTTTATAAAGAAAAAAATCCAACTAATTAAAAATTGCCAGTCACTAGTGTTGTTCTGTGAAAAATGGATGAACTGAACACAAGAAGTGTTAGTCCAACAGTGGGATTTGGCCTTGGGTGGGAGGGAACAATTTTAATACTAGCCCTAGTTTTTCTTATACTGTTGGAAGAATGCTTTTAGACTTTGTGAGTATAAAACTCAGGCCACTGCCCTGATTTTAGGTGTCTGTCTTTGTGCAATCAAAGTTGTTTCAGTTGGGTTTTTTTCTTGTAGTTTAGTCATTCAGATGTTTAGGTAAGTTATAACTGCTAAGGATGAGACACAAAGTGTGAATTTGCTACTGTTGCACTGCAAAATGCCTTTTATAGCAGTAATAGTGGAAAGACATGACAGAGAGAGAAGCCAGGCCCCTTCTACACCAAGGGCCGCTGGCACTGGAGGGGATTCTGGCTTTCAATGTCATTTACAATTGAACATATAATATATATACATATAATATATAACATATAATAATATACCTGCATCAGGGACTTGTAGAGCCTGAGAGATGATTATGGTGGAATTAACATGCCAAAAAGTAAGCTGGGGATGCTAGAGGTCTGGAGGGGTGCCCTGGACCGGTGCTGTGCTCCCAGTTAAGAGTGGGGCCAGAGCCAGCCGAGTCCCTTCTGCCTCAAGCACTGCTGCCCCTGCAGTCTGTGCTGCATTTGCTTTTATTCTGCTGCTCAGAAGCACTCGCTGTGGTAGGCATGGCCAGCTTCCCTGCCTCCTTTCAGGCTCATCCGACAGTCTTTACAAGGGGAAAATCCATCAGATGTCCCTGTGCCTCCAGATGCCCTCTGTGATGGGACACAATGACCCTGGACAGCCGGGGGGAGATGGAGCAGCTCCTCTCCATCTGGGCGGGTCCCGGGGCTCTGCTCTCAGAGGAGGAGCAGCAGCATCTGCAGGTGGGTTCCTGAGTGTTCCCAGCCTCCCTGCAGGCACATTTCACCCTTTACTGCTGCAGCAGCTCTTGCAGCAGCAGAACTTCAGTGCTTGTTGCGTGGTGTTGTTAGCCATCGCCACAGAGCCACCTGAGGAGGTGCTGGGGGAGTCATGGGGCACAGCTCCCCCCGAGGCTGACGTGGTGACCATGATCACATTGAAAGGTGATCCTTAAGATGCACTTCATGGGGTGTGTCTCTTCCAAGAGAGCTATTTAAGGTAAAGCATTATGTAACAACTGGAAATATATAGTCAGCTATTCAAAGTTAATTACCTCTGCTGATGAGAGGACTAATATTCAGCAACTGTGCAGTGTATGTTTATTGTGGAGCAGATGTTGGGAAATTGGAGTATATACTGAAGACACTCCATTTTCTGTTTATTTTCAACATGTATGAGTGCATATTCCTGTGACTCGTTTGGGAAGATAAACTTGTGCCTCTCAAGTTCCAATGCCCAGCAAGGCACCTGGGAAGTTTTCACTGGGTTTTGGTAGAGCTTTTTCATTTAACATTGCCTTAATGAAGAGCACATTTACACCACCCACTGGTTCCATCCAGATGACACAAACTGGAATCTCCTGCTCCAGAACATCAACACAAATCATTGCTTCCACTAAAGCTGAGCCAAGAGAAAAAAACTATTTAGCAGCAACTTTATTTTATTTTTTTGCCACATGGCTTTAAAACACAGTGTAACTGAGTGTTGTGGCATTTCTATATTGTGATGCTCAGATGTGATCACTAGAGACTATCACATGTAGCATTTTGAATTTTAGATGTTAATTAAAACTTTTCCCCATTCCTATTGATTTCCTTTTTTGCTCTTTTTCCATCAACCAGGGGGAGCACAGTTAAACCCTGGCTCTGTGCATAATGTATGGATGAGAGAAGGCAGCCCCATTTTGCAGAGCTATTATCTAAAAGTGATACACTCACTATGACTATGGCTTTTTCTCTGCTGCACTGTAAAAAAATTCAGGGTGAAATAAGTTCTGAGCAAATAAAAACCCTCTCATCTGTACAGCATGGTTCTGCTGGAGACGGAAATATATGGATTAATGGGAGAGAGGCTTTTCTGGGTGAAGTCACTCAAAGATTCAACAATTATCTCTTGTTTCCTGTCAGCTAAGAAAATTGCACTGAAAGGCTTTGATTATAGTGTGGAAAAAGAGAAAAGGATGAAGAGAGCTGGAGCACAGATTATTCCACATGGAGTTAGAAACACCTGTGTCTGCAAATCTCTCACTCCCAGCCAAGGCTGGGGGATTCAGGGCACCTATAGAGTAAGAGAAATTGTCATTGCATTTCTGCTCACTATGTGATTTCTGGCTGTTCATAGTCTTTTTGTGTTAAAGACTTTATCTTGTCTTGTATCAGGTTGCCAATGGTTTAATCCAGAAATTTGAACCTGTGAGCACCAGAAAACTGCTGCAAAAGGCCATGGGAGAACCATGGACGTAACCTAATGCCTTGTTAGAGAGGGATTAATTGCAACTAAGTCACCTTTGAGCAACTTATTCCTTAGCACCACCACACAAATACCTTCCCCAGCTCCCTCCCATCATGCTGACCTTGCTGGTACAAAAAAAAAAAGAAATTGCAACTGAACCCCACTAGTTCTTGAGGAATCCAGCAAGAGCACAGTTTATATCTTCCATTTCTGCAGCAAGCTCTTCTGCATGTGGCTTTTCTCTGTGTTGTAGATTTCTTTATGCTGAGCCCTGGTTCTTTCGTTCTTCAGAGGCTGATGTCTGTCAGCACCACAAAACCTTCTTCCTCAGAATCTCTGAGGTAAGACAGCCACTTTCCTGGGCAGCCTGTTCCAAGGGGTTTCAGGGAGGTGGCAGAGTCATCACCCCTGGGGGTATTTAAAAGACATGTGGATGCTCCAGGTTTAGTGTTGAACCTGACACTGCTGGGTCAAGAGTGGGACTTGGTGGTCTTGGAGGTGTTTTCCAGCCTAAATGACTCCAGAACTGTTGGATTCTGTGGATTGGTTTCATTTCCCATCAGTGCAGCTTTGTGACCTGCAGGGCTGAACTGCAGCTTTGGTTTGTGAACTGCAGCTCCTTATGAGCCCTGGGCTCAACCACACTGGTGGTGGCCTTGAAGGGGGAGTGAAAATGTGTAAATCACAATCCTCATCAAAAGCCTGCAGGATCGCAGACCTGGAAAATGCTGTTTGCACCAGTAGTGGATAAGCTGGTAGGAGGCAGAAAATGGAATTGATGGGTAGTATGAGGAGTGGGCTGGCACTTTGTGGGGAGTGAAGGTGCTGTGGGAATTGTGCTTAAAAGAAGCAGCTGAGACTAGAAAAAAGGGTGTTCTCAATGTCTTGGTGTCATTTTGGAGTCAACATGTAGGCTGAATAATGTGATTTTCCCCCTCTGTAACCTTAGCAGTGCCCTGAAAACACTCATCAGAAGCCAGGATTTTGACCTGGTCAGGCAGGGTGAGGGCACCCACTGAGCAGCTCTAAAGTTGTTTGGCAAACTCAGACAAGGAGAACAGTTCCAGTTTGTGCAAAAACAGTGGATTTTGCTTGGGAGGCTAAATTAAAAAATATTTTACTGTATCTGAGCCATCTTGTCATGTATAAACCCAGGCTTTAGCTGTCAACCCCCAAAAATCTCTGAACTACACATGTTATTTTCTACATACATTTTGCTAGAGTACATAAAAAGATGCAGGCATCAATAGATTAATATAACTCCCCGTTCTACTGCCAACATAAACTAAGCAATATAGAAAGGACTCCACTATTTCAGTATTAACAAGATCATAAAAATTCATGAGGCATTCAAAGCTGCTAGTTAAGCTGTGTGAGAATTTCTGAATATGCTCTGTGTAGGACATGACTGAAAATAACTCACAAAAACTTAATTTCAGTGGCTTTTTAAGCTGCTGTAAGTTCTGCAAGAACTATGATTTGCCGGTTGTTATTTGTTATCGTTATTTTCCCCTGGATTTGCACAGACAGCTCTCACAGAATTACACAGGTATTACAAATTTTGCATCAATAACTGGGAGTGAATGTAGAAAAAGCCAAAGCAGCAGGGACCTGGAATCCCTCTTCACTGATTGTACACAGTTGTATTTCTGTTTGAAGGACTAGAACTATTCCAGTGATGATTTCTAGAACTTCTCCTTTCTAACTAAAGAGAGCAAATCACTAAACTCTTGACAGATACATAAATAATATATAAATCTGTGAACTGGTCTGGAGAAGTGCTTCAGTTTGTGCAATTTAGTAAAGACATACATGATGCAAGGAGATACAGCTTACTGAACTACTGCCATTAGAAATAGAAAAAAATGTTTAATATTTTACAGCACATAAAGCTGTATTTTATATGTATTTTTGTGTGTGTATATATATGTATAAAATAATCTAAATATAAATAACTCTGCATGAAAGTACATATATAATTATTCCCCTATGCTGCATATGATTTCCATTATTCTGGGAATGTATTTACTAACTGAATACAATTATTAAAATGAAAGGATATTTTTTTATACATTCCCTTGAATGTTTTGAATAAAAAGATCTCTGCACATGTAATTTTGGGAATGAATCACATAGCTGCACTGTTGACCCATAAACAAGACTCCCGTTGGGTCTGAGGTGCTTGTTTCTCTGTGCATAACTATTATTTGATTTTATTGCAGAAGAAACATTTGGAAAGAGCAATTATCTGAACATCATTATTTTATAAGATCAACTACCATCATGACAGAAGAGATATTTAAAGTCTGTGAGCATTCTTCATACTCTGCTGAATGTATACAAGGAATAACTGACTAATATCTGGCTGTCTACTCTTTGTTTTTCCTTCTGTTTTGCTCTGGGATGCATCTGATGCAGAGTCATTATTCACCACAGTGACAGAACTCTAGTTGCTCCACCAAATCACAGTGAGGTTTAACCAAACTGGCGCATGAAGAAAACCCAACTTTTGCGCGTTATGCACGATTTTTTTCCAAGCAGGGATTTTTCCTTGGGCTAGAAATGTTTGCAGGCACTTTTTCTGTGTGCTCGATCTAATGTGCCAAGGATGCAGCTTAGGTTGAAGGGTCAGCTGGCAGAGCCTGGGCAGAGCCTGCCCTTTAGCTGCTGTTTCTGCTTCTCACAAGCCCTTCAGAGTTTGCTTTTTGCCTGAGAAGCTGTTGGAAAGATAAGCAGGATGCAGTGAGGGACAGAGGTGCTGCTCCCTCAGGTGTGTGGTAGAAGCCTCCCATCCCCAGGGCTGCCCTGCAGGAGAGCTGGCTCGTTCCAGGACAGCAGCAGCCAGAGCTTTGTGAACTTGTATGACATTTGCTCTTCTTCCTTTTTCTCTTATAGCCCCCTCACTATTGTCCAGCTGACAAAAACATAGACTTTGAAGGGGGCTGTGAAAATGTTGTTTGATGATTTCTTAAATAAATACTGTGCAAGATATTTTTGTTTTGTTTTCTTTTGCAAGAGAATCTGATCCCTCATGTTTCTAAATCTTGGGAAGAGGCAAGTGTGGGATTTTTTGCCATGAAAAACACATATACAAATAAAGAGAACATCAAAAATTACAGAATAAAGCAACTATTGAGTTTCATAAATATGAAGCATCAAATGTCATAGAAGCAGATTAGGCATTTACCATGTATCATCTCAATAAGTGGTAAGATTTTTGTCCTTTAAGTAACTATGAAAGGACTAAACCAAGCCCTGCTGCCAGGCTGAGGGAGGAGGTGGATCTGTGACCTGCTGTGACCTGCTGCCAGCAGTGACACTGTGTAGGAGCTTGGCCAAACCCGGCCAGCTGTAAGGAGGGCAGAGCCTGAGCTGGTCGAGTTGTGCATGTAGGTCAGATGAAATATTACAGATAAACACCCAGGGCAAATCTGGTCATTGTAATAATTCCTGCTGAGCATATTCTCGATGCAGAAAGAAACTTGTACAGATGATTTTGATTTCACTCTTAGGAGGCAGCAGTCATACCCTGCTTAGCTCCACAATAAATCTTTAGGACCACAGACTGGAGAGATTGATAATACCTGCTGTTTACTGAACAAGGACTCAGTCCTGCCAGTTTTTAACCTTATGACTGGGACTCAGCTCTCATTTGTGTTGCTTATCAATCATTTTCTCACCACCAGAAGTATTTATGTGAATATTCAGTGCTGCGTAAAGGTTTCTGAAATCCTGGCCTGTGATGACAGGGAAGGGTAAAATGCCAAGCATTGCCTACCTCAGATCCCACCTGCAATATTTAGAGGTAAAACCTCTCTAAGAACTGTGGTGTGGGGCTCCAGAGGCAGTGGCTTTAATATTTGACTATTCTGGCATTTTTCTTTCGATTCTGGAGTATGAGCAGCCTAAAGGACATTGCATTATCTACTGGAGCTGGAAAAAGTTTTCTACTTTTCACCTAGTGAAGCTCTTCATGGTATAACTGATCAAAAATGGCCTTCATAAATGCCCATGATCTAATATTGTGTACAGAAGAAAGCATTGTCAATGTCTTTCATTTGAAAGATAAAAGAAATGTCTTTGCCTTCAAAATCTGATTTTTAAGTAGTATTGAGTAACTTAATGACAGTGAAAGCATGTATGATGTGTTACAATATTCTGTCACTTCTAAATTTAAACCAAAACTTGTCTTAGAGCTGAGAACAATTTTGAATTCCAGAGTGATCATCTCTTCAGCACCACCCACATCCTGAGTGCCAACGTCACCTACTCCCTTTGGACTCCAGCTCTTCAAGGCAGTACTTTGGAGTACAAAGCTGACCCTATTTAGTAAATAGTTTGAGAATATTTAGAAAACCTACTTATTAAATTTTTACAATTTTAAGTAATCAGAGCCAGCTGTCCTGGTTCATAGTGAACACACAAGCTTGCCAGACATGCTGATTCTCCTCCTACTCTTGCTGAATTGTTAGAATATTTTTTTTTGTCTCACTAACATTCATTTCTCATGCTGATTAGCCAAGGCTGTGAACAATGAGAAGAGGTTGAAACTTCTACCAAGTAACAGCTGTGAAAAATCTGAGTTAATAAAATGTAGCAAAGCTTTCAAAAGAGCTGAAAAAGTTCTGAACACAATCTCCCAATGGTTATCACTAGGCATAATTCAAATTTAATATGAAAGCTTCCTTGTGTGGAAACAACTTGAGGCTTGGGTTTTGGGTTTTTTTGAAACAATGTGAGACTTATATGCTAATTTGCTTAAATTTATTTTGAGGCATCAAAGGAAAACATCAAAACTCTTTTCATCCAACTAGAGAACAATTTATATTGAAGATCCTCAAGAAGCAGCATGTATTAGCATAGTGCTCAGGCTGGCCCAAGCTAAATATACTCTTCTGGGATCTAGAGATGCATTTTGTACACCAGAATCTCCCAGCCTTTCAGTGGGGAGGCCCCATTGCCACCCCTCCCTTTTTTCCCTCCTCTATCCCCACCTTCCTCAAGTCTTATTTATGTATTTTTTTGGGTAGTGCTGGAGCTTCCCCACTTCTATGGTCAGTAAATAGTGCTCCCTGCAACCTGTAAAAATTGTTGCCTGAATGGTGGTCCAGAAAAGCATCAGCTTGTGTCCATAATTTATCTGTGCATCTGAAAAGAAGATGGAAGTGTGATCTAATGGTCAATTATAGGCAATTCATCTCCCTAGAGAAATTTCTTAGCTGTTGTAAGCTACAGCTGTTCTTTATTCCTAGTGCCTAACCTAAATATGAAAGTTATCATTAATTTAAATATCTACTCCTATAAAAATTCATTAATTCTAATTTGTGCCAATGAATTCTACAGCTTTGGTTATGCATTTCTGAACTTTTCTATTATCTTTAAATTAATTTTTAATTGCTCATTGAATAGGTGTCATGTACCAAAAAATAAGCCATCTGTCTTGCATCCTGTTTTTCTTGGCCATGTTTATTCTTAACTGATATTCCATTAGAAAACTTCATTTGTAATATTAGATTTTTCTTGTGATGTCCACTGTTGTCCCTTTGGCCTTTAGTTTTCTTTGATTACTATTGCAAAGTGAGCAGTGCTTTTACTGTGATCTCAGAGTGATACCACAGATGCCCATCTACATGTTTCATACTGATTAAATCCACAGCAGCAATGCCTAAGCCACTTGGATGATTTCTCAGACACAGATTTCATCTGTCAGCAGCTGTCCAGTCACAAACTCCTGAGTTTCTTCCACCTTCCTTGTGGTTGCATTGCTCATGGCCTATTTAAAGTCCATAAAAGAAGTTTAAAAGTGCAGCTGTGCCTGTCTGCAGGAGAGCCATGGTTGCACCCCTTTCATCCCACTGAGAGGTGAGCCCTCCTTTCTGCCTCTTTATGTATTTTTTGGTGGTGCTGGGGTTTCTCCACTTCTATGATAGTCTGGGTCAGGAAATAATGCTCACTGCAACCTGTAAGAATTGTGACAGCATGCCTGCCTGAATGGTGGTCCAGAAAAGCATCAGCTTTTCTAATTCTTTCAGTTGATGAAAATTCTGTTTCTAAAGATGTGCTGGCACACCTAGAGGCAAAGCACAGCCCATGTCAGAGGAAGGTGGGGATAGAGGAGAGAAAAGAAGGGAGGGGTGGCAGTGAGGCCTCCCCACTGAAAGGCTGAGATTCTGGTGTACAAAATGCATCACCAGATCCTGGAAAAGTATATTTAGCCTGAGGACTATTCTAATACGTGCTGCTTCTTGAGGGTCTTCAGTCTAGCTGGATGAAGAGAGTTTTGATGTTTTCCTTTGATGCCTCAAAATAAATTTAAGCGAATTAGCATCATAGTCTCTCCCTAGCAGTCTAGAAAAGTGAAAAATGAAAAGTCCAAGGCTGGCCAAAAAGAGACAGCCTTGCTAGGCAACTTTTCCAAACCTAAGATGATGCAAACTTTAGCTAAGTTTGTTAATGCAAGTGTCTGAATCCCAGAGTGTCTCACCTGTCCAGTTCACAACTTGATATGGTATCCAAATGGTCCAATTTATTTTATGTACAAGAATTAAAGCTGCTGAACTTTTTCCATGGGATAACATAAAAGTCTCTCTATATATACACATATACATGGACAGTAGAATTTAATACAAAGACATGAAATTATATGAAATTTGGATTTAAGGGATTAAATCTTTAATTCATCTTTGAAAATGCCAGCCTGTAGAGAAAATTGTATTTATCACTTTTGTAATCTTTGGCATGTTTGCTTTTCCTAAGTAACTATTGCTTTCTGATTTTCAAGTGTGAACTGTAAAAGTTTTTATATAATTGGGTGGAACAAGTCAGAAACAAAAGGTGGAACAAATGTAGAGATGAGCATTTCATTTAGCTTGACTGACTTTTTTAACTGAGAGGACCAAGAGAAAATGAAACAAAAATCAATGTCTCTGCATGGTACCTTACACAGCAGCAGACAAATTACCTCCTACATTTGCAAGATCATGCTCTTAATGGATTGTGTTTCAAGGGTCTGACAGAGTCATATTTGTCTTTAAACCTTTTGGGAATAATCTTAAGACAACCAACTCCAGCAGTCTCATTCTTGGTACTCTGCTTTGGTGTATGAGCCAGACTGAAAGCGATCTCTTAAAAAAACCTCAACCAACCAACCAACCAACCAACCAACCAAGCCTCTGCTCCCAAATTCAGAAGAAATGCCTCAGATTGGTGCTTTTGCAGCCTCTGAATTATGCCATTATTTTCCTAGACTAAAAAAACAAGCCACTGGTTTGCTATCTAAAGCAGATAAAAACATGCCAAACTTAGCATTCCTGTACATATAGTGCGTCTTTCTTGGGTACACTCGTGGAGTTGAAACCACGGGAGAAGTTTTCTGTTGACTTCACCATTCACTGTGGAAATGTCTCCTGAAAGCTTTTCTTGTGTACTTTTTTTTAAAAGCCAAAATCCCAGTTTAAAAGAGTTTAACTGTAGTGAAGCTTTAGCAGGAACATCTCAAAAACCAGCTCAATTATCCACTGCCCATGTTTGTCTTAGATCTTGGCAAAAGCAAGGTTAATGCAGCTTAGCCTGCAAGGAAGGGGCTCCAGTGACTCAGGTTATTCATGATTGCTTACTGGGCTGTGATAACTTGATTAGGAATCCAAGCCCAAGAAATTCACCTTTCCATAGATCTCACTTTCAAATAAAATTACTTGTAAAGAGAATTAAGTATGGAGTCAAACCTGAATGTTTTAACTGCACAAATGTTCGCCTTAACCAACCTAGTTCAGTTTGGGCCTGTGTGTTTCAGGGTTTTAGATTTTATCTTAACGCTGTTTACTAGAGTTAGACTGAAAGGAAAAGTCCCCAGGCATTTCCTAAGAATGCTGTACTTGGATTTGTTCCTCCTGCTGTGTGAAGTGATGTGAGCTCCAGTAGTTTATATGGTGATGTCTTTAAGGAAAAGCACATAAAAATAGTCAAATGAAAGAAAGCAAATTTCAAAGAGTTGATTTTGGAGTGGGTATTTTTTCAATTTTTTTTTACTTTTTAAGATTTTACTCTGAAGATGAAAACTATCCCATATGGATTATTACTCACATCTTCCCCCACTAGCAAGCAGATCCTTGTGGAGCAAAAATTGGCTTCAGAACCTGAAGTATGAAATTCAACTTTTTATACATCTTTCAGATTTCAGTTTTTGCATATCGTTGTAGCAGAAATAGTCACTTGACTGAATTTCTCATCAAAAAGTAGAGCTGTAGCAACTCAAATTCATCCATTGCTAATGACAACTTTCTGCAAAAAGCCTCACCAGTTTCAACAATTCTTATAAGCAGTTATTACTACCACTAGCCAGTTTTAATAATTTTCCTCACACCATTGTCTGCATTTTTATTTCTGAAGCCCAGTATAAACATATGAAAGAATGAAGTGTGGAATCTGATTTGAGAATCAAAATATAAATAATACTTCAAAATAAAATATGCTACAAAAATGCTTCAGGGACCATTTTCTTCCCATAATTCCCAACCACCCAACTGTGGAGTTCACAATGACTTGGCTCATCCAGATATAGGACTGAACAGTCTCGTGCTGGGACATACAAAACCCCAGGGAATTGAAACATGTGCACCTGGGGAGGTTCAGATTTACCCAGAACAAAATCCACATAATTTCAATTTTATTCCAAAGGTTTATTTTACAATCACTGTGCATGGACATAGTTGATCACACAGACTTGGGTACCCATACAAACACCACCTCAAAGTACCTCACCCCAATGTCAGACCGGAAAAGGGAATGTGGCACCACACAACACTTGCTGACAAACACACAGGCTATAGACAATTAGATACATTCAACAAGAAAGAATAAACTGTAATTTGCTGATATTTTCCATGTGGTCCTCTCATTGCTGGAAAAATTATAGCAGCGTAACAATGGAAACAAAACTGTATGGAACAACTTCAAGAACAACACACTCATTAGGGTCAGAGATGAGAAAGTTAATGAAGTACTGGCACAACTCCCACAGCCCAAGGCAGAGGACACTTCCCTGGCTAATGAACAGAGCAGTAGCTTGGCCTGGAATTGCTTTGACCATTGGATGGCAAGAAAAATCAGGTGAGATGTGGAACCCCCATCCCACACCGTGCCCAGTCTGTAGCAGCCACACAGAAAGTGTGTGCCCATCTCAGGCAGGACAGGAGAGGGCAAATGGGATTGCAGAAATGAAAACATGACCCCTTGCTGCTAATGCTGTACAGGGCCCCCGAGCTGTGATAGGAAATTCTATCAGACATCTCTACCTGTGCATTCAGAGCTGGGCTCCAAATGCAACTTTAGGCAAATGTATCATGATTTCTGATACAACTGCTGTATCAGGTCAGCATGATATTTAATTGAAGTTATCCAGTGGTAACATTTTCAACAGTGTCTATAATGTATGCTGATGAACAGCACTAAGTGCTAAATTCTGCTCATTCTAATAATATTGGTTTCCAATTTTCCACCATGGCTCAAAGCACATCTGATCATACCATGTTAGTAGCCCTAACTAAAAAGTAAAGTAATTCCCAGTCTGAAGGAGAATGTCTGAATTTGCCAGTCTTGCCCTGCAGGCAAAAAAGGAAGAAATTTTTCATAACATTTTCTGGAGGGCTGGCATTCACACTCAATGTTTACATAACAACTCACCTTGCAAGCCTCATGTAACCCTTGGAATAGGGAAATAAAGGCAGTGAAAAGTAATACTTTCATTTGCTGTATATATAATTTTACAAGTGGTTATTACAATAATATTTTTGTTCAGTTTTCTCCACAGTATTTGATTAGCTTCCATTTATGACTGTCTGTTGGAATAATCCCACTTTGCTCTCTTTCTTAATAGTAGCACCAAACCCATAAATTTTTTATTTTTCATTCCCAATTCTCTTTCTCACATATATTTAATTTTCTTACTGCTGTACTTATATCCCAGTGGAAAAAAACTCCATAAAGTCTGGCATAAAAGCTCCCATCAATTTTTTGTAAATTACCTAGTAATGAAATTGCCCTATTAGGTCAGCTTACAATGTCTGTGGTAAATATGCCATATACAAATAAATCACAGTATAAAACTATATGCATAAATTAGTAGTAACAGCTGAACATTAGGATCTCTGATTATAATTTACAGTGTAATTTACAGTGTAGAACAAAAAAAAAAAAGAGCTTATTACTTGGAGAAATACAAAAAACCCCCCCTCCCCCTGCAGATACCAGAAAATAATTATCCACTGTGTGTGTGTATACATGAATATAAATCACAGAATCATAGAATAGCCTGGGTTGGAAGGCACCTTAAAGATCATCTTGTTCCAATCCCCCACCATGGGCAAGGACACCTTCCACTAGACCAGATTGCTCAAAGCCCCATCCAATCTGGACTTGAACAATTCCAGGGATGGGGCAGCCACAGTTTCTTTGGCAACCTGCTCCAGTACCTCATCACCCTCACAGAAAAGAATTTCTTCCTAATATCCAATCTCTATCTACCCTCTTTCACCTTAAAGGCACTAATATTAAGCCACTGAATATTAATATGCATCTATACTTGGAATGTATATACATATATATTCATGTATGCATACATATATGAATATATATGCAAATTTTCTTGCAAAAATGCTCCAAATTCATGAATTTCTAGATTAGTAAATATAACTTGTGGAAGCAGTTGACTCTACATGCTGCACTTTCTTCTTGTGTCTTACTCCTGAGAGCAGCTCAAAGATTTACTGACTTTCCATACAAAACAGCTATTTAATTTAAAAATTCTTTTTACATCAACATCCCGGTACCTAGAGGGATCAAGAAAAACTGTTATCAAAATTACAAACTGTAAAGATGATGTTCATTAAGAAAAAAAAATCCCATTAATTGGTGACTGAACCACTGAGAGCCTGCTGAGTCTTTCTCTCATAAAATCAAGCAGTTTTACAAACTTTAGATAGCTTAGAAACTTGGTAATAAGAGGTAGGCCTGGTGCTTCAGAATCTAATGCCCAAATAAAAATTAGTGTTTAAGAAATAGGGGTCTAAATTCCTATGTAGACATCTGAGTATTAAGAATTAAATTGTCAGGTCTCAGGGAAATTTGGGCCCCTAAGACTTGTTTTAAAAGGAATTTGAAAAGAAAAACAATAAACAAACAAATGAAAAAAAATATTAAAAAACCCTAACCCTTGGAACACTTAATGTTTGAATTTTTGTTTCAATACTATGCCCTACACATACCATCTTCCCCATGAGGTTTAGTTTTCCTTTCATATTAAACCTTTTAAGTTTAAAAATTAAAATTATGTAAATATATATATTCAGAGAAATGCAGTGCCAGCAAACCCAGAAACTAGAGACAACTCTTGTTGAGCATGATTTTTACAAACTCTATTACTACTGAATTAGAATTTGCAAGTGAGACAAGGAAACTCATCAGGACCCAGAGCTACCCATTTGTGGGAAGGTGGGAGATGTTCAAACAACGCAGCTGAAAGTCAAAATAGCTAGAAGAGGAATGGGAGGTCAGGGAAGTGCCATGTCAGATCTCGTGGGGGGCTTGAATGACATCTTGGGAATCATGGAGAAATTAATTCTGGTGCCATTCCAGGTTTGCTTCTCAGCCGTCCCCACTGGGATCTCTTCCCTTGCCTCTGCCTCCTCCTCTTGCAAAGAGCATGCCCACCTCCCTGTGAGCACACAGGGGGGCTCAGCCAGTACTGCTCAACACCCTGGCTCCCCACTGCCACTTCACATCTCCAAGTCTACATTCCCCATCCCACTCACCACTCACCTGCTTCACAGGTGCCAAGGAAACTCCATCTCATTTAATTTATCAATTGCTTCTCCTCCACCCCTCATTGTCTCAGCTGTTACCCCAGCTGCTAATGAGTTCACCCATACTCACTTAGAACATTTTCAAAGCAGAAGCATTTCATGATCTTCATAAAATATACAAGTTGTGCACTGCTATAAATAAAAAGAGCACTCTCTCCCCCATCCCCTGAAAGAACATGCTGGGTTTACACAATCCCTTTTATGGTTTCCCCATTGTCCACTGGAGATGTGAAGTTTGATTCTTGCTCTTCACTTGGTTTCCTCTCCCCTGGGTAGTGGTTCATCTCTTGCATTTCTAAAGTTACTTTATTCCTTTTGGCAAATGCTTGGCTGATCTCATGAAATGTCTTATTTTTTGTTTCAGGCAGGACAAAAAACAGGTAGGCTGCTCCTGCAAAGCAGATGCCAGCAAACACTAGGAAGCAGTAGGTCTGCAAACCAGTCTGTGAATAGAAAACAGAGGAGATGGCCATTACAAAGGAGAAAAAAATTCAGAAGAAAGGCAGGAATAGTTTGAAAGAAAAAAATGGGGTGTATGGAGCAATTTTAAACCAAGTACATTACTGGCATTCATTGCTAGCTGAAGCGCTGAGATGTTCAAAAAAATGCATGAAATTTTGGTTCTTCCAACACTGCCTGTGCCTGTCGACAGCAAAGCAGGTTCCTGGCACAGGCACACAGAGCTGCAATCTGGGCAGTGCTGGGAGACACCAGACTGAGCTGGGGAGAGCAGGGAAGAGCAGGAATCCTGCACTGTGCTCAGCTGAGCCTAGCACTGCCCCGGGGTTCCTGGAAATGGGGCAGATGTTTCACTGGGTGGTTCTACACACCACATCCCAGTCCCAGGAACAGGAACTGAGGCACGCTTCAGCAGTGCTGTGCACCTCTACAAACTCATGGAGAAACTGCCATAGCCAGGGGCATCTTCATCACAGCAGTTACAGGCTTTGAGATTTGCAAGATAAATGAGGAAAAACCCCAAATAGCACACATTTGTTATCACTCTTACAGTTAGGGGAGTTCACAGCAGGAAAAAAAAGTCCTAAAATGCATTTCTTTTCATGCTAGAAAGTGTAAGAGTTAGTTAAGGGAATGCAAAGTACAGATCATATTTGAATGTTATAGATTTTAGTTCACTGTAAAACCAAAGAGAGTAGATGTAAAGAAGTTCATTTATTAATTGATTTTAAAGGCTCCCACCAGCCAGGAGGAGTTGTAGTTCACTGAAACATAACTATTTCTCGCCTGGTGATTATTGGATCATTTAGAAGCTACCAGTTACCTTTCAGCAGTACAGTTGTGAAAAACATTTGATAAATACCATATTGCCATCTGAGCTTTGTTGAACTTGGAACAGGTTTGATACTATGGCTCCACAGAAGCCACTTGCAACATCTGAGGAAACCTCCCTTCCTCCTCTATTAATTTACATTCTCAAACACCTTATGTACCCATATCTTTCTAATTTCTTTTATTAACAAGGCTGAATTAAGCCAGAACGAGTATCTCCAACTCCAAAAATAAGGTTACATTTCTGTGATGCGGTGTCTGAGGTCATGAACAGCAAACTCAAGGAGAGCCAAACTCCTCACACATACCTCAGGTGCTGCAGGCTGAGGTTACCCCAGGGAAAGCCACTCAGGACAGAAGAAACAGACCTGTCTTCCTCAACACAAATATTTATGGATGCCATTAAAGCAATGTAACTGAAGCAAGTAAGACAGAGCCAGTAACCTTCATTTTACACATTTTTGTAACAGCCTGTCGTCATGCCTCCTTAGTCACAGCAGTCCTACACTGCAGGCTGGTTTAACTCCCTGCTTTGGGTGCTCAAGGTGTATGCAATTCTTGGCACTATTTTTATGTTACACTTGCTCATTATGCATCATGCGTGGTGTGCAAGAAGAATATTAATTCCTGCGTGGAACAAGAAAGAAAAAATGGAACAAACCCTTTCCTGCAGCTGCTTTTTAATACCATGGCTGATTTCCAGCCTGCCTAGTCACAATGTTCTTTGTTTCTGTTGATAATTCATTACCTAGTTCAGTGCTTTGAATCCTGCCTGTAACAGGAAAAGCCAGCCAGTGCATTCTCTGATATTGTTTATGGACTCTAGAGATCACCAATACTTTTTCATTAAATCCTAGAAGCATGAAGTCCTGAGCAAGCTGACAATCAGAAGCCAAACAGCATGGATAACATGGAGGGGGGGGAAATATTCTGGCATGTAACAGATAGAACTTAATAGAACAAATAGCTTGTACAGAGGCAGAAGCAAAAGGATTTAGTAGACAGGCGAAAAAAATTTTGCAGTGCCTCATAAATCATCCTGTCATGCTAAGAATTGAAATTTTACATCTGGATCTTCTGCATTTGTAATTGCTTTTCAGCTGAATGGCAGAATTTCTACCCAGAATCATGTTTCTCACTTTTTAAAATTTCACTGAATTAAATATTCTCCATGATGAAAGTGAATCTTTAATATCCCATATAAATAAACATGGCAATCAATTGGAATAAATTAAAATAAATGTTTTTTGGTGGTGCAGCCACAACTTTGTGGCCCCTTTCTAATTCCTCTTGATTTCTTTGCTGTCCATGAGCTAAATAAATTAGTGCTTATTATCTTTGATTCATATCTAGGTAAACCTCTTCTAATTGAACTAAACACTCATGAGTGCATGTTTTATTTGCAATTATTTTACCTAATGTATTTATATTTATTTGTAATAACCATACTCTTCTTAATTTCTGCAATCCTTGAGGAAGCAGCCCTCAAGGACCTCCAACTGAAGTTTTACAGAGAATAAGTTAAAAATTAAATTTTGTTATAAATCCTACAAGTGGGTTTTGTAGGGTTTATTGCATCCTGCAGGATTTGTCCAACAGGCCCATAATTCCCAGACAGGAGGAACGCTGCAGGGTGACCATAAAACTGCTTTATGGTTTCATCACCAGCCATTCTTCAGTTATAATATTTTCTTAAAGCTGGTTATTATTTACCCTCACAGCAAAGGAAACCACTCATTCATAAACCTTTCATAAGTCATCCAGAGTTCAACTTATATCACCCAAACCTGCATTTGACACAGAACATCACATACTAATTAAATTACTCATTATAAACATGAAACCCTCTATATGCACTGCAGACTGATAAAGGTTGTAAGACAGAAATACAGGGTAAAGGGGGAGGAAAATGTTAAATCACAAATCCCAACTCAGTAAAAACCTTTAGTGGGACATAGGTGGGATACAGTTTAGCCTAGATATTTAATTAATTTTTGTTTGTTTCTGATGTATTTTGAACTGCCTGGTGCTGGAGGAAAGATCTGAGGGATGGAACATGCAATAGATTGGCCCAAACATATCTGATGTGCCCATCAGGGAACCTAGAAGGTGAAATAATGTGGTGAAGTGCAGTAAATGCTGAGATATGGATACTACAGAAAAGGTATTAATAGACAGATCTGCAAGGAAACAGGATCTTTGTTCCATGAGATTAGTGTACTTTCTTTTATTTGTATTGAATTTGTTTATATTGGATATTGTTTATGTTATGTCCATGAAACCTGTGTACCTCACTATTTGTAATCACCACAGTCTCCTAACTAACCTGTAGTTTCTCTGTTGTTTTACCCCTTCCAAGGTGCTAGAGGTGAGCCTGCTGCTGCTACTGTAGAAGTAAAACCACAGAATATTGCTTATCCTGGGCTGGGGTGGGAGTAGAAAGTTGAGGAAGAACTTCAATTAAAGTCTTTGGTGACAAAGCACGGATTCTCTGCAGCTCTGGGTATTTGAGCCTACAGACATGGACGGCCTCAAGATTCTTCACTGACATGTGCACTGCCAATGATACAAGAATAATGACAATATATATAATAAAATTGAAAAGGTAAATCCTTTTTCTATGCTTTGTGACAGTATTTCACCTGCTAAATGGAGTAGAAGCCTCTCTGGTCAAAAAATTGAATACTTGTATCCATCAGAAGAGAAGCTTGACTCTTCTGGTGCATACAAGTATTCTGTTTAGCTAAACATACCACCCCTGAACAGCTGGAAGGGGCGGCTAAAAGAGGAAGGGAATGTCAGAGGAAGAAGTAAAAGCAAATCAATTCTGAATGGAAGTTCTAAGCAAATAGAGAAAAAAATTCAAGGCAAGTGTGTGGTTTCTGTAGCTCTGCATTTCCTCACGTGAGGACAGGTTCCTGCCTCACCCCCTGCTCCAAGCAGGAGCAGCAGCAGCAGCCCTGGGCATGCAGGAAGCTCCAGGGCAGCCCCATCCCTGTCCCACTGACACCTCCACCCATGCTGCTCTTTTCACACCTCCACCCATGCTGCTCTCTCCACCCTGCCTGCACAAACTGCTCAGGCTCAGAACACAGTGCACCTTTCAGAACAAAGCTGCTTCTCCTCCCACACCCCCAGGCAGCCTTGCCAGAGCTGGGAACGTTTCCTCAACAATACCTGAAGCCAGGCTTTCACCTGCAGGGTTAGAAACCCAAAGGTCAGAAGGAGGTCAGGACAAAGCTCTACAGCAGCCTGTGCCTTGCAGTTGTTTTCCCTCAGCATTTCCTTAAGCATAACCTCCTGCAGGAACACCCAAGGTTCAAAGGTGAGCAGAGCTTCAGGTGGATCCCCAAATAGCAGCAGTGCTGTCTCCTGGTAGATATCCATTCCATATCAAGGGCAGATACACAGTGAGGATCCTTGAATGACCAGGCTTTCTGGGGTTACTGAGGGTCACTGCCCTGTCAGGTCCATGGGGAGGGCAGAAGAACAGCAGACACATTTATTGATGCAATCTCCTGAGGGAAGCACCTACTAGGTCAGCAGACTAATAAAACCTCTCCAAAGCAGGATTTGCATTGGATTTTTCAAGACTGGTGAGGGCTATTTCTATACAGGATAGTTAATAGTTAAGCATAAACTTTAAAATGCATCACCTTCTATTTTTAATACCAGCTTTCTAAGGAGGCCATTTGAAAAACAGCATTTCTGCAAATTCTGGCCAGCTGAATCCTGAATTACTCATTTTTGTCTTTTCTGCAGATGATCAAGGCTTTGTATTTGTGGGGAAAAAAAAAAAAAAGAAAACCAATAAATGATTTACCTAAGACACACATGCAATTACCACTAAAAAGAATGGAAGTACTCAGGCAATTCCCCCACATCAGATCCCAGGCATGGCAAGCAATCAGGACTGACTTTGAGGATGAAATAGAGCTGCATAAGCAACAGGTATGAATAAGCAGGTGCAGCTTTCCCACATTTCCTTAAGCAAAGAGATGAACAAACCTATCCCCAGCTTGTGAGGGGCTGCTATTCACATTAGAGAGAATGTACAGGCATTTCCCCCATCTCTCTTTAAATACAATAGTAAAAAATACTTAATTTTCAGCATCATGAACTGACTTTGAGTGCCCAAAATGAATGAGAAAAAGAGTTCATTTTTTAAAGCTGAAAAGTAAACTGAAATAAAAAACCTAGCATTGAAATGACCAGAATTCTGGTTTTAATTAAAAAACCACACAATTTGCTACTTTTGAAACAATCTAGCTGAGAATAGTCTTCCTGCTAATAGCTTGCATGCTGTGAACACCATGTTCTGGAGGAATATAAAAGTAGTTGAGAGGACCATTATGTGCTATTTAATAATGGTCGCTTACTGACTTAACACACCCTGTAGCAAAAGTTAAATTCTAAGCAGGGCTGTGATACTGGAAACAGGAAAACATATATTCTAGGGCAGGTACAGAAAAATAAATGAGCAAATAAAAAAAATCTGAATTCATTTAACAAACATAACACAATATTTTTAAAACAAAACTTCTGGCTCTTCCCAGCAAATACTCCTTGCATTTGGAAGTTGCCATGAAGATTAGTGTCACGAGATGTGGGTCAAACTGGCTTTTGAGGTGCTGAGGTCAAGTGACAATGGTTCAATGTCTTACAAAATTGATCAGCAGGAAAACTGTTATTCAGGTAGACATTTGACTTCCCTTTGCTTCAAATTGATATAATGCAGTGAAACAAATGGATAAGAGCTTGTGTCCTTCCCCCTTTGTCCTTCTGTTCCAGACATAATTTAAGGTTCTGCTGAAAGTGTAGGACAATGAAGAAGGACTGAAGTATAATGTCATGAAACATAATTCCTAAGTAAAAAATAGAGACATTTTTAGACATGAACTGCAATTTCAACCACGACCTTCACATGCACACACACACTATCTCTTCATAAAAATGTAGCAGATCCTTATATTGCATCTCTGAAGTGGGTTGCTTCCAATTAAGACAAGCACATCTAACCCTCTGATAACCCACATTTCATTTTCTTGTCTTTGAGGGGAACTTTAACTATTTCCCCTAACACAGGGACACTGTTATTACATGAAACATCCAATGTATTTGAAGAACTTTAAAACACCTTGGCTCAGGGAGATTATGCGTAACTTTCTGTGCACACCTGTTATTGAAATCCTTGTGCTGAGCAATAGAAAAAGTCAAGGGATGCTATCACACCGTAAGGAAATAATAAGGACAAGCAAAAGACAATCTTGCTGAGTAAATGAATCTTGAGAATGAAAATCCCTGGTGTAAAACTAAGGAAGAAATAAAGTAGAAGTAAAAGAGAACCTCCAGAAACCAGTGTAATGACTCAGAAGTACTACTTCACAGGCACAAATAAATTAGTTTCTGAAAGGAGGAAAATAAAAACATATACAAGTCTTGGCATAGTACTAATAGGCAATCTGAACTAAGGCTTCAATGGTTTTAGCACCCTTATCCCATATGATACTGAGCTCCTTCTGGATCCAAGCAGATTATTTATATAAACCCCAGTTAAGAGTCAAATCAGTTTTCCATATAACAGTTCCCTAATCACAATGGGAGATTCCTCTGCAATCCCCCAGTTATTGGAAACTTTTGTATTAGGACAAAAGTCTGAAGATGAGCTGTTCTTGAAAATTAAAAAATATAAAATACATAGCAATTTAAATATTTCTTGAATATGTACTGAATATACAATGTGAGTTTGACATCAACAAAAGACTCTGCACAGTTTTCTAGAAAGAGAAATTATTAGGACAGAAAACTTCTGGAGAAATCTGCCATGGTTTTCTACAGTGTATCACTAATTTACCATGGAGTCTTTAAGTGCCTCATAACAATCTAATAGCACAACTTGAAATATGAAATAAAAATACGTTAACATGTAGTGAGAATAGCATGTTGGGAAATTATTTGGTAATTATTGATGTTTAATAATTCTTTGTATTTACACAACACATTACAAAAAGTAAACAGAAACTTTGTCTAGATGACATGGAATTTAGGGTCCTGCTACACCACTGGATTGCTGAAGTCTATCCCTGCAAACGAATGAAGAGTATTTCTTTAACACAAGAAATCTATCCTACTGCACCAGAAGTTTTTGGCCTTTTAGATTATACTTTTCTGCTGGTTTGTTGTTCCCTGTGCCTGCTTCAGCTCATTGCACCCATTTCCACATATATACATTCTAATTTCTGATTTACTGTGACCCTGTTCACATTTCAGCACCTCAAATAGGTAGTGATGAGGCCTGGAAGAGAAGCCACATCCAATTTCTTTTTCAATTTTGTCAAAAATTTATTTGTATACTAGATTTTCAATCTCATCCATATATTTTAATGTATGACTCAAGCCACTCTTTGATTACATTTATCTACAGATGGTTGAAGGGCAAAAATCTAGTCATTCAAATTAGTTAATTGGTGACATTTGGAAAACTAACTACTGGTTGATTTTTTTAGTAACCCTAAACTTAACAGATTTGTTTCCCAAATGTTTGGGATAATTTTGTAGAAGCACACCAAGGATCAAAAAAAGTGGCTGCTGCTTCTCAAGCAAACAGGTTAGTACTCAAATACACAGGCAGGATTATGCATTCATCCTGTGAAGGTACCTTAAAGATTTTTTTTCCTGGTTAAGGTTTATAAAATCAGCTAAGAAGATATTGCCTCTATGTGAGGAAAGTGGTGACTCATAAACTGAATTTTGAGAATAAGGTTGACTGAAATAGGAAAAAAGTTAAAGCTTGGGAAAGAGGAGATGTTCTAGTTTGATCTTGTGAAAAAGCTTTAAAAATCAAAGTCTGAGTAACACTGCTTTCATCTTTAGGTACAAACTCTAAGCTTTTTCTCTTTTTATTTCTCTTTTCTTTAAAAGAAGAAAAAAAATCCCCCCCAAAAACCTTCAAGCTGGAAATAAAATTTATCCTCATTAAAACTAAACTGGATAATTTTCTAATCACACAACTGGATATTTTTATGACACCTAATGATAAATTCCCCAAGGCTACAGCAAACTTCATATGGATGCATACTAAATCACTCAAAAAGCTTTAATATGTGTGTGGGAAATTATGAAATGCAGTTTGCCTTTTAATCTGAATTTATTGAGCATTTTCACCAGATGATCTGTCAGGTAGCATTAGCAGAACAAGTAGGGATTGTCATGAGTTCCATTAATTCAAATCTGACAGCTAAGCAGAACTTGGGGTTATCCCCAGTTTTGTGCAGGAGGCAGAAACTGCAGTTTTGAAGAAATGTGTCTGGATAATTAAAAAAAAAAAGAACAAAAAAATACACCCTCCCCCCCCCCCAAAAAAAAGCCACTAAAAAACCAATACAACAAACCAAACTGTAACCCAGATAAAAGTATTCTGAGTAAATGTCCCTAGGTTTGAGATCTTGTTCTCTGTCCCTGCCCAGGTGCCATGGAGGCAGGTGGTAGAAGCAGCTGGGCTGGAGGGAGGGTCTAATGCTACCAAAACAGTCACTCCTCACCTTCTGGAAGAAAAACCTATTGACCACACAGAAGCATCCATTTGCTGGATGAGCTGGGGCTGCTCCATGGACTAGTCAGGTTTGCAAAAGCTCAAGGGAATTGTCAGCAGCAGTGATACGCAGCATGTCAGTCAGCAGGGATGCTGAGTACCTGGATGAAGGGGAAGAGCAGTCCCACTGCGAAGTTGCAGAGCCAGTTGACTGTCCCAGCTATCATGAATGCAGCTGGCCTCTGTGACTGCTGGAAAAGCTCTCCAGTGAGGACAAAGGGAATCCCACCTGAAACAGGGTCCAACAAGAGTGGTTTTAGTAAAGTCCTATCAGCAGAGATGAACAAGCCTCGTGACACACATCTCCATGAGTAGCACTGCTCTGCAGGGCCTTGTGAAACAGATCTGTCCAAACCATATTTGAGAGAAGTGGCACTTCTTTCTTTCATGCCATCACATCTCCTGGTTGACATTCTTTTCAGGGATGAAAACAGGTAGCAGAGCAGAGAATCCTCACAACAGCTTCCAGAGAATCATGTGATAAACTGTTTATTCAAAATAAGAATGATTGTTTCTACTACAATGCTTGAAATTCTGAAAATTCAGACATACTCCAAAATACTTTTAGATCTTAACAGTTGGAAAAATGGCTCCAAAGAGACTAACTCCTACTTTTTTATAATTATTACCCACTTTTTTTTCAGCAATAAAAAATACCAAACTTTTGCTTCCCTATGAGTACACTTGTCATTAAGGCTTATTTAATACATTCCCTTATCAGACACTGCTGGCACTCCTGGCGAGGTCTATTTCTCCCATCAGTCAAGGACTCTGACCTCCATAATAACAATTGCAGTTGAATACCACATTTGTGACATTTGTTTCCTTCCACTTAGGCAGTGGACTATTTTGTACAGCACTGGCATATAGCAGTAACCCCCAGGGAGTAGCTGTCTAGTAGCTGAAAGTCTCAATTTATGATCTTTGGCTTCCTTCATTCCCATCCGATATTTCCATAGAAGTATTTCTATTTTTAGAGAATAAAACCTGGATTTTACTTGTTGATCAGCTACATAATTCAGTTAATGTTACACATTAGACATATATCTACTTGCAGAATTATTTCAGTTTTGAAATAATTATTATTACAGTTTGAAGAACTGTACAACTAGTAACATTCTGCTCTTACCAGTTTCTGCCTCTGGGTCCTCAAGTGTGCTGGTATTACCTGTCTCACCATTCAGCTTTTGTAGGCAAGACCCATATACACTGTGTAAGACTATGTAAGTCCTTCCTCAGTTTTAAGCATTTTAATAAGATAGTATAAACAAACAAATCCATATTTATAGATATATTTACTTTCAAAAACCTCTATAGCGATACTGACCTCCAAAAGATTTATAAATTAATAAGAAAACACCACTACAGACTTATCCATCCCCTGGCTTTTCTCCTTGCACATCTTCCCTTGGTCTATGTGCTAATCTTTTGCACTGCCTTTACCCTTGGACATTTGGGAATTCATCTCTAAGTGCCCTATGTGACTGCATCCTTATGTAGCCCTGTGTGCTGGGGGCCCCTGAGCTTAAACACATGCACCAGAAGCTCCTGTGAGCAGTGTGAGATAGGGACTTGCAAACTCAGAACATGACATACAGATGACACGTGTTGTCAGACATCCTTCCAGATGCAGAAGCCATGAATATGTGCATAAATAAAGGCAATGTGATGCAGCAAAGAGCTGCTCTCCATCGTGAGCTTGTGTGGCTTTTTGTGAGAGTATATCTGAAGTGGTAGCAAAGCCTTCAACTGAACTTTCTGTGCCAAAGAGTGTCAGTATAAATTACACCAAAAAAAATAGAGAATAAATAAATTTATTTACTCCTCTTTTTATACATAGGAAACTGAGATATGGAGAGTTTTAGCCATCCAAACTGCTGCTTTGTATCTTTCTACAAGATATATGTAGTACCAGAATTCTGTGACTAAAAAAAAGTAATCCCTTCCAGCAGAAGTTTGAACATGTAGAATAAGTATCTGAACCCCCAAAACTTAACAAAATTCCAGCAACATAGGGTCTATCAATGCTTGATGGCTTCCAGTGGCCATTCTATCACACCCTTGGGATTTGGGTTCAAATGGCAGCAATCACATCTGTTCTGTCAGCATCTGGTTTGGGTCTTAAATACCATATGAGGCAGCAGCTTGCCAGGACACTTGCCCCTTGGAGAGAGGAACTGAAGGACTGGAAACACAGAAATTGTGTAAGATGACTTATTTATAATCATTTATTCTGTCATGCCTTTGCTGTAGGACAATCTACAGAGGTGTTGCTGTTCTTGTCAGTATAATAAAATATGCTGTTGGAAGCAGCATTTGGAGAAGCAGCATTTGGAAAAATACATATTATACAAGAGAGGAAAAAAGCCAGAGGCAAAAAAAAAAAAAGAAAAAGTACGAAAGGACAGAAACCTATCAGAAAGCATCAAAATGGAAATAAAAAGTGTAATGGAAATAAAAATGCATGGGCACTATCTCGGAAAAAGGTTCCTTGAAATTCCAATTTAATTTCTAAGAACACATCAACTATCTCTAACTTTCAAAAATTCTGCGGAGGAATGGGAAGGGTGGCACAGTCAGACCCCTCATCTTTCTCATGGTTTAGAGAAGTGTAGCCACAGCATCACAAAACAGAAAGTCAGCTTCTGTAGGGGAATGTCCATAAAGAATTGTAAGGAGGAACCAAGGAGCCTGAAAAGTGGTACATGAGTTATGTGAAAGTCAGGTTAGGTCTGGGAACACAAGAAATGGAATAAAGCCAGGTCACTGCTGTCTTTTGCTGTGTGCCTGGAGGAGCACAGACTTGACCTTACGAAGATGAAGAGCAGGGCTTGTGAATGCCTCCCAAGGGCCCCACCACTGTGAAAAACACACTCTGCAGCTGAGTGAAGGGAAAAAGAAATTTGGGAGAGCTGAAGGAGAACTGTAAAGCCTTAAAGTCACAGTCAGTGATGGCACCTGAGATGGGCTGAACTTACAGCCCCAGCATTCCATCCTCGGTCATTTCAAGATGCCAGGGATGTGCTCAAGGAGTGCCTTTCTGCTGGACCTCACTGTTCTTTGAGTACAAGTCTGAGTGCCTGGAGCTGAAGGGAGCTGTATTATGCTTTGACTACATAAGTTGGATCTGAGCAGAGATCACAATACTGTGACATCTTACCAACCACTTAAGAGTCAGTCTCTGCAAGGTACCCTACATAATCTCTAGCCCAAATGGGTCTGTAGTAGCCTGTGCTCAAACATGGAAGCTTGGAAACCACCGTCAAAAGCAATCCAACCAAACCACTGTATTTTTGGGAAAGCCTTTAAGCACTTTGTCATGAGTTTTGCAGCTTTAACACGTATTTGTATGTGGGCGAAACAATTCACAAAAACGCTACCTGATCTTTCTCATGGAGGATGAACCTCGCATTGTCTTTTCCCCTGGAAAGCTTTCCATATAATTTTCAGTGAAGCAGCTTTATTTTAGCTCTGATCATAAAACTAAAAAGTGTATATTAGGATTTCCCGTAGGAGTTTCTCAGCAAAGTAGCTTCCAAACATGAATTTAAATAGGTAATGCATTGACCACATAATTACAGTGATTAATTTCTAATACTTTGTTCTTTTAGCATTGCAATGAACATAATAAAAAAATTCTTAACATACTGCAGTGCTAGTAAAGAAAGATTGTTATACCTGTAGGATTCTACATCTATTGGAAACTACAAATGTCTTACTGCAGGACTTGTATAACAATAAGGTGTTTTATAAAACAAGATTAAACCCATATGGAACAATTAGACATGCATAAATACTTCTGGTTTTGTGTTCTTTATTAATTTATCTCTGTAATTAGTCCAGTTACACACAGAATCAATTTCATGTGCTAGTGAAATTCCAGACTCAATCCAGTACTCTTTTATGCATGAAATTTGAATGTTAGAACAGAAAAAATATTCTTGTATCCATGCTCTAGATTTTCAAATATATATTTAAATTTATACAAATGTTTTCTCAGGAAAAAATAGGTGCTCATATTTACTGTTTTTTCAGTAAGCAGTTATGAATAAATATTGCTTAGAAGTTACATGAGTCAGTGCAAAAACCTGAATACAGAAAACATGACAAAGGAAGGAAAATGCTGAACTCCTCATTCTGTTTTTATCCAGTACCTAACTGGGAATTTATGTTAGGGCTATATATATGATTTAAGGAATGAGACTGTTACAAGAATAAATGCCTAATACAAATCAGGGAGATTTGTCACAGTGGTAAATCACCTCTAAAGGTGACAGAAACTTTGTGACCTCCTGCAGGTCTCAGGTCTCCAAATTCTGCTCTACAGGGGGGAGCCTGGGAATCCCAAAAGGCTGATTAGGGCAAGAGCTCCCAGACTTTCCACTTCCATGCTTTGAGACAAGGAGTTATTGAGAAAACTGTTTTGAGAAAACAGACAATTACCTTGCAACAATGTTCTGGTTTTGGGGGGAAAAGAAGTCGGTGGATCTCCAAATATGATCAAGCAAAATGGCTCTGTCTGCAAGGAAGGGCACGCAGGGAAGACTGATGTACCCTAACAGGGTTGGGAGACAAAGGACTGTCCCAGCCAAAGGTTTTGCTATTTGCAAGTCAAGGCGCCTCTAGAGGGCAGCTCTGGGAGAGAAGCAATGGAAGTGAGACAAAACTCCTGGAAGATGACTGCTGGAAAAAGCCCAGTGCACTTCAATGGGAGAGCAAAAGGCTGTTAGTTTCTAACCAGACTTTAGTTATTTACAAACAACAAACAAATAAACCAACAAACCCCAACCTAACCACCAATGAACAAAACCCCCAAAAATGTACAACAAGACCCATGGGAAAATATACTTCAAGAATACTGCAAGGGAGGGATGCAATGCAGCTACTGAGTTTCTTCCATTTCTGTAGGTCTACAGATAGAATAAAAAATTTGCAAAATAGATATCTCAATCTTTATAAAGGTGTTCTGTCACCTGTTAGATGATTTTAACTTGCACTTTGTATTTGATTGAATAATACCTCACCAAATATGACATTACAGTCAGAAATGACAGCTGTACTCCCAGCTAATCCTGCTGAGAGAACTGGGAACAGAAGGTGTGACAGGGGTGTACTGAGTCACAGCTTCATGCTACAGACTTTTCTGGCTGTCTGCAGCTCTTCTCCACAGGATAATTAAGAAAAATAGGCACTTTGTTTCTAGAAAATGGTATATTTCATTAACCATATTAATTTGTACCATTTGAATGTTTTCTTAGATTAAAGACCACTTGAGTAAAAGACATTTAAGGCAGTCAGTCTGTGGCAAACAAAAGTGCAAATGATAAGACCAAACTAAAACACAAATAATTCCTTGCAAACTCTGATATTATAATAAATAGTATTTATACTTATAAAGGACTAGTTTTTAATTCAGTATTGTGTGAAAGACGTTGCATTGATTAATTGGCTTTTGGTTTAGCATCTATATAAAACCTGCTATTCCAACAGCATTTAAAAAGCCATTTCTGGAGGTATTCTGAACTTTGTTGGTACAAGGCAACCCATATCAATCAGGGTAAATAAAACAAAACTAAGCAATGGTGCAGAACAAAAATATTGATTCACTCTGTTCTAACCTCAGTAGTTAAAATGTTATTTCTTGGTTCTCATCAGGTAATTTGTACTAAAATGGTTGACATACAACAACAAGGCTATTACATAAAACATAATAAATCACACAGTATTCATTCTGGGTCCATTTAGGTAATTAGTTCTACAGCAGATATTCCATGCAAAAAACCGCAATACCCTTACATGAACCACCTGATAATTTCCTCTTCAGTGAAATTCTCCCCCTCTTGAATATTAATTAGAGTACTTTCCTAGAATTTTTACTTCCATAAGTCAGTGCACTCAAGCAGAATTTTATGAGCAATCCTTTACTGACTGAATAATTTTTCTCTGAAATTTTTTTGACAAAATACTTATGATATAACCGACGAATTCAAATGTGTTCAGTACTTTAAAGATATTTTTCTTTAGATGAGTTATAAAAATTCCCTTTGAAGTATAATTGTTGGCTGTAAATGTGAGAATGTATTTAATCTTGAATTTATTTTAATCATTAATTTAATGCAATATTTAATTTTTTTGCCTCTTTTATTGTAAGACAAATCGGCGGTATGTAGGCCATTCTGAACAAAATAAATACATTGGTTTTTTGGTTTTTTTGGTAACTATTTCAGTCTATTGGGATATTTGCTAAGTTTTTGGGGGTTTTTTGTTATTATTATTGTTCTACCTTTTTTGGTCTTGGCTTTTTGTAAAAACTGAACATCAACATCAAATTTCTCCTCTGGTTCTTGGCAACATTTCTTTTTGCTTCACAATGATAATGCTGCATAGCTACCAAAGAATAAAATGCAATTTAAAAAAATACACTCAACTTATAACCACGTAAACAGTTAATAATATTTTCAGCATTTCCGCCATATATTCAGATCCACCATATAACATCGCAAATCTAATTTTAGCCCAACTTTCTGGTCTACTTGAATGTAAAGAACATTTTTTCTACTGAGCTACGACTATGAGATGATATAACAAAATTAAATTTATAATTATTCTCAGTAACAATGATGATTAGGCATTTCTGTTCATATTAAATTGTTAAAACCAATTATCTCAATTATGAGAACAATGATGAAAGAGTTTTTACTATAATAAAAGCACAGAAGTGTCCCTTGTATATTCATCCACTATACAGATGGAAGTAGTGTGGAAATACCCAAATTAAAGACTCCTGTTCAGTCCTAGGTAAGAGAAATATTCATACAGTCACATCACTGTATGAGGACTGAAAAGAAGAAAAAACCCAACCTCTATGTATTCTAGGCTTATTATTTCTATGATAATCTTCTGAAAGAAATATAAACCGATCAGACATGATTTCCTGTTAGGAATTCAAGTTGACAGACCTTTAGTACAAAATGCTGCTGGTTGTGAACCTGCAAGCTAAAGAAATCTTGTAAAGTCAGTATATTTTAGCAAACAAATTATTCATGCTAGCAGTGCACAATTATGTAATTGTATAGCTGCATTCATCCTGAAGGATGCCAACAGTAAAAGAAATGGGCCAAATTTTCAGAGAAGCTGAGACTGAAGAGTTCTCCCTGTCCTTCTCCTGCTTAAGATGGGTAACAGACCATGCCTTCACTGCTTATGATTTCTGGAAACTGCTGAAGTTTTTAGGACATGTGGCCTCAAATGCCTGCAATTAAAGAAATTGGTTGCTGCTACCGGATGGTGGACAAGTTATGAGGAGCAGTAGTTGTAGAACTAAGATAATAACAAAAGAAAAAGATAAGATAATAATGTAAGATAAGATAATAATGTAAGATAATAATAACAAAAAAAATCCTTACTGTGACCAATAACCAAAACAAATATAACAAATATAACAAATATCAGTTCTTGCTTGCTAACAAACAGAAAGGAAAAGGGAGAGAGATTCAGAAGATTATCTTCGACTAGAAGTACCAGCTGAAGACAGTAACAGTCTTGCTGTGATGAACAGTATAAGCCTTCTTTCTGATGAAACTCAGAAAGAGGTCACATAAGACATAACTCAGTGTTTCCAAAAAAGTGAAGTTTCTAGAGTAGGACAGATAACATCTGGAGATTTAAAGGAAACAACTGCTTTGACTGTTTGCTTGGTCAAACTGGCACTGAGTACCCCTGTCCATGTAGCTCTCCTGAACTATTTTTTTCCTCTAAAAGTCTGTTACTGGTGTTTATTCATCTTTCTATAACAGTGCATTGTCTACCAAGAAACACTGTCTGGACTCCAGAGCAGTGTTCATTGCAACATAAAACTAATAAACTTCTGCATTTAGATCTTAGCTGTGGAGATTAGTCAGAAATAGATGAGATGAACAGAAAACTCTTCTTTGCTGTGCATTGCGCCTGAGAATAAGGGAAATAAAATATTTTGATTGCCTTACATTCATTAATTCCACATCTATTGTTCTATATATTTATTCGTTTGCACCTTTGCAAGTATAACCATTTTATACGAACTCACAGAAAAAAACCCCTATGAATTCTGTGAAACTTTTTTTCACTATGCTTTCCATATCAAAAGCCTATTAATCTGAATAATGTACCTAGGTCACTCATACAGCTTTTGAATGAATGTTTTATTTCATGGTTACATGGACCTCTAAAACACATGGTTGCATTTTTGCACCAGTACATTTCTTCAGGATAGGGTTGTGAGCCATGAGCCACTAATTAATGATCATTCAGGAAAAGCTGCTTGTTCAGGTAGGAGGAGTGCTGTCAAGTGTCAAAGTATTCACATTTTGAAAGCTTCAATTAAGATAATTTTTTTAATCTATTGTTAGCAGGATAAAGTTCATAAGTTTTCCTGCTGCTGAGAACTCCAGGTGTCACCTCCAGCAATTCCTTTATTCAACAGATACAATTACCTTTCAAATACTAAGGGTTCATTTTTCTTTAGAACTGCCACTAATTATGAAGAATTTTAATCACTTTTGCTGCAGAACTGTTAAAAGCTGCACATTTTCTCTATGCTGCTCTTTAAGAGAGAGGAATTCAAACAAAACGTAAAACAGGCATTAATCCCAAAATATATATTGAATGACACTGCATTTAATTTATTCAAAGGACATGTTATCCTCTACACCAATAAAAATTCAATGAATTTTGAAAGCAATTCTAGTCTTATTTCTCAACAGCCTAAAAAAATCAGTTTGCCCACTCAAAGGTAATCAAAAGATAAATTCTCAACTACTTGACTTGGTAGAAGTAGTTAATAGTGCGGCCCCCAGGGGTAGGCAGGAGCTTTTCCATTGCTGGAGAGAAGCAGAGGAGGGAAGGAAAGTGAGCCTCCCATGGCTGTGCTGCACAGCCACAGCTGTTAAAGGGCATTGGCAGGGCAGGCTGCAGCTGGGAGGGCAAAGCACCAACCCCAAGGACACCTGCTTTGGATGGATGGCACCTGAGAGCAAGGGAATGGGGCCAGGGCTCTCAGAAAATCTTCAGCTGGGACTGGTATGTACTGTCTGCAGGTTATTACAAATTTCTGAACAGAACCATAACTCACATTTGCAGTATTTAACTGATTTTTATGCAGCATATTTTAATTTTGCTGCTGTATCCACAAAAGCCTTATAAATATCAACAAGCCAAGCCTTTTCCTAAATACCTGGGAAAACTAAAGGTTATTTCTGCACAAATACCCTCTATATCCAATGCAGGGACTACGTGGCATTGTCAAATAATGCCTATCTGCTGGGAAGACTGGAAATGGTTCTAGTTCATAGAACTAAAAAAATATTGAAAATTAACCTAACCTTTCAAATCTACAACTTTTTAACTAAATATAGAGTAACATGGGTTTGTTTGTTTCTTTTTTTCTGCATACACTTTTCTGGTACAGAGAGTGGTTTTTTTGCACTCAAGTAAGCTCAAAGTCTTTCTCAAAGTGGACTGGCATAATGCCTCTGTGGGAGCCCATGTGTCTTAGGAATTCTTACACCCCACTCTAAGTGGAGAAGCTAAAACATCACAAAGCTTCTGTAAATGCCTATTTCAGGCAATAATAGTGATGCTGCCTTTCATTGCAGTACTTTTGTGTCTACATGTGTGCTATCACACCTTTGATTGTTTCACATCTAAAAGCTGATTTTTATCTTTTTCACTCATGACATTTCAGGCTGAACAAACCTTGTGACTTTCAAAGTGACCCTTTTAGGACAACAGCTCTGCTGTCAATACAGTTGCACGCTGGCATTCAGAGTAAGAGCATGGACTGATTTAAACTTTAAATACCAAAGTATCTCTGATATGTCTTAGGGCACAGCAGTGATTTTCTCTGAGTTTTCTTTTCTTTACCTTGCAATGTCAATTTAAAATGCTATTCAGTTGTATTCACTGTATTCAGCTGTGCTAGGGAAGACTTCACTCACCTTCCACAAGCCATGACAAATATTATAAAACTCTCAAAAAGAGACAAGCATAAGTGAAACATTTTTCTGGAATGGCCTGGTTCTTTGATATTTCTCAGTTGTGTTTGAAAATGCAATTACTGTAAAAAGTAACAACTGAAAAATTAAGATCTTGCTACCATCAACTTATTATTTTTTCCAAATTCATCTGAGTTTGAATTTTACTGATTTCTCTTTCCTGTAATCACAGCATGACTGGAAAGATACCACTGATCTGATTTTGTCATCCTTATGCATACTAAATAGAAACTTATTTTAAAAGTGGAAATTTAAGTAAAATCACAGACTCCTGTTTGATCACACTAAAGCCTTATCTGTGCTACACTGAACTCAGCAGGACTTGTGTGGGGAAATGCTACTTGTCCACAGAAATACTTGCAGGATTCAAGGCCAGAATAACTACTTCTAAGACATTACATAAGACAGTAAAGCCAAAATGCCTGAAGCCACTGTGTATGACTTAGCAAGAAACTCTTTCTTTCTTCTCTCTAGTGCCACTGATTTAAAAATAGCAGCTATTGACATAAATGAAGTCAGGGGCTGCATTTTGTTGCAGTGATCCACTATAAAATCCCTCTGGCCACATGTGCATCTTTGCAGACACCAAGGACTTTAGACAGGTAGAAACAAGGTATGACTTTATACAGAGGGCTGAGCATCTCACTTAGAGATAAAAAAAGAACACAAGATTAGAAGATAAAAGAATCCAGGATCATATTAGATCATCTGGTTCAAATAAAATCCTCAGTTATTTCAGGCACTATTTAATTCTCAGCCTTCTCTGTGAGACACCATGAAGTTATTCTTGATCTTTTCATATATAAATCTATTTTCTTCACCTTCATGGTTTCTTCACCTTTGCAGCCCTTCTTTGCTAACTGCTGCCTGAGCAGTTTTGTGCTCCAACATTCAGCTCTAAGTCATCTCAAAAATGATGACATGATGCCTGACAGCCCAATGAGCATTTTTCACCTTACAATACGGTGAGACAATGCATGACAATATGATGTATTAGGTCTTTAAGAAAACACGTAAAAGAATGTGCGTACAGTGTTCATATAAAACAATTTTTCAAATTACTGAGATAAAATATATGTGTAAGTCTTCCATGTGATACTTAGAGATATTATATTTTTCCCTAGCTAACTGGCATTTTTCAGACATCCTTAAATCCTCACCCTGTTCTGAGTTTCTAAGCCTCTTTTTCTCTGCAGGTCATGCAGGCATATATGTCCCATTCTTAAAAATGGGCAAAATGCAAAAGATTTCAACAAAATCACTAATCTCCAACTTGGAGTGCCACCAGAATAACACAGATTTCTGGCACAAAAATGGCTTGAGCTATCATGATCAGGCAATTGATATACAATCAACTCCTCAGATTTTTGGAACTTCCATGAGTGTTACTATTTGTTGTAATAAAAAGACAATTTTTCTTTTCTTTCCAAAGGACTCCAAGGAACTCTTTGGAAGAAGGAACATTACCAAATGCTTTCCTGTGCACACATGTGGCTGATCTCCCTCTCAGATACAGTGGTCAAAGGGTGAGCAACACACTTGTGCTACACAAAAGTTTTTACAGATATTACTGCTACAAGTCAGATCTGGGGTCTGGGGTTATTTCTACCTATTTCCAGTGGTAAAATAATTCCAATGCTTCAGTGCACCATGTTTCCAGAGCCAGCAAATTTGCAGGGATTTGAGAGCAACAATACTTATTCAGTTACTGAAAGAAGGTGGTAAAAAAAAATATTTCAAAGCTAGGTATTTTATCAAAACAATACTCTCCTCCCACCTCCTCCCATCCTTCCATTTAGTTAAAGACAGGCATCATGCCTAACCTCAGCCACCCTGGTTTCCTGTCCCTTCTCTGCAGTAGTGCCTTCTCCACTTATCAAAACTGAATGGAAAGGTGCTACCCTTAAACAGAATACACTTCTAAGGAAGAAATACCAAGAAACCTCTTCATCCAAAGATAATGCATGGAAATGCTTTATGCCAGGTTTCCAAGCTCTCAAGGTCCTGACTGTCTGTTACGCTTATTTTCACTTGGAAGGTTGTCTGGAACTCATGCCAATGTTTCTGTAATCTCCAATTAATCAGTTGATAAGGTTTTTTCTCCACATGCTCCACCATCTGATACATCTTGACAGGTGGCAGAAAAGCCATTATTTGGTTCAGAGGATGAACATATAATTGTGTTATGTGAGTGGGAAAAACTTCAAAATCAAAACCTGCAAGCCCCGCATCTGAAAATGCACGACAGACTTACTGACAAATGGGGTCAACATCCCTGCAGACAAATCAGGAAACTGAATGGAATACATTCTGTGTCAGATTTTGGGTATTCAGTTCTTTTTGAAAATATTTGGCTGGTGGGTAAAAGGGAACAATCTGTAGCAGGTTTTCCAAGACTACAATGCACAATTTTTCAATGTTCTCTGAAAAATCAAAAATCTCTTGCTGGCACAAGCAACTGTTGTAAAGGTACAATGGGTGAATGGGGAGTTCAAGAAAATAGCTAAAAATAATCATAACCTTTTCTTTTTTCTGTTTAAGTCAGATTTTAGACCATCTTTACTTAAAGAGATTGATTCTGCAGGCACAGTTGAACATGAGTGCTCAGTCCATGAAGAGGCATCCACAGGTTTAACTGAGAAAGTGGGAATAAATCTTAGTTTTCCTTTTTTATTAAATATTAACTAAGGCAAAGTTAAAGAAGGAAGATGTTTCACACGTACCTAAACCTGTCTATCACCATTCAAATTTCCAAAAAACTGCACGTTATTTACCCATTCTGTAAAGGCATTACAAATCAATGTGTTTGCTCATGATACATAACCCAAACAGCACAAATGCTCTCTGCAGATCCTGATAATGTTCTTTTACTTTTCCCTTTGATTTGTTTTCTCAGCTGCAATCCCCTCAGTTTTTTCTATTTATTTTTTACTGGATGACAATTCTTTGTTTGTATCCTATTCTTTGAAACAATTCTTTGAAATGTATCCTATATTTATTTCAGGTCCAGCAAATCACTTGAGTAAAATTAACCAAATAGGCACAATGAAACAACTGTCTGGGGCAGCATGGCTCCCTAATCTATGGAACAATAAATAATTTTCTCTCAGATCACACATTGACTGTATAAGGGGCCCTTTAATTTTTAGAAAGTGAAAACTTTCTGATGTTTGTCTTTTGACAAAAATGATGAAGTACCAAACCCCACACATGCCTGGACATATCTGTTGCTAGCATTACTGTTTCAGTCCTCAAAAATACCTGCAAGCTGAAAAGCTGAGTTCAGAAAAATGAAACCAATAAACCCTCCACAGTTTATAGTAACAGATGATCCTCACTGTAAAGGTGCAGATGGGACTCATGCATATACTATCAGAAAATGGTTTACACAACATCTAAACTATCAAGAAGGTATTAGATGTTCTAACAAGAGAGAAAATATTGTACCTTTAAAGGCAATTTTATGATCTAGAAAGTTAAAGCAGTATTTTTATAAACTCAATTTATCATGTTATTTGTTGTCTTTAGATGGGGCAATTTTTCCAAGTACCAATAGCTCAATGAACATAAACTAAATTACTCCTAGCTTAAGATTTGTACCTATGGAATCATCACACATTGTTTTTGTAGTGTAACTACAGGAGGAATTAAGATACAGAGGATTAGTTGACAATTGTATCTGTTTAAGCACTACAAATTAATGGTAAGACCTCTACAAAAGGCTAGAAGTATAAAAATATGCAGCTTCATAATAAAGAATATATCTTAATTTTCATGGGGAAAACCCCTTTTACTACCAGAAAGGTGGGAAAGTTATTACTGAACTTCAGTCTTGTCTCATTAAGCCATCAGAGTGCTACAAAAGAACACCAAAGTTTTCCTGCTAAAGGGGTGTCATAAAATACCACTGAGAAATGGTGGCAATAAGAAATAGCTGTTCATTCCAGAAAAATCTGTGTTGATAAGATAAAAGTTTACAAGACCACAAGAATGTTGAAAAGGAGGAAGAGGATCAGTTGCTCTGTTTCTGCAAGACCTAGAGGGTATCACACAAAAACTAACAAAGGATGTATGTATAAAAGGTGGTAGACATGTGGTTTTCTTTGCCAAAGAATACTAAAATTCTGCTGTTTCAGACAGAGATTTAACAATCCACTGGAGAATATGAAAATGTTAGAAGCTGTACATCAGAAAGACCCTAAGCTGGAAAAAAAAGGTGCACTGTTTCTCTAAAAATGTCTCACCTACTTGCCCTGTTTTTATTGTGCTCTGGACACTTCCCTACAACCACTGCAATGGAGAAATAGAGAAGTACCAACTATTCAGTTTTGATCTTTATGTAGTAATTAAGGACTCGGACTTGGTAGCCTGCTCCACTGCCTAGAATCAAAAACAGTCTTTCCTTACAGTCTGTATGCATCTTTTTTTTTTTACACTTTCATTCTGCCTCTCAAGCAGCTCACCAACAGGAGACTGGCTCTGCCATTGCAACACCCTTCTCACAGGTAGTGGCACTGCTCTTAGTCCCCAAAGCTATCTCTTCTCAGGCTGGCCAAGCCCAGATCACCCAGTCCCTTCTCAGGGGTCTCCTGACACTGACATGGTGACTCTCCAATGGACTTGTCACAGGCTATTGATGCCTTTCCCATACAAGGAAAGGGGGACAAAACATGACACAGCAGTTGCTCTCAATTATTGAGTTGTGCCTTGTGGTACAAAAAGCAATGGATGCAAAGTGGACTTATTGGAAATAATTTCTTTGTTCAGAAAAAAAACTAATATATGCTCTCTTCATATTCAATCATCTCAAAACATTGCTAATAATGGAAGTTGCCCAGCTAAAAGGCAGTAAAGTAATTCAGATTTATTAAGATCTTCTAAGGAGAACAGAGAAGTCTCATTGAAGATAAATCAGGCCCCATCAAAGTCAGCTAAAATATTGCTATTGATTTGCAGAGATATCAGAATGTGACTCTTCATGGCTTCTTCTCAACAGCTGAAGAGTCAATTACCAAGATTTTCATTAAAAGCAATTCAATTTTAAGTGCTACCCAGATATTCCCACTACTGTCAGATATGACATGTTTGAACACACAAGGAAAGATGGAGAGGCCAACTAGGTAGCTGCTGGTACACCGTTAATGTTCTTTGGCTTTAACAGCACTGAGCACAGTGAAAAACACAATAGAAGCTTTAATTTTAATGAATTTCTGTAGAAAGCAAGGAAGCAATTTCTAACAATAGCTGTTTGTCCTGGATGTATCTGAAGACACTTTGGTCCAAAGAGATTGTGAAGTGCAGCACAAATCATGAACAACGTCAGTAAAGAGAAAGAATCTAAATGAAGAATTCTAGAACCTATTTTGAAGAATGGTAAGGTGAAGAAGAAAAGCAGAGGGTTAATCTTAATATGCTGGAAATATGACATATAAGAACACATTAATTTGGAGGTTCTAAAAACTGGTGGAACATATCTGTAATAGAGAAAAAACTTCAGTGTGATTCAACCAAGATTTTAAAAAACCCTAATGGTGATACTGCAAGTAGCTGCACTTAAACCCTCTGAACCACATAAAACACCAGAAGTTTTAAAGAAGTTTCAAAGAAGTTTCAAGTCAACATTTGACATTCCTAAGGTATTTAAAATTCAAGAAAAGTTCTATTCCACAGAATTCTTTAACATCCACCCCCAGATCTCAGTCTAAGAAACGTATGTCAGCAGAACAGTGGACTTAGCTGAACCTGAGATTTGTCCTTACAGAAGGACAAAGGGATTGCTATTTTTTTCCCAATATTTTCACAGTATTTTGCACATAAATCATTGACAAACTTTTTTCCCAGAAACAAGGGTAAAGAACTATCTTAGTCTTCTCCCCATTTTTCTCTAAATTTTTTTCTCCGCTTTTCAAAAGAGGATCGATGGAATTACAGCAGTATTTCATTAGAGTCACATCAAATATCAGGAACTCTTCCACAAATAAACCACAATCAATCAATTAGACCACTTCAGTGGTAAAGATGTATAAACAGCTGATTAATGTTTAATGTCAAACTCCTTAGAAAGAAAAAGAGGCAATAAACAGTGCATAAAGAAACCTCCAAAAGCTCAAGGGAACAAAAGTCTTACTTTCTGGTTTACTGCTAAAGTGAAGTTCTGTACAACTGATTTGCAAGCATAATGTCAGTGCAAAAATACCTGTCCTCAGATGTACAAAGAAATATGAAAAAATAGGAATAAACATACCTGGTCCAATGCAGAATGATGCAATGATTGCAAGGATACAAAATATACTGAGGTAAGGAAGCCAATACACAGTGTTCTGGGTGGATAAAAGACATTAATTAATTTTAGATATATTGTACATATCACAAATATTTCTTAAAACTTGCAGATAACAGATAGTGTTTTCCATGATTCTTGATCTATTTCAGAATTTAGTCTGGCGTTATTTTAGAAAATCCCAGCATTTCTGTAGGACCTTATTAGATGATTTGTGTTTAAAGGCTTTGGTCTCTGTGAAATCCCTGTAGAGAAACACTAGACAAGTAATGTACCACAGTCAGAATTCTAAAAAATCTCAACATCTTGTGGTAAAGCTCAAGCCAACCTGGAACACTGAACACTTCAGCACCTCCATCCACCTCTTTTAAAACATTCAGTAATGTTTGAAAAGAGCATCTAGGATGGCCCACAGAGCTTCACAGTTCACCAGTGAAAGGCTTGGCTGAAGACTATGGCTGACATTTAGTTGGACAATCAGGATCTGAACCTTGGCAAAGCATGGGAAAGCCACAGTCCAGGGCTTTTCAGCTATAATCTGATTTTTCAGACAAGGAAGTCCATATATGCTATCTTTGCGCTATTTCTAAGTAGATTTTTCTCTACTGAGACCTCTAAAAATCAGGAACTTGAAATACGAAGAGCAATTCCTCTGGAGCTTGCAGGACACTGTTTCTTAATAATGTATGTGAATATTTGATTCTAATACTAATAGATGAGGAAAAAAACATGGATACCCACTTCTTTCTCTCTCCAACAGGTGGAGTTTTAATGCAGCAAAGTGTGAATGATATTTTTAATAGAATTTTGCTATTTTTGAAAAGTTTGTTACCATACACTTAAGTGTACTATCACTACCTTGAATGGCATTGTAAAAATATCCTTTCTAAAGAAAGTAATTATTTTTTCAGTGTTAAGGAAAGGCTCCCATTTTCTGATGTTTTTCCTCTTCTAGTCTGGGTTATTTTCTTAGTTGTGGAAACCATGGTCTCCTGGACATTAACATTAACCAAAAGGATTATAGATCTATCAAAATTACACAATCTAGGGTTCTTGTCTGGAAGCAAATCCAAGGTCTCTGAGAAAGAGAAGGTGCAAATATGGAGTAGATATTTAACATGTCTGAAAGAACAAGTCAGTGTGGTATCTTATCTAGGACCATTGAAAAAAATGTTCATTGTTTGAATGGCTCACAAATTCTCTGAGATGAGGTCTATTTGTACCATGATGCTTTGTCCAAAGCAAATCTCTAACACTTTACAGTTTGAGACCCTTTTGAAAGGAGGCAAAACTGAAAGGCATTCAGACTTCAGGAATTTTAAATAGCTGAAGGTCCTCACACCCCCAGCTTAGGTTTAAAAGATCTGGAAGAGAATTTTTCACTTAGCATACAAAATATGCAATAGCATCTCTCTTCAGGAGGAGAGCTGTCTTACAGCTGTCCTGGCAGGAGAGTGAAGTAAAGCTTTATTGTGATGTACATTCAGGTAAATCAAATAAAACTGCAGTGGCGTGGCACAGACCTGCCAGTCAACCTGACCTACTGACTCCCTTCGAACAAGAACAAGATTTGGAAGCCAGATAAATGGCATCACACAGGAATCAAAACCAGCAGGAAAACACTTTGAAGAAACACCACCCAAACCCATGCCAATGCAAATCTCAGTTTCATTTCTCCAAAGTCCTCAGAAACATAAACAAACCACACTATTACATAGATGAAAGCTAAATAAGAAAAAATATACAGGGCCAGAGTTTAAACTGGTTTAGTAAATAAAATATGATAATATGAAACATCTGGGGAATTGAGTGCTAATAACGTCTGATAAATTAGAGCCATATCATCATAGGAAGATATTGATTGAAAGAGACCTTTAAAGTTCATCTAGTTCCAATCCCCCTACACTGCACAGAGGCACCTTCAACCAAATCAGCTTGTTCAGGGCCTGTCAGCCTAGCCATGAGTGTTTCCAGAGATGGGGCATCAAACACTTCTCTGGACAACCTGTTCCAACACTTCAACACCCTCATTGGAAAACACTTTTTCCTTATATTTGATCTAAATTGACCCTGGTTCAGTTTAAAATTATTGCCCCTTGTCCTATCACAAAAAGCCCTGCTAAAGAATCTATTCCCATCTTTCTTCTAAGGCCAAATGTTCTCCAAAGGATAAGTCTTTTTATTGCCTATACAAATACCAGAAAAGTAACTTGAAAGAAACATCAAATGTGGAAATGTTTCACTAAAAAATTCCAAATGTAAAGTAGGAATGACATATAAAGCATGAAAGAAATCTCAGAGAGAGTGAATTACAAAGATACACCCACAGAATATGGGTAAACTGTTTATTCAGCTATGGGTAAAACTGTCTTCATAATGGTTCATCATATGCATAAATCTTTGAGTTAAGGAGTCTGAATGTGAGAATGTGAGAAAGTCCCTATAGTTTTTTAAATGCAAAACCTTTGGAGCAAACAGACTCATAAATTAGTATAAGAGACCTTTCCCTCCTCATGCCGAGCTGATTAAAAGGATTGGCTCGTGTAGGAATGTCGAGACAAACCAGTATCAAGCATCTTTAAAATAGATAAATGAGAGAGTAAAAATCTGCAGTGCCCTGGTGTTACCTGTAAGGTCAGGGAGACAGTGAGCACTGCGAAGAAGACGATCATCAGCCCAAAACCTCCAATGAGGAGAGGCCTGCGCCCAAGCCGCTCAATAACCAAGCCCTGGAAAACAAAAGGTGGCATTTCACCTTCCTGAGAAAAAACTGAAGAGCTTGGATCATGAAATATGTTCTCTCATTAAATATGAAGATCAAAACTCAACCATGAATTGATTTTACACCGTTCATAAGCTATGGCATTCATAATTGTGCTCACAGTTATATTTAGAATATTTAACATGTCTGAAAGAACAAGTCAGTATTGTATCCTTATCTAGGGCCATTGAAAAAATTGTTCATTTTTTGAATGGCTCACAGATATGCACTAAATTTCTATGACAATGTTCTTACAATACATAATTTTAAATACCACTGCCTTTAAGTGAATTATAGTCTCTTGCTTTTGCATTTTGATTGTTTCCTTATTTCAACATGTCTCTGAATTTAAGCTTAAGACATTTAAAATTTGAGATTGAAATATTTTTAGCAGAAATTACATCTTAATTAAACAAAAATTTATTTTAAATTTCTTTCTTTCGCAAATGTAGAATAAGAATTTAGTTTTCATTTTGGATAATTAGAGTAATTAGAATATCCAAGCAAAAAAATCCATGCAGCAGAAAATTTTGCTCAGAGAAGTGATTTTAACACTAATACTTGTGCAGTTACACCCATTTTCAATTTATATTTAACATCTGAATATAAATCACAAAATCTGAATACTTATCTGCTAGAGAAAAACACAATGGAAAATTTCTTAAAAAGCTGTAACTGGAAACTCTGCTAGTCTGACTCATTAAAATAGGCTAATACGTATTTTGTCATAACAGCTGATGTACTTTTCATGTTGGTAACTACTAAAATTACTAATTACACTTGGCTATCTTATAAGAAAAATAAGAGGATTTTATGAAGATTAAAATGTACCACTTCAAATAAGTTGAAGTCAGAATCACAAAACTATTTGCCATTATTGACTAGTGACTGAATGCCATCTTCTGCACATCCTTTGAGAAAAAAAAAAGGGCAACTAAAATGAAATCTGGAGTAATACTCTTAATTCTGGGAAACAACACACATCACTCCACCACCAGCATCTAGAAGAAATGTGTTAAAGCAAAGTACAGAGACACCCACAGATGAAATGCCTTGAGAGGCAAATGCTTCTCCCTCAGTCTGGAGCCAGGGGATTTTAGGGCAGGCTTGTCTGTCCTAAATACACGCTGATGTTGCACCCTGAGCTGAACTTCCTCACCAGAGATATGATCTGTGATGCTGCAGATCACTGAAAACAGTTCTGTGGCAAGATTTTTCATTCTTTATTTCTTTAAATGGTTAAATATATTAATTTGGACAATTTCAATAGTATTTCAAATTTCAATAATAGAATTTTGGAATTTTAAAAAGACCTGCAGTGATATTAAGAAGATCTTATAGGGTACAAATGTTTCAAAACTGCAACTGTTTCACTGTCAAAACCTCTACAATATGGCAGCTATTTCCCATTATGATTAATAAATCCATCTTGCAAACACACATGACCACACAGGCACTGAACCAAGAGACAACTTCAATGGCTTGGACGGCTAAAAAAATATTTGATAGGTCTGTAAGACCCATCTTCTGCAATTTCCGCAAGAAACTTCTGCAACAGATGTTTCACATGTAATTTGGAGTGGATTTATGTTCAGCAATAAATGTTGCACATGTAATTTGACATGCTGTGCAATTTCTCTTATTTTTTTCAATGCTGGATTGGTGGTCATGATCAAGACATCTTGGTGTTACACAGCTGAGGGGTTTTGTATTAAAACAGGGCCAGGGATGATGCTTCTCTTAGAGGGAAAAAGTTCATAGATGCCTCTCATACAAAACATGGAAAAATGTGATATATAGTTTTCACTTGTAAAACTCAAAGCAAAACAAATTCCAGTAAGGAAGGACAGTTTGGATTTGGTCTTCCATAACAGCAAGTTTTCCTGGTGAAAGAAACGCTGGTTTTGAGGGTGTAAACAGACAACAACAACTTAATTTTTTAGTTATGATTATACAAATCCAGAACTTGTTCACTTGCAGAACCCGCTAAGATACTTATGACTCATAAGAAGTGGAAGATGATTCACCATTTTCCAAGTATTTATAGTTCTGAATGATCCACTGCTATGTACTGGTAACTGTTACCTATTGAAGGTCTATAGCAAATCAAAATATGCTGTACAGAAGAGTAAATGAAATAACAAGAAATCCAGTGCATGCTCAAGTAGAGACAGCAGAGGAACATTAGAACTGTTTTCTGTGATAACACCTGAGTTATGTGCCAGGCTGTGTAGGTTGATACTTATTTCTGTGTGATCATAAACATGTATTTGTAGAAACCTATACCTAGCCATGATGGTTAGCACAGATGAAATGATTGAAAATGTGTAAAAAATATTGCATCCAAAATTCTTGCAAGACAAATGTTTCGCGATAAAAAGGCAACTGATATACAAAATACATTAACAGCTCACACAACTTACTTCTGTCTGTCAGGAAACACTTGTGAATAAAGTTAAAGAAGCAAATGTCAACCTTTTCACTTGAGTCAGCTGCAGATACCAGGGCTGACATAATGAAAGCAGGGTGCATTAAAATAGATCAGACAAGCTTCCTCAGATAAAATGAATGTGCAAGCAAGTCCTGCAGTCCAAATAGGAGGCTGCGTACTATTCCCTACTTATATCCTGGCCCTATATTATACTAAGCAAACCCTGTCAGCTTTTCTTGATGTCTCAGCTCTGTGAAGAAGTTTGCTCTATAAGTTAATGTCAAGAATAGCCACACTTTCTTTCTCATGTATTTTGGATAAAGGTCTGAGTAAGACTCTGTGACTGGACTCAGACTTAACATGGCAAGCTAACACTGTGTTATTTCCATTTTAAATATCAGGATTAAAATGGATAACCTCATTTATACCACTCTATGACACAATGTGTAGTATCTTGTACCCAGGAAAAGGAGAGGAACAGCAGACTGAGAATTATAAACTGGGGGGTTTTATTCATACTTTGATGTATATCCATTAGTCTACTATAAGAATTATTAATTTTAAAACACAAAAGGGGGTATTGTATTTAAGTACCTAAACTGGAATTTAAAGGCATAGCACCAACTGTGACCACATAAGCACAAGCCTTAAAGAAATGCCTGTCTGCAAGGTTCTCATCAATTTGCCTGTATCTGTATTAAAGCCACAATAGGATCTTATAAACTTCTGCAGATATCTGTCTAAAGATTACTCTCAGTAAAGCATGGAATTGATTGCTGCATTTCTAAGCTCAGTCTGAAGTATTTTGCAGTGAGGCATCCTTAATCAGCTTCATTTGGCAGTGAAATTTTCTGTTCACTAAAGATGCTCTCCATACTCGATACCTGCCAAGACCAGCACAGCCAGGACATATATAGCCCATGCAAGGACCTATCTTATCCAGAAACTTTTGCCTCAGCAGTGCTTGGCAACAGCCCTAGGGCAGCACAAAACCACTCATTTCCTTATCCCTATTCTATCCCTTGAGTAAACTGTAGATATTTCTGAAGCAAAACTCCTTCTAGTGATGATTCAGTTGTTAAAAGTGTTGAGCTATCAAGTTTATGCAATAAAAGCCAGACTAGATCTCAACCTTGATCTGTGACAACATATTGTGGCCGATGCTTTATTTTCTAATTATGGTATTTGGATGCCCTGTTGCAGATCATCCTGAATAGATTGATAAAAGAATTACTCAAATTCAATGCTTTTAATCCTCAGCAGCAAAAGATACATCTTTAAAACATCCAATTTCTGAATTTATCCTACAAAAGAATTTGAACTACACAAATGCAGCCTTTAACCATGCACACCTTGGGTCTTGGGAGTGGTGCTGTCAGGCAGACCTTCTTGATGAAACTTTTTCTTTTGGAAGGCACTACACAGATACTTCAACACATGCAGTCCTCATCTATTCAAAAGTCCATGTGTATTAAAAAATTACAAAGGAATAATGTCTTTACCTAAAAACAATCCTAAACAATCTTTACCTAAAACCAAAATGTTGATCAGTTGTGGCCTAAGCCAGTGTGCACAGCACAGTCTCTCTCTGCAGTCCACCCTGCAGAGAAAATATGTCCAAATGCCTCTGGCCTTTGACAAACACCAAGATCTGAGATGCTGCTTGCCCAATCTCTTTTCTACTGCTGTCTCTGTCTGGGCTACTACAGACCAAGATATCACCTTCAAATTCTGGCAATCCTTGGGCAACAGCTTGGCAGGGTGAGGGGAGAAATAGGGGGAAATGCCATGCTTACCCCATTCTTGCCCTCTCTACTTACATCCTACTGGAAATTGTGGGTATGTGAAGGCTGATTCTGAGTTGGTGGGAGCAACGTCACATCGGACTGCATTAAAAGTCTTACTAAAAATCAGATTCTAACAGAACTTCCTAGGAACACTTGAGATTCTGGTATTTGTCACCTCATTTTTTTCACTTGCTAAGACTGGCTGTTACTTGGACATATCTCTTTCTCCTGTGACGGTGGACCCAGGGTTTCAGTGGAGATGTCTTGCATCATCCTGTGGAAACCATGAAGGAAATGTTTTGGAGATGAGAAAACCTCTGGAAGTATCTGGAATACCCTTTATTTAAGATGTGCCATGCCCTGAGCAGGGAATATTTCCTTCTATACTGAGATCTATTAGCAATAAAAGAAACAAAGAATGAGTCTAAGAGCCCTTTCTCATGACATCCTATACCAGATTAGAATCATCTTGCTAAAGAAGGCTGCCTTCCCTGACTTCTGTGTGATACTGCAAAGGATTTCCTACATTCTCTTGTGGTCTAGTACTGCAATGTATTTTAACTCTTTCCAGGCTTCACACAGCTTGTCTCTGTCACAGGCTTTTAGTAACACCTTCATGCATCATCCTATGGGAAATACTTGGGGCACAGTCTTCTCAATATAGTCACGTCTAGACTCTTTCTGTGAACACTGTAAGAAAACCAAATTTGGTGCCACAGATGGCAAAATTGCATGTGGGATGCTTAATTTGAATAATATTCTCTTTTATTCTAGGCTGGGCTTCGTGGAGGAGGGAAGGAATCTTTTCAGACGTTTCCTTCTGTCTCCCATTCACCCTGCTGCTGTGCTAAAGAAAGGCACTGGAAATTTGTTTTCTTTGCCCACTGAGAGTAAGACAACAACTAAAATTAAACTGAATTACTAAAGCTTAGAAAACAGCAACAGTAATTAATCTTACAGAAGAACAACTAAGTTTGTGGTACTTTAGAAGTTATAGAACAGACTTCTACTAAACACAGGGAATTATTTAGGTATATTCCACCCTGCTTCAAAGAATTGCATCAGGTTAGATAACTTACTGATGTAACACGTCTATGAATAGTAAATCTACTCAGTATTTCATTCCAGAGGATAAAAAACATCAGAAAAAAATTAATGAGCACCCCACTAAAAAGTAATTGTTTAGTAATTCCTCTAAATCAAATCTGTGTTAAGTACAATGGGTAGAATTCTCTATCATTAACCAAAAAATATACAGAAAATTTATACTGTCTCCCTAGAGAGAAGCCAGGGCATCAGGTATGCAATGCTATACATATTTCATGAAGTAAATTAGGAAGAGGTGGTGCAAGTGGAAGTTGCAGCCAAATTATGTGAGTGAAAGGAAAACTATGAAGACTGTTTCATCTTTCAGTGTCTTGTTTATATGGCTTTTGCTGGAAAGGAGGAGGGATGGAGCTGTAGGCAAATCATGCTACAAGTGGGCATATCAAGGGATCTGAGGCAATACAGAGCTATGAAAAGGATGGAATATTAATTGTCTTTCCTCATGGACCACATCAACATTATTATTGTTGTGCTGCTGCTCCCAAGAGATGAATTAAATGGAGACTTTCAGAAATTTTCACAGTTTCAGTATTTTATCTCCTCAATATTACTTTGCTTCTCTATGAAATATATCTCTATTTTACTGTTTTCCTTTGGCATTTGTAAGGGTCCCATCAATGCAAGTCACCAATACCCAAGTATTCTTACTGAGGCTCAATCTCATACTCCCTAATTTATGCAAAATGATCACAGATGGTGCATGATTTCTAGTGTACATTTCCAACTGCTATTTCATTTAAGAGGACAGAAACTATACCTCTATAACTGTTTACCTTTACTGAAATTGTGAAGTTTATTGGGAGTAAATCTGGTTTCTGCTAGCAAATACAACATATTAAAAAATACCAGGAAAATGGAGTTTTCTTCTTGCTTTCTCCTGTATAATCTCTGAGTAATACAAAAGGCATACACCTGGCTTAACACTTAAGGCTTTGAAAGAGATTTTTAAAAAAATATCAAAAGCAGACATTGGGAGAGGTTGGGAGTGGGAGGAATCCTGTCCTCATCACTAGGCATGAAAACTTGATGGGAAGTTACTCAAATAAAGAAGCTGCAAAATCTTCAACTGAAAAATGAAATTCATGTTGTTGTTCCTTTAAACAACAGAAATGAAACATTTATGAAGATTAAGGAAATAAGGCTAAAAGGCAGTGTGTCCTGAACTGAGAAATTGGAAGGGAACAGGTGTATTAGTATATCAGCATTTCCAGAGGCACAGCAGGTAGCACTAACAAAAAAATTATTAAGAAAACTTCCTCTTGAGTACAGAAAGTTAAAACACATACTAGGAGCCAAAGTACACTCATCCACCTCATTATGTGTGAGGAGTGTGCTCTGAAGAAGCCCCACAAGCTGACAGCACAGAAGGAATTGAAAAATAACAGACCCTATTTATAGAATGGCTTTAATATAATGGAATCATCTCCATGTAATTATCATCTGTTTTCACATAAAAGAGGTGTATTCTTCACCTAAATCAGTGGTAGAATTATCATTATTATTTTTCCATATATCTTAATCAAAGAACCATGTGTGCAGTATCACAAAGAAATTGTAAGAGGTAGGCACTTTCATATTTCTCTATTTCTACCTATTGAAATGAATAATAAAATAAAAGTCTCTTTAATATAAAAAAAAAAAAACAGCGGAAAACAGATTTGTGGAAATTCACAAACATCCGAAGGTTAAATGTGACCCTGTAGAGTCCTTATGTCCTAGACTATAAGAAAACATACCTGATAGCTGGATTTAATTTAACATTTTGTAGGTTACAGGCAGTTACTCTGCCACTGAAAAGGACCCTTTTTCCAAAACCATTATTCTGACATTTAAAAATGCTTGCTGCTATATTCAGTATTGTTCAGATGGAGTTGGTGCAGAATATATGAAGAAAAAATTCAAACAAAGAAAGGTCTGCTGGCTTGTTTGCAGCTTTCCATTCCAAAGACTTTTCTTATCTATTGCAGTACAAACATAAATGTATATAAATATGTAAATAAATTCCTTTAGCAATTAATGGTGTAATCACCTACTGGAACTTGAAGTTTTAGTTTGCTCATTTAGTGTATTTTTTTCCTAGTCTTTTCCTGTACATAGATGAGTTTGTCTGGAGCAAAGGACCTGCTCTGTAGCCCATGGGTTAGGAAAGGATGCCTGTTTGTGCTGAGTGAGCAGCAGAACTGACACCACATGGGACTCCCTTGTTCCAGCAGGGTGGCTTCACTGTTCCACCTCCCTGGGTGGCTGTTCCTGCCAGCCACACTGAACAGCTGCAGCTGTGCTGTGCCTGAGCCCTCTCCAAACAGCTCCACAGCTGCCCAGCAGGGTCATGAGAAGACTGAGATGTGAATAAACCTCTGGCAGGTAATGTTGTTCTACCAGGTGAACTAATTTATGAGTCATCACTAAATATACTTTGGCCCTTGCTGTTTCTGCCTTCTTCCTCTTCACACATACAGAGCATTGCAAGACATACCAACTTTTTCTGTTCCTTTTATGAATCTAAAATTAAAGAACACCTTAAAAAAATATTCCAAGAAAACTATTTGGTTTAGGATTAAAATTAGAAATAATATTTTTAATTGCATTATCAACCATTACACTTAATCAACACACTATTCTTTTTATATTTTTGGCTGTATAGGAAAATAAAATCTAATAATATTAAAATATCAAGCATGCTAATGTATTTTCATAACCATACTTACAGAGAAAACAGCAGCCAGAGTCTCAACACCACCAGTACTTAGTGTAACATAAGGGATTGTTTCACGATTGATCCCAGATTCACTAAAGATGTTGTTTGTGTAGTACCAGATCTGCATCAGAGAGAATAAAATGAATTATTAATCATTACAGGTTGAACTACAATATATTGGTATTCAGTCCAACCATTCAATCTGCTTGAGGTGGGACTTGTTAAAACTCTGAGCACTCCCAAGTCACCGAGGGCTGAACAGGACGACAGACATAGGGAAAGTGCAAATTCCAGGTGGATTAGGCACAGTGCTGCTGTAGTTCTACTTGCAGACCCAGGCAGAATTGCAAACAGCTTCAACTCAATTTAGCTTAATTCACTTTAGGAGTAAATCAAAGAAACTCACTTTATGCTCACAACAGGATACAAACAGGTTTCATGCGGCTTACAAAGCAGGTTTGTGTAGCTTTATGGAACACTTCAATAGGATGCAACAACAGAGGAGAGAACAGGAAAGAGATGTTGTGAGGCATTGAAGAAGCTGCTCATTTTTTGGACAGAAGGAGTGAGGTGCTATTTCTGCTTTAACCTTACTGGAGTGTGGATAGCTGCAGTCAAGCCATCCCCCCAATCTCTCTCTATTATCCACAGAAAGAAAAGATACTTTTAAGATTCGAGTTGCTTGGGGAAAAGTAATATGCTGTTTTAATCAGAGGCTTGAAGTAGCTGTCACTAAAGGATAGAAATACAGGTTGTATGACTTAGAGGAAGTCAGTCATATTTAGTCATTAAAACCATATTCAGGCAGAGAATATATAGTGGCAACATTCTAAAATACTGAGTCTGGTAAGCATCAGGGTCTCATTCACATCAACTTCCCACTTTGGGAAAGAGTCCCTTAGAGCAGTATGTCATACAGTGTATTATACCTCAATATGAAAAAGTATAACGTTCACCAGTGAAACTTCACCCTAGTTTTGTAACTTATTTAGAACTGAGATAAAATGGTGGAGGATAAATAAGCTTATTATGGTTTATATGTGTCAGGTAAATGTTAACAGAGTAGAAGAGAAGAATAGGAAATAATTTATGTAAATTTAGGTCAGGCTGTCTGGTATTTTGTTCTAATTGAAAACATTAACATGATTGGAGCTTCACCATGATTTCTGTTCCATGTTGAAATAAACAAATGTAGTGTTTTAAGTAAAACATATTTTTTGATCTTAAGTAAAATCCTTAAAAAGAAGCAAGTGTTCTCAGGTACCAGCAGGATGATTACACAAATCTGCCAGTTGGCAATTTCCCTGGAGAACGACCTGAGATTGTCGCCCGAAGGAATCCCAGCTTTCCATATGCCCTGTCCAGATGGTAGTTGTGGAAAAGACCAGACTGACTAACAGAGCACTACAGACAAAGCAAATGAGTTATAAGGAGCCTTCCCTGCCAGCAAAACCTGGCTGGTGCTGGCTCACACCCAGCAGGTTGGTTCAGAGGCACTCAGGAAAACCAAGACCCGGGTTCACCAGTATCTGTCACACCTGGACCTGTCCTCTCATCTTCAAGCTTTGGATGACTCGAGCAGCATCAGCCAGGAAAGCCAAGTGGTCCAGCTATTTCTCTTGACCTCTCAATTTTCTTGGTTTTACTATTAACTGTTACTAACAACTGTTTAAATAATCCATTTCAGAACAAAATTTTTGTGTGAATAATTTTTTTTCATGTTTGATGACATTGCATGAGAGGAGAAACGGAGTAATAATAATAAGGAAGGCTTGAAATAGCCAACTCAACACATAGGTTCCCTGACAAAGAAAGTTTTTCTGAGACATATTTTCAGAAAGTGACCATCCAATGACACTTTTAAGTAACTCTGGCATCCCTTTTGGACTGGAGATGCCTGACTATCTACCCACATCCTCACTGAAGCCATGAGAGTGTGATTTCATTCTGCCACAGAGTACTGGACAATTTCCATCAACTAGTAAGTATCCTCAAAATCACAAAACTCCTTCGTTTCTTCTGAAAATTTAGCTGTGATCTTTTCTTATAGGCAATGTGCTCCATTGAACAGTCTGTTTACTACTATAAGTGTCATTTTTTCTCCATTATGTGCTGATAAATCTTAAAAAGACTGGATGACAAGATAATTCTGGGGCTTTTTTCCTCAAAAATCTATCCACAATGAGGAATAAAATAACCTGCCATTAGCACTGAAATCCTACCATTAGAAGAAAACTCTACCTATACAAACATTATTGTAGTTTACCCCACAGGATGAAAAAACTCTTTTAATTTCCTCCTAGTATTTTCAAAAAGCTTTTAGATACCAGAGTTCCAATTGCATTAATCTTTTAAATAGTCTTAGACAAATTACTTTTATTTGGAGTCTTAAAGCTATAGAGATACCTGAGATAAGCTTGAGCTAATATTCACAGATACAAAACCACATAGATTTATTAGCCTTGGGGGGAATATTTAGCTGGAGTGTGGTGCAGAGCACAGTGAGAGTTCCTTGCATGAGCAAGAATATTGCTCATATATAAATAAGCAAGTAATGCATTTGAACTATGACAAAAAACCCCTTCCCTTTGAGGTGCTTCATGAGAAAATTTGTTTTGTGCAGCATAAAGCATCTAAGCCAGAGGCCGCAAGCTGCAGCAAGGATAATTCTGGCTGGATATAAAGAACACACTTTTCACAGTGTAAGTGGTGTAAACACCTGGCAGAGGTTGCCCAGGAGGGTTATGACTCTTGACCCTTGAATATGTTTCAAACACAACTGCACAAGGCCCTCAGTGGCCTGAGACAATCCTGAAGTCATTTCTGCTCTAACTAAGGGCTTGGACCAGTTGGAGGGATCTTCTGGCCTTAACTGTCCTGTGACCTTCTCATATAGGCTCAGATAGGTGCTGAAGGAGACTTCTGATATCCATTGGCCTCAGACACATTAATGGCCAATAGGATTCACTGTTTTATGTCTTTTCCCTCTTTTGCTTCACTTTCCAGGATAGGAATATTATAGAAGAAGAATATTATATTATATTATATTATATTATATTATATTATATTATATTGTATTGTATTATATTATATTATATTATATTATATTATATTATATAATATAGAAGCAACAACAACAAAAAAAACCAAAACAAAAACAAATATGCAGTGAAACCTTTTAAAATCCCTTATAGGAAGTTTTGATGACTTCTGTAAGTACTGAACTGAATGAATCCAAGCTGAAATGTCTACTGCAAAAACTCTGAATAAGCATAGGGCATGTTCAGAAACAGAGAATCTGAGCATCAGAAGTGAAAGCTGCATCCTCTTCCTTTGCTGATCTTTTCTACCTTTCCATGTATTCCTTCAAAGTTAACACAACATGGCTTTCCTCAAACATTTTTTGTTTTACGAGCCCCCAGGCAATACAGATCTCTGGATCTTCCCACACACTGCTGTCACAGAGTCACTGCTAGAGGGAATTCACAGAGGTTGGTAAATAGTGTAATCCAAAGCTCGTTATAAGGGAAGGGGGCTCCCCAGGAGGTGCCATGGCCCGAGGCAGGACACTTACAGCATTCAGCCCACAGAGCTGGTAGCAGCCCATGGTGACGACCACGGTCAGGATCTGCCATCGCACCGCGCGCGTGCGCAGCAGCTGAAGCACCGACACCAGCTTGGTGTTCCTCTGAGCCCGAGACTCTGCCAAGACTTCCTCTATCTCCTGAGACACATCACCTTTCCCAAGGAATCTCTGAAAGGCTGCAAAGACAGGACATGTACTTTAGGCCAGACACTTGGCATTGTGTGCATTTATAACTGTCTTGCTTCTTTAAAATGGAAATATTTGGCACAAACATGAGGCATACATGGGCTACAACTCAATTATTCTTCTGCCAACAATATCATTCTGCTCCAGATGTGATCTGGTTCATCCCTGCTATTGGGCTCAAAAACTGAAACACAACCATAAATTGTCTCCCTATGAGATCTCTCTTATGTTATTTCATATATAATACAGCCTAAGGTCCAGTGAAGAGTAAAAACCCTGTGTGACTTGAAAATATTACCAGAGTGCCTCTGAACACTATTTGACTTGACTTTTGCAGCCTAACAGTATAGCTGTTCATTGTTGGAGATACATTGGATAGAGAAGTAGTAAGATGTAAAAATACATATAAGTCTGGTAAACCAAGAAAAGGCAGACATTAGAAAGGAATAGCTACTACTCTTCATATTTCCTCTTGTTTTTACTAGCATATAGACAAGAAATCACTTTGTCAAGGTAATTAATACTAGAAATAATTACCCAGAGCAGTTCAAGGCTTTATATTTATCAATGCTGGAGTCATGGGAACAAATTTACATGGCCAATGTAAGCAACCAACCAACCTCATCTCCCCAGAAACACACCACACCATTTTGTATTGCTCACTGATAGCTTCCTGAAATATCCCTCCACTAATAATACAGGCTTTACACCTCCCACCTCCTTCAAGACAGAGATACCTCCAACTGGATGTGATGTGTCTCCACCAACCTTGTTTGACAGATGCTGTCTATGCAGTCATAGATACTTTTGTCTCAATCTAATGAACACACCCCAGGGGCTGGCATTTTAAGAGATGTTTAAAATGCTCATCATCTCAGAGTCACTGCAGAGAAACAATGACATTACAAACACCCCTGCAACAAGGCTTTGCGACCCAGTAGGATGCTAACATGCAAAACAATCCTTTACACAGCAGGTCACTTGAAATTGTAATTTTTATTAAATGAATAAGTTCATTTAGTTCACCTAAGAGCAAAACCATTTTTTTTTTATCCACAGCTTTGCATAACACTGCCTATAAACAAGTGACCACATATTTCGGTATGTTTAACACACCTTTGGATCATAAACATCACTTAGATGGTCAAGAAAATTAGAGATACTGAACAGTCATGGTTAATACATCCAGACTTTATTTTGATTTTGAAGTTGCAAAATTTTATCTTTACCCAGGTGAAAAGGGCAATTTGTGACATTTCATTGCTGTGACGGATCAGTCGCACAAATGAACTGGTGGCCTCCCAGTGAATGCACAAGGCTGCACATTCTGCCTTCTCCTGGTCTGGCAGTGGAGGGAGCTAACCTGAGCTCTGGGCCAAGCTTTTCTGAGGCACTCAGCACTACTAATGAATTTTAATGGGCCCCACCTGATTCTGCTTAACAGAGATGATGATTTTTTTAAGGCATGAACGACCTCTGGATGTTGAATCAATTCATAACATTCATATATTCTGATAACCAGTTTCCCTCTTGTGAGATGAGAGGTCAGAATTTTTAAATCTCCCAGTAAAAGCAATTTCACTTATCTTTTCACACAGGCTGTACAATCAGAAATGAATTAACAAATTGAGACCTCAGAACTAAAATTAAGCTGCTCAGGTTTGTCCTTGGTTTTTGCCCATTTTTAAATAAATAACACTCACTGTAACAAGTGTGATCTATTTAAAGACAATCATAAGAAATGTAAAATTAGAACAACGTGTGTCTACAGTGTGTTTAAGTCAATGTCTCATACTGAAATTTCACTTTCCTCAGTACTATTAGAGTGTTGATCGAGAAAAATTCAAGTAAAGATGAGAACAACCAGACATATATCACCATAGTCTTCCACAAAAGGATTCTCTCAGATTTTTAAGCATCTGGTGTAAATTAGGTCAGTGCACAGTCTTCTTTATTTTTCCCGTTCTTAAAATCCTCAGCATTACTTTAGGTCACACAAGTCAAAAACATAGGTGCAATCAAGTAAAAAGATAGCTATCTGTCTTTTTTGCACAAGAGAGTTTGCTGTATTTCTAGAGGGACAAGGAACTAAAAAACTGGAATTACCAAAATTGTCAAGTACAAGGCAGGAAAAACATAGACACCCGACTTCTTTTCTTTCCTTCACGGCATTAAGTAAAAAGATGTAAATGCCACTAGGCAATGGTGATGGGTATTAAAATTACCAACAAGTCAAGAAATACTAAGAAATTACTATGCTACCCATGCACAGTTTTGAATAGGCATCACCCAACCTTCTTGGAAAAACATTTTCCTGCTACTCAACATCTTTAATTTTCTTCCATTACGAGCTTTTCAGTACCATAAGAATCACAATTTTATATATAAATAATGTGGAAAGAAATTCTGCATTAGCAGAGAGATAGGGAAACTCAAAAGTCTCTCAATGTGTGATGTTCAATTTATTAGTTTTACAGTCTAAACCCTGGCATTGCTGGCACTGAGAAGCACAGAAGTCATTCCTCTCCTCGCTGCAATGACTCATTTCCCTCCGTGACTGGCTGCCTCTCTCTGTAGGGAAGCTTTATTTTCATGTAACACTTAAAACATCTAAGGAGTTGCAGCTCTGGAAACTTTTAAAAATTTCCAGATTCCTATTTAATTCCTTTGGATCAGAAGGTTTTAGAAGCTCAGCCTCCAAAAGCTGGAATACTGCCTTCATAAAATAGGAAAAGAACTGGATGGTTCCAGTCAAAGGGAAAGAAGTCAGGAAGCCCTTCCATTTACTCCACCAGTTTTTATTCATCTCACCTAAGTGAAGGTGAAACACCTGAAAAAGGTTCAAATATCTGGAAAAAAAGTCCATTGGTACCATCTCTGAAACAAATCAGGCCTTTAAATTAACTGAAGAGGGGCACTCAACATCTCAGCAACATAGGGAATTACTAATTCTTTTTCCACTATAGTACTTCCAGGACTTGGCAAAGAAAGCAGTTATTATCAACAGAATTAGCACATGAATTTTGAAATGAAATTTTAAAAGATCAAAATGCTATTGAGTGGTTTACAGTATAAAGCCAGCACCAGGCAAAGGGGGGCAGAAAAAGAGAGAAGTAGTCAAAGTTTGTTTGGGCTTATTATTTGAAAAGAAATGGAAAAAAACTAAAATAAGTTGCTGGAGTGTTATTGTCATCTGTTTCCCATGGACACATTTGCTCCCCTGATGATCAATTATATTAAATCCAGTGTCACCCTGTTTCACATATCTTTGTCTAAGTTCTGCTTAAACAGCATCTTATTTGGCCACTGTTGAAGATAGATAGTAGAAATTTCCCTGTAATAACTCCATGTTACCACAGAAATAATTCACAACATGAACTAACAGTTATTTCATATAAACTAATGTTATTAGTGTTGTGGTGTGTTTAAACTTTCAGGTCCCTTTCCCAGGTGTACCAATACCCTCTTCCCCTCCCCCCCTCGTCCCTTGCTAAGTGAGTCCTGTCAATCAGGCTTAACATTCCAACAAGGAGTCGTGTGGTTGGTCAAGTTCAAAGGATGCCCCTCAGGGGTCATTGGCCTGTCTAGCTGTCATTCTCCCCTGAGACCCTGCCCCTCCCACCTGGTTGGTGGCTCACCTGTCCCCTCCTCCTGCCCCGGGAGCTTAAAAGGTGAATCAGGCCATGCAGCCAGCATTCTGTTGGAGCTGTTCCTAAGATTCAGGCCTCTGTAACCATGGAATAAACCTCTGGATATAACCCTCCAGCAGAATCCTCTCCTTTTTTCTCTTCACCATCGCCTGAAGCTTTCCTCCTGAGGTAAATGGAGTTCCTAACAAGCCTGGACTTGTTTAGTGCCCAGCTGCAACCACCAGCAAGCTAAAGGTGTCTCTGGGGTGATACATCACACCTCCCGCCTTTGGCCTAGCAGCAAGGGTCAGACTGGCCCAGGCACAATCTAACTGGTAATATTGGGATTCATATTCCAATAATTAGAGTACTGAATATCCAGAAGAATAACTCAGGTATATCTTCCTAGAAGAGATATAAGTATAATCTTCCTAGAAGAGATATAAGTATAATAATGCTATTTAAATCTAGAAAAATATAGATTGCCTACAAGCATGCAGCATAGCAAAATTTAAGAGAAAAAAATCTCAGAAAATATAACTACAGACAAATCACTTCAGGCTTTTTGCATATGTCACCTCCCTCTTCTTCTAAGTAAAGACTACAGAGATCTTTTTTGAATTATTATCCAGTTAAATATTACATTTTTGCCGGCTTGTATTTGTGGTTTTACACACATCAATAGGCCTGTTCAGGTTCACCTGAAACTAGCCAATATGTACTAGTAAAACAAAACATATACATGCCACCCTAAAATAACACAAGAATTGGTAAACAGAGTTATATTAAAGGTCCAATGGCATAATACCCTTTCTAAAAGACAGGAGGCTTAAGAAAAGTTTAAAAACAAATCAGACCCACCACAATCACTCCAGCTTTTGGCAGGTAAAAGTCTGAGGTGAAGCCATCATCAAAAGCCAGCAAGTGTAGTAGTCATGGCTGTCTCTTCCTTTCCAGTAAGAACAGTTTCTAATCCTTACAGACATACAAAACCCACAGAGAAACAAAAATAAATAATATGTGTGCTTGTTATCAGTCATAACAACCAATTTAATCACTGGATTTGCAGCCACTTGTTCCTGCTGTTAAAGTTTGGGTTTAACACCTCTCCAGTCCATGTGGGCCCCCTGAAGGACTTAGTAAAAAATTGGCTGCCTGCTTTTTTAAATCAGGAGTGGCCTTGCTCTTTTGTCACATGAAAAGATATCAACCCAAATCCATCTTTCTAAAAATTTAAATCCATGCTTCTCATTATACCTATTGTAATGCTTTTTTCATAACCATGGGACTTTTAATGTATGACTGAACATACTGGATGAACAGATTTTGTATGTCACCAACAGATGTTGCTGTGACATTTTATCCAAGTTGTTTGACCCTTAAGACATAACAATATTCTTTTCTCTGGCAAGCTGGGATACCAGCTGAATTATTGATTTACGTGACCTGCTACTGTGGCTGCATAGAAAATGCAAGATTCCTCTCTGTAAGAGTGCACTTCAAAAAAGACACCTCAACTCTCCAACTGCAAGTATTAATAACCCATGTTTTTAGTTGTAGCAAATGTTCCATTTTATCACTACTACTGATTTTATTTATTTTACATCGTTGTGATACTCACAGATCAGGGGTGCACTTGGCATACAACTAATAGACAGCCAGTGTGAAATCCCTGTCTTAACTATCCTAGAACTTGGATGGTAAACTGATGCAATTATAGCAGCAGGTTTTTCATTTTCTTCCTGTTTCTATCGCTGTCACTTTTCATTTCCACAATCTCCTTCCAAAATCCTTCTCTTCAACCACTTGAATATCCATTTCTCTTCTGCTGTCTGGCCTTGATTGAGAAGAAGGATCACACCAGTTAAATGCTAGGCAATTTCTTACCTTCTATTGTTATCAAATGAGAAGAATATTAGATATGGGACCTGGGAGAGGAGCTGGGGTGGTTCTGCCCTTGCTTCATTACCAGATTTTTCTTCTTGAACAAAGCAGGTTTACAGATTATGCTGCTGTTCCAGTGGACAGTTCTCTCCCCAAAACACATGGATCAGTTCTCCCATGCTCAGCAGTGAGAGACAGGAATATGAGAGATAGTTCAGATCCTTTGGGTCTCAGGGAGTAGGACATAGGTTGGTGACATGCAGGAAGATGAGCCAAGCTCATCTGTCAGTGCTGCTTTTGGCGGCAGAGAGCAGCAGGTCAGACACGGTGTCCGTGTGTCGGCTCAGCCGCACATCACGCACACGGCTGGAAAGGGGAAAGCAGGGCACTGGGTAAAGCCCAGCTAATGGGGCTCAGGAGACCTCACTATCTGAGGAATCGCTGCCCCTGTGCCCCAAAGAGTAGCTTCTCTCATGGTGCTGTGGCTTAGGCTTGCACAGGATGCCTCTCTAACCCTCCACCCTCATCCCTCCATTTTTTCATTGTTCAGACATCATGTTTTGGTCCTTCCCCTTCTCTCATCTCTTATTTGCCCCTTAAAGATATCTGCCACAAAAGAGATTGACACCACTCGTATTTTGGTAGGTAAAGGCTTGTTGCCTCCTGAGACAGAGAAGAAAAGGGGGGGATGAAAGCAGGGGCAAAACTTTGTGGAAACTCAATGACCTAAATTATCTCACTGGATTTTATTGCTCTATAACAATTAGGAAGATTAATGTTGTTGGCTCCATTTTAGGAGCTTTGACATACATGCATACTTTGGAGTATTTCATAAAGACTAACACAGTCATCTGTTTTAAATACAGCAGACCTTTTGAAAATAATAGTTTTATATTTCTCTGACAAGGTATAATCCACAGTGAAATATATATTTGCATGAATAGCCTTGATCCATTAAGGGAAAGAAAAGGGATTTAGTCAGTAGAAAGAGTTGCAATTTTCCAATATTAATATGCAGATTTAAGCTAAGAGGCAAATAATTTAAAAGCATTACTGTAGTCATCATTAAAAAGAAGAATTCTGCTTTGTCATTATATGACTTACAAGCAGAAGGGCATTTTAATAAATCACAACTCCTCCAGTCTTCTTAATACTTAGACTTTTCCTCCCCCATTTCTGCTGATAATGCGAATATCCAGATGATTTGTCTCGATTGTTGATTCACTCTCCTATTTTTTGAATTCCACTGTAGACCACAGTCCAAATGAGTTACACTGTGTAGTACAACATATCTCAGAATTGAGTCTTTTCTTATAGAATTAATAAAATCCAAAAGCATATATTCACATGCAGTGACTTTGAAAAGCTTTTTATATCAGCTGTCTCTTTTTTCTCTGAGTATCTAAATTTATAGTCCTTAGGGTGGCTCATGAAAGCCATCTTCTTTTAATCAGTAAACCAGTGGCTAAAGCTCATTTCCCCAGGCAACTGTTCTCCTCATGCTTTCTACTCCAAAACCTACCTCCAATGCCTCTGGATTAGATTTCAAATTATTTCCAGAACACGTATGCTGAAAACATCCCAGAGTGCAGTTGGCACATTACCAAGCAACAGTAAATGGTGTGAATTTCAAGGCAGGTGGTGTTAATTTACTGCCATGCTTTCTAATTTTTCAACTCTACCTATGAGAGGTCCAGTTTCACTGTCAGTGCTGAGGTCTCCAGGTGGTGTAGCAGGATTTTCAATGGTTCCTCATAGCAAGTGTAACATTATGCAATTGCATTGCAGATGCAGAGCCTTTGCCAGCCATAGCTCCGGAAATATATCTACAGTTTTATCAGGCAGAAATGAGCCAGTTTAAACTTGGCACCCAAAAGCCAAATTTCTTCCCTGCCCAGCCATGGTGCTGCAGAAGTTTCCACCTAACAGCCAACCTGAGCCAGGTCCTGCTCTGAGCACCACTGGCAGGGCAGCCCTTTCCTTGGAAAAGCTGCTCTCTGCCTCCTCAAAACTCTGCTGGCTCCTTAAGAACACTTTCCAAAACCTTGTTGCTTTTGTGCTCTTTTTTTTGTTTTTAAGCAATGAACTGTATGTCTGAGGTTCCAACCTTTATAGAATTCTTCGTTCAACACCAAATTGAGACAGCATGGGAGTCTCTTCATTAGTATGCTATTGCTTTTTCAGAGGCTCTTCAGAATAAGAAAGGCCAATTGTTAGTTTCAAAATAAAAGAAACTAGATGGAGTTGCATTAATTTTATGCTAAAAGGTTATTACATTTGTATTTCAGGTGTTGATACACACTTTATAAGTTTTTGCAAGCAACTAGTTCATGACTAAAAATGTTAAGGGTCATATTCAAACAAAGTTTTTAAGAATAATTTGTAAAGCACTTATGTTTGGTATTTTGGTATTATAATCAGACTCTTTTTTTATAGACTCCTGTTTTTCATATGTTGTTATAATAAGCTAAACCAAACTTTTTAACATTCTCTCACCTGTATTGGGACCCTGGTAAATTTACTGGGGTGGGGAATGCAGCAACTGTGATCACAAAAGCAAATTATAGTTTTATATCTGGAACCTAAGGTAAGGACAAAATATTCTGTGTCTGCAAAGCTGAAGCAATATGGAAGCACTGGAATTTTTTAGTTAAACAGATGTATGGGGTTTTTATTTAGATCAACCAAGGGTATTGAGTTACAGAACACAGCAACTACTGGGGGAAAAAAAGCAGCAACAGAATCTGTGTTTTTACTAGACAAAGTGCAAAGACTGTAGATAAGGAAGGGTCACAATGACTGAAACCACCTTTTACTTTCAAATGAACCCTGCACAGAGCAGCTGGCACACAACAGCAGGATGATTTGGTTAGTTCTGTATCACTGTGTGTATAATGTTATATAAGTTACCTTGCTGGAGGATTTAATTTATAAAAACTTCAAAGCTACAGCTATATTTACGCATACGGAGACAAATGAAAAAGTGAGAAAAATTATTGTCAAGAGATTCTCTTCTATGAGGATATTCTGCTTCTAGTGTGGTACCAGAATCAGGTGTCTCCAGCCTGAATCCCAACAATAAACACCCTTTGCTGCAAAAAGGAACATATCCTACCTTTTTCTGCCTTGCTCCTGTTATGCTTTTCGAGTAGGAGGTACCGAGGGCTTTCGGGAAGAAAAGGCAGAATCACAACTTGTATCAACGATGGAACAATGATGGCTCCAAATAAGAAAGGCCACCGAGATTCCTGCAAATGGATGCAAACAGGAGTCAGTAATAGTCTCCCAAAGTGACACTTGGAAGAAAAATAGCTTTGATAGGAAACACTGTAATTTTTCATCATTCAAAGTATTGTGTCCACCACCAGAGTGATGTGTTCCTCCTAAGCTCAGTAAGTGGTTTGAGCACTTCCCTCTCAAATCACCTTACTCAAGGGCCAAGTCCCCAAAGCACTTTCCATTGTCAGTTTTTATTTTCCATTCTTTCATTTCTGCAAAGCCTAAAGTATGTTCTGCATGGTATGGGATGTAATCCATGTCTCAAACCTGAAACAGGGCCCAAGATAATCAACTGAATAAATCCCAGAAATAATCGGTGGGGTAACTCCTAATCAAACTTTTCACCTGTCCTTTTAGGTGAGAGGAGTGTTTTTAAAAAATTCTCCTGGGATGGGAAAACAACTTGAGAAAGTGTTTTTTCCAACAATTTAAAGCTTGAGGTAATTGGTCATCCTAAGAGCCTGCATTACCATGAAGGCTTCAAGACCCTATTTCTTAATTCCTTTTTTCTCTTTTTTTTTCCACTTGAGTGGAAAACTTTCTGTAATGTAGATGAACCAAAAGTGGTGAACATTGTTTATGGACAAACAAGCATGGATCTTATTTTAAAAACTAGAAAACTAAGGTTCTGTCTTTAAAACCAGTCAATAATTATATAATCAAGTGGGTACTGCTTTGTAAAGGATAACTTGGGAAAACAGGCAGTAAAACTTGTCACCTTCATTCCATATCTGCCTGGAATAATTTCCTGCAATATAAACCTCTTTGCTATGTACCATATAAAAAAATTATAGGGTGTTCTAATTTTTGACAGTACCTCCAGATAAAAATGTTACTCTTGGTCAGCCCATCATATTTTCTGAAGGTTCTTTTTCCACCATGTCAAGGACACTTCTTAAAGGAAAAAAAGTATTTTTTCTATACAGTTATTATCAGCATTCTTCCCTCTTACCTATGGAGATTTCCATTGAATAAACTTACACTCCTTTTAAAGTCTCCTATAGTGTATAGGAGACTTTCTATGTTGGTCACATTTATCTCGAATAACTCTTCTTGAAAGCATTATTTTGAAAAACTTATGAACAAGACTCTGAACTTACCCTCCACAAAAAATAGAAAACTGTGCTACTATAATGAAAAGACCTTTATTTTTGCCATATAACACACCAAGTTTCCTTTATTTCCTCTGTTAAAGATTTCTGTTATACTTCTTATCATGCTAACTTCCAAAACCTTAAGATAAACTCATAAATACTCAGAAATGCTCATAAATATGCTCCCACTTGCCATTTTGGCATGAATTGATCAGAAAGTCACTGAAGCCAGTGGAAACTTCTCCATCCATTTCAAAAGATTTCATGCCTATTCAACATTTTGGAGCGTGTGCCCTACTTGCTTTTCTCCTCATTTACATTATGCAATCTTAACTCCTTCCTCCCAGTACAGAAAAGAAATAATAGGAGTAATATAAGCTTAAAGGATCATCAAAATTGCTGGAAATCAGGTTGAACTAGACCGTGTAAAGAGAACTAAGAGAAGCAGGCAAAAGGAGGGTTTCATAACCCCTTTAAGAAGGAATAGAATAGGACATATAGAGGGACAGTGCTCAGAAGCAGTAATAAGCTAAAGGCAAAAGCCAGTGTAGGTGACTGAGAAGACACTTAAAGCACTTTACCTCAATTGTCAGCACTAAGAAGAAGCACACAGGCACTGCTAGGAGAAATGAAAACAACTACCTCCCATTTTATTTCAGGAAAAATTTAAACGAGCATGAAATGTTTTAATTACAGGGGACCTGATTTCATCACCCGCTCAGAATTGGTACAAATAACATGTCAAGATGGTAAAATTTTCATTTTAAACTGTCACATTATGGATATTTGCTTAGGCTGGAGCATGAAAAACCTGGCTTTGATGTATTTACAAAAGACAGTTAAACAGTAGAGCAAGTTTGACAACCACAGACTCATTCAAAGGTTGATGGAATAAAGTGCAAAGCTGCAGAGACGGAAGATTGGGTGGAAGGGAGGGAGATAAAGTATGGCATGGATTTATCAGCTGCAAATGAAACAAGATTATGGTGCGCTGAAATACAGTAAAGAAAATGTTGCCCTGTCAGAAAATCATCAGCTAAAATGCAAAAGATGGAACTTATTGTAACCATCAAAAGGTGGAAAAGAAAGTGGCATGGAGAAATGTCAACAGGCACTGCTGACAGCTGAACTATCCCTATCAAATTCAATAATCTATTTAAGCACCAGTGACATTTAGTATTCTCAGCAATTAGGAAGATTTTGATGAAATGTGAAGACACTCTCAACACAGACCAGGTAAACAATATACACATAAATATATTTTAAAGGGAGAACAGAATTGTTAACAAGACCATGCAACAGAGGTTGGGAAGAAGTGCTGTAGTGCCCTGGACATGGGCACCCATGGGCCAATTAAATATCCCAGTATGAGATGAATAACAGGAGTAAAGGAAATATGCAACTGTGACAGGCTTCACTCTCTTTGTTTCCCTCTAAATAATTTCACAGAAACAGAGAAACAGAATGGTTGGGAAGGGACCTCTAAGATCACCTTGTTCCAGTACTCTGCATGGGCAGGGACACCTTCTACTATCCCAGATTCCTCCAGAAACCCATCCAGCCTGGCCTTGAACACTTCCAGGGCTGGAGCATCCACAGTTTCTCAGGGCAGCCTGGTCCAGTGTCTCACCACTCTCATAGTGAAGGATTTCTTCCTAGCACCTGTGCTAAACCTCTCCTCTTTTAGTTTAATAAATAGATTTAATTATTTTTATCTCTTTATTTTAAAAGCATAATCTGGACATATCTGGACATATAATCTGGAGAATCTCCCATTCTCAACTCAGCCACAATTGCACAGTCAGAGTTCTCATTTGCTCTCTGCCCAGAGTTTGGGTTTCTGTGCTGTGGAGATCCCCATGTCCCGCTGAGCATCCTGACCCCAGCTGCTCCCAGGTAGGCTTCCCCCATCCTGTCTCCTGTCCATTCTAGAGCCAAGGGAAATGCTCACACCCCAAATACCTTCTCCTAGGCTCAGGCTGGACATGGGGTAGCACAGGGCACTCCCCAGCCCTGCTCTGCATCCCTGTGCAGCCACCATGCTGCCTCACAGCACTGTCAAGGGCTTGGCTACCTCTAATGCTTGAAATGAGCAGGAGGTGGTATCAAAATAAATACTCTTTTCCCCTTTTTAGCACTTAGTGCACAGGGTGATCTGTGATCTCAGTGAGCAAGTCTATTTACCAGTCACTATTAAATAATCACCATTTAAGTATTTATTCTGGAATTAATTCCTTGGGGATGGGGTTGTGATGAATTTACTACAGTGCTGAACAACTTATAAACAGAAATGACCTTTTTGTATAATGTTCTTCTGTAAAATGACATATTTTACCCATTTTGTATGTGGGGAACAAAGAGACAAAAGCCTCTGGCATCCAATGCAAGATGCTGAAAATATCCAGGAAATAGTGATTTGATAGTCTCTTCTTTTTCATTTTCTATAAAAAGCAGGAACACTTTTAAAATTTTAATTTTGCCAAATATAATCACACACAGAGACAGAAATAATTACATCTAGTCTAATTTTTAGATGCCCTGGAGCATCTTGCCTCAGCCTCCTGCTGCAGTTACAGGAGGATGCAGGTCTCTGTGATATTCTGTGTCACACCTGCCAGTGTCACAGGGACACCTAAGGTACCATAGGGCATCATGATGAAACTGTCTGCTCATATTCAAGCAATTCAATTTTGTCCTTTCTTGTACAGACTTCGCACAAAAATTGGATATCAGAAATATTCCATTTGCCCCCCCCCCAAAAAAAAAATTGTATCCTTGCTCAGAACAGACTGGGAAAATTTACTTAGGCATGCAAAGCCCAGAATACTGCACAAGTTCAGCATTTCTCTGTTAATCTGCTACCACACCACATAAAACACTCCTAAAAGTAAAGGACAACCACATTGGCCTGGGGCCAAGGACTGAAAAAGCACTGAGATGGAACTAATTTCTTAGCTTTAGAACTAACTTTTCTTCCTTTAGTCAAGGCTATGGCACAGTGGTGATGATAATGTGGCAGCTGAGAAAAGAGAACTTGGCATCTCAGGCTTCAGAGCAGCTGCTCAAGTATAAGGTGCAAAACAATTGCCTTCCTCTTCCCCTCCTTGCACCACTCCAAACACTGCTCTGCAACTTCCTCTGGCTGCAGGGGATGCTAATCTCACAGTTATAGCCCTGCTGGACACAATTTACTCTTTGCATGACCCTTTCTGTAACCCAATTTGCCAAAAAGAATTTCAATAACAGAGTTACAAATTGCTTACCTTCCTGTTTAAAACAGAGGCAACTCAGACAATATGTGTATTTCACCTCTGTTCTGTACCCAGATGTTTATTTTTACAGGTCCCTCCTATAGCTATAACTCTGACAAGAAGATTACTCAGGTATCAGTATCTTCCCAGGTAATAATCTGTACAGAAAATCACAGACTCAAGGCTGTACAAGTCTGTTATAAAATTCACAGAAATCAGAAGGAGATTTTTGTTACTGAGTAAATGGCCTTTGGATAAGAACTCAAAACAGCTTTGAAAGTGTCTGGTGTCTGAGTACCATGATTTTCTCTTCACTAAATGGCATGTTAGATCATGGAAGTATTGAGAGGGAGAATAAAGTATCTGTTATAAGTTCCCCAGATGGTTTTTTGTCCAGCTTTTTATTGGAGTAACAGCTAACTTTTCACTGCACACTTATATGCCATAATTTGTCCCCATTTATTTATCTCCAAGAACAGCAAAAATTTCAGAGAAAAAGCAATGGGAAATGGGAAGCTTTCACATGGGATTATTATCAGCAGCCAGCATATATATTTGAGCTTATTTAGGAAGAAATATTAGAGGTATGCTGGAGCTAGACAAAATTTCTGACAGAGCTTCCTTTCAGTGATGCATTTAGACTCAGGTTAGCATCCATAAATAACAAAATATAAAAATAGTAAATTAAAATAATTGAGTACGATAAGACTCAGCTTTTTAAACATGAGAAGGTACAATAATTCTGAGGCCCTTGGGTACCTCAGATGTCCCTGTGGGACTGGCAGATGCAGCACATAGAAATCCAGAGACCTGCATCCTTTTGGGACTGTAGTGGGAGATGAAGAGAAGTGCTCCAGGGCCTCTAGAAATTGCGTTGGATGCAAATGTTTTTTTATTTGATTATATTTTGCCAAAGTGAAGTTATGAGTTAGACTAAGGTATATTAAGGTTAAGAGAAAAATAAACATAAAAGCACCCAAAGCACATTTGCTGTTTCAAAAACAATGGAAATTATTGAATATTTCATCTTAACATTTTTTTACTGACAAAAAAAGTTGGTTTGGATTTTAAAAAATCAAAACCAAATTATTTTAACTTGACATTTACTTCAAGTTTAAAAAAATCCCTCAAAATACTAATCAATAATATACTTCCCATTTTTTTTCTTTTGCCAGTAGTTTCAAAAGCAAAGCACTCAAGAGTAGAAAACACACCCTCCTACTCCATATGATGACTGCATTCTATCCTACAGTGTTTGACCAATCTACCATGGCATTAATACCAAATTTGTAGAGGATAAATTTACATATTAGGACATGAATTTGCAATAATAGATAGTTTTACAATGTATAATAGAAACTAAAACTGAAATGTTAACCTTGAAGGTTAAGAACCTTCAAAAATGTTTAAGTGGTGGTTTTCTCCCCAGTGTGTGAAACACACTTGGAAGGAAGTCACAGGTGAAAACGATTTAGATTTATTGTTTAATAACAGATTTGTACATATTATCAAATACTCAAGCACTAAGGAAACAGGAAAATCTGAAATATTCATCTGCTCCTAAACATTTGAAGCAGAGTCCAACTTACACAAGGTAAGTTGTGTTTAATAGACAGGCACTATTATTATTGGGTCAGCTACAATAGGTGAAAAAACTCACCTTTTAAAGTCTGATCAAGTATCAGAATGTCATATTTTAAATATCAGTATAAACAATGCTCTAAGTTTAGTTACATAGGCTAACTATGTTTCAGTGGATAAGGAGAAAATTGTAAACAACTGCTGTCAGCCTCCCTGGTGTTTTGATGTCTTTCTTTCCTTCACATCTTTTGAAGGATATCTTTCCAGGAAAGCTTGTCTACTGCTTTTCCAACTGACCTAATTAAGCAGGGAACAGCTACATAGAAATCTTCTCAAGAGTCAGGTGAGCACTGTTTCACTCTCTATGAGCAGCAGTCCTCACTGATGATCAACTCTTATCCCAACATTAGATGCTCTGTAATTAAGTATTTTGTTCATTGTAGAGTGTAAATTATATATCTATCGCCATAGTGCTCTTATTTCCATAACCACATTTCCACTTTCAGACAACTCCTCTCTTGTAAGATGTTCTCCTTCCCAAATGCAAAACTGCAACATTTCAATATTACAAATGGCCCATCAGCCATATGTTGTTACAACTTTGGGAATTGAAGCCTCACAGCACAACTTTAATGCACTGAAACTCATTTGCAAACATGAAGACACACAGCTGTTTTCCCATGCATTACTTAATGAGTTCTGTACAAAAAAGGGATGAATAAATACTGTTGTGTCTGTCTCAGGGAACCAATAAAAAGTTGATTTATAATCTCCAGTAAATACATAATCTCAGTTGATCCATAATAGATATAAACAGAGCACCTCACTTAATGTCTCCATTAGAAATTTATCAACTCTACCACATTCCCCCAGCAGGGCTGGTATGACAGACTAGACCTCTTCCCATGGGTCCTACTGAACTGTGAATATGCAACAGCCCAGAGGGTCCTGGCAGCATTTCTGCACTTCTATCAGACCCACCAAGGCTGTGCCTGGTGCCTGCACAGCATCTTTCCTTGTCTGGATCAATCAACCCTTGAGTGAGGTGACCTTCATATCCCTGATCAGCAACTCACAGCTTGTATTGAAGTGCTTGTGCCTTGATAAAGACTTGGAAATTGCTTCAGCAGTAACAAAATTCATGCCTTATGTGCTACTGTGAAAAGAGGATGGAAACGTCCCATGGCTAGAAAAAGAAAAGAACTGAGAATATTTGAAAAAGGATTTCCATCTTCAAATTCACTGTCTCAAGTAATTCATAATTGGTGTGCCTGATAGCAGTTTGCAGAAGGTGCAGGCAGACATCAAACACCTGCTGAAATTAGTGACTATCTGAATGAGCGCTGAAATATTTTTGTCCTTCCTTCCTTCCTTCCTTCCTTCCTTCCTTCCTTCCTTCCTTCCTTCCTTCCTTCCTTCCTTCCTTCCTTCCTTCCTTCCTTCCTTCCTTCCTTCCTTCCTTCCTTCCTTCCTTCCTTCCTTCCTTCCTTCCTTCCTTCCTTCCTTCCTTCCTTCCTGCCTCCCTGCCTCCCTGCCTCCCTCCCTGAAATTCCTTTCTTTGTAAGGGTGTTTCTCTGAGTTAGTAATATCATCCCCTTAAAGGATTTGAGCAGCCACTTATAAGCACCAATGTGTCTCCTGTATCCTTAGCAGAAGTTTTAGAACACTCTTCAGGGAAGGCTTTAGCTTTTCATTCAGTTTTGTATTTTAGTACATGAATGTAAGGCAGTTTTGCTTCTGTGTTTTTAAGAAATACTGTACAAGCTCAGCAGTCCAGTGGATTGGCAAGGACCAGGGTAACTTGGAGTCACCTTTTGCAAGCCTGGATCAACAGCAGAATGGTTCCCAGGAGTACTATGAGACCACCTCCTCAAACACTGGCTCTAAACTTAGACAAATCCTGACCAAAAACCCCCACAACTGGGAACCAGAGCTGATGAGGAAAATTCCTGATATTTATCCCAAGTCCTACACTCACCTTTGCTCTTAGGAACTCATTAAGAACTAGCAATTCATATACTCAAATAGACTCCACAAAGCAGCATGTTTCTACAGAGACAAACAGCTCCACCATCATCCAGGTCATTATTGAAGATACTGAACAGGACTGGAACTCTGGGCCACTCCACTAATTACTGGCTTCCAATCTAGACTTTGTTCAGTCACTAGGCTTGCAGAATATAACTAGGCAGAGTAAAGATGTTATGGGATTTTTTATTCTAGCCAGATGTTTGAAATTATTACAAAGAGGACACTTTAGGATTTCAAGTGATGCTGGAAAATGCTAAACTGGTGGAGGTATTTGTCCTACTCTAATGGAAAGTACAAACATCTTTTTATATTCTGTAGACAGCATAAGGGATAAGCTGCTTTAATTTCCAACACTCTGCATGAAGCTGCAAGAGTTCACCTGTCTCTTATTGCCACAAGAGCTCTCTGTTCTATCCTCTGAAATTCTCACTTGTATTTTAAAGAATATCTTTAACTATAGTCACTATCATGGCTCAAGGAGAAGATAAACATACAGAACAAAAGAGCTCATGGAAAAATACTCAGAAAGTGGTTGATTCATACTTTGTGTTATCATGCTAATGTGTCAGATTCATTTCAAGAGCATCTCCAGCAGACCATTTTGCCATTAGTGTCCACCTGCAAGCTACAGGTCCCTAGAGCAATTTGGAATTGCTTTCTCTACTCATCTATAATTCACTGACAGTTTTTAAGGAATCCTTGAATCTGAGTCGATAGTCTTAGGAAGAAGGATCAGTTTAAAAAAAAAAAGAAAATAAAAGAAAAACAAAGCAAAATAATGCTGAAAATGAAGCTTTGACAAGTAAAAATCAAAGCTTATTTTCAGAACAGCCTTGAACTGCACAGGCTGTACAACCTATTCCATCACTGTATGTTTTTGTGCAAGTGAAGGAGCACTTTTAAAAGGCCTTGATAGAGCAAAATGATACATTCCTATATAAACTTTCCTAAATACACAGTTGTCTGTTGCATCAAATACATCATTTTAAGAAGTCTGGTAAAGAAAATGAGAGTGTAACACAGCATCTACAGAAGTTTTTAGTTTTATCACAACTATTCCTCAGCAAGGCTCACTTGTCTAAAAAACTAACTGGAAAGGGACTCATCACAAAGATGCTTCCTTACTGACATATTGTATAGTGTCTATGGAGTTAATTGGTGCTTTTCCAGATTTAGCTCAGTTTGCTGCAGAAATTGATATTGATACTTATATCAGTAGCAGAATTTCTTTGCTAAAATAATGAATTATGAGGAGGGCAATTTGGCCAGTGTCATTGTGTATCACAAACCTATTTCTGGCTAAATACCTTTTAAAAAACAGGTATTCTCCAGACAAATATGCATTAAAGCTGCTAAAAATCCTCAAAAAGGTTTAATTAGACTAATTAATATGTCTTCTCTGACAAAGACACCATCCAGTTCATAAAGTTTGTAACTCTAACCATATACAAAAGATTTTTGCAATAAATTCCAAGTGCTTCTAAAGAAAGATTGAGAAGAGTCTAGAAAAGACAGCCTGTCATTTCAGAGTAAATTCTAAACCTTCTCTGGCACACTTTGTTTCTGATGCACTCACACTTTGAGTATTTCCCCAGCATGGGATTACCCACAAGAGCTGTCTAACCCCGATTTTTCTCCTCAAGAAGCCACTTTCCAAATCCGATCATTGTTGCTCGCTCCTGTACCTTGTACTGCTTGATTACACTCTTTTTATAACAGAATGACTAAAGCTAGTCTACTTGCAACATTCAAGAGATGGATACATCAGGATTTTTACTTTTTTTTTTTTTTTTTTTTTTTTTTGCCTTGAAACACTAACACATCATATGGGTTCATTCAGGAAGTGTTCCCCTGGTGAGTCTTAGCATGCAAGCCAAGCAAAGTTTTTAGGGAAACATGCTATCCACTAGGAAACAATGCAACCATGTAGTCAGGCAAGCTCCTGCCTGCATGACCTAGAAACACTTGAGGTTTTTAAAGTAGGGCTAGTGAAGCAAACAGACAAAAACCAAATTCTATTTGTCCATTGGTGTACCAATGGGAAGAGCAGCTGTTCAGTCAGAGAAGCAGCCAGAGCAGGCCAGGCACTGGAGCCAGCTCCAGGGAAAACAGCTGCAGGTTGGCAAAGCCTGATACACCAAGAGCAGGAAAAGGGGCTCAAAGCCGAGGTCTGAGGAAAGCATGGCAAAGGCAACTGTTTCAGCTTTACCTGTCCTGAATCAATATACATACTGTGAAACATTTTTTTCTCTCTGGTATTGATACACAGAAAGAGATACTAAAGCCCAATGTATATTGAAAATAAGAATACTGTGACTACTGCACATGGATTCAGAAACTAAATCCTCTATAATTTAGGGAAAGGTTAAAGCCCACCTTCATTAAAACAACATGAAGCCATAGAATAGACAATCAGACAGTTTACAATGTTTAGGAGATGTTACCATGCTAAGGAAAACCTGTGGAGCAGGAGGAACTAGATGAGTTAGCCAGAGTGATACCTAAAGTTACATGGAATGTGTCAGAATCAGGCCAGACAATATTTCCCCAAGACAGTAAGTGTAAATTTGAACTTTCAAAACTGAAGCTGACAGTGTGCTGGCCTTTGCTTTGCAAGAGCAATCTGTCAGGAAAAATAGGCTGGGTGATTCAATTGCAGAATCACAGAAACAGAGAGAACAGAAATACCTGAAGGGCAGTGTTTGAAGACGTGACTGGTCTAAGATAGTTTGTCCTTATCTTGTTATCTGTTTTTTTCCTTCAGTCAGATATATGGAAAGCTGCACATGCTGTACAACCAAAAATGGTCTGAATTAAATAATCCTGTAGCCAGCAGCAATAATTCAGTGCCCACATTACAGCAGATAACATCATTGCACACCCGTGGGCCTGCACCAAGTTGTCACCTACAGATGCCGTGGCTTCCTCAAGAGTTAAGGACTCTGGCTTACAGAACACAAGATGCCAGCATGTGAAAAGAAGCACACAGCTTGTTGGGGTGCTGGGCAGAAGCAGGTCACCAGCACATGAAGTCATCGTGCTCTGTACTCTGATCACCAGCCCCCTTTACCATGGTACAATTTCCCAAGCCTCAGGAATTTTCCAGACCTATAAGAATCAGAATCTTGAATAAAAAGCATAGCTGCAATTTGTTGGATGGGAGGCAATTAGGACTGCGGAAAGCAAGTAAGATTATCAAGTCACTGCAGCAGAGGACTGCTATCACAACTGGAACTTTTCTCACATAATCACTCTTGGTAAGCACTGCATATGAAGAAACACATTCTAAAATTAGTACCTTTGGAGGCAAATACAATGAAATTCTATATATCCAGAATCAAAAATATTGCCTGTATTTAGGTATTACGGTCTTTATTAGATTGTAAATTTTTTGTTCTGTTTGCTCTTTTATACTATAATTTAAAAATTGGACATAGTCATGTTTGTCTAGTTCACGCCAATATGGCAGGACACAGAAAAGAATTAAATTGTATTTAATTTGCATTAAAAATTGCATTTCTGCAATACTTCAGACAAAATATTCCCAGGAAAACCAGTAAATATTTAATATAATTCTTTTTTTATAAAGTATTATTTCATCTGGGTTAGCTGTATAATCTTGTTCTCCTAGGTTTGAATTTAAACCAGGAACTATTGGAGACAACAGCTTACAGGGTGAGAAAGAGATTAAAGAGCTTGTGTTACTAGAGGAGGTGAAATTTAATCTGAAACACAAAGTTCACAAGTGATAGGGGGAGGAGAGAGGAAGCACACTGTAGAAGGTGGTGAAAAAAAACTAAACAGAAAAGTACTAAGGAATAAATAACAGTTGATCAAAAGAATTATGTGAATAAGTTGACAGAACTGGCATGAAAAGGTATTAGAAGGAAATGAGAAGATTGCCAATCCTCAGCACTTTCAATAGAAAGCTTGGGAAAACTGAAGGAATGGGAAACAGCCAACCAGCCTTGAGCCAGTAACTCAGCCAGAGCTGACACTGCCCCTCAGCACTGCACCTGGGGCTGCCCACATCCCTCCTGCTGCACCTTGACCAGTGTTGACAAAAGAAAGATTGCTAAAAAATCAGTTTAGGGCTCCTTAACATACTTGATACAAAAAGCAGTAAGGACTTTTGAGTTGCCTCAAGTAATACTCATTGCTTTAGAGCTATTTTTATCACAATTTTACATTTTAAGAAACACTTTTGCATTTGATAACAGAGGAAATCATCACTTAGGTTGTTAATAAGTGCTTGTTAACACTATGCCCCACAGCCAACATAAACACTTTCCTTTTCTGCAGAGAGACTTCTACAGAACCACTTAAGGCAACAACCTCATGTAATTCACATAAATGCATCAAGCTCCAATTTAAAATTTTAATTTTCTGCTCAAATTACTTCAGCTGGGAGTCTGTTCCAAACATCACTCTGACGAATTTCAGCATGCAATTATTCACACAATATTTATTTAAAAAATCATTATTGTAGCCATATTGTCTTTGAGATTAGGCCACTCTATTCCTTGTTCCTTTGTTAACAAGGTGGAGTCAGTTCCTGTCCCTTCCCTCTGTTGACTTGACCACACAAGCAATATTGCTGTCACCTCCTCTTACAAGAAGGACCTCAGTCATGCTGACAGCCATTTGTATGTCCATCCCTTTTTCAAAGATTCTCTTCCAGCAAGACTCTCATCTGTTTTTGTCCCTCCTTTCTTCAAAACCATCGATGCTTAGATACAATGGTTAACAACCTCTTAGATATTTGCTCAATTTACAAGTAATAGACATGACAGATCTCAGCAGAAACCTTATGAAACTATGACAGAAGGCTAGTTTTTGTAAGTAGTATTATTTACAACAAATTCTGATGAGAAACAAACAACTACAGAGCATCAAAATGAAAACCAACTCCCACTGAAGGAGTTTCAATGGGAACCCCACAAATCTAAGGAAAAAAAATCCTGGCTTGACTGAAACCAAGAGAAATGAAAAGAAAAAACCCCACCCACATACCCAACTAGAATATTCAAGCTGCCTCCAATAAATTGGTTGGAAATATTGTGATCCACATCGGCCAAAACTTTGCTTCTTTTACTTGCTGATGTTACCCGTCTTGACAAAACTAATTCTGTAGATAAAGCATATTTCTTCCTACATTATGTCTGTCTTTAATGGTGGGATATTAATTAACTTCACTCTAAAGGAATTTGTAGAAACAGAAACACTACCTCCATAATTTGGTAGCAGCAACAGCAGTGATGAAAGGAAGCCAAGAAGGGAAATAAAACTAGCAATAATGAGCTGAAATCAAGGAATAAGAATTTTCCTGACACCTCAACTTTAAAAGTGCATGCATGTATCAAAAACCCAAATTAAAAAAATCTCCTACTACATAAGGGCTGCCATACTCTGATCAATTGGCCTCTTGACATTTCATACGCTTGTTTGTAATAAACTTGCTCCCAAGCTAATTGAAGGGACATCTGTTGAAGTCACACAATAAAAGCCATTTTAAGTTTTTCCCTAAAATCTATTGCTTTGGATGGGCAGGGGAGAAATCAATCCTTCCGTAAAGGGTAAATTGAATCAAGTCATTTGCCTTTAGGAGAACTGAACAGAATAAAGGGACATAATAAGAAAGCTGGTCAGGCAAAAATACAAGTGTCAGGGAGGACGGCATCATGTATTTACAAAAGAGTTGCCTTTGGATGGACAGAGAAGGAAAAGCTCCTCACACTTTCCAACCCCTTACTACTTTCTCTGGTTGACAGAAGGGATTCTGTGTTCAAGTTTCACTGTGAGAGGATTGCTGCAGACCTTTTCTCCACACTGCCTTGAAGAATCATCTCTGAATGGAAAACACCTGGTCAGATCAGATGACCAGCATGGCTCCCTCCATCCTTACCCGTTGTGTGATTCTGTATTTCCAATTGCCAGCCTGAACAAAACTCGAATTCATTTATTCAGAGTAATGATGACATCCAGTGGCCACCAAGTTAATCTCAGCCTATGACAACAAGACAACCTCTTATCTGAATAGATAATCTTTCCATAGAGGTGTGTGTTAACTCTGCTCTTCTATCACTTAGTCTAAAAGCCGGGCAAGCAAGGACTGCACTACAAGGAACACTATAATCACTAAGCAAGCATATTCCTATTCAGGTTTTATAATAACTATAACCATGCCTTTTCAGCTCTATCTCACACTGAAAAATTAGAGATCAAAAATATAAAAACTCTTACGCATTTCCATGGTATCCAAAGGAACTGGAAACTAAAAAAATAGATCAAGAAAGGGGGAAAAGGAGATGTGCATATTGACACACACAAGCCACTCAAGCTGTTGAACCTGCTAGCCATATCTACCAAACTTAGCCATGCTTTTAGCATGTGCTTGTAGAAGACATGGAAGAAACTACTTTTCAAAGTGCTTCATAACAAAAAAGAAATATTTCTGTTTTCCACTTTTGTGAAGAATCCAGTCACAATATGAAAATATGACACTTAGAGCAAGCTTGTGTTCTTTGATAGAAAAGGTCTGTTAAATACTTACTTGCCCAAATATTTCTGGCAGCCCCAAAACTTGACCAGTGAAAACACCAATGCAAATGAAAATGGCTGTGACCTGACCCAATGAACCACGAATTTCCTTAGGAGATATTTCACTCAAATACATGGGGAGGGCACTTAATGAAATGCCTATAAAAGAAGAACAAAACCCATATATTAAGTCAAAACATACTATTATGCCAGGTATGCAACAAATTTCTATTGAAAGGAGCCTGAGTGATAATCTGCTCTCAAGGGTGGCATAAGAACATGCAAGGAACAGAATTATATCTGTCCATACATAACATGATTAATTTTCCCTGCATGTCTAATTAGTCTCACACCATTTAATAACAATGGGATTGATTATCTGTTACAGATCTACACCAACGTGTGTAGGCTGCTTTTTGATGTGGAGCACGAAAGGTTACTCAGAGATGAGAATCTCCAGAACAGATTTTATATTTTAAATTTTCTCATCCCAAAGCAAGCAAAATCATGTTAACATGGGTGTGGGTAAGGGAACAAAAGCCCAGTGCATCAGTCAGACAGAGCAGACATTGTTCAGATGGAGTATTTTTACTGTAAACAGTATTAGCAGATGTTCTTCTCAATACAGGCTTATTGCTGCAATGAGCTCTTCGCAATAGGCATAAAATAAGAGTTGGAATACTGTTTAAAGCCAGGAACAGAATAAACAAATGCATGACCCTGGTCAGTGCAATGGCAATGGTTGCACAGCTCCAGAAGTTTGGTTGCTTAATGGTAATCTGGGATAAAAATTAGCAGAAACCCTTCCTTCTAGCTGCCAGGTTATTCTGGTGCTGCAGTGCCTCCATGGTTTACTTTCAAACTGGGAACACCATATTGCTAGGAACAGCTGATGAAGTACCAACCTTCCCTAGTCCTGCAGTTAACATGGGATCCAAAAACTGCTAAACACAACAAAAAGCAGTGTTAATAGCAGAATAAACTCTCCTAGTCAAGGAGTTTTCATGGCATGGAAACAAATACACTCTACCATGGCTGGAAAAGGAAAGGTGGGGAAACAACAGCTTTGTTAGCAGTGGTGAGCATCCATCCCAGTGTCTCCTCCAAACATCAGATCCTCCAGCCCTTAGTGTGCCATTTTGTCCCAGTGAATCAGTGTGGCTATTGCTAGTTCCTGGAACACCTCTTTGATGTAAAGCAAATTCTGGCAGGGGAAGAGGAGACAGTGTGTGCACTGCACAATCATTTCAGACATGTAGAGTGTGACCAAAGCTGACCTGCAGTGTGTGCACAGCACAGGCATTTCAGACATGTAGAGTGTGACCAAAGCTGACCTGCAGTGTGTGCACAGCACAGGCATTTCAGACATGTAGAGCAGGACCAAAGCTTACCTGCATCCACTCCCATGATGATGCGGCCCAGGATGAGCATTTCAAACGACCCAGCCAGCAAGGACAGGGACATCAGCAGTGCAGCTGCCACTGCAAACACATTATTGAGCACCAATGTGCATTTCCTAAAAGGCAAAGATGGTTTAGGTAGAAACCAGCATCCTGGCAGCTAAATGTAGTTGTATTAGAAGCACACTAAGCTATTATTCTTAAATATCTATAAATAAAAAACGCCTAATAAACACTGCCTCTTAGATGTGTGGAGTTCTGAAAAACAGCACTATACCCACGTGGGTACAGTTTCAAACCTACACCACAGTTTAAAAGAAAATATAACATAGATAACTAAAGAGTTGTACTTCAACAGCACAGCAAGGAGCCAGCTTATGCATCCTAAAACCCAATGCCAAGTCTGAGGCTCTGTACATGAGTATAAATAAGCATATTCTGGATAGATGTCTGTATGGAGAACCCAAAGAATATACTTCAAATAGCAATAAGCCAATATAACTACAGGCACTTTAATGTGACATGAAGTTATTGACACTTCAAGAGCTTCCCAACTGTGACATCACCTGTGTCATTATAATTCATGCTTAAATTCTCAATATTAAAATCATACATTGAGGAAAATTACTTCCTACTCGTAGAGTTAGGAAAAACGTTTGGGCTCATTCAAGTAATAAAAAGAAACGCTTTTCTAAAAATTATTGGAATTAATAAAAATACGGGTTTACATACTTCTTCCCCACTTTACAATTATTTCATTCTATAACAGTTAAATAAAACATTAGGGTTTTATTTTTCAAATAAAATAAACTCTTTATGGCAAATTATTACTTTGTTAAAAAGCATAAACCAAATCACAAAAATGTGTTTTGAAATTTTCAAAACATCTAAACTTTTGATTTGCCAACACCCTAATTCCTTTTAGTTTTCATCTCTCAGAACTTTCTGCTGAAGTTTGAGGGACAAAAGAAGAGGAGTGATCAGGAAAGCTGTCTATCCCTTTCCTGTCCCACCAGTTCTAATTTTTTTCAATGTCTAAGTATCAAGAAAAATTTCCCCCCATTGAAAAAGTCACCCAACTTCTCGCAACAGATGCAAATGTTTTTGAAAGGAACTATATTTAACACCTGTATTTTTAATCATGTTTCCTGCTTTCTAGTGAGTTTTGAACACTGAATGAATAGCATGGCTTGAAGATAGAAAAATTAGATACAATTCATTTAAAGTCTATACAGCACAACCATCAGACTGATGACTGTAACCATTTAGAACAGATTTTTCAGATGGATATACGCTCTGAGATGGCTGAAGTGATACAAATAATGACAGAACTGGAAAGAAAATGTTCATTTGGGTCAAACAAGTCTTATTCATCTGAAGATACTGCTTTTTTCTCCTTTAATTTAAATAAAAACTATAAAATACATATTGTTGAGAAAAAATTGGCCAGCAAACCCTTATACTATGCAGCTGAGAAGAGAAAAGCACAGCCTAACTAAGCATGATAAAAACAAAGACTTTGACCGAATGAAAAGGAAATGAAGAGAAGAGAACACTGCATTTAGGGTGTTGCTATGGGAAGCAGTGTCTGGGGCAGGGTTTGGGGACTGTTGGGGCTGCAGGGGTGGCTTCTGTGGGGAGGTGGAGTGAGGGTGTAACAAGGCCACTGGAGGAGAGGGTGATCCAGGCCTGAGCAAGGACTGTGGTCCATGGGGACCCACGCTAGAGCACAGGGGAGTGAGGAGCAAGGAATGGCGCAGAGGAATTTGTGCACACTGACCCTGAGCCCTTGCACTGCCCCTTCTCTCACTGAAGGCACTGTGTGACCAATGGCTGCGGTACCAAGAGCAAGGAGAGGAGCCTGGTGTGATGCTCAGCCTCTCCCTCCTTCTAGAGAGATCCTAGAAGTGACCTAAACAATCCCTTGAGCATATTGGTCTGGGTGTCAGGATAAACAGCAGCAGACCCTCTTTGTTAGAAGAGGAGAATTTAAGTTACAAAGAGTTAAAGCCACATCTGAACTTGGGAATTATGTTTATGTGGATGAAGGTTCCCTTTCAAAAAATTACTTTACATGTCTCTTGAAGTAAATAGGAATCCAGTAATTTGGAATTTATGTTTTTAACCTTATAGCAATATGATTCAAAAGTGTTCTTTTAAAGTCATGCATTATTTCTGACTAGTGCTTTTAATCCCCCTTAGCTCATTATTCTGTGTCAGTGTAAATGGAGCTCAGTTTCATCATAGATACAACCCTCCAACCTACACTTGAGCAATTTAACAGCAAAGTATTTTATTGTTCTGTCAACATTTCACTGTGTGCTCCTCAATTACCATAATGACGTGTCAGTCTGGGTTCCTAGACCAGACAAACACTCTGCAGGGTGAGCAGCAAACTCAAGAACCACTCTTTGGTGAGCAGCCTTTATTCACAGCCCCTTCCCATCTCTGCTCCAGCACTCTGTATCTGTAACAGAGCTGTTTTCATGGCATCATGGAGATAAACATAATAAACAGGGGCAGAGTCTGCAAGTGTAAAGATCTGCCCTGGAAACCTGACCAGCTCCAGTGGAAGTGTATCTACAGCAGAGATCAGCCACCATTTAAACTCTTTTACCAATGTTATCGATTTTGACAAACCTGCACACAAAGCTGTTCTACTCTTCACTGAAAATTCTAGACTTCTGTGAACCCATTTTTACTTCACTTTGTTTCAATAAAGACTCAACTATTTACTGAGAATTAATTAGTCTGAGTCAGGCACAATTTCATATTTCTAACAAGTATATTAAAACCAAATGCATGATTTGGCAGAAGAAATTGAAAACCTGAAAAAATAAATAATGTAACTATGGAAAATATTTAAAAATTGGAAATCAAGTGCTGAAGTGACAAAAAAAATAATGAAGAATGGGTAACAGCTAAGAATACTGACTTGCTGTAAGCATGAAATGAAGGAACCTGAAAATACACCCTTTGAGATGAAATATGACATATGGACAGGTTGGGAGAATGAAAAATAGACCTAGGAAAGTACAATCTATTGGAAATAGTCAGAATGTGAAACAGGAAAGTAAGAACACTAAAGGTTTACACTTATATTTAAGCCTCAATGATGATGTTCTCCTGTGATTTAGCTGACTAAAAGATATCAAATAATATTGAATTTACAATTAAGAAAAATCCAAATGAGCAGTTATGATGAATGCTACAATGGTGAGGTTTTTTTCCCATGCTCTTCTAAATATAGATAAATGATAAATGACCTTTCAAATCCTATTTGAAAGACTGTATGACACAAAAATTTTACAGAAATACCTAGTTAGTACCTGCAGAAAAATGCAAACACACACCAATACAAACATTCCTAAAATACTCATATTCTCTATGGTCAAGACTTCATAAAATACTGCATTGTACAGAATGCCCTACCCCCTTCTTGGGGAAGGCCATACTGGAACTTCATCCTAGTCCAATTCTTCAGACTGTATTTTGAGTTGACACAAGGATTGAAAAAAGAGTAAATTTTTATTACCATATGACAGCAAATTAGATATGATGATAGCTTTGTTTGTTTACAGTAAGATATTTAGTAAACTCATGAAACAAGATGCTGCCAGTCTTTTCTGAAATAATTTGTATTTTATGTATTTTCCTTTGGCATATTTGACAAGTCACACTCCTTGAGATCTCAACCCACTGCCTGTTCAGAGCAAATGGCTTCTGCCACTCAAATGATGCACAGTAAGTTTTCAGAATTTAAAGTTTTGTTTTGTTTTGTAATAAAAGTAAAACCTTCTAGAGAGGTTTTAAGTGAGAAACTACTTTAGAAAATGCAAGTTTTCCAAAACACTTACCTCCCAAAGAACTTCACAATTGGGGTTACAATAATGGCACCCACAAGGCCACCGATGGCAAAAATGGAAACGGTAATTGACCAGAGGAGTGTCAGCGTGCCTTCATCCACTGAGAAGCCATATCTCCTCTCCCAAGTTTCATTGTAAAACTTCTTGATAAACTGAAAGAAAATAAATAATAAAAATATGTGCAAAAAAATATATCACACTTGAGGAATACAACTGAGAGAAACAGAATTAAAAACTCAGAAAACCCGCAGTAGCTTTCTTGCAGGAATCACTTCTGCTCTTCTGTCTCTCTCCTCCAAAAAATGGAGCTTCATTTATAGATAAAACTGCAATAAAGCTAGGTGAGTCTTTCCAAGCATATATACATATAACTACAAGGCAGTACCAAACCTTGTATGGGGATGGGGAAAAATCTCCACAGATAGCCAAGAATGCCCAGGATGAGATCACCCTTTAGCCTTTAACTTGCCAAAGTTTACACTCTTCCTCTGCTTTCCTCACATGAGCACAACCACAGATTTTTGAAGGATGCCTTCTAACAACATCCCTTCCCTGATGTTTAATTAGAATAAGTTTTTCATCTTTTTAAAAGGTAAAGATGTCATAGCTCCAGGACAGTGTTTTAACACAGTCTCTGTTTGCCTGCAGAGACATCTCCTATTTACTTTCTCTTTAGTCAAGCTTCCTTGTTTTTGTGCTGCTCCTGTTTCAAAACCAAGGAAATGCCACTGTAGTGCCTGATGCTCTGGTGAGGATGCAGTACCAAGAAGTCACAGTCACTACAGCAGAAGGGCACAGCACACTTGGGAAAAGCTCTCAAGCTCTACAGTACCAAAAGTTTGATCTTGTATCTTTACTTACTTCTTCCCAGTTTCTTCTCAGCATAATATCCCACCACATTTTCCCTGTTAAAACTAGGAATTTCAAACTTTGCCTAAAGTCTGGCCTTAGACACATGAAATATTCTATTTGAGGGCTTTTAGCAAACTAAAATCATCACCTCTCCATCTACAAAACACCTAAGAAAGGTGAAGGTGGAATATACAATTTCTTGTCTTCCATCCATCAAATTTAATACTCTTTTTACCCTGAATTAAAAGGAGAACAAGGTTATTTCTCCCATCCCATCATGAATGTTTCCAAACAGACAGGGGAAAAAACATTTAAAAATAATCTTAAAAATAAAAAAGACAAGTCATTTTGGTGCTTGAATCATTTAGAAGTTTCAGAGTAAGATTCCAAATGAATCTGCCATTAAATCAAGTAGTAACATCTTAGTTCTTTAACACCAATATTCAGTTTATATTTCGATTCAGACATCTTCCTGTCTATTTGAAATTAATTTCTGATAGTAATGATTACTGAGACAAAACACTTTTAGAAACTAATAGCATTTCTTGTTAATGATAATGGCTAAAAATAGTATGTAAATTACTCTCCCCTTGTGTTATGACTAATTTTCTCAGCATAGCTTAGTTATTTACAAGGAGACATCAAATAACTGCAAATCTTCAAGAAAAGAAAGTACAAACTAAAACACTCACTAGTAACAGATAGATGGATGTTCTGACATGTACTAACACCTCTCTCTGGACTCCCATTGCCAATAAATAGGAAGCTAATAAAACATAGAACTTTTCAGAAGATGCACATGAAAAAAAACAAACTTGGTAGAACAAATCCACTGGTTTCAAATCCATTAAATTCTGTGTAAAACTCTCTTGGGAATTTTTGATCAGGTCTCTCAATAACACTAAAAGCATATAAACTTGTACACAGAAATTTTAGCCTGTAAACAAAGCCTACAAAAAATGGTGGCTGACAGATATCAGTATCTTATTTTCTCAACTGCCTCACTTCATTATGATAGTAGTGCTGGGATGAGAAAGACAAGAGGAATATAAGGAATATATAAATTTTTATATATATGAATTTAATGGATATATTTTAAAAACAAGAGAAATATTTTCCTTGTCTTACCCCTAGTTACAGAGGTCACTCACACACAGTGACAACTACAGAACCAGCTGTCACAGCAGGCTCTGTGTTTGTGCCATAGGAACTCAGAGCTGCAGCCTCCTGCAGGAAGAGGGCAAGGGCTGCAGAGCAGAAAGTAGCAGGGACTTGGCCTCCCTAACAGAGCACAAAGCACATCATTGTTTCACAGGCATTGCCACAATCAGTCCATGAAATGAACTGGAGAAATCCAGCTCAGAAAAAGACAGCTTCATCTTATATTCAATTAAAGCTTTTGTCTTCCTGTTGCCAAATAGCTCCCATATGTTTTTAATAAATTCTGGTGACTCTTTGAACAAGCCCATGGAAACTCGTAATTCTGGGTTTCTCAGGGAATCATACCTGTGATGGGCCATGCTCTTTCCCACAGAACCACAGGGAACTGAGTGGGAAGCAATCTCAGCTCTGAACAGAGTATGTGCAGCTTATTTCCCCCTTGTAACAATCAGGAAGTCAGACTAACTCTGCCTCATGAGATGACCTGAAATAAAGCCCACCAGTGAGAACTGTAGGAGAATTCCCCTGTCGTTTGATGAGCTGACACAACTTGTGGCACTGAAAGGAAATGGACACTAGAATTTACATATAGTTCTTCAACAATTCAGTCTTAAATTTTACTCCATTCACTCCATCAGCTCCTGCTGACATGCTCAGTTCTAGGATCCTGGAAACATTCTGTGTTTTAGTCAACTGTCATAATCAAGCCCTTTTTCACTACTTCTCAAAGGGTTATACAGTCTTCCTCCAAGGCTGTAGGACTTCAGCATCAAGAGGAATTGTACTGAGGTAGACAGGGGCAGAAGATACCCAACATCCTATACAGAAAAGGACAATCTGACATTGTCAGCCGTGAGCTGAATGTCACCACAAGAAATTATTATTCCTACCAAGTTTATAAAGGAAACACAGGGTACAACTTGTAGGAATTACTGCATTCCCAGTATAACTTGTTACAAGGCTGGTTTTTGTACTGCTACAAGATGCTCAGCTGTGGTGTTTCTGTCATCTCACATCGTTCCCAAAGGGTCACCTTGCAGCAGACTGATTGAGTCATACAGGAGAAAACAGATGGGGCAAAGGTTCCTTTTGCTGTGGTGCTAGAAGCACAGCTCTGATGTGGCTCACTGCTGCCCACCATGGCCATGACCTCAGCCTTTGCTCTCCCTTCAGCCTGGTCACTGCAGCTGCAGGGACAGGGACACGACAGTGGTCTGCTGTAGGCAAATGGATGGCACACATCAATCCTAGAGAGAGGGCCGGAGGACAGAGTGGTATTTTCTTCTTGAACTACACACCTTCCTTGTCAGTAGGACTGCTCCTTAGCCCTAGCTAATGGATGCTTAACACGAATAAGAGAGTTATGAAGTTCTCAATCAAACACTGAACACCAAGGGAGACTTCATGCATACCTGTAATGGTTTGACCAAAGCCATCAGCATAGTGCCCAGTTCCAGCACAAAAGCCACGCTAAAGATTGCAAACAGAACCAGACAATCCTGGAAGTGTTATTAAGTACAAAACCTGGAATTTAGCATTTTTCACAGGGCTGCATCTTCAACCTCCCTGCCCACACCACTGTAATCTATCAATCATATGATTCAAAGAGAACTTTCTGAGTGCTGCAAAGGGGCACATCCCATCATCCTTTCTTTCCCTTACTCCTGCAGAAAGTGACAGAAAGCTCTGACTGCCAGGACAGTCCATTTTTTAAATGGTACTTAAAAGTTTAGAAATTGGCTCATTCTCACTGCTTTGCTGACAGCCCCAAGGCAGTGCAGGAAGGATTTTTCCATCAGGACAATCAATACCTTTGCTCACAGAATTACAGCTTATTGCTGATTTTTTCTAAGCTGTTTTTATCCTCTGATGACTGCAAGGTAAAGTGATGACTGGACATGTCATGCTAACATCCAGTTTATCCAGCCTTGAATAACTAGTATACAAAAGGAACTTGAAGAAAACTCCCAGAAGTTATTAAGTAAGCAATTAAAGATTTCTATAGGCTGAGTCTCTTCCTGCTCCTTTGGGTCAACAGTTTACCAAGTAAAATCCACATATAGAACATAAATTTTAAAAATGCTTCTTTTGTTATTTGCATAAATATTGCATCCAGCTTTAACATTAAAAACCTGCTTAGGTATAAATCTAGCAACATATTTTAATAGGAGATTTTCATAAAAGAAGGAGCTTAGCTTTGGAAGTGAACTATTTTGGAAAGGAACTAAATATTGGGCACAGTTAATTTCCAATATTTACCAGCTACTTTTCAAAATAGTGTTGCTTGCAACTCCCCTGAATTGCTTCCTGCTGTGCTTGACTGAATTGAGGATCTCGAGACAGCCAGTGTAAAAACAAAATGTTCAGATTTCCATTTGTAACAACTGATATTTTAATGAAATCCCCACAAATTTTGTATACTGATTTCACAGTGCTCTATTCATCAAATCTATCCCACATGTTGCAGCCAGTAGTTGAAGAAGTTTAGAATTCAGAACCAAACAAGGCATCACAACAGAACAGGGGGCCCATTATTTAAGAGGAAACCAGAGGCATTATTTACAATATCAGTGCTGTGGGAATGAAATATTGTGCAACCCTCTAGAATTGGATGACGTGAACAGAAGTTGCTGAACATGTGCTCGCAGCCACTGAATACTCACCAGTCAGATATTACAATGCTTTATCACATAAAAGTGTGCAAGAAGAGTCATGATTAGCCTGGACCTGGGAGAATGAGAAGCAAACCATGTGCACCCATTCACCTCAACAGCAGCATTTAGCTCTCTGACACTTACTGAATTTATGTGAAAACCTCACGGGAAGCAGAAGGAAGGTTTTGGGCTAACAGTGTTGCTATACGAGATTTAATCCCCTTCTACTATGTAATCAGGGGTACTTTAAAGGCAGGATGCTGAGGAGACAATAGTTGGACAAGGCTGCCCTCTACTGATTTAAATTCCACTTTAGTCAGTCACTTACCCCCGCGGGAGCGTTCACCACCGACAGATTGTAGCCGTAAAGAAAAGACGACCCAAAAGCACCAGTTAAGGAGGCTACAACAAGACTCCCAGACCAATTCTGCAAAACAAAGAAAAGACGCAGACATGCTAATACACTCAGAATTAACATACCTCAGGTTTTAAACACCCTTTAGCTATCTTGCATAGCTCCTGCAGGCAGATGTCCTTGCTGCAGAATAATATCCTGAAACACTTCCCCCTGCTCATTCTGAGAAACATTACATTTGAAGTGACAGCATGTCACTTAACATCTATGGAGGATAAGTGAACATTTGAACTTCTTTCAACCTCACAGAGTTCTGCTGCAAGTGTTCTAGCAGCTCCCACATCAAAAAGTATAATGCTGGGGAAGCATAATCTCAGCAAAGGAAACAGTTGACAGTATATCATTAACACAGTGAAGTGAGGTATAGCATATATGTGATACAACAGGTCTGTGGGTAGATCTGACTTGGCTGAAAATCCGTGAGATGGTGCGCACACCACACTCCCCCCCCCAAAAGGATTAATGAAATTGTGACCAAAAACATTAAAATGATGCCTACAAACTTGCATACTTGCACTGTGTGCAAGTTTCCAACAGTAACTGGTTGCCACACCACTTGCCACACGCTCTCCAGTGCCCTTTTCCTAGTGGCACACCCATACTTCTCCCTCCTCAGGGCTCCTCCCCTCAACCTCTTCATACTCTTTTCAGCACAAATCTGCACTTTCTGCTTCCACATCAGCTGTTGAATAAAAGGTAGAAATGCTTTGATTTGAGAGATTTTGCATTCCTTTTCAACTTCCCCAGTGTTACTTTCTGCCATTCACTTCTCCTGCTGGATGACAGAATATGGCAGAAGAGACCATTCCCAGCCATTCCCAAGAGACATTGGAGTTAGTGTTTGGGTGGCTGGTCAATTGCAAATATCATTGTGTAGATAATGAAAGACAGCTCTGAATGTGCTAAAATGAATGTATTTTTAATGTGTTTTCAATTTAAAAACCAGCTATGATAAGAATATAGAATTTCAGGCACAGTTCACTGCAATTTGTGCCCAGCTTCCTCATTCACTGAAGCCCCAATCGTTTCAAAAGGAGGAAGACCTGCTTAAGCATGCCTAAGGAACTCAGCTTCAGTTCTATCACTGACCACACCACAACAGGTTAATGAGTGAATATGTTGTGTCAGCTGCACAAAGCTGTGTGGTCACTTTGGGAAAAGCAGGCCCTGAACATGAAGAAGGGTTGTGTAGCTGGCACATGGCATGGCTGTAGTGACAGTGACTGGAACGAGCTCCACCAGCCCTGTTGGCACAGCCGGGCAGGTGGACACGCCGTGGTTATGGGCATGTGCCAGAGCTCCTGTGCCACAGTTGTCACCGGCTCTGTCACCTGTGGAGACGGGATGAGACACCCGGGTGCCAGGGTGGGGAGCACAGTGTACAGCCCAGCACTTGTGGGTCTGCCACGCTCGGAGCTGCCAGCTCTGAGTGTTCAAAATGAATCCTGCAGGACAGCTGGGTGCTTTTAACTTCATCCACATGGTGTGGGAACCTTTTAAGAGATTACACAGTTCATTAACCAGCCTGCTTTTGGTCAGGTCAGGAGGAAGTGTGCAGGGGGCCAAAAGCCTTGTGTACGAAATATATCCCGTTGAGATCGTTACATAAGCCAAACACAATTTATTGTTATTAGCCAGCTTCTTAAAATGAGCCTGCCACACACACACAGAGTTTGCACCATTACTTTGTCAACAAAATGCAGAAACTTGACATAAGGCTTTATTTAACTTCTGAGGATAACACCTCATATTGGGTGCTTATTGTTTCTCTGCTATGCACAAACATTCCTGCACTTAGAAGGAATTGCTACTACTCTGAATGAATGCTGGGGAAAATATTTCTGGTGGTCTACCAGGCTGCTCCCAAAGAGTTCACAAGCACTAAGTGTGAGTTCCCAAGTGTTATGCATTAATCTCAATGCAATATTTCTAAAGGGCTCTACTTCAACAACATTAGACACATCAGAAAATCCTGCAATCAAAATTATTTGGAACATATAGCCAAATGGTTATTAAAATCATCAATGAATGCATAAAAATTTCAGTACAGGCAAATTATATGCACATGAGGCTAAGTGGAAGATACTGCAGGGCAAATCACAGAGGTGCACAGAAAATTTCACACTGTGACAGCTGGGTTTAGAAACTTATTCAATACTATGGAGTTTTTAAGTATATAGGCAGCTGCAGAAAACTTTAGGCTCACTCAATTCAGAGGTTTTGGAACTTGGAACATGAACTTCAACTTCTCCATGGCCTGTCTCCTCATTTACTATTTTAAATATTTGCTCAGGTTTCAGCAACACCAGATAAAGACAAAAGCAAGAATGCAAAAAAAACCAAAAATCAAACTGTTGCTCAAAAAAAATTTACCCTGTGGCAACATTAGTAAAAGATAAGCACAAGCCCCAGTGTCTTTTAAATGGCCAGGAAGCAAGAAGGTAGCCACGCCTCCTTCGCAGGTGTTCCTTGGCTTCACGGCCGGGCGTGTGTCTGCTCATGCGTACCTGCTGTCAGCCCAGGGCAGGGACGTGTCACCGTCACCACAGCAATGAGAGTTCAGTCGGGAAAGCTGCATGTCAGCTCACAGCAAACACCTGCAGGTACCCGAGGATTGCTTACTTGTGAAAGCCCACGTTTTTGGTCTAATCACAGATCCCAGATCTGTGCTCTACAGATGTTTCTCGCAACTCCAGCCCTTGTTCAGTATGCAGTGAAATATTTGTGCTGGCTACCATGAGTCTCAATTTGCCTTTTTTTTTTTTTAATTTACTGCATGACAGTTCGCACCTCATTTTTCAAAACACAGTTTAGAGTGTTGTACTTTGGTTAGTTATAGCCCCCTCCTCAGACTAAAATTAAGCACAATCGTTAGCGGCAAACATTGCATGCATGCATAAGGAGGTTTAATATTTTTAAATAGCTATTGCTGATTGACTCAGGAAGGCTGGACTCTGGAGCACTATACCGGGGAGCCGCAGCTCCGGCTGGGCCAGGCGCTCCCGGCCGGTGCCCGCTGTCCCGGCGCCTTCCGCCAGCTCTGCCCTTGGGGCTGCGGGCGATCAATGGAAACCTCCGTCTCTCTCTCCGCCTCTGCCCTCGCCCTGAGAGCTTTGCAATAGGATGGTCCTGGGGAGCAGCGAGGGAGCAGCAGCCGCGCCCTCGCCTCGCTCAGCGCTGGCAGGCCGGCGCTTCACCCGCGGCAGTGGCGGCGGCGCCCCCGGCCCCGCGCTGACCCCGCGCATCCTCCACGTCCCGGCTCGGCGGCTGCGGTGCTTTTAGCTCTGCCCAACACCGGCTCCCCTGCACCGGCACCAGCAACTTCCCGAGCGGGGACGGGCGGTGCAACCTGTGAGCTGTGCCCGGCTCTCGGGGAAGCCCCGGGCTGTTACTCCGGCTCCCGCAGCTTCCGCGCACCACCCTCCCCGTCACTCCTGAGAGGATGGGAATCACTCCCGTTAATCCTCCCCGAGGCGTGGGCATCGCCGCAGCTCCGGGCTCGCTCCCGCTCCGCGGTAAGGGCTGCGGGCATTCCCGCACCACGGAAAGCGCCCCGCACTACTTACACCGCGGCCGCCGCCCCCCGCTCCGCGCTTCACCAGCGTGTTCGCCTCGGGCTCCGCCGCTCCGTCCATGGCTCCGTCCGCGCCTCCGCCGCACGGGCGCTACGGCCGCGCATCTCCGGGGGCAGCGGGGGCGCGGCCGCGGGGGGCGGCGGGGGGGCCGCGCCGGGAGCTCGGGGGCGTCCGGAGGTCTGCGGCCCTGTCCCGGTCCCTGCCCCGGTCTCTGGCCCTATCCCTGTCCCTATCCCTGTCCCTAACCCTGCCCCTATCCCTGTCCCTGCCCCCTTCTCTGCCCCTGTCCCTGCCCCGGTCTCTGGCCCTATCCCTGTCCCTGTCCCTGCCCCGGTGTCTGCTCCTGTCCCTGCCCCTATCCCTGCCCCTGCCCTCGTCTCTGCCCCGGTCCCTGCCCCTGTCCCTATCGCTGTCCCTGCCCTTGCCCCTTTCCATGTCCCTGTCCCTGCCCCTATCGCAGTCCCTAGCCCTGTCTCTGCCCCTGTCCCTGTCCCTATCCCTATCCCTATCCCTGTCCCTGTCCCTGTCCCTATCCCTAGCCCTGTCCCGGCCGCGGGAGGAGGCGGCTCTCGGGAGGGGACTGATCCGGTGCCCGGGGCTGCGGGCAGGACCCGAGCGATGGGGAGGGAGCACGGGCTCGCTGCTGTTCGTGCTCGCACATAACTTAGGGGAAGGGGCCCGCCCGCCGCCGTGCCCGGGGCTGTCCCTCCGCGGGCACTGAGCCAGCAGACCACGTAGGGCAGGGCAATGTCACCACTCGTGTCCATCGCGGCCCCGCCGCCGAGTGGCAGCTGGGGGACCACGGCTTGCAGGGACCCCTGCCGCGGTCCCGACTGGAGATCCGGGCAGCCTTTCGGTGAGCAGGACTCTAGACTAAGGCGAGAAAGACTTCCCGTGTTGCCGAAGGTAGAAAGTGAAGGTACCACAAGACCTGTAGGCAATTAAGATGTTAAGGATGTTTCCACAGCCTTAGGAGGTTTAGATCTGACACGCCACACTGCTGCTGTGTTAAGGATGGAGATTAGGCATGCCACCTGGGGAAGATAAAAGCTTTCAGCTATTATATTTGAAGGTACCTACTTGCAAACACGGAATTTTGAACTGCTAAGAGTCAAATGACACCTTCTAGTTGGCAATGATGTGCATCTGGGAATTGTCCCCAAGTGACTGTAGCTGATACTGGTGTAAATCTGAGCTGTTTACACTTCTGATATGTACATACCTCAGAACTATCTCAGAGCTCTCAGAGACATAGTAAATAATTCCACTAAGCAATGCAGGCTGGGAAACAGTTTATGATGCAGCAAGTTCAAGGTGTCATTTCCTCAGATCAAGATGACTGGTGTTTGAATAGAAAGCCAGAGGATACTCATGAGCGTGTACAATTATTATACATGTTGATAGAAGATCTGGACAACATTTATCATCCCTTTGAATTGTTGTAAGAGTCAAAAAAATAAGTCAAGTTAGGAGAATCAAGCCCCTGGAATATATAGAGTGATATTGAGATGAATCAGACACCTGTGTCTTGTTTTGTTTCATGTTAAATAGGTGCAAGTAGTTCAGTTCATACTCAAATACAAATACCATGGCTACATGTGATTAATATGTACATAATTTCTCACCTTAACATGCTCACAATTTTTGACCCTTTCCAATCACTGTTGGTTAGTTACAGAAACTAAACATATGCTACTCAAAAAAAGAGTAAGTATTCATATAGGTTCCAAATAATTATTTTATAATAATTATTTTATAATTATTTTATACTTATTTTCTACCTCCAGTCTCCAAATAGAAAACAAATGCCTTGAAAGAAGATTTGATTAATTCACTCACCACTTTTTTCTTTACTGCATTATTTTCTTTCATCATGCCGTTGCTTTGCTGTTTGTTCTCCATTCTGTTACCTTGTGAAATAATAGCTGAGGAAGAAAAGAAGAAAGTTGTGCTACTGTTCAGGAGGGAAAAAGATGCAGGCTCTTTAGTAGATATGCTGTCACTGTTAGAGTAGGAACTTCAGACCCAGAGCAACTACAAAAGAAGTTTAGTCAGTCAGGTGGAACTACATTACTATGGCTGAGCTCCAGCCAGGGCACTTGGATTAATTGTTGGTGTGATTCTAAAGATTATTAGACCTATACTAGCTAGGTCATTGCGCATTTGCAGATTTGGAAGAGTCGATTTATTTACTCTTCTATCAAGCAAATTCTTGCCTGTACGTCACCATAAGTACTTAAATAATGTTAAAGGGCATTTTAATCTTAATTTATGAAGATACTAAACTGGTTTCAGAGACAATCTGATATTTACATGGTGCTTCATTGTATGATCTTGGGCAGTCTGCCAGTTTGTTCAGTTAATTTGGAATAAGGATTACTGTGTTATTCCGCTTCAACCTCTTGAGATGATAGTGCATTTCAAGACTTTTGCTTATGTGGCCATTGTGGTAATGATAGATCCAGCCCTGAATACAAGTTGTCTTCCGGACAGGAGTCCACAAGGCAGTGAGCCATGAGACATGCGGAGTAACAGGCAGTTTGGTGAAGCAGTTTGGTTGTTGAGGCCATCACATTTACAAGAGGATTTTAGGATGGAATCACTTCCATGAGACATTGACATTACTGAGGCCATTATATCAGATTGCTCCAAGCAACCAATCTGAGCTTCTATGTGAGAGAAACCAGCGAAGTAACAACATCCTAGAAGCACTAAAGCCAGAAAAGTTTCCTTCTTCCCTCTCTACTTACCAGTCCAGTCAATGCTAACAACCCACAAACAACCTCCTTTCCCTCTGCTTCAAGGGGCCTTAGTCAATTCCTGCTAAATTGTTCTTCAAAAAGGGCTTTCATGGAAATGTATTTCACTTTAGAGGAGAGAGCCTTAGTCTCATCAAACAGTTCTCCTGTCCCATGCCACTTTTAACAAGTATATGAAAAATAATGTCATGACCTGTTCACTGAAGCTTCCCCATCCCATACAGATTTCATATATGTGGATAATTTAGATAATTAAATTAATGAAGGTTCTGACAGAGCACAAACAAAGCATCATCAAACTGGAATTTAAGAGCTGACAAGATAAAGAACATATGGGTCATACCACTGAAACAGAAACAACAAAGTCAGAAACAATCTGTTAAATATCTTAGGAGACACAACCTCACAGCTAAGCCACTAGCAGGATAACTTGTGTCAGCCTTCCCTCACTCGACTTATTTTTATGTGGCTGAATTTTTTCAGAACACCTTTAAAACATTTTAAGATATGTCTGGAAAGTTAAATTGCTAGCAATGCACCATCAGTCTAAGTGTTAAGATTGAGCTATCCTTCCTATATTTCAGGTAACCCTCTTTTGCTTTTTTAAGATATCAACTTGACTGTAGCAAAAGCAACATTACCATATCCAGAACGGACATTCTAGTTGATGCAAAAAATAAGAAATCTGGACTGAAGATGGAGTAGAAATCACTGAAATCCTGTATGGCTTTGTCAATGATATTTTTTGCATCTTATTGACTCCTGTGCGGGGAAGGGAGACACGATTACAGCAAGCAGAAACCTGATCTTCAGATTGCAGAGTTTGACAAAATCTAAGGAAGTGATGATCCTCATAGGGTAATGAAAAGCTCATATTTGCTCTAATGCTGCTGTTTATCACTCACTGAAAAAATTGAGTAGATAATGTAGAGAAGTATTCCTTCCCTCTGAAGTTCATATTGCTAGTACCAGGTAAAGTTTCTAAAGTTGTTGATCCAAAGATATTAATTGAATATTTTTTCTTTGACACACCAGATTAGATTTTTCTGTTCCATAGCTTCTACAGTTAGTCAGGAGGTGACTCACAAATCAGGAAAGGCTCATCTATGTCAGGCCCAGGGCATCTTCAATTTCAGCTACAGTTTGCTTATCTATTTATCCAACAGTTTATTTGGTGATGTATGGGTTGAGTTCACTGGTAGGACATGGAATCCAGCTGAGTCCTATGAATTGTTAGCTTTGGCACGGAAGGCTCAGCAGTTCACAAAAAAGGAACATTATGACTGGCGCAGCAAACTGACTTGGGAGAGGTATGAATAAACCAACTGTAATCCAGGTTTAATTCTGAACTTCTATTGAACATTCAGCTTTCACTTACTGACTGCAAGTCAGGAAAAATAAAAGCTCTTGGAAAGCTGTTCAGAAAAAGCAAATATGCAAAGGGAGCAGTTCAGATGAACTAAGATTCTCACCAGCCATATTTGCTAAGTTAGATGATGAAATCACCAAGGAGATGGCCACCTCAGAAAAGCTGAGTTAAAGGACACAGATGTTAAAAAACCCCAACAAGACCAAGCCAGAAATGTATAAAATGTGGACTGGATCAATTATTGTTGTCTGGTCTGAGCACAAGGCTCAGTAGCCATTGAAGGCCCATTTGCCATCTTCATCAGATGAGCTTGGACTAACACCAAGGCCCTGGTCACCCCCCCCAATGCAAAACACAAACAAACTTCAGGCACTTTATCTGTGATATAAAAGACTCTCCTGTCACAAATTCCTCGTGCTGGGCATGCAGAGCTTCCCTGTCTGTCTCCCAAGTACAAAATTATACCATCTCCATGGAAAAATAATGTCTGTGTCAACATTGCAGTACTATGGACAGGAGAACTGTGGAAGAGCAGCCTCCAGCTGACAAAACTCAGTTATAATTATAAACTGTTGTGGCCTCTTAGGGATGGAAAGGGCTTTATACCCCTCAGGACACATCTCTCTCAACTGTAGCAGAGAATTGTTTCCTTTCTTTTAAAAGGAGGAAAAAGAAGCACCAAGAGAGACAGCACCACAATAAGGTGTGAATGGCAAAGCTTTGGAAAACACTGGTGTAAAAATAACCCAAATAGGCTCAGCAAGTCTTATTGTCCATGATAGATTGACATCTAATAATTTTTGCCTTTGGGAGGCAAAATTGCCCAACTTAATTACTTTGGTTTGCTATGGTTAGTACTGGAAATAAGACCATGCTTTAAATTTTTTTTTTTTTTTTTTTTTTTTTTTGATTCAGCTCTAAAACTCTGGCAAAAGGGCATGGAGGAGAAAAGTTTTGCATCTCACTCTTGTTCCATAGCTTGTATGCTGCTGTCTTTTTTCTACTCAGCCAGAGCAGAAGTTTTCTGTTGCTGACTGCTTGTGCTTTTCAAAAATGGAGCTGTTCTTGCAGTGTAAGACATGCAAGCAGAGGACTTGCCTGTGCTTCAAGACAGATACCTCTGCCCCTAGTTTGTGGTGTGTGCTACAATGAATGTGCTTCTCTCCCTGGTACCATAAAGCACACATACACACTCACACAGAAGAAATCCACCGTTGATTATTAAAAGATTGAATAATTAGAGCATCCAATGTGAAGAACACATTCTGAATGTCTATATCCCCAAAGCAGTAACAGTTTATGTATTAGATTCTGGTAAGTGACACAAATATCTTGTTATGTAAATAGGTACAATTGAACTCCATTGAAAACTGAAGGCATTATTTTCTTCTCAAGCAGTTTTGTTAATCTAGATCTATTCTGAGACTGTACAAGTCAATGTTTCCTATAGTGTTTATGAAAAATATCTAGGAGTCCCATTATTAAAGTACCATTGAGGGAATCCGATGGGGTATGGCTTTAATTAGATACAGAGCATTCCTATGCTACTGAACTATTTAAAAAAAGTTATTCTCAAATGCTGTAGACACCCCATCCCAGAAATACATGTCTCATAAGTAATTGGTTATCTGAGTAGGAAAAAAACCACATATATCCTTTTTTCCTGTACCTGTAGTATCTATCCAAAAGTGCCTTTGCAAAATGATGAATTATTGTATTTGCATTTCAATATTTCATACAAGTCATAATCTGATTTCTTGTACTGAGAAGTGGAAAGACTGGGTTTCTATCTCAAAGTGAAATGTTCTGTTGTGGTTTGTTTTTGGGTTTTGGGTGGATTTTCTTCTAAAAATTGTGATGAAAATTAAGGCTATTTTTCATAGAAATGCCTTACAGTAGGAGAGGAAGACAGATTTCAGAGTTAATGACTAGTTACAAAGAAGCTGAGAACTTGGCTAGCACAGGAAATTATTTGTTTATGAACTTTAAAACATTGGTTTATACCAAGACAAATCTATTCTTCCCTCCCCAAGTCAACCCCTTGAGAACATTGTCAGATTTGCTGCAAAGTGTCAAGTCCAACTTTTAGATGCTACTCACCCCTTATCTGAAGAATTCTTCTCTTCCAGTGAAGTTCAGTGCAGCTCAGAAACAGCCCTCCTCAGAATTGCTGCTGCTGACTTCTCTAAAATAGGGACAGCTAAGTCATTGAGTTAAATGTAAAGCCAGATTTAACTCTTTTATATCATTTCAGAAGTAATAAATAATTAACAGTGAAAACAAAGCATAGCATGACGTTTCAGCTGGAATTCATGCAATGTCTCTTTTTTGCCCAATGGAAAACAAACTGCCTTGTATGGCTGTGACACCCTACAAGAGGTCTTTGTTTCAGATACCACAAACGTGAAAAAGCCTTGCTTCCCGAATTTGAGCCATTAGATATTTGAAATGCATGTGCCTAAGGCTAGGACCTGCATTCTTATACTTTTACCTGTTTACAAGTGACTACACTGAGGAACACCCACAGCATTCCACATGCTATAAATAGATTTTAACAGTGGCCAGGAGCTCAGCATGAGAGCTGGTGTGTGGTACTTGTGAGGATTCACCCGTTTGCAAGATGATAGGAGGTTGGAACAATACAGTACAGAACATACTGTACACCAATAAACCTCTCAGTAGTTAATACAAAAGATTTACCTTGTCTGTTGTTCTGGCTTTGTGCCATAGAGAGGTGTTCCATATCAGCATTAGTTTAAAAATTGAACAAAATATGGATCAGGACAAGGGTGTAGCAGTTGCGCTTTGTTATAAATTCCTTACATCCCAAAGCTAAGAGAGATAAGAACACTCCATTGTAAAAAGGTGCTATCTGCCTTGCCTTTTCCCTGATCCTACACATATTGCTCTCTTGGAAAATTCAAGGTATGTTAAATCAGTCTCATCAGCATTTTTCTAAGGACCTGATAGGTAATTTAGTTGGATTATTCCTAAATTTGCAGATGTTAAGGTATCCGAGATATATTAGGTAAAGAAGCAGCTGTACAGGGGTGAGTTGGCTGAAACTGTAAACTCTGGCTGGGATTTGAAGTAACCTTGTTCTTTTGGGGAAAGTGGGATTATTGAGCATGTGGTACTTGGTTTGTATTTCAAGTTGTGATTGTTCTGGCAGCTCCTACGGATCACCTGTTACCCTGTTACATAAACCTTGCTGAGGTTCTCAAAAGATATTAGCATCAGTTTTTCTTCAGCTTAACATAGGCATCCTTCTCCCATTGCAAGATGCTAATCAAAGAAAACACCACTTTTGAGCAACAGGAAAGAAATTCTCCATCAGATCCCCTAGCATATTTTATGTAAAACTGTCTTTAGACTTGGAATCCAATGTCTTACATTTAACAGGAAATACAGTCTTGTACTTTAGCTCTATGTAACATGGTGGCTAAAAGAAAATAGGGGATTCATTCTCTAGAGGGAGAATGAGGGAGCAGACAAGTGAGTTTCAAACAAATCTTATATCTCAGCTACCAGAGAGAGATGATGCCTTCCAGACTGATGCACTTCTAATTTTCACTTCAAATAATCTACATTTGAACTGAAACTTTTACAACTTTAAAATTAATCCAAGGTGATTTGGTTATGAAAACTAAAACTAAGATGCTCTACTTCCTAGCAGCATCTGTCACTACTAGAAAGGGCTTGTTGCTCTGTATGTCCCATGATTGGCATAAGGAGAGGAAAATAAACAAGAAGGGCTATAAAGCTGGTGCTGCTACATTATAAAACAAGTTTCACATAGTTATGTATGCTTTGGACACACATGCATGTTCAAAGAGCATTAATTCAATGATCATTGAAGCTCATTTTGTGATAAAACTAATCCTTTCAAACTTAGCAAACTACATCTTTTATCCAAGTTATCCCAAACTGTAGATTCAGGTTTTTTAATTTGCCCTGTTTCATCTTGATCAAGAATACAAAGAAACCATCTCAAGGGCAACTTACACAGACATAACCAAGAAATAGCCCAATGAAAACATGAACTTCTATGTTAGAAGTCATACAAGAAAGAAATCACAAACAAAACAGAAAAATTAGAATATTACAAGCAAACCCATGTTAAAAGCTTACAAATTGATTATTCAAACAGAAGGCTGTGAAATTTTGCTCTTTGCAATGTTTTTTTTCATTGTTAGGAAGTTGGAAACACAAATACTAGAGAAAATGTGATAACCAGAGGGTGTACAGTGTCTGTAACTACGAGTGTGAATGCTCATTCACACATAAAGATGGATAGGTCCCTTTGGAAATGCAGGCTCAGACTGATGCTAAGATTTTAGGTCTACAAAAATGTTTTGATCTAGAAAAGGAGTAGCATACAGTTTAGTTTTAAACTAATTCCATAGGAAAATTAACCATATCAATAAATACGTTTCTAGTGAAAGAGAGAATATATAGCTTCTCACTTAGTCAAACCACCAAAACTGGAATTTGGTGTCTTTTTATGGCTGCATGTCATTGATGAAATGCACTGTTTCCTGCACTGCTAAAAGCACAGTTTTGAGAGAAAAGCCAGGAAGGACACTGACCATTTTTATTTAGAAGTTCTTTTATCTTAAAAATCTCAAAGTTCCAAATCCTTGTGCTTCTGTTCAAGGAAATCAAACAGATCTGGGGGGAACAGAACAAGAATACTGAATCTTTTAAAATAGTTTTTGTTGATTTTATATGACAGTTCATAGGGTAAGCTACAACAAAGTGTTTTCCAGCTATTTTGCAAGAAAAAGTGGTTAATAATTACTCTTTGCTGTGTTGGCTATTAGTGTTGTTTTAACCATTTTTTCTTGTGTACACATGCAAGTCTGGTATGTCATCATTTAGGAAAAATCTTATGAGCCATGAGCTTAATGTTTTTTATTATGTTAGGGTTATTTCCAACATTACCCTCCATGTAGAGTAAAGCTAGTTAAATCTTTGCAAAGTTATTACCAGTGAAATCAACCTAACATCTATATACCATTTAGTAAATGTTGAATTAAATATTGACAAGTGAAGGCTTTTATGTTGTGAGGTCATGCCCTGAGGTAAGACCGGAGCTGCTGCTTTGTACAGGTTCACTCCAGGTGGACAGGAAACACTTTTAAACTAATTTGTGTTATAAAGAAGGATGATGCCACAAAATGAAGCCCTCCTAGGATTGGAAATTTAGACTCAATCCTGAAGGCAGAGTACCCAGCATCTAAGTTCCTTTTGGTTGAATGTCAAAGAATACTTCAACATTTCAGAGACCAATGCATTTGAGCAGTGTTATAACACTCAGGAATTGTTTATTACTTCTCAAAATCTTCAGAGAACTGGTGATCTTTTTGAAAGATCATTTGAATTGCTAACCCTACAGACCAAGCTCTCTGTCCTGACTTAAGGATCATCCTCACTTCTTCTAGCCTTAGACATCACTCTTGATCTCTGAGGAGAGGAAAGAATCAAAATGCCTTTGCATGCACTGCAACCTCAGCCAGTCATGTGCTTGCTCAAATCTTGAGTTGCAAGGCTCCAGTCCCCTGAGAGCAGCAAGCACTGCCTGAGCCTGGAGTACACACATTCCTCCCAAGGCTGAATGCGCCTAAAAAGGATGCAGAACAAGCCTAGGGTAGAAATATATATTCATGTTACTTTCTTCTGAAAGTCAGTCCTGGAAATCAAGCTAGGAAAATAAACTTTGCCAAACTTTGCCCTATCCAACCTGTCCAGCTATTTTAAATAACCTCAATCCCTGCTTTGCTTCAATCTAAGTCAAACCCTTTTAGTTTGCCTAGCTGTAGTTTTAGATTTGAAGTTTCATTTTTCTTCATCTAGGGACTAAAAATAATCAGGGATATTTGTGTAACAAGTTATTCCCCCATTCTCAGATACATGAAACCTGGCAAACAGTAGTTCACCATTTATTCTCCTGAAGGTTAAGAGATATTATCAAAGTATTCCCCTCTAAAAGTAGAGTAGGTAATGTAATACAAAAATAGGTTTCAATGTACCACTACCTTAATTTGTGTAATTAAATCTTGATATGTAAATATGGTAAAATCCTGCATGTTTTGGACATATGTGTTTTTCTCCCACTTTGAGGAACTGGGAAATAAAAGAAAAAGCTAGTAACGTAGGTCCTCCCTCCTCTCTCAAGCTTTAGCTGTGATTTCCTGAGGCATTTCAATGTCTTTTGTTGTAGTTTAAAAAATGGTACAAAAAATGCTTCGTCACACTCAGTAGGTTTCAATTACATGAACGTAAAGATACGAAACTCCCTTACATTGCCATGGCTTATGAAACACTGGAAATGCTGGTGGCTGAAGTGCCTGCTTTGCATTTCAAAGATATTGGGATCAAAGTCTGTTAGTTATTACCATTTTCAGCAGCTTGTGGCAGCCAGCCATGAGGGGGACTCCCCTCCGCCTCCCTCAGCATAGCACCTCAGGGACGTTCTCAGCCCTGTCCTCAGTCCAGGTAAAACTGAACTTTACCCTGACTAACTCAGACCTGCCCTATCACTGTGGACTTGCCTGTGGGTGACAGGGCTGGATCTGCCCCTGACTTGGTGATTTCAGCTCACACCTGAGCCCCAGACCTGCCTCATCACCAGGGCAGGTGGCGCTTCTGGCTGAGCCTGATCACTGCTTCCAGGTGACTGGAAGTCAAAGAAATTGTCAAAGAAATAGTACCAAGCATGCATGAAAGACACAATTATATCATAAATGCAGAAGCTGTGGAGTTGCAGGCAAAAAAAAACCCGGAACCAAAGGACTTGGAGGTGCAGGTGAGTTGCCGTAACCCACCCCTGACCAGGGCGAAGCCATCAGCCTAGGGAAGAGCAGGGGATGGACGAGGGTCATGCCAGGGAGAGGAGCAGGATCTGAGCAGTGTGGGGTAACATTGCTGACTCACCATTGCTCTCTCTTTCTCTGTAATAAGTAGATCTGGACTAATAGCTAGACTCTTAAAATCTCAATTATAGAAACAGGCTCACAGTTAACAGTAAATTCTTAATAGATCTAAGGTGTGTTTCATCTTTGACAATAAACAATGCTTTGAGCAGTGTTTCTGTTCCATGTTTTCCTGCTCTGAAAGCCAGTCACTTGGAATGTGATGTCCAGACAAGGGGGTAGAAGATACTGCAAACGTTCAGTACAGTATCTATTTGTCAAAAGCAGAACTCTCTCAGCTGGTTAGCACTAGTGACAGCAAAAGGAATTCTCCATAAAAGATCACCTTTGCTTCAGTTGCAGTTGAATTGTAAAATAATTTTTCTGCAGTAAACTTCATTGTCAATCTTTGTTTAGGATGGTAAGTAATACTTTTTAACCACCTAATTATTTAGGTGGTCTAATCATTCATGGAAATAATTATGTAAGCAGAACAGCATATCCTAGGAAGATGTTAGAAATTAAATTAATGTCACTGTAATTTTGAGTGAATAAGATATTTTTTATCTCATTTTATGAAATAAAAGGACACTGACAGAAAGCCATCATTTTGGGTCCAGATTTTCCTATGGAGAGAAAGAGTAGGACTAGAGCAGGGATCATCCCCCTGTACTCAGCACTGGGGAGGCCTCACATGGAATCCTGTGTTCAGTTCCAGGTGCCTCAGTCCAGGAAGCACATTGGGGTGCTGGAGCAAGTTCAGAGAAGGGCAAAGGAGCTGATGATGGGGCAGGAGCTCCTCTTATGAGGAGCAGCTGAGGGAACAGGGGTTGTTTAGCCTGGAGAAAAGGAGGCTCAGGAGGGACCTTATCACTCTTAGGTCTTTTCCAAAGTAAATGATTGTATGATTCTGTGATAGCCTCCTCTGGAACAAGTATCCAGACAGATGCACAGCTTCTTAGGCAACACAAAAATCCCCAGGTTATAAATTCATATGACATTCTAATTGGCCCAATATGCTCTGTTTGTGTTGCTACTGAGAGCTATTTTATTCCAGCTTTTCAGTTTCCCTTCACTCCAGCATTTCCCATTGCAGCAACCTTTTGGTATCTTCAGTCTTAGGTACTGGTTTAAGGTTTGGTCGGAGTTGATTTCTGCCCACTCTTGTTATTAAAGGTTCAAAAATTGAACAAGCTACTGTAATTTCATGGTGTAGTGTGTGAAAGCAAGAACACTGATATAAGGCAAGTCACTAACAGTGAAATTGTTCCTAGTTTTATTGCCAATTATATGAACAGGATGTGATAGTGACTGAATTATGTCCAAGTGCATGACTCATGCCATGTATAGCCAAAAAAATCCTGTAACAACAGTATGTTACTGCATTCCACTTTGCTGTTGGTTCAAGGGACATTATTTTCATGCTAAGACTTATGTTGTCAACTAATAAAACATTAACCTGAGAACAAAAACTGGAATCTATAGGTAGTGCACACAAAGCCATTGAGAAGAATATTCAAAGTAGTCATCTTATTCCACAAGCCATTATTGGAATTACTGAGAGCTGCACAGCAGAGTTCTGTTTATAGGTCCTCTTATCTCCCATTTATGGTTGTCATGAAAATCAGGTTTTTAAGTACTTCCTGTGGCTTTGTTGCTTGAAAGGTCATTCGCTGTTCCAGACCAGTATAGGACGCATGTAAATGCTGTCCAAGCACACAAACAAGTTATGAAAGAGCTAAAGCACGATGATAAACCTGGCCTTGGTAATACTGCTGAATTGAGCTGCTTCTGTATCAAATCAATTCCATTAAATGAAAGAACAACACACAATAATATGGCTATCTGAGAATTGTATTGCTCAACCTATCATTGAGTTATTTTGAAAAAAAGGGCTAATGTAAGGAGAAAGTTCACATAAAAGTGAACTAGGGACACTCAAATCTAAGGCTGATTACAAAGAGCTGCAGAAAGTCACTTTGTACATCAAGTGGCAGATAAAATTAATCGCTATATATGCATATTAATGCAGAAAAACTCTTAATAAATACACAGAAATGGACTCACATGTAGCTATTTTTTGAAATATCCTGAAACCATTGTGAATAGTCTTAGAAAGCTGACAGTTGAGTACTCTGAGACAGAGAAAAACAAGAAAAACAAGAAAATTAATCTTATGAGAAACAAAGAAAGTTTATATGTCCAGATTCCGGTAATAGGTTCCTTAAAAACTTCTTAAATTGAAGTATTGGGATCCACTTTCCATTCTTCTGTGTCGCTTGCCCAATTTACTTATATTGCTTGTTCCAGCTTCCTGTGGCAATGAGTTTGACAGGGTTCATACATAGGTTGTCAGTTTTAACTTCTTTTCTGATTACTTATCTGGAATTTCCCTAATTCTTGTGATGTGAGATTTACCAGCCATACCCTTCCTGAGTGAAGTTGTGCCGGTTTGCCTGCATTGGTTCCCTGGGCACACTCTCATTGTGCTACATCAAGCAATTACATCTCACATGCTGTACATATATTAGTCACTAAAATAGTTCTCATTTTCCTAAATTTTACCAGACATCTAGTTCACATGTTTCAAGACTACTCTGCCTTACAAGCCAGAGCATGTCTTGGTTTACTGAAATTTAAACAAAAACACCACTGTGGTCTCACCATAATCTCCCCAATGTGCCCAAGGAATCTCCCTTCATGTAATGCTCTAACAGGCAATCTCAGCCTTGGGTTTCTCCTCTGCCCAGAGTGTTGTGGTGGGTTTATTTTCAAAAGGAATTGCTATGGACAGGAAATGACTATTTTGGCAAAATTCTTCACTTCTTTCTCTGAGCTGCTGCAGTAGTGTCAGGAACTGGTGCAAGAGATCACTCAGAGCACAGGCAAACCTGAGCTGGAGCCAGATGCTCCAGGACAGGGAAAAGCAGGGCATCAGAAGCAGCAAAGCAGAATCACCAACAAAATGGAGCACTACAGCCTACAGAGGCAGAGTTCTCAGTGTAAATACTCTCCTAGGGCAAGAGGCTGAGAATGAGAAGTAAAGAGCAGAGGCAATCAATCACACCTTGATTGAAGACTGGACTACTCTGAGTTATTAGTTTGCCTTTGGGACAATATTTAATTAATTTATTTTTTTCTCCATATTTTTCATCCTCTCAAGATTCCTGAAAAAAAAATTCCTTGCTCAGTTGTTTATTTCCTTTTCAGAAAAGGTTTAATTAAAGTTCTCGCCCCTTCACTCCCATCTTATTAGATGAAACCTTATGCTCTTTCTACTTCAGTTATGGTACAACAGGTTTGTAGTGTCTTTGGAGGAGAGGGGCACAGGTTTCTGACCATCTATTCCTAAAGTCCTGGAAAAAGAAATATTGTAGTTAAGCAAATATATAGAGACTCTTGTACTTGCATACAAGTTTTGTGGCTGAGGAACATCAGGGTGTTGCATACCACCAATGGCTGGCATGCCTGCTTCCGTTTTCCCCCTGCCCAATCCCTCTCCCAGAGGAGAGTGTGCACATCAGGCTTTCACAGTGGTTTTTGTTCACTGACATTGCACAGCAAAGGTTTGTGCATGTTGTGGGTGTTGAGTGTGCTCTGGAGCCCTGCAAACTGCTGCAATACCATGACTCACAAATCTCACCATAGAGGGGCACAAAGCAATTAGGCAAACTCATTAACCTTTTCCCTCTCGTTTATTTTGCAAAAGAGAGTGGATTCTCTATTAGCGAGACTAGGTCTGGTCAAACACAAGGGGACAGCCAGGCAGGTAACTGAGACAGCAGAAACAGATGTGTCGTATAGGAATTGTTGAGAGCTTTTAGCAATAGGTATAGTAAAATCCTTCTCTTATGCACATTTGCTCTTCTTCTTCTTCTCCTCAGTCTCCTGACAGCTGAACTGTGAACATAAAACTGTCTGAAATGCCACTGTGAGGTCTGCTTCATGGATGGTTAATTCTAAAACAGTTTGTTGATGTTCCATAATACGTCATGTATCAATTAGCGAGATGCAGACAACATAATTAATCCTGTCCCTGAAAGAATCTTCTGAGTGGCATTTAAGCTTCAGATGAAACAGTTTAATAGGCATAATATGGTGTTCTGCAGAAGTAGTGAGAGCAAATATCCACCCTGTAGTTTAATAACTCATTATCAACAAATGGTATGACATTTAAATAGAACCATTACTGTTTTATCAGCTGCATGAGAGCAAGACAATAATTTGCAAGCAAACATGATTATAATGCCACAGCATTCAGGTTTTCCAACTTTGTACTCAAGAGTTTAATAGACATTGAGAGAAGAATCACCATGGAAGAGGGAAACACCACGCATTTGTATAAACTGTAACTCATGATGGTGTTTCCCAAGTTATTACAGACTCTGTTTGATACTTCCCCTTCTTCAAAAAAACAATTCACAAGCAGTTAACTAACAGCTGGAAACTTGCCTGATTGTTTCCTTGGACTGCAAAAAACATAACCCAGGGAGGCAGGAGCACTAAAAAACTGACTTGTATTATTGTTGTTGCAAAAGAGCTTGCGGCTTCTATGCAGCCTGGGAGAAACAGCTGGGGTGCTGATGTGCTACATTTAATGTAGTCTCTCTTACTCCTGCATGAATTTCTGTCTCAAAGGAAGGAAAATGATGACATACCATAGTAACTTTTCTCTCTGTGGGATCTGCCACCAAAGCTGCATTGAGTAGACACATAAGCTCATACTTACAAACATATAAGCTCTTTTCATGGAACACCCAGAATATATCTAAGTGCTTGAAAGGGTTAAATGCTGGTATCAGCTGTAGTTTGATATGCTCCCAACAGTCCTCAAGGCAGCAAGTTATGATAAATGCTATATTCTTCAGATGTAAGAGGTTTTGCATTTCTCTTGAAACAGAAATTTGGAAAATTTTTATGATCTTCTCCATTCATTCTCCTGTTCTTCTCTTACTATAATTTCCTGTTTGCCCCTCAAATTATTTAGTTAAAGCATGAAATTCATTCATGAAACTCCTTAAGCTCTCCCCATCTTGCCTTTCCTCCTATCTCTGCAAGATCATAATGTCGTGTTATCTGAGGCTCAGTACTACCACATGGCCCCCCTGTCCTCGATAATTTTGATTAATATTTTTTCCCTCTAGGTGCAAAGCACTGCCCCAATATCCTGCTGTCTGCAATTATCACAGCATCAATTTTGTTTGAAACCCTAGCTTTAACTCTTCAACTCCTTTCTCTGTGTATAAGTAATTTAATTCCTGCAGGAATTAGTACACATTATGCTGTTCCTGGTCTCTTTATGGGGACATAACCGTATGCTCATTCTTTACCCAAATATCCACAACAGATATAATAGACTGTGTACCATACCAGGCCCTATAGCATTCAGACCTCATTGGTGACCTCTGTCCTGACCTACATCAGCTGATTAAGGTCTAGTATCCTTTGTGGGTGGGATATATCAAGGACAAGATAATCTCCCACACCAGAGGTTAGATTGCATCACCTTGCCATGCACATCTTTGCTCTGATTCATGCCTGTACACATAGTTACACGGAAGCCACAGCCCTCTCTGGCCTAATCAAGACTTGTTTGTGTCTTGTTTGTTGGTCTCTGGCTGACCACAGATTTTAGAGACAGCAGATTACATGTGATGTTACTTCTCAGGTCTTACTCCTTGGATCTACACTTCTGTTGTGGTAAACTTTAGGTGAAAACAAACATGGAGAAGATTCTAACTGCATTTGGACACCAACCATCCAAAGCTCTCCTAATTCACTGTTGCCTCTAAGCTGAAGTGATCTGAACTACTGATACAGATTTTTCTACCTAAATTCCCAAGGAAACTCTTGGACTTCAAAGTGATGATCTTATAGATATGAAAGCAATGAAAGTGATAATGTGACAACTGCAAGTGACTGTGGAGATTGAGAAGATCTCACAGCTTTAGATCACATGTGGCTTAACTTTTTTTTCTAAAATCCAAGGAAGGAGGAATGTGGCTTTGACTTTCTTTCAAGCTGCCCTCTTCTCTACATGTTCTTTCATGTTTGCCAGTATTGCCTTGAAATACTAACAGCCTGGCAGACAAAACATTATGTTAACTACAGTTTCTCCTCTCAAGGTTACTGTTAGGTGTTTTAGCATGAAATTAAATGATTCGGTTTCTGTAGCAATGTAGACTCCAAGTCCTTTGTCCAAGCCTAAGAGTTGATACCATTCCCTTTAAATTTTCCAGTTTCTGTTATGATCTTGTTCTATCTGCTTCACTTGCTCAAGAGCTCAAATTGGGTGGTTTTTTTTTTTTAATCCTTTTAAAAACAGTTTGCAATCAAAAAGATTTTTACTGGAATAGCTTCCTATTGAAAAATCTGAAGGGGTTTTTTCCAGCTGGAAATTCTGGTAGCTTCCAATATTACCTATTTATTCTTCCTTTTAAACTTAAATTAAAATGTATCATTGTTGTATGACCACAAAAGACTCCTGCCAACTTGTAAACTAAGAAGCAGTAATAAAGTAATGGAACAGTAATAAACGTCTTCCCCAAACTTTGTGGCACACCTCAAAATCATTTTGAAATTAGAGAAACCTGATTTGAAACTCTTTGTAAATAAATCTCTACTACTTCTCCTTCTACCCATTGTCTGTGATGTTTGTTCATAAAATTTCTTCCTAGTAAAATTCTGTTAAGAGTCAAAAGCTTCATTGCCCTCTCCTCTGTAACACACAGTTTAGGAATGAGGAACAACTTCTGTCTGCTAAAACAAAGTCATGAGAAAGCCATATCCCTTGGTAGGATTCCTCTGTTTCAGTGCAGTGTGGAAAAGAAGGAAAACCCCTTGTTCCATTACTTGTCCACTTTCTTCCTTCTCATTCATGAACTAGTTTTGTTTGACTGGAAATCCAGAAATAGAGATTGACTGTCTTTAAGTGTCCGATTTTCGGCTGTTTGGATGGCCTGGAAAGGCCCGGGGTGGCCTTGGGGCAGCCCGCGTTTCAAAGGACGAGAAGAGGCTTCAGTTCTTTTCTCGGTCTAGGTGTTTATTAATTGTTTATCTAAAAGATTTTCTCTCGGCCCGACAGAAGTCTGCTCAGCAGCCAGCCATGAGCACACTCCCAGCCCTCCGGGCGGTCACCTATCTTTATACCCAAAGTTACGTATACAATATTTATCATTTTTCCCCAATACCTTTTACCCTTATTAACCAGTGCACTTTTAGTAATAACCAATCCCAAAGTGCCACCATCACCACAGAAGATGGAGGAGAAGAAGAAGAAGAAGAAGGACAGGGCATGCCCCAATTCCTCCATCTTACTTCTCTAAACCCCCCTGTACAGAAATCCTAAACCCTGTGTTTCACTCTCTAATTAACTTATCTCTTCACCATTCACTCCGGTGAAATCCTCCTATCCTCATACAGGTGTCGTCTCCTGTGTAGGATCAAAGTCCAGCCACCAGACACTTCTGGCAACATTCCAGGACTCCCGAGCCCCCCAAGGGTGGTCTCGGTGACTCGGCACCTCAGTCCTGAGGTGCTGAGATCCCACATTTAAGCAGTTGGGGTTATAGATTAGTGTCAGAAATAAGTAGTTAATTTCTATTTCTTATCAGCTCCTTTTTTTCCTGTGAAGAAAGACTGAAGATTATTCTTCAGCAATTTGCTGTACCTATATATATGTAAAAATTATAGAACTTATATTTGACTTTTTGTTTCCATAACATGAGACTCACTGGGAAACACACATCCCTGAAGCACAGAGAGATAACCAGGTTTTTTGGACGTGGCAATGGATAAGGAGGGCTACTCTATGTTTCAGCATTTCATTATTTAGAAAGGTTTGTTTTGAAAAACAAGACAGGACAGAACAAACCCACTAAACCACCACCACCACACATACTCCAGGTTATGAGAACTGAGAAGCAGATATTTTCCCGTTTTTTATTTTCTCCATACAGCCATTAGCTTCCTCCTTTTCTACCCCTGCGCTCTCAGTACTGTTACTGAGCAACAAAGAGCAAATCTCACCTACAGGCAAAACAAAACCCTTCCTCACATGAGGAGCAGAGGAAGAGAAGAATGAGAAATATGAGGTTAGTGAGACTGGAGCAGGGGCTTATAGGGAGAGAAGCAGCCCTGTCTGGACTAGGAGCCCAGAGGTATCAGGCTGCTTCAGGAACAAACAGGGCAGCGTGCAGAGCCTGCCATCAGCTGGCTCTCCAGCTCCCTGACAGTGGGACTGAGTCTGACCAACCATCACAGGTATTTGAGACTAAGGGATTAGGATTTCATACACATTTTGTATTCATTTTGATTCATCCTCTTGTGATTAGCATTAAATATATTCACTAGGAGAGTCTACCAGTAGGAGAGGGAGGTACCCACTGTCAAACCAGGTTCTTGACCTGCCTAACTTGCAGTTTTTCAGCCTTAGAGTTTTCAACTCTATGACTTAGTGGAAGTGGAATTTCCAAGTAAAGAATTTTGGTGATTTAGCCATAATGTTGCACTCAAAAAGACTGGGGACAACCCATTAGACCACAGAGCATTAGAACCATTGGAACAGAAACACAGAAACAAAATTCAAAGGAAGCAAGTAAAAAAGTCTGTGGTATTCCCAGTTTTTGTCTCCTACCTCTGAGGATAGATGATCCAAAAAGTGCTTGCAGGAAGAAAGAATTTTACAGGTGTTGGGTATTGTTCTTCTCAAAAATCATGAAGTGAAAATTTACTCCAAATCAGGTAATACTGAAGGTTATTAAAAAGAGATGGGTCTGTTCTTTTGATGTTCTTGACAGACTTGAGGCAGTCTGTGATCTTTGCTTGCCTTTCACACTGTGTGGCTAAGTAAAGGGTGCTTTCTGCGAATTAATTTTTTCTACCTTTGGACTCAAAAAGATAATGGATAAAAAAAGATAAAAGATCACAACTTCAGTACTGTACAATACTTTCCAGTGTTTTCAGGAGATCAATGTAAATCTTTGCCCCTGAATTGCCTCACCATAAATAACATATGTAAAACAGAATTAGGACCCTTGGCTGAGTAAGAAATGTCTTAACTTGTTTTGTAAAAGATATGGTGCAAGGAAAATTTCCTTCACAGTTCTCAAAATGTATTTAGCCTCAGAGTAGATTGCACAAGATTGAGAGAAAAAAGTCACATTCACATAAATATTTGATCCCTCTTAAATACAAACACACAAGGATACAAGAGTGCCCATCTATCTGTTATGAGTTTCCACATAAATTACTGCCCACTCTAAGAAACCACCATACCTTTTCTTTGGATCTTATTGTTGCAAGATTGTTCCCTTGTATATTGGCTAGAATACCTATGTCAGACCCCAAGTTCACAACTCACAATTTGTGCCATGGAGCCGAAACTCCCCGTGAATTTTTGTTTCCTTTTTATAATGAGCTTTTTACTATTTTGTTATAATAAGCTGTACTGCTTGAAGACAGAAATTAGTTCTAATAAAGCCACTTGCCAAGTTAGCGTATGATTAATCTATACTTACATCAATTAAAGAAAGCACTAAAGATTTTTTGGCCTCCAAGGAATGCCATAGTTACAGAACAGTTCCTCCAGAAGATAAAAGGGACATTACATGCACAGACTCCTCTCAGACAGAAGATTCCCCATAAAAACAAACCTTTTGTGAATCAGTAAAGAGATGGGGTGCTGCTGGGCATCCTCTGCCGTGCTGGCACTCAAGAGCAAGGATGACAAAGAGAAGAAGCTCTTCCTTCCCTCCCGGAGAGCAGAAAAGGCTCTGGACAGCCAAGCCCTCTGCCCACGAGTGGAATTTCACTCAGAGCACGGCTGATGGGGGCGGAGGAGGCGTCACTGCCCTCCCCATGGGGCAGAGACTGCTCAGGGCTCCCTCTGTCCCTCGGGTGCACAGTAACCAAAGGCACCACAAGACACACCTCTCTGCTCCCCAAGAAAGCTCCTAACATGTCCTGCATGTTCCCTGCATATTCCCTGCCTGCATTGGCTTGGTAAGTACTTGGAGGGAAGAAACTGAATAGTATGTAAGGAACAAAGTCAGCTGGTGGGGAAAGAAACACAGGGCAGATAAGATAATCTGTTGCCTTAATATTAAGTCATTAATTGTGCTAGAATAAAGTTGAAAGAAAAAAAAAAAACAGTGAGGTAATTCGTCAGAGAAAACAAGCATGTTTTTCCTTCATTTCATCGGTTTTCATGCAGTCTATTTCACTACAGCAAAAGCCTTAGAAAGACAATAACACCTGTCTTAGGAAGCCTTTGAGCTAAGAAAAAAAAGGAACAGGAATTTTAAATTAAGCATTAATACAATAATACAAAATTATTATTCATTGAAATACCCAGTTCTGTACTTGCTGTTTTTCATTCAATCTTACATATAGAGCATTCTGAAGAACACACAAGCTGAATATTTAAAGAACTGATACATCTTAGAAATTCTGCATTTTTCAGCTTTAGTCACATGGATGCTAATAAATTTAGTAAATTGGAAGCTGACTCCAGAATCTAGTTGTTTTTCTCAAAACTCTTTTCAAACCAGTATCTTTCTCTGCCTGAACTTTATAGGAATTCAGCCTTGGGTTCACAATTATCACAACTTCCTCAGACTCAGCACTGTTCAGTCAAAGGGACCGCACAGTGCTTGAATAGGCACTGACAGGGGACACACTGTTGTATTTACATTAGTGCCTCACTTAAGGGTCTGAGTGTGCTTCCACCAGCATCTGCCAGACCTCGTGGCTTGGATCCAGGAGACTGTAATAGCAATGCCAGTAACAATTATTGGTGATACACCCTTTATTCCCAAAGAACCATTATTGTTGGTATTAAATATTTACACAGTAGTGACTACAAACTCCAGGTTTGGCATTTTGTTTCAATATCCAGCAGATAAAGTGTTTCTTTGTAGGGAGTTCACTGCACTTGGGGTGAAGAAAATAATATGAGAAAAACAAGCAAAAGAAGAAAGGGCAAGTCCCAGTAAGTCAGTCATGCTATACACTTTCATCTTACTCTGCTGGAACTTTCTGATGAGCATAGTACAGGATCATTCTAAAATATCAGTGAGGTATTTCAGAAAGTAATGAAAAGTTGGTAGTTTTCAAGACTGTGGTTGGGCCATGAGGACTTTGCTGAGGAGTTTTCATCTCAGGACCATGCAAAAGGTGCAAAGACAAAAAACCTATACCATGGACACATGGACAATGAGTCACAGAGTGTGCTGCTGAGTTTGTCTCTCATAACCATGACATATGTATAGTTTCAGAGATTTACAGCTCAGAAACCTGCTGGGAGGACAATATCATCAGCCATTTTCTGTGGGAACAGACTAACACCCACTGCCTGTTTGTTTTTCCCCTAAAAACTTTGGGCGTTAACGTTTCTAACAATGCCACTATAATCCCCTGGAACAGCATCAGGAAGTGGGGAACTTTGCTTCAGTCTCATACCCAGCCTAAGGAGAGCCATTTCTCTTCCTCCAGTTCCCATAGATCAGGCTCGGACTAGTGGAGACCTGGAACGGCAGTGCCATGACCTGTCCTGGAAAAAAGGTACTGAGTGTGCAGCAATGAGGAGGAGGTTCACTAGGGAAAAAAAAATACAGCCAAAGAAAAGCTTGAGGCTGTGGTATAGCTATTCATGGTACTCCAGTACAGAGCCTTGGAGTCACTGTCACCACACACAGTTAAAGAAATACTGCTTTCAGTGTGACTTTTGCAGACTGATAGAGCCCTAATCCCTCCAGCCACTTCAGAGCAGCCAACAGTCTCTGTGTTGGGGTGAGCAAGCCTTTGAAAGGCACTGGAATGGAGAGGTCGCTGAAGCTGCTCCTCCAGCTCATGTCCATGGCTGCTTCTTTTTGTCAGGCCTGCTCCTAGCTGCTGCATTGAGGCATGCAGTAAAAGCACCTGGTTAGAGAGCTTTTCAGTGTACTCGGAGCAGATTCCTACTTGATATGAGTTCTATCATCTCACCCCAAACTGAGCACTATGGCTACTGCCGAAACAGCAAACAACTATAGAGTTTTTTTACTATGTTTATGCTATCCAGTTCACACAACTGAGTTTAAAATTAAATTTAGCTTGACTTTATAAAAGTCAGTTTTGAATCTTCCAATTCCATCCAAGTCCTGCGTTGAATTTAACCTAATATGCCAAATAAATCCCCATGTAATCTTGTTAATCTGCAGTCACTAAGTGATCATCATTCCATCCTGGAGCAGGATTTACAGGAGATTAGAGTGGAGAGTCTCCAAGCTGGCTCAGAGACAAAAGGCAGTGTTAGGCACAGCAGCCCATGTCCACAGAGCTGCACGTGGGGCAAGGCACAGGGCAGAACCAGACCTGAGACCTCACCTCTGAGTCACACTGGCTGGGGGTGTGTACCAGCTCATTCCTGGGTGCTGGAGTCTCTGTGCTCCTACAGTCACTGCAGAAGTAGCTGCAGACTGGAAAAAATAGGCTATGAACAGACTGCACTGAAATGAACCTTAAGGAGTTTTCCTATTGACAACAATATGGTGAAAATGTTGAACCGCTAGGGTAAGGATCAAGGGCTGCTAAACCCACATTGGTCAAGTTAAACTGAGCTTAGACATGTCCTGGAAGGACACAAGCCACAGCTAAAAAATATCAGGTATTTAACCCAGTGATTAATCTCTGATCTCAAGAGACAGCGTGCTCATGTACTTGATGACTGCTGTACCAGAATGACTTCTCTGAGGAAATGCACAAGAACTTAATCCAGAGGAAAAAAACACTGATGAAATGAAGAAATGTCATGGACCTCAATATTCCCTCAAATATATTTGCTGTCCAGACACATGTTCTTATTTTCCACAGGGAATCTTTTTCTGTAGATATCTGAACAGTAGGCTGAACCAGAACAAGCCATACTTAATCCTGGAGCACAGACCAAGGAGAAGAAGATAACTAGAAACCCTGGAAGATAAGTAAAAGCCCAAACTTGTTTTCATTGTATAATATTTATACTTTGAACAATTGAAGAACCTGGCCTTTAAAATTAACTTGGTTTCTGTTTCAAGAATCATATGAACTATGAACAAATACTTAATTGAAAATTTAAAAAGGACAAGCTCCATTATTTCATAACACTGTATCAGTTTAACAGATACTTCTGCTCCTATTAGTATTTGTATTGTTTGTTGCTTTTTTTCTTCTTCTTAGGAAGCATATCTACCCCTAAAGCAGAGTTTAGTCTTGCATGAGAAATTCCTTTCTAGCAGTCCTCTCTGATCCCAGTACATACATGCTAACGTGAGAGGTAGCAGTACTAGACTAGGCTATGCTAGTAAATATGCTCCATTGTGCACCATGTGATGAACTAAGGTTTTGTAAAATACAAATATGCCTCTGGGATTTTATGGCAAATGTTAAGTTTTATTCAAGAATAAATTGTGGTTAATTATCTGTCCCAAAGGATGGCAGTTCTGGGGTTCTTATGGCTAATTCAAACAACTGTAACATCAGTTATTCAGCAGTGATAGTAATTAGAAAGATTTCCAAAGGAAAAAATCCCTTCTGGAAGTTTTCCAAGTTCTGTAGGCAGGTCAAGGAACATAAACTTTTCACAGTTCTAAGGTACTTTATAAATAAAAATTTAAAAATAAAATAAAGTAAGAAAATAAATTTACCATCACTTAACATTCTTTTTTTGACCTAGAAGCTATATTGTGAGTTATTTGAACACAACAATGGATTAATGGATGTGAAGATGGAAATACAAATGGAAGAACGACCTGGAATCTGATGTGTGCCAAGATAATTGTAGTAGATATGTTATAAAAATATGCAAATCAAATAAATTAACCCAATAAAATTAAAGACAAAAATATATTTGTGGAGAAAACCAAGTGATTATAAGAAGACAGTATTAGTCAGCTCATAAGGAGTCTGGTCATATGAGCTTTTAACAGATCACAATCTATGCAACATATATATATATATATATATACACACACACACATATATATATACTATATTTATATACAGGTGAACAGGTGAAGAGAACACGAAATTAAGATGGTACAAACCACCCACCTTCCCTTGGCACACCTACACTCTTAACTAGTTCAGAGCTCCCCAGTTCAACATCCCAGCTTGTAAAATACACAAATTTATGTGTAAAAAGAGATGGGTTGTTTAGATATATTATCCTACTTATTAAGGTCTTAATTCAGGCTGAAATTTATTCTCTCACTCATTCTTTCAAAAACAAGTCTTCAGTTTTTCCTTTTCATCATTGCCAAACTTCTTTTATACTATTTGTTCTAAGAGTGTTAGTCCATCCTTAATTCAGAAAAACTGACTAATTAAACAAAGCTGTTCAGCTGCATTCCTCTGCTCAATTGTTCCTGGAAGGGAAAGAACTCAACCCCACTCTGAGAGAAATGCTCACACTTTTGTGGCTGTTGGGAAAAACGGAACAATTTCCTTGAGCATTTTCCTATGAGTATTGCTCTTGAAAAAAAAAAAAAATTAAAATATCATATGAATTGTATTCAATTTATAGAAAAAAAGAACCTAAGATTCTGCCTTTTGTTCAGTATTTTCAGAAGTTCTCTGATTCCAAACAAAGGAAAATTACACAAGAAAGTCCTATAAGAAATTGTTTGTGATTTCTTTAAAAACATGATAAGTTAATGCTGGCTTCTTTCATAATACCTCTTATATTTTAGTAAAAGTCTAGGGTAGGGATTTAAATATAAATCTGAGATATAAATACAGATTTTTAAACTCACACAATCTAGAGAGATTCCCAAACTAGACTTTCAAAGAAAAATTATATCTCTGAGATCTTTTCAATAATATGTCAGTTTAATTCTTTAGTATTCAAAGAGATTTCTATATGAGCGAGTGTTGGTTCTAAAACAGTGATTGCAGGACTAATGGCAGCCTCAGCAGTAAGTCAAAGGGACACGATAATGGATGATTTGGCATTTGCAGTGCTGCAATCCCCTGTCAAGCTCTGGGTCCCTGGGGATGAGAGAGGGATGTGCAGATGGATGGAAACTCAGGAGCTGCTCGGGGTATTGGAACATCCAACGTAGAGGCAGAGTCTGAAGGAGTTCAGTCTGGAGAAGCAGAAGCTTAGGAGTGAATTTAATTACTGTCTTCCACTTCATGAGGCAGGGGGAGGTGAGAAAGGACGTGAACAAGCTCTTCTTTGAAGCAGAAAGGGAAATTCTGGTTGTATATTCAAAGAGATAATGTTCACAATGGACCATTTAAAGAGGCACCCAGGGCAACTTCTGAGAAAAATGTTTTAGCATTGAAGTTACTTCCACACTGCTACTCCAGAAATCTGGCCTAGGTGAAACCCAGAGGTCACTTCCAATCTAAATTATTTCATGATTGTATGACAAAACAATTTTAATAGACATAGCTTTTGACGACATAAATTATACAAATTCCCTTAAGGAAATAAATTATACTACCAATAGTGCTCTCTAATTGGTGCACTTCACTTTATTTTTAGATCTTTCTTGTATAAAAAGGCCAAAAAGGCAATCAGACTAATAAAATCAATGAAAACATTGTCATACTGACAATTGCCTCCTGCAGTTCCAATCCAAATCCCTAGTCAATGGTCAGCATGAGGATAGCACATGTGCAAATCTTAACTATTTCTGATTAAGTGTAGAAATCAAATTCAGTATTGAGGAATATTGTGGCTGTTATTGTGGCACATTAACAGCCACAGAATATTTCAGGCTATTTGTCATTCCCCACGGGACTTTGAGCTGTTGGATTTCTGGGTAAAGCTCACTGTCATAAGATCTTTATGGATTTGCAAGAAATGGTTAATTTGTTCTCAATTCCAAGCTTTCATTCTTCAAACATATTCTGCCTATTGTATTTTTTGTGGTTTTTTCTGTCAGACATGATATGCCTAAAGCAAATAGTCTTCCACTGATATTTTCTCCTAATCTTGAACTTTGCCGAGGCAAAGTGAAAATTTTGGAACCCTTTTTTTTTTAGCCATCATAGCCATCATCAAGTCTGTAGTTTGAGGAGTTAGTTCTAGGCAACTCCCAAAATTATTCTAGAAGTAATTGATTCAATCATATATGTAAATTACAAAGCTCTTTAAAATGTAGGAGATGAAGGATCAGGATGCATATTCCAAGTTGATACTTAAATTACTTTCCATATCATTTAGTAATCTAAAATACAGGACTATCTGTTCATCTATTCATTAGACAGACCACAAAAATATTCTTCTCTGTCAACAAACTTCAGCTTAATTAGGTTTGGGCAGAAGGGGACTGGAGATTACAGTTACCTCTTCCTATACATTTGACTGTGTTTGACATGTCTTTGATAAATTTTAATCACAACATGGATTTCATTACTTTAAGTAATGTTTTGTTTCTGCTCCATTTTGTGGTTTTCCTGCACTGCAGATAAAGCCAGTTATTAGTACAGTCTGTAAATGTAGCCTGTGATAAAGGCTTGGAAATAGTCTGACTGTTGGAGTTAGATAACAATTATTAACACTTTTCATATTAAAAGATATTTTGACTATATAGATGACAAGCTGGAGCAGCTCACAAAAAGGAAGTGAAGATCTTTTCTACCCTAATACTAGCCTATTTATAGTTTACTCTCTCGGGATTATTTAGCTAACTGAAATGGAGAGTTATTTATCATTATCTTTTCTTTCCTGCTATTTGTGTTTTTAGTCTTCTCTGTCTGCTCCAGCTACATTTAGTACTGCTTTCATGCATTCACTTCCATCCTTCCATGGAGCTGGACGCCAATATCTCACACATGCTTAGGAAGAGCTCTATCCACTGAGCTCCTGATCTTTCTGATACAGTATTAGCCAGCTGTCCTTGCTCCCAGTGGTCCTAAGGGTCTTTTCCAACCTGCCTGATTCTGTGATAAGCAAGAAGCTGGGATGATGGGATGATGGCCCTCTTGGCTGCCCAGTGCCCTCTGCCCATGAGGACTCTCACAGCTCTTTAATCTTTCTCACTTGATTCTTAATTACCCATCTCCCCCTTCCTTCTCTCTTTTCCCACAGGCAGATTTCTTGCCTTCAAAAGTTCAGTTCCTTCTATTGCCATTCCCAAACTACTCTGGAATTTGCAAATGCTCGTTTCTACTCTGTAGTGCACAGCAGCTGAGGTCCCTGGTGTCTCAGCTACCATCCAGCACTGTGCTGTTCAAACAGCAGCTTGCCAGCAGCAATATTTTGATTTTGTGTATAATGATGTAGAATTGAGGGGAGACTTCTCCCACTGATAGAAATGAACCTATAGGGGACCCTCAAGTACCTTTTAAATCCAGGAAACCTTCAAGCTGAGAGATTAAACACATATTAGATGCTTGATTTACATATAATTTAAGTACATGGATAATTTTACCCTTATCAACAAACCTTATTTAGAGATGAGGAAAATGAGGCATAGCAATTGTAAAGTCCACAATTCTGATATTCACTATCATGACATACTGCACAAAGACTAACTGGACTGAGGTTTAAAGGCTATGAGCACTTACTGGCCTCTTCTGCCTTTCTAGTGTCAAAATGTCAAAGTGTCTTTTTTGGGCACATAAAAAAAGAAATTTAAGTTCAAACTTAAAACCAGAATTTCTCTCTCAAAAAAAAAAATTTGTAAGATACAGTATGTGAAGAAAAAAATCAAAGTGAAGGCCAAAGGTGGAAGTATGACCCTCAGATTAAGAAATAGGCTTTTGTTCAAATTTGAAGTATAAGCCAGAATAAATGCCTACTATTCATTAAAGACCATCCCAACACCTCTCTCTTGAGAAGAGTGGAGCTATAACAGCATGCCAAGAACTCTTAAAATGTGAAAAAATAAACAACAGGTTCTGGGTTCCTACTCCAAATTTGGACTCCTTTCAAATCCTGCTCCTCTGGTTTGTGTATGTTGGATTTCTTCTGGTTTGTCAGAAAATATCTTGGGAGGGTCACTGGAAGGCTCAGAGTATTGGTGTCTCCACAAACCAGGGCTTCTAGAGAAATCCTTGGAGTCCTTTCTCAGCCTCTTGTGAACACACATTAATTTTCTCTGGTGCTGTCAGTGCCTGTATGCTATTTTTTTTCCTTTGTTTTCCTCTCAGAAAAGGGTGTCTCTATTTCATGAAGATCTGTTTTCTCCCCAGGGAGAGCTCCCCCAGGGTACTGTACCCTCTCACACAGCATGCAGAGTCGCTGATTTTTCCCTTAAGGACAGAGGCAGAGTAGGAAAACTGTTGAAGATTATGCCAGGAAACAATGTCTAGACTTCACACACCTCTGTTTTCAGTCTGTGCAGCCTGCTTCCATCTATGAGTAAATCACAGTCATCCTTCAACTTACTTCAGTGTCTTGCTTACATATGGAGCTTCTTCATTCTTTAAATTCACTTCTCATCCACACAGGCCAAGTGACCTATTTTTTGTGTTTAACAACCATGATTGAGAAGTGGTAACTTCTCTTGATTATCTGCAGATGTGACTCACTGGATATTAGGGCACTTTGTAAGCACATCCGTCATGGTATAGACTTCCTTCTAGAACTCTGACTGGTTAGTCAGACTCAGCATTTGTAAAGACAGGAAAAAACATGTTTATTAGAAATTGAACTGTTCTTATGCTGTTCTTAATCTAGACAGGTCTAAGAAAATATGGGCACAAGTTAATGTGATTATCAGGCTGCAGTTCCCCAAAACCCAGGTGCTGTGGCTGTGGGCTGGCTGGGCTGCTCACCTGGTGAACTCAGAGCTGACAGTGTTAGTGGTGCATTCACTCACTTTAATGTCCAAAGTGCACAGGAGGACAAAGGCCCAAGGAAACCATTCTCTCCCTTTTCCCTTCACTGGAAGATAAAAGTACAGATTTGGAAGAAATTGCCCATACAGAAGAGGCATTGATGTGTAGAAGAATAAAGACTGTCCATGCTCTCCCTCACCTCACCTCTACCTTTTAATTGCATGGTAAAATACTCAGTTACTCAGGTTCAGAAGTTAATTTTGAATGCACCACTTATGCTCCTGGGTGATCTTTTTCTATATGTACTATAATTTAGTCTTTAAATGTAAAATCATCTACTGCTTCAATTCTACAGAACAGATATTCAGTCTCCCACCATTCTTGACCTTGTATTGGTGGTCTTAATATGTCCTATTCGTAGGGCCTTTTGGATTATGAATGCCTGATCTTTTAGCCTGTTACATTTTTGTAAACAACAATTTTGGAAATAAAAATGCCTGTAGATATGCATCGTTTACCCATATTGCCCAGGAACTTTCAAACACATTCAAAATTCAATTCTTGAACACCAGGAGGGGTTTTTTTACAAAATTTTTGGAGAATCACAGAACAGCTCAGGTTGGAAGGGACATCAGAAAATTGTCTGACACAGTCTTTCATGAGAAAGGGAGCCCAGGTGAGACTGTCTAGCATCCTGTTCATTTGCACCATGAAAACTTCCAATGATGGGAACTCTACTGCATGGGGAGGTTGCTCCCATAATTGATTGTACTCACTATGAAAGATTTCTTTCTTATATGGAAACCTCCCCTGAAACAATGGGTATCCCTTGCCCCTTCTCTTTGTGGCTCCTTCAGAAGGGAGAGCCTCTGCCCTCTTCGTAGCCATGCTTCAAAACCTGAAATTCTGTGGTGAACCTCTTCCCTGAATCTTCTCTTTTCCAGGGAGAAAAGACCTAACTCCTTCAGTCTTTCCTCACAGAGCAGATTTTCCAGCCCTTTGATCATCAAATGTATCAGAATTATATATTTCAAAATTATAGTCACCATGCAAGTGAAACACAACCCATTTTGAGTCAAGGCTTGCTTGCTGTTGTTGTGTAACAAGTGTAACACAGATCTGTTTTGTATAAAGCTGGACTTCTCTATTATCCATTGTCCTTCTGGTAGCAGTTTTCCAAACACAGCTATTAGTAGATGAAATATTCTAGATTACAGGTTAAGATACAAGGTGTATGACTGATTGTTGCTTGTTGTGAGATCAACAGATATTGCCAGAAAATAAAACATAATTAATATTATAAATTGCCCAATAGAGCAGTCAAGTAATAGACCTCAAGGAGAGAAAAGTAGGAAATGACATTTCTACATTGAAATATATACAAAAAGAGTTACTGTTTTGTTTTTATATAAATATTTCAGACACATTTTATAGGTAATAAAACCATAAACTTTGCTTGCAGTGTCATGACTTTCCTTTATATGAAATTCTTCCCTTTGACATGAACAACCATACACTCAAATTACACCAGAGTTTTTACTTCATAAAAAGTGATTCCTCATTTGTACTTTTCCATGAGATCATAAATGCAGATTGCAAACCAATTTCATCTCCTATTTCCAGATTAAAACTAAGCACAGTCCTTCAGCTTTGGTGGAAGATACCAGGACTTTGTCTTGGGAGTGTTTTGGAACTGGAACTTCATGGATGCCAGAGTTATCATCAAGGTCATACTAAATAACAAAAAATAGACTTTCTCACTAGATTTTGCAAATAACCGGTTAATAAAGTATCTAATTCATACTCACTGTGTTTTTATCAATTAAGGTCTGAAAAAGTCATCTGTGGATTAGCCTGCAAGTTGTGAAAGTTGCATAGAGCATTTTAGCATGTCAGATTCTCTAGACTTATAATTTTCTATGGCGTAAAACATTCCTATATTTTGTGTATGGCAAAAATTGACATATTTTAATACATAACTGTAATCATGTGTTGCAAGGCCAAACAATATTAAAATATATAATTCACTTATATATGACATTATATAGGTATATTTTATATATGCATTGTATTGTATTGTAGATATATGCACGTATTATATATAAATGTAAATACATAAACATGTATACATGTAAATATGCATGTAAATTATATGCATGCAAATATATGTATTTTATATATATAAAATTTTATATATATATATATAATTTTATAAATATACATGTACATTATATACATGTAGATATATGTATTTTATACATTTTTATATCGCAGCTCCCATGCTGCAAGCACTTGTTTTACCAAATAATAGTCATGTCTCCAGTTTCTACCTGAGACACAGTAGTCCTTGAGCCAATTACCCATCCCAAGGTCTAGTAAGAACCCCTCAAACCAACAGTCCTCTTTAAAATGTTAATTTTCTCATTTACTGATGGTCTTGGGTTCAGAGATGACTGACGTAAACAAGCACATGAACAGACAGTCTTTGGATGGAATTTTTAAGATTCTATTATTTTTTATTCTAGGATAGGAACAAGAAAGTAAAGATCATTTAGAAATGGTCCCCTTTCAAAAATGCAATGATCTTTCTGTTCACCTTTCACATCTGATTCCTTTTTAGAAGCCCAGAAAAGGCAGACCCCACTCCTTTATCAGGTTGCTGTAAGCACAGCTTAATTCTCTGCTGAACTTTTGTCTGGCTGAGAACCAAGCCCTCTTTATTATTTTCATTCTCTCACAAATTCTTCCTCTGCAAGATATACTCCTTTCTTTGTTAACATCTACTTTCCTTGTCCGTGTCTTGTTCTATTGCACTAAGGCCTCTTCCAAGGGGAAAAATAATTTTTTTCCTGATTTATGCCAACTCCTGACAATTCAGGTACTTTGTTTGTCATGATGCAATTGTTAGTAATTTTTTTCCTGTGGTAGGAGTACTGTTTCACTGCGACTGAGGCAGTATAAAGAATGGGGTTTTTATGGGGCTTGGGTCTGAAGGAGAACTCGGGGAGCAGGGGAAAGTACAAATGTAAACAAATATTACTGCAAACCAGGTGGCAACACTAGACTGCTCTGGGGACAAGACAGCAGTAATCTGTGAGGTGCTTCGCCTGGCTCTGTATTCAAGCTCAGGTAGGAATATCCTTCCTAAGAACGGCTCTTCTTTTTCCCCAAATCCAACTTCTAGGCAAGGGAATGCAAAAGAGTTTTCCTAGCATATTCAGCTTCCAGCTAATGGAACAGGCCACAGCACAAGAACTAGCACTGGAGAATGGAGCTGCCATTTCTATCACTTTTTACTGCATGGACTTTTGTTGAAGAGCTGTCATCGACTCAGATCACAATCTTTTAAAAGCAGGTTCAGAAATGTGATCATTTTAAACTGTGGGAAGAAAATAATGTGGTGTGAATTCTTATAGCCCACCTTAAAATAATATATATGTCAAATTAAGTGCTTCTTAGTTGTAGAGTAACTCCTTATAGAATTTCTAGGAGAGAAACTATACTGTAAATAGGAGAGAAACCATTCACATTGCTACTTGTTCAGCTTTTAATAGGTTTCAATGTTCAAGTGTTACTGAAGATTTGTGGCAATAAACTGCCAAATAAATAATTTAAGAAAAAAAAGGGAACACAGCCCTTTACTCTATCTGCATTAAAAATACACTTTCAGAGATGCTGCAGTCAGCAAAGGGCTCATAGGTGCACACCTGACACTGAACAAATAGGATCAAGTGTAAAAGTTTATCTGCCTTAATAAAAAAATTCTTCATCCTCTGTTTCAGCTGCTGAGTCTATTAGTCAGAATGATAATGTCAAGAATGTTTTACTGTAATCACAAATGCTAATCCTAATTTTCTCCTGATTCTCAATGAAAGTTTAGTCCAAATGAACATATTTTCAGAAATTTTCAATTTAAAGAAAATCTATCAGAGTGTTCCTGCCAAATACTACCAAACAAATGAAGCAATCCAGAAAATTAAAATAAGCAATATTTTTGGTAATTAATAGAGGGGTAACATATACCTGTGGTGAACAGGTAGAATGAATCTGAATATCAGAAAATGAGGAAGAACTTTACTATGAGGGCAGCTGAGCCCTCGTGGGAACAGGCTACCCAGAGTGATTGTGAAGTCTCCTTCCCTGGAGATGTTAAAAAGCTGTTTTGACACAATTCTGGGCAAAATTCCCCCTTCTTGAGCAGGGAGGTTGGACAAGTGGTCCCTTCCAACCTTACCTATTCTGTGACTCAGATCTACATCCATGTCTGCTACTTTCCTTGGGGCATTTCCATCACATTACATGTCTTGAATTTCCTTCTTCTTACACAGAGTAAATGGCACAAAATAGCAAATACAAACATCAAGGAAACAGAAATACCCTCTCCTTTTTCCAAGGAGTAATACAAAGACTACATATTAGTTTCAGGAAGCAACTGCCTGGAGAAGACCTTTTTTTTACCTTATACAACTCTGAAACTCTTGTGGCTTTATAGCATGACGTCAAAATTCTCTGAGTGGCTTTGATCTATGGATTCTAATCCTACCCGCAAACAGATCTCATTTCATTCTCTTCTCTTGTTAAAGAGAAATCTGCTGATGCCAAAATGTCTGTGACAGCCAAGGGGCAGAGGCAGCAGGTTCCTGTCTAAATTATTACCATTTTTGACCATTAGAATATTTCAAAAAATGCCAGAAAACACTGGAAACAAATAAAGTTAGTGAAATTGTCTTAATCTGGTCTGAGACAGTCTTTTCCTACCAAGTATTTAGTATATATTATAGTTAAAGTCCACTTCAAGCTGTCTTATAAGGACAAATATTTTGAATGAAAGTGAGGAGCACAGAATTACAATAAAGAGACCAGGCAAAAATATAAAATTAGATATTTTTTATTTATGAACAGGAAACACAAATCTTCTGAATTGCTCAAATGCTGCTGTTCAGCAAGGAGAAATTTCCATGAGTTCACATTTGGTTGATATTTGCGTGCTTCACTAGGTCTAATTTGTATAAATGAAAATTGCTCTTGAAATAGCAACAGTAAGGTTAAAAGAGGACAAGTTTCAACATAATAACATGTTGGTGTAGGGCTGTCCATATACTCTGTCAAGATGAGGAATATTCTCTCTCCAGATGCACCAAGTGGCTGGTGTGACAGACACAGCATCAGAGGCTGAGCAGCAACAGGAGTAGGAAATTTCCACAGAATTGGCAGGTCAGATTCAATCACAAGACCTCAAAAAGTGAGTGTTGCTGGACAGAAAGCATGGATAGTGAAGCTGGGAATAAAATAATTCCACATACAGCCTTCTAGTGAAGCACCTGTTGATTCATTAGTAAGGATTAAATCAAATTCTCTCTGATGGATTTTCCTGACTTTTCTCCAAGTGCCCTAAGACTCAGATCTGCAAGGAAATACCCATGTCACAGCATCTGGCAGCTCAAAGCCTGAGTTTGGTTTTATGTCTCTTGTTAATTAATTGGAACAATTTTCTAGAAAATGAGGGCTTTTGATATGTTTTACATTTCAAATTTACCCCTTAGAACAAGCTTTCTGTGGAGCATCACAGAATCACAGAATACCCTGATTTGGAAGTGACACACAAATATCATCAAATCCAGTTCCTAACCCTGCACAGGAAAACCTTGAAGTTTAATGCAACTTTCTTTTTTACAAGAGAGAATATGGACATAATGGTTGCATGTGCTGTGTGGCACTGACGCCTCCCTGGGTACTCCTGCCCCACAAAGCACACAAATTATTAACTTTCAGCCTGCTTCTCCACCTTAGGGCAGCACTGAGCCATCGTGGCCTTTTTCCTTTTGGCACCTGAGGCAGCTCAGCTGTCCATGTTTGGCACTGCAATGCTCTGGGCAGATCTGCATCAAGGCACAAGAACAACAGCATTTTATTTGTTACACACAGACTGCAGAGCAACTGGGGTGGAGCCCATTTTTTACCTTGAATGAATTTGTGAGCGTTGTTAGCTACACTGTAAATTTCCCAACAACAAAGAATTTACCTGGCTATAAACATGGCCCCATCTGTCTCTTACAACTGAGTCACATGAAATGAGTTCTCTTTTAAGTAGATTTGTATCTTACATATAATTATAAAGTGCAGCTCTGGAGAGAGACAGAAAGTGAACAGATCTTTTGCATTTGTACAACATTGAAAACAGCAGGGCCTTGGGTTTGTGAGTCTATGATTTATAATTAATAATGAAATACCTACGAACAAAAATCAGACCACATATGAATCCTGGGCCTATTGAAACCAATGGACATTTTGGTACTGGCATCAGTTACATAATGTCTTCTGCATCTTTTCTCACACTTCAAACAAAATGCAATCTTTCAGCTCAGTTTAAGAAAGGGGTGGGAAAAGAACTCAATAAGTTGCCAATTTGGAGATTTCTTTATCTGGTTTTTGTTAAAGCCAGTTAAGTGGAACCTATTAAATTCAGGATGGTATAAACAATGATGAAAACAGTACCAGTGAGTTTTTCTAATTAGGATTAGGAACAAAAAGTTCAAAATACTTGATGTTTGCCCTCTTGTCTCAAAAGGCTTAGCATTTGTGATTACTTGTGCTGATTTTTGTTTAAAAAGTAAAACAGAAAATGGAGTAGGTATCCTTTAGTCAGCCTCAGCAGGATCTAGAAACAGTTAAGTTTTTGAAGCAAAAACTCTGCAGTGTCTGTGATTCATGCGCGCAGTGAAGTGGCCTGTTCCAAACCTTTACATCTTGTTGTGTAGCTTACTAGCGACAATCCTGGGTGGAACTCGGCAATAAGGAAAAATGTTATAACATATTAATTTACTAAAAAATGCACAAGAATCCTAATTCTTGCTTACTGATAGAAAGTCCAATTATTTATAACTGTAACTCTTACTCATATTTTCAGTTTAAAGGTTCACTACTGTTATGAGGAAAGCCACAATACTGAATCAAGTGGCTGATGGGTTAAGGCTAACATGTGACCTACACCCAAAGAGTACTTTTGTTGCAAAATCAATGACCCTTTTTAACCCATAACCTGGCTTGGCATTGCCAACACATATTTCACCTCAATACTTGTCTTAACCTTGCTCTGCCATGGTTGCACAAACATGCTGCAGCTTTCCCTCACATCAGATTTCTGTTGCTGCTTGTTCACAGGTAAGACCTCAAAGTTGTGCTCTGCTGTTAAGTTTTTGAAGCAGCTGAAAAACAAATTGCGCACTTGGACAAGGAACCTGGTTTGCTCTCAAGGTACATTTTTTGCTGCTATTTCTTGTCATATCTAGATTATTGTTTTTATTAAGCTGTGTTCATAGCAGTGAAAACAGGACTCCAATTAGCTTTTTAAAACGGTGCTAAACTACAAAGTACCTGGACTTGTAAGGAAGACAGACTGATCCCTCATGCAGTGAGTGGAGCATCAGGAACCAGTGAGCTGTCCTGTCCAGCTGGGTCACCAGGCTGCAGAAGGAAGAAAATGCTCTGATTCTTTTGGGAAAAGATTCTAATATTCAAGTCCTTTCTCAAGTTCGATATTTAAGGTGAACTGTGAGAAACATTTGAGAATCTAAGACGTGGCAAACTGGATTGAAATCTGCAGCAGAACCATAGAACACAGTAAGGCCAGGGAAGGCTGTTGTATGCAGCAGCAAGGCTTTTAGAAGGAAAAATCCTCCCCTTTTAAATGAGTAACGTTCTCAGGCAGAACTCCAATTACTTACTTCAAGATTAAGTTCACTTGAGTTGCTGCTTGTTCATGGTTTTGATTTGGTCACAGATGTTTTATGTTGAGTGCTGTCATGAATCAAACTGGAACTAAGTAAAAATTGGGGAATTTTTGACTCATTAGAAAAATAATAATCTTTAAAAATTATCAGAAAAGAAAGAACAAACAGTATGGTAGGCTGTACTGCTAAGGATCCCAAAAGGCAGTTCACAGTCAGTGAAGAGTTCTTTAAAGAAATTGGTAGATTCAGGAGGACCAATCTAGACCATGAGACTCTTAGTCCATATTTCCAAAATTGTTTTCCCAAACAAAGGAATTCAAAATCTTTTTATGAACATAACTTTAAAAAGGACATAGTAGTCCACAAATGGGTAGATAATCTCTTTGGGATCTTGCAGTACACAGATTCCCAAGGTCAGTGCTGCTGAAATTATTAGACTTCCTCATAGACACTCAAAGAGTTGTCTGGGGATGATAAAAAGCATAAGTTTTCTTTTCAAAGAGCCAACGATGAAATTATAATAAAAATTCACGCATGAGCATCAGAAGGAAATATCTCTGTTACTGTAATTAGACATGATCTATTCACAGTCCTGGGTAATTGGTTGTAGGAGGCCATGCTTGAGTCTGGAGTGTAGACAAGATGATCTCCAGAGGTCCCTGATGTTGGCTGATGTTGGCATCAACCACTCTATGATTCTCTAAAATTATCATACATATTAAAGGAGAATTATAAATTTTAAAAATCAAGTAGTTTTAATGGCTGTGATGAAGTTACAGTGAAAAGAACAGTAATCAAAAACAAGTAAAATATTGCCTTTCTGTTTTTATTTGATCAATGACTGTGTTGTTTCAGTATTTATGTCAGCATAACCCTACTGAAATCAGGTTTTCCTGACACCCTGGGGAATTCTACATCCAGACATTCCTTGTCTGGCAGTTTGTTACAAAATCAAGGAATCTCCTGTGTTGCAAAAGTAGGTTTATCCTTCATGCAGTGTTGATGTTTTCAAGAGGAAAAGACAGAATTATTCTATCATCAACCATTTTCATTATGGTTGTTCAAAGAAAATACATCTTTAGTCAACAAAAAACTTGCATATATGTCTGTGACTTCTACATGTGTTTGTGAGTTCTGGGTGAAAAAACAGGCCAGATCTTCTAACTCTAGGTCCCATTTCTGTACTGGTATATATTCTAAGCTGGAATCACCTTCTCCCTATATCAGTCAGAAAGGCTGCATGACACAGTTACAAGGTATGGGAATTCTGCTAACCTGCAGAATTCTGCAAGGTTACCTTCAGGCCTTAGGTAAAACCAACCCTTAGGTGAAACAACACTGCAGCAGCTGTCAGTATGTGACATGTTGTTGACCTGTCCCAGTTAGCCCACTATGAGAACACAACATCTCAGTCCAGAAGACAGCAGACATCAAGGAGCATTCACAATAGGCATTATGGACAAAACTGTGTCGGGTTTGGCTCCTCCACCCCTCACAATCCTCCAATGTTATCCCAGCAGACTTTGTACCCTCAGGCAATTTCTCAAGGCATGCAACACACCCAGGTCATGTCATGTTATCAAACTATGCCCCTGATGGGTTGCAACACAGCACTTGTATAACTTCAGACTTGTTGAACTCATCAGAAAGTGTAGCGCTTGGGAGAGGTACAAATCCAAGCACAGTGTGGTGTGGACATGAGCAAGCTGTTCACGTTTTCCCGGCCTTATCTTGCTGTGTGTAGCTGGCTCTGCTTGATTGCAGTCTGTATGCAGCCATGGGGTCTTAGGCCTATAGGCATCTTGGTCCTGGTGGGAACAAGAACAATTTCTGCTGGGGCACAGGAAGGGATCAATCTTGTTAAACCATGGAGTTACAGAATATTCTGAATTGGAAGGGTTCTGAAAGGATCATCAAGTCCAACTCCTGGCCCTGCAAAGAATCACCCTAAAAGTCCCACCACATGTCTGAGAGCACTGTCCTTGAACTCTGCCAGGCTTGCTGCTGTGACCTCTTCCCTGGGGAGCTGTTCCAGTGCCCAACCACCCTCTGGGTGAAGAACCTTTTCCTGATATCCAGCCTAAACCTCCCCTGACACAATGTCAAGCCGATCCTTTGGATCCTGTCACTGGAGGGTCCTGTCAGAGTCTGCCCCCTGTCTTCCCCTCACAAGGAAGTTGTAACTGCAATGAAGTTTCCCCTCAGTCCCCTCTTCTCCAGACTGAACAAACTAAGTGACCTCAGCCACTCCTAAACACTAGACAATGGTGTAGATTTATCACCTGAAAACTTAATATGTAACAAACAAGACATTCCTGGGTGAAACTTGAATGCCTTTGATATGTATCAGGCCAAATTTGATGATCTAATAGTTCCGTGTGACCTTAACTTGGGTGAGATATGCTGCGTGGGGAGGTGTCTCACCAGGGGGCACTGGGTAGCCAACTACAGCCCACAGAAAAGTGGCCTGAATTGTTTCCTTTAGCAATTTTTTTTGCATGATACATTACCATCTTCTCAGGTAATAAGTGACAGGGAAAGCCTTTTCTTGCCTAAGAAAATAAATGACACAATTTACGAGAAAAAAAAAAGTACTAAGAGAGCACTGTGTTAAATAAGGTAACAGGAACATATGATCATGTCAAATATTCCTGTAAAATCTACTGGCATGCAGCAATGATTGAAGTGTAGGTGTTACCTTAGGTGTATTATACTGTGTATGTGTTGCAAAAGAAACAGGGAAACTGTGATCATAGCAAGCAGGAGATTGTTCCACTTACAGCTTGCAAATGAAAAATCAAATAAACCTGACTCAGTTGTCAGGATGTCATCAGCTGCACTTGATGAATGGCCACTTACAGCACACAGGACACAATTTTGGCACAGTATCACCCTGGCAGAGCACCAATCCTGCTGTGCTCCCGAGGCAGGCACCTGTAACTCAGCAGAGACATCCGTGCTGAGTGACTGGAGGCTCCTCTTCTACCAAAACCATTTGAAGTGAGACCTTTTGTGCTGTGAAAGGGAGGTGGGCACACTGTTTGCACATCTCTAAAGGGCAATCTTCCCAAAATACTCATGATGTTGCTGCTGGTGGTCATCTGAGCTCTCTTTCTCCTTTGAAAGGGCAAGTGTTGATTATAAACAAGACAAATAATTGAGCAAAAGGAGGAGCTAAATGGACAAATTAAAAATGCAAACCGTACATGCCTTCAATAGCACACACTGCACTGCACTAGCATACTGCTGGCCATGAAAATGCATCACAGAAGTATTTGATACATCACATATCAGCCAATAATGGACAAACTCATCTAAAAATACAGGAGGAAGATTTTAAGGTATAGAATTCCAGTTTTAAAAGAGTTCAGTTCCAATCAACATACCAGTAAGGGCAGTGTGGTTATTAAAGGGCTTGCCTAGATGGTAAAGAACAAGGATTTTATGGTTGAAGAATTTTAAGCTAATTGACTTGGACATAAAAGAGCAGCCAAAATATAAATTAGTTGATCTCTTTAACAGCCTTTCTCTTTAAGATTGTAGGTTCCATGGAGAACTCAAACCACTGTGAATTGAATTAGGAACATTATGATTTATATATTAATCCTTCTTCAAAGTAGAGCATTTTTATGGAGCCATCATAATTTAATAATGTAAAGCTTAATAATTTAAAGTGAACTTCACAACACAATGCCAAAACAGACAGATATATCAATATTCAAAAATAGTATCTATTACATTTATCAGAACCTGGTACCCTTTAGAAAACCCCTCATAGAAGATGTTATCTTTGACACTCAATTTACGTTATCCAAACTGCTTTCCTCTTCCTTAAAAATATTCAGAAAGTTTAAAATTCTTGGCAGAATTTGAATCAATTTTAGTAAGTGATTGGCACTCTTCCTTCCTAAAAGCCAGTGTTGCACCATAGCTGCTTCAATTGCAATGAAGGTGTTCCAGAGGTTAATACTTATAATAGCTTCATGTCAAGGTGATAGAGAGGCTTGAAAGCAATAACACCGGGGAAAGTGACTCACCTTTCTGTAAATAATCGCTCAAAGCCAGTCTTACATTTCCATGTATCACCAGGTACATGAGGCAACATCGAAAAAAGGGATAAAAGCCCATAAATGGGATATCCAGCTCACAGTGCTGGCTGGATGCTGCATTCCAGTACACTTTCTACGGATCTGGGAAAAACTACCAGCAAGAGCACAGGATGTATTTTATCTCAAGTTTTCCTTTCATAAGCCAGGCAGCTTCAGAGGAGAAATTGAGGGGTCTCTGCTGACCATCTGTTGCCTTATGGAAGAGAGTGCATTGATCAGGTCTTTCAGAACTTATTCCAAGGGAACAGGAAGAGATGGAATTACCTAAAGCATTTAAATTAAGTAGCTTCTCTCTCAGAGCAGCATTACCTAAGGTCTAGCAGGACTTGGTGAAGGCACTCTGAGACCCTTTGGGAACCAGAGGGTCCCAAATTGGAGCTAGTGAGTGGTGATGGGCGAGATCTTCTCTCAGTGGAGGATATGGGATGGGAGAGCAGACACATGGACACCCAGCCATACACCTGATCCAAGCAAGGCATAAAACATGGGCCAAGCAGCAATGCTTTAGAAACAGGCTTGATTTTCTTTTGGTCTGGAGGGCTGATCTTATGGAGGTTCTCTTCAAAGATACAAAAAAACAGGCCTTCAGAAGGCCTGGAGGCTGGCAAAAAGTAGCAGCTTTTTATACTTGTATGCATTGGAATTCTTATTAAATGAAATTCAGTAACTTCTCAGAGAGGACAGAGCTATCTGGCTGGCTGAGCTAGATGTGTTCTCCTACATGCCATTAAAAAACTCTCTTTTAGTCACTTGTCCATATGGGTGTGCCACAACATCTGTTCTCTGCAGGTGGGCCACAGTTGAGATGAGGTTAACTTCTTTAACTTCTTAACAGCTGAAATAGTAGAAGCTGATAGCAGCTGATGGTAGGTGTCCCCCAAGCTCCCAGTAAATTTTCTGGACAAACAGAAGTGCCAGGTAATGTACACAGAACAGATCATACAAAACCTGTACCCAATCCCAATTACTGCGACAGAAACCTAATTGAGAAATGCAACTGCCTGTGTTTCTTCCTTAAAATGCATATTTCTGACTCATGGAAAGAGCTTTGACTCTAGGTTATAACACAGATTTGAACTGTGAACTTTCAAATAATGAAATGCTCATCTTCTGGAAAAGGTGGAATGGAAAAATCTCTGAAAAAATCCAGCCATCTCTGCACAGTCTCCTCTGTGTGCATGGGAAAACTGCCTGCCTCTGTCCCCATAAAACCTCCCTGCAGACCCTGCTGCTCCCCCTGTGTGGCTCCCAGGCCATGTCCCCACCTCCAGCTCTCCCAGTGCCTCCACTGAATCTGTCATCTCTGGTGAGGGCAGGCACAGCTTCCCATCCCACAGTGCTCTCTCAGCAGGGACCAGGCTGTCAGGGGCCGAGTAGGGCCAGTTGGCAGCTTTGTCCTTGCTGTCTGTCCAGCTGCTGGGACACTGAGCCTGGCTCACACCAGGCACACAACTCAAGCAGCCACATGGTCCAGCACAATGCCATGTCCAGCTGTGCTGTACTCCCTTGGGCCTAACAAGACAATCCAACTCAGCTGAATTACTTTGTACGCAGTGTGAGCCTTGGTTTAATTTCTTTTTTGATATTCCATAACCAGGTCCAGAGCAATAAGGTCACCCCTGAGTTCTTCTTTTCTAGGCTAAACACCCCCAGCTGCCTCAGCTTCTCCTCACCAGACTTGTGCTCCAGACCCTGCACCAGTTTTGTTGCCCTTCTCTGGACTCACTCAGCACCTCAATGCCCTTCCTGAACTGCAGGGTCCAGAACAGCTCACAGAACTCAAGGAGTCGCCTCACCAGTGCTAAGTACAGGGACAGAGTCACTCTCCTGCTCTTGCTGGCCACGATATTCCTGATCCATGCCATATGCCATTGGCCTTCTTGGCCACCTGGGCACACTCTGGCTCATGTTCAACTGCTGTCAAACAACACTCCCAGGTTCTTTTCCACTGGGCAGGTTTCCAGACACCCCACCCTCAGCCTGTAGCCCTTCCTGGGGGTGTTGAGAGCCAAGGGCAGGGCTCAGCATTTGGTCTTGTTGAATTTCTTCCCATTGGTCTTGGCCCATTGATGCAGCCTATCCAGATTCCTCTGCAAACAATGACTGGAGAGATGGTGACTGGAATCATCAAGGATGGTGAGCCTCTCTCCACTGCCCTGCCAGAAAAGCTCATCTAAGAGGATTAAATGATGTTATTATCAAGGAAGTCTGCTGTGTATGTACCCTCAGGCACAGCTGCATCCCCAAGAACTATGCTGCTGGGAGATCTAAGTTATGTCAGGCACTGTCTTTTGGGTATCTACTGAAGGCACATCCCTCACAGCCCTTGAGACCCTGCCCACATTGCCAGTGCAGGGCTGGCTCTGCAGCTTGTTCAAACCTGTCAGCTGCACTAGGCTGCTCCAAAACCCCGCAGCACTCCCCTGCCAAGCAGTGTAATGTACCCACCTTGAAAGACCTTCCCCTCATATGAGTCCTCTGTTGGCTCAGCCGGTCACTGACCCTTGCACAGTCCAGCTGTGACGTTTTCTGTGCATTCAATGTTATCAGAATAGAGGCGGCAAAGCTCCAGCTCCAGACCTTCGTACAACTGATTTTGCTGCCTTGTTATAAACTGCTGTCAATCACTTTGTTAACCTAGACATTAATAAATCAAGTTGTGCTGACCACCATAAAGGGGAGTTGATTTAACTTGTTTTGTTGGTAAGTCATAGATGATCTGGTCACCTGACAAAGGCTCATTTGTTCATACTTTGTTACAGTATCAAAACCATTATACAAACCTCTACTGTTTTCAGCTGTGAGGTTTTCCTAACTGATCAAGCACCAAAAATGATTCTTAGCACTGTTCAACTCCTACAGTGACCACTTTTACAAGTGCCAAATTTCCAGTGCACACATCTTTTTCCACCAGGTCCTCTGTCCTGCCTTGCAGATTGAGGACTCATCACCTTGCCTTTGATTCAAATCAGATCAGACATCACTTTCTCTGCTCTTGTAAGGAAACACTGTCAAAAAATTGCCCTTAAACATAGGCATATAAAAATAATAAACATTTATTAATGCATATTTTACACTGTTTACCTTTTCATCTATTTATTTCAATGTGGTCTAACAGAAGGTGTCCCTGTCCACAGTGAAGGTGATTTTTGAAGTCCCTTCCAACCCAAACCATTCTAGGATTTTATGATCCTTTTTGCCTGCTTAAGTTCTATCCCTCTCAGTGGCCCTTTTCTATATGGTAAATAATAAAGAACGATGTTCATCATGATGGTGCTACGCTGATCTGGGACGATGTAAACCCTTTGCCAAACAGCCCTGCTCCCTTGAGACACCGCCTTCTGCTGCGGCACCTCCCTCCCTGGCAGCTCTGGCTCGGGGGGCAGCAGCAGGAGCTGGGCGCCGTGTGGGGATACACCGGTGTATGAGCGGGGCTGGCTGGGGCCGTGTGGGGCTACACCGGTGTATGAGCGGGGCTGGGGCTGTGTGGGGATACACCGGTGTATGAGCGGGGCTGGCTGGGGCCGTGTGGGGATACACCGGTGTATGAGCGGGGCTGGGGCCGTGTGGGGATACACTCGTGTATGAGCGGGGCTGGCAGGGGCTGTGTACTGCCATGTGGGGATACACCGATATATGAGCACCGATACACAAGCAGGGCTGGCCGGGGCCGTGGGCTGCTCTCCTTCTCGGGCGGGCTGCACGCTGCCGTCCCACGCAGGGACAGATAAATCATTCCCGAAACAGAAATAGCTTGGAAGAGTCGGTCTGGGCAGGACAGCAGCGGGAAGCGGAGTGGAGATGCTGTCGGCAGTGCTGCTCTGCCACCTGGCGCTGGAGCACGGTCCGGCCGGTCCCGCCGGACATCCGCCCCGGGCAGCGCCCGCCCCGAGCCTCCCCCGCCACCGATGCGGGACATGCCTTCACCACGGAACTATGGCATCGTTCTTTAGCCCTGGGTGATTAATAAATATCATTCCCCTTTGCACAGGGCTGTCCTGGTGACTAAATTGTGTCTCAGAATGTGATAACTACTGGTTGCAAAGATGTAACTGGTACTTACCCATCAATTACAGGCACGTGGTGCGATTCTTGGGGTTGTCCTGCGCAGGGCCGGGAGTTGGACTTTGATGATACTTGTGGGTGCCTTTGAACTCAGAAATTCCAACTATATTCCCTGATTCTATTTTCATTTTTAATGTCCAACTCTAAGAAGTGCCAAATTCTTACATTTATTATCTGATTAGGTGTGTTCTTAACCCCTTCCTTACCTAACATTTCCCTTTAACATTTTAATATAGTGCAGGTGTTTCTGTAGTTGTAAACTGAGGCACGGCTTAGTCGGCAGCGTGCATTAAAGATTTGGGTTTCAACTGCTTGGAAATGGATTGCCCATGAAGATTATTAAAAATACTCAGCAGAAAGGAAATTTTTCCACCTCCAAACAAATGCTGTTGCTCCCACTGTGTCTAAATACCTTATGTTTTAACTTGGCTGCAGCTTCTTCCCCACAGTTTCCTATTCCTGGAACCACTGTCCCTGCCTTGTGGGTTGCACCTGGGTGCAATGGGCACTTCTAGAGTCTCTAGAATGATTCTGAGAACCTTGAGGAGATCAGCAGTAAGCCAGTGCTGCTTCCCTGCAGGTCGGTGGGCATTTGAAGGGCCTTCAAAGGCAACACACGGGGCAAGCTCCTGTGCTCTGCACACGTCATGCACAGGCTGCAGCTGCATACAGGGAACAGGGTTCAGGAAATTAAGACTAAATATGCCAACCCAGAAATCTGGCCTGCCTGCAGAGCATGAGAATCCTGGCATTGACATTTATCAATATTTATTTGATTGTAATATTCACATCTGGCTACCCTGAGAAGATTCCTCCTTCCCATTTTAATGCCTGTAAGCTTTATAGAGTAAAGCAAATCAACAGGGAAACTCTGAGGCCTGACTGACATGTTAAACTCTCAGGTAGTCACATCATCTGACAATGCAGCCTGAATGATGATCATAAGCCATGTTTTCAGGGGTTGCTAAATACAGGTGACTCCCTTGCTCATGTGGGACAGATTTGCTGGCAGTCACACATCAGGCAATTGGGAATGTCAAGCAATTCTGGCTATCATAGAAGAAGCCTCTTTTGGCGTCAGGGGTAAATTGGACTTCAAACTTCTCTGTTTCTCTGCAGGAAGCCAGAACTGACTGATCTGACTCAGAGGTGAGCACAGGCTGACTGCTCACAGAACAGGCTGGCTGGTCCAGGCCAGCAGCCCCACTGCTCCCAGCTCCATGGGCAGCACAGCAGCTGCCAGCTCACCTCCAGAGTGGGAACAGGGAACAGCTAAGCCTGGCTTCTGGATTGAGTTTCTCTCAGACTGGCTCAGAGAGCTAATGAACCGTGATCTGTAGAACTTCATAAAGATACATCTATCTATGAAGCTCTTCTCATCAGGATGTAACTGTTATTACAGCTCCAGGACTGAACATCACAGAAATAATTTTAATCATTACAGAATGATTTTAAAGTGAAGCTTATTCCTCAGACATGATGTGCTTTCTGCAGGTCTCAAGTAACAAGGCAACAAAACATAGTTTCTTCTGCTGTCTCTGTTTTAACAGAGAAACAGAGCAATGCTGTAGATATTTAGAATTACAGATATTTACAGATTTAGATACTGTAGATATTTAGAACATACAAGCTTTTTTTGCTTGAATTTTTCAAGGAAAAATGGAGGCCTCTTCTTAAATAAAAGAAATAAACTGGCACAAGGTGATAGAAAAAGTTTAAGTACTCAACACTTTCTGACTTTGGTTTTCAGAGACAGGCCTGCTCCCACACCTCTGCATGTGCCAGTGTGCTCTGGAGAGGCACAACCATCAGGAGAAAACAATGTTAGGGTGGGTTTACCTAAAAACTGGAGGTGTTCAAGTCCATAGGTTGGTGATGGGACTAGAGCTGTAGAAGTGGTTGGCCCACATGATTATGAGATACTTAAAATATCATACATGAAACAAACCAAGTTTATCATGAGAGGGCTCTGATCACTGGAAAAAGACCTCAATTCTGAATAAAAAGAAGACCCAAGGAACAGGGGCTTGTTTGCTTCCACTGCAGTCTCCAGAACAATGAACATACGCTCCTCTTGGAATTTAATCTTAAATATTTGCAGGACACAGGAATAACCAACATGGACTTGTCACAGGCAAATGAGACTTGACCACTTGATAATTCTGCATCTCACTGCTGACAGCAATGCTGAGGAGGTGAGGGATGTGATGCAGCACATCTGGGCCTCAGACAATGCCTCCCACAATAGCTTTCCTTAGGAGCTGAGGTGTGTGGGCTGGAAGAAATCAACAATTTAACAATCCAGCTAGGGGACAGCAGGTAACAGAGAAAATATTACAAGGGCATAGTGTTCAACCTTCTCCTGCTAGTAACTGATAATATAAATGTGTGGTCATGCAATATAGCTTGGAGTCTCAGGCTGGATATTAGGAGAAATTTAAATGGAACAGATTACTCAAAGGCTGCATGATCTCCATCCTTTTCAGTTTCTTGAGACTTGATTAGAAAACAGAACAAAGCTGTCTAGTATTGCCCATAGCCTTACAACATACTTGAGATGAGGCCTTTAGGGTCCTTCCACCCTGTCTATTAATTGGTGTAACAGACTTCATTCCTGTCAGTGAAAATATTGGTACTTCAAACAAACTGCCTTTAGTATGCAGAACACACACATATATTCATTGCAGTCTGATGAGTGTTATGGGTCCCTTCCAAACTGAGATATTCTATGATTCTTTCCCTGCTTAGCTTCATTCCCAAGTCTCTCTGGGAAGCTTTGCACCTCCAGAACAAACATCTGCTGTATATACATGAACTTGTGACTTGTTCTCAGCCCAGCCAGTTAACTGCATAATTCTGCTCCCAGGCCCACTGAAAGGCACCTATTTGTCCTTTGTATGCTTTCATCACAGAGATAGGCATGGGTAAATTTACTGTAGGGAACAGTTTTTATCAGCAAATCCTTTCTTGTGACACAACCATAAAATAGTATCTGCAGTGACATACTGGGTTATCTGCTTAAAAATGTACCTCCAAAAAAAAAATCAGTTCCAGGTAAAAGGATTCTACATTTTTGGTATTTTGCTTCAGAAAAATATTCATGTAATTAAGATTTTAAGGCTGCTACCCTCGGTGTGAAGAATTCTAATTGTTAAGAGCAAAAGCATTTGGCAGAGGAACAGAGGTGTCAGAGCATCTATTCATAATTCTATTGTGTGCAACAAAACAAACAACCTCCATCTCCAAATAGATCAGTGATGCCCTTTATCTTTCCCCTCTACCAATTTCCAATTAAAGAATTGCATTTAGGATTTGCTGATACTCCACACAACAGCTGCTGGTAAATTTCTGGCTGACTGTACAGAGCAGCTTCTTGGAAGGCCAATGTGCTGTACAAGCATGGCAGAAATGGAACAGGCAGCCAGGATTAAATCACAGTAAAGGGGGAGGGGAGAGGAATGCCTGCATTACAGCCTTGTGAGGAATTACTGGTCACATTAGTTCTCCAAATCTACCCCTGCCCTAATTAAGCTGCATTTTCACTGTAAAGCAGGCAAACTGCCAGCCATGGTGAAGTGAATCCAGCTTTCCAGCAACTGCCAGGAGGAGCTAAAAAGCATGTTCATGTTTAAAACAGAAACCTTCAGGAATAAGGGGGATTGAGAAGCTATGTTTGAACAGGGCTTGAGCTAACACTAAAATACAACTTTTAAGACAGCAACATTTAAGGTGCTTTGAGGTTTTTGTAAGGTGTGGGGTTGGTTGTTGCTTATTGTTTTTTTTTTTTTTTAATTTGCATCCTCTGAGCCTGATTTTATATTGATGTCAAGTACGACCATTTCCTTTTGAAGTCACTACAATCTGTACACACCATTCTTGCTTTTTTTCCTGCTTCTCTGTTTGAGGGCAGGCCAAGGGGTCCGAGTTTAGCACAAGACATTTGCAGTCCAGGGCAAACACAAGTAATGCAGGGGCCTGACTCAGAGCAGTACAGCCAGACTCCTTAAATCAGTTTGTGGTGTGTGTACACTGCAACAATGAACCTGTGCTAAGATGGTCCAACAGCAGAATATATTTTCAGTTTTCTAGCGAGGATTTGCTAGCTAACTACAAAGACCGTATTAGCTCTTAAGGAATTAGAAGCTCAGGCCATATGCCAATAAACAAATCCAGTGGAAGCTGAAGCACGAGCAGCCACCTCACTGCCATCCAAGGCAGAGTTTCTGGCTAACAGGCATTCCACAGGAGCAGTACTACAAGGTCTTCGAGGAATCAAAAAAAAACCAGCTCATCCTACACAGCATCTTTCAGGCATAGTGCACAAGCTCTGAAAAGTGCTTAACTCCTCCTCCCTTCCCCCTTATAATTACTCAAATGACAGTGATTCAACTACACAGGAACCCACTGAGCAGTTCAATAGCAACTCTTCCAGATCAGACTCAGGAACAATGGAAGAATTGCCTCCTGTGCCAGTCCCTATGCAACAGCAGAACAAGTTTTACAGGCTAAACACTGAGAAAATCTTGCTCATTTGGATCTTAAACCAAATATCAAACACATCCTTTTTCAAAACTTCTCGTCCTTGCATTGTTAGTAAGAATAACGTGCAAAACTGCTAATAGAGAGACACAGTAACCACAAAGAAACTATGGTGCAGAATATCCCACTTCTTGGAAGAAAAAAAAAAAAAAATCTATAGCAACTGTTCCACTGTAGATGTTGGTTTGCAGGCCAGGAGACATTCTGATCACTACTCCTAAAAGAAATCAACATTTATTTCTCCTTTTCAGAAGATGTTTCACCAACATTTCATTTTTGTAAGGCAATTTTTTTTTTCAGCAATTGAGCAATAGGCCACAGTATGAGAAGCAGCAAAAGCATTTTATTTGCTGTATAATTAGTGTCATTAGAAATATGATTGGTAAAAAAAAAACACGCAAGTCCACACAGAAAGGAAAGCTTAATAAAATCCAAAGACAACCGGAAAGGTGGTGGTGGTGGTGGTAGAGACTTAGCACAGAAAATTTTTTAAGTCTTCCAAGGTTCTAGACAGCAACAACTCTTTTTGGCCATCAGATATGGTAACAAATCTTCCTACTACTTTGCATCAGAGTGTCCTCCTCCACCCTTGTTGGACTGCTAGCTTCAAATCACTTAAACCTATTGTGGAGTGTGAGAAGGGAACTAAACACAACATCAGGATCTCTTCGCATGAGGTAATGCTTTCATGCAACTGTTCTGCACATGCAAAGGCATAAAACTCACTGAGCAAACACCATCTTCTCAAAAATCACTTTAAGTCATAACAACACTTCACTTTGTTTAATTTTTGTATTTCCCAAAAGGTGGTAGAAGTACTGCATTTTTTAAACAATAACATGCTTCTCCTTCAAACAGAAAATATCTTTAATCTTTAAAACAGAATGATTTCTTTTCTCTGACACTGAAATGACGACAGTCTTAATTCATGGAAGTAACAATTGTGTTTCTGAAGCAACAAGTTGCCACAATGATTATTTGTAAACATTATACCCACAACAGTAAGTACATTAAAATCCCACACTTCCACCTTAAAATAAACCACAAAGATTTGACATGAAATACATAAAAAGTTTATTATGTATGTACCCCATCTTCTTATCTGGAGGAGAAAATCTGAGGCAACAGTTTGGTGCAGTATAGAGAAGCAAAGCAATATACAGTAGCTGCACACAGCTTGATTGGTTTCAGACCACAACTAAATACTCTTACTATGACTGTTAGTACAGAAATGTTCTGTAATTAGAAAAAATGAGAAGTATTACTCTCATGCTGTACAGTCTTACGTTTCTTGGTTAGAAAAGAACAACTGATTGAGTTTGAATCTTTCGTGCCTGAACCTTGCACACCAACTTGTTTGGCTGTTGCCTCTGGAATGTTCAGCACAAAGGTTAAGCTCCAGACATAATTTAAGTGCTTTTCATGTGCAAACTGTTATTCGCTAAAGCTTTCAAAGTACATTTAATTACAGATATGAACACCCTGTAAAGATATGAGGATATGACAGCAGACCCAGAGGCCAATACAGATTTTTTAAAAGAAATGCTATGTTCCACTGCAGTAGTTCTAGTCCCTGATTAGGTCCTTCCAAAGAGGGGGCTTATTTCAATTGTAGGAGATAGACCACTCTTTAACAGAAGCATCGTGGGATGTTGTTACCAGAGTATGTTCATCCAGCCACGCCAAGCCGCTGACATGATGTAGTCTGTGAGCATCTGTATCACAGTGCAAAGTAACAGAAAAGAGTTAGGAAGGCTGGTTTGATAAGGTAACTTCAGCACATTGCAAATATGATTTTTAGCTGGATCAAATACTACTCCTGGATTTTAAAAGTAACTACAAAAATAACAGAAGAACTCCAGCTAGTGTGGCTAGATAGAGATTAACAAAGGCTAAATTACATTTGGAACATTCAAAGCCTGCTTACCGTTAGTCTACAAAACGGTGCTGGATCTCAAGAACTATTAACAACTTTCAAAGTAGCATGTTGAAGTAAACATACCTGGTATCTTGACTCTGGTCTCTGGATCACTCACAGTCCAAACATACACCATCATGTCCATGCCTCCAGAAGCAAAGTGTTCATTGTCTGGTGACCACGCAATGCAAACAACTTTTGCATGGTGTCCATAAAAGACATTATGCTCCTATTTGAAAATCAGAGAGACAAGGGTTATTCCAATAATTAAATCTGCTTCAGGAAATCACTAGCTTTCAATGTGCAGCATCAGAACAAGCTACTGCAAGACTCCAGACAATGTACATCTCACATGCAGATGGATGCACTAAGCAGTGACTTCATTTTATGTGATTTATTTAAATACTTATTAGGCAAATAAAATACCAACCCCCTTTGTTAAAAAAACAAACCACTAAGACATTTTTCTATGAAAGCATGGTATGTTAAGGGCAAATGCAATTTAGAGGCTTCTAAAGTAATCCCATAGATGTTTCACAAGGAAAAATTATTTCCAATTTTTACTTGGAGAATGAAATGGTTTTTGTGGAACGCCATCCTGGGTTTTTACTTCAGTGTTGTTTAAGTCAAAGTTTAAGGAGTTTACAGGTTTATATGCATTGACTGTTTGGGCTGAAAAGTGGAAATTGTCCATCTTTTGGTTTTTAGTTAAAAGACAGTAGATTGGCAGATAAAGCAAGATTCCCTGTCCTAGCATGTTCCTTTCATATCTTAGTCCTTACCATGGAACTGTGTGCCTGAGCTAGCAGAATTTCATTGCCAAATCTGCTTTATTTATGTAATTGAATTTTATTGTATTGCATGATTCTTATCAAACTGAACCTACATTCTTGTCCATTTTACAAAAATGCACACAAATTCTCTAACAGATATATTTTGTTATTTCCTTTAAAAATCCCAAACTAACCAACTATGGTTCAGCAAATCCAAAGGAACTTTTTGTATTTAACTATGGCTAGCCTGTGGAAATCCAGCTCCTTCCCTATCTTAACTATGCATTTGTTATTAGATGGATTTCAGTGCTTTCCCAGCAGCCAACCCATGCTGCACATTTCCTCAACTATTCTTACATCTGGAGGGTTCACATAGGCTGCTCTAAATACCAGCACTAGCCCAAAATAGCAGGTAAACAGACAGTCACAGAAACATCAAACTTACATCAATGATTTACAATTAAGCAGCTACAACAGACTTAGACATGGGCTGTCAGTCTATTTGTTTTTAAACAAAGACAACTCTCCACAACAGTTCTTACCGCGTAGCCATCAGCAACACTAAAGACAGTGACAACTTTGTTTGCATCACAGACTGCAAGAAAGGCACCATCGTGAGAATATGCCAGGTCAGTAACAGGACCTTTAGCTTCCAAAGTCTTATCATCACTTTTTAAAGAGGTTCCTTGGATTGAATACAAATGGACATTCCCATCCTGCAAATCAACAGCAAAGAAAGAGAAAAGGTAAAAGAATCATTTTACAATAGAAAGAGGAGTTCCTGAAATTTTTTGCATTAATTCTGTCTGGAAGTGCTTATTTTAAGAAAAGGTTTAGATAACCTGTCATTTATGCCGGTTACAATCCAAAGTGCAGAAATTAACCCATTTTCTATAATTTGCCAACTTCAAGAACACACTGGATAAAAACAATTTGGCAATTTCAAAACAACAAATAAAGGAAAGAAGACTTAATTCATGAAAAAGTGAAATAGACTTTAGGTGACAATTAGGCAGATTAGGTCACAATTGTGGCAGAACCTAGGGTATGAAAGCCCAGGAACACCAAATACACACATATAGACAATACTGATGTTGTTACAAATAGTCATCTACCATTTCTCAACACAACACACCTACTATTATTAAATGCTTCTGTTACTGGCTCCAGTGTTCAAAGCAGTACACATTTAGGAAATGCAACCTTACCGCTCCTCCCACTGCTGCTGTACTTCCTGTGGGGTGAATGGCTACAGCTTCTGGCTCATAGCCAAGGTCATCAATCGCAAAGCATTTTTTCTTATCTTTCATCAAGACAATCTGCAAGCAGAAAACCAGAAACTAAGACCCCTTTTCAAAGTACCTAATATAAAACTATTACTTTAGTAAGTAAGTAAGTAAGTGACACAAATTCCCTCTAGTTACTCAGATGTTTATTGTAGTCTCATCTTAAGGGAACAGTTTCGTGCTTAAAAAAATTGAAAAAATGCCTACATGTGGTGACTAACTAATCTGCTGTACTACAGTACTTGTGTGTTCTAACTACACACAAGTGTAATTTAGTGTCGGGCATTCTCCACTGCCTTCAGCTTTGCTTCACTTAGTTTGAATGTGAAATATGCATGGACAAACCAGTATTTTTAGCAATGCTTACTCCCTTCCTTGTTCATTGTTAAAGGGAGGGAGGCAGGACCAAATTAGTAGCAAGTTAATACTGCAGTCTTAAACCCTAAAGGCTATTTCCTATCCAGTTCTATGCTATGGTATTAACTCACATGAAAACAGGTTTGGACAACACTATCAAATGTTACAAACACAAAACCAGCACCCATGCAGAAAGCATAAATTATTAGAAGTTAATAATGTTTTGATACAAGAGAGCCTCAATGCAATCTCTCAGTTTTCTGTGATCTGCATACTAGTGGCACATGAGCTAAAGCTACTTATGCTGTACAATAACACTAGTTAATTGGATTAATTGCAAAAAAATAAAATGCAGGATAAAAACATCCTTTTGCCAAAACTGTGTCACTGAACAGATCTGGCATGAGCCTGATTCTGAGGTTTAACCTTCCAGCACAAAGCTGTATTGATTACAAGTACAGATGCATCCACAGTTTCTGAAATTTAAATGTGAAATTGGTACACGATGCAAAGAGACAAGGGTTATCCAATATCCCGCTGAATTATGTTCCCTATAGGTCCTATTAGGAAATTCTGCAGATGTGCAAGGTAATCCCACATGAAATAGTTAAGTGTAAGCATACATGGCATTATTAACACAGCAACAGCTCATAATCCAAATGTTAATACTCACTTGTCCAATGCATAAAACTACAGTATAGCCACCAGGACCCACAGCTAAACATTTCGGCTGAACATCCATTTTCACAGCATCCTGGCCACTGGACGAGGATGTGCCAAGGTGAAGAAGCAGGAAGGACAAAGCAGGAAGAAATTATTCCATGTCTACCATTATTTTAAATTGCCCATTCACATAATCACCCACTAATCACCAAGAACATGCATAACTTAATTTTCTTATCTACTAATCAGCAAAATTTCCTATTGCTTTGTGTTTAAAACTTTACTATCTTGATCACGTAGTACATCTTTGAAACAAAAGTCAATGTTACTATACTACAGTTTAATTTTTAAACTAACTAAATTATCTTAACACGATTCTTTATATTCTGGTTTCCATGAAGAAACAGTGTCCCACTCCTCCTAAACACATTTATCTCCACAACCCCTGAGTATTTATGAATGACAAAGCAAATACCCTTCCAAAGCCCCTAAGTCACCCAATACAAGTCTCCATTTAACCCATGGAAGGGATAAAACAAATTGAAAAGCCTAGGATGCATTTCTCACTGTCAGAAAAAAGCACAAGGTTGGTACAGTAATCATTTCTACAAGTTTCCATGGTAACATAAAACCTAAATAAACTCCAGCACTTCTATTTACCATATAAAATCAACAGCACTCTTGCTGTAAAACAATTCTAGTGCAATAAAAGGCCACACTTTAACTAACCTGTAGTCTCTCTTGCTAAGGTTGGTGTAGCGCACAGTGTCATCCATACTGCAGGTGACCAGCTGGTCCATTTCATCCACTGCCATTCTAGAAACCTGATTTGTGTGGCCTTTCCCAGAAAAGCCATCATTCTCTCCAGTTTCAGAATCCCAATAATGTGCATAACGGAATTAAGGAACATTTGAAGATACTGGTGCAGTCAGATTCCACACCATAAAAAGTTACATAATTGAGAGAACAGCTAAGGTTAGAAGGGACCTCTTGAGATTTAGTCCAGCCTGCTGCTCTAATTGGTGTCAGCTACAATAGGCTGCAGGACTCTCTAAGGTTTTGGGATCTCTAAGGATGGAGACTCTATAAGCTCCATGGGCAACCTTATAATATTTATTAAGTGAAACTCTGATGTTCTGCTAAGTGACCTGCCACAGATGGCAGCAAATACTGGAGTAATTAGCATTAGTTCTCAGACTAGAAAATACTTTTTAAAGAATTTTAGATAGAAGCCCTTGTAACACTGGCTTTCCCTCATGTTATATGGTAACATCATGTGAACTAGTCACACTGTATTACAAGTCTGAAAAGAAACAGGATGTATATTTATAGGAGCTTATCCCAACATGACACCATTTTAAAGGCAGGAAAAAGGACTGTAGCTTCAACTATAAGCTTCAGAATGCTGGAAATATAACTTTCTGCATATTTTGTCATAAGTGGAAAATATGTATTGCGGTTTTTTGATGTTCAAGAGGCTAATTTATATATTTACTTGCTTCTCCATACTATCAAGCTACCTATCATGAAGAAGCAACAACTGAAAATTAAGAGCTAGCTTATATTTAGCAGGAAAGCATGAAGGCAGGTATTAAAATGGGTATTAGGGGAAAGCAAAATAAACTTTAGACAAAGTATTCACTTGTGTCCAATAAACTTTGTCTTTGGCAAAGCTTTTTTTTCACCTCTCCTAATGAGCTCTCTTGGACTAAGACTAGAAAAAAGTACCAGTATCATTCAAAGGATATTAATATGACCATCATTACTTCCAGAGTAAATATAGGACTTTCCACCATTTTTGTGCACCGTAAGACACTGAATTGATTTACTATGACCCTGTGAATGGAACATAAATTATTACTGATGAGCAATTTTTAACATATACATACACCTATTCGAGAAGAATGACAGGTTATTCAGAAAACAACATGCTATTGACAAGCATAAAAAGTCACCCAGTATAAAAACCACTGTTCCACAGTCATTTAACTGTTCTAGCACTGCTATTGCTATGTCCTTGATGAGAAACAATAAGCACCATGGATGTCCTTATTAACCTGATGAGCCAAAATACTTTCATAGCCTTTTCATCTCTGCTTTTCAGGCACTTTATGATTCAGGGAAGAGGACTAAATTTGGTCATGTACCCACACCAACTTCCAGAATTATAGCAGTGATGGCAAAAATCTGGGACGTTGTTTCTAGTTCATGTAAAAATGTAAGTTCCCATGAGAGAGAATCTAGTGTCAGTGAACTCTTTAAATCCTAAAATTAAAGTTCAGTTGCATGGTAACCCTAATCACCTTGTCCACAATACGCTAGTTCTGGGAGAATAAGACATCTCTGGTAGTTTTCTATCTATGCCGCATTTCTTTTCTCATCTCAAGAATGCTTAAAAGCTGCAACAAAAGGTAAGTCGATAACACTAATTAAAATGAAATAATCAGTCTGGGTATATGCATAAAGCACAGTGCCACCCATGTAAAGAGTAGCTTCTTGATTCAAGAAAGTCACATACAGCTCATTTGGCAATGCTAATTAAACAAAGCTACTTTTCAATAGCTACTTTACAATAGCTTACAATTCCATCTTTACAACTTCAATCACTGAGTCATTTATTGCAGAAACTCATGCAGTAAGAGAACTTTAACCTACCTTTATGACACGTAAAGGCTTATTTGGATTGTTCTTGTCCAAATAATTGATATAGCCAGACAGGGAGATAGTCAGTAAATGGTCTTTCTGCCACAAGCAACCCAGCTGCTGATCCAACACGTTTGATCCCATGTTAAAAGTATTTACAATAGAATTAGCACCAACATCCCAGATTTTAGCAGTTTTATCTCCAGAAGCAGAAAGCAACTGACTGCTGTCAGGGCTCCAACTAATCTGTAAAAACAAATGTCACCACAACACAGTAAATGCATTTCTTAATCCAAGACTTTGCAGTTCATTAACTGGGTAATGAAACACTATGCATCATCTGCACAAATGAAGTGATACTTACAGCATAAATACCTCCATCATGTGCTTTGCCTCCACCAAGAGCACACACTTTCTCTCCAGTCTTCCCATCATAGACAAAAATCTTAAAAGAGCACAAAGACATACAACTTAAAGGGAAAAGCAGTAATAGATAAAACCCCAAGACAGTATCTGATATTTTGATACACTAGAGTCCTTCTTAAGGAGAGGCAAAAGCTATGCTGCACTGAATAATTAAGACTAAATAATTGAGATTAAAATTGTAAATGATCACAGCAAGTCCCCTGTACTTTGGATCCAGACATTTGAAATTCTGGAAAATGTTACAGTTTTGACTCCTACTGTGATGACAGCTGCTTAGCATTTCTGTCATGAGAGTACACCCTCTGAGAAGGACAAGCTACCTATGGTAAGAGTCATTGTCAACCTGCCCTTATCTGTAGGGAGTACACATGGAGCTGGGTTGCTATCTATGAATTCACCATTCCAGCTAGAGCTCTCAGGATCATAACATACCTATTGCAAGAGTCCAACATATTCCTGCCAAAATAACTTGTAAGAGGATGCTAGGGAGATGGATTGGGGAAAAAAACCCAAGTAAGAATAGTCTGGTTATTACCATTTATCAGTTATTACAGATTTACAGGAGGATAGTTAAAAGTTTCAACTTGTGGCATAAAAAAGAAGCAACATGGGTTTTACAATACTAATCTTATTCCCAAAATGCACATCTTCGCATCTTCTCATGTTAAAATCAGTTCTAATGGAGTTCCTTGTGTTTTACCTGCCCATCTGCACTAGCTGTAGCAAATCTGTTCCCATCAGGAGAAAATCTCACACAGTTCACAAACCGTGTATGGTCCTGTAGAAAAAAAAGTAAGAATTAGCAAACAAAAAAAGAAGAGACCATTTTTAAATAGAAGACAATCTACTAACAATGAAGTTCTCTTACATGTGAACCATAAATTAGCTGTGTAGGAAATGTTTGCTGTAGAGAATTGCCATGAGGCAAGTTTAGGCTCTATCTGAAGAGAATCATGGGGCCAAGAACAGTCCAATAAAGACTGTGACATCATTACTGCTGTAGTTAACACAACTCAGTGCATACCAGAAGAATGATTACCCAGTTTCAGGAATAAGCAATGAAAAAAGTCAGATGCAGCCTACAAACATGAGATTCTTCCCCAGTGGTGGCTGATTTCTTCTGCAACATTCCTCAGTTTTCAACTCTCGCTTCATTGCACAGTGATTTTATACACACAAAAGTATTATATCCTTCTTATTGCAAAAGAAAAAAAAGCACAGGCATGAGGAATAAGTTACTATTTTACTAAAATTCCATTCCTGGGAGATTGCATTAGTGGTAGTTCTGTGAAGTAATAAGGCAAGACTGATGTATGCTCCCCAAATAGACTATTTACAAGCAGGAGACTATTCAAACCACGCAAACTAAAAAACACATGTTAAATAGGGAAGCACCACAATGAGGCCAAAGCTCCCAGGCAGAGAGATTTGGGAGACTATTTTTAATAATATGGAAGGCAGGTTCTAACCTACTTTCACCAACTATACCTTTTTTCCCCCGATGATACTGCAGGCTAATTTAAACCATATAACAGCCCATACCAGAATCCCATATATCAAACCAAATATCACTTTAAAAGGAAGACTGCATCACAGTGTAAGCAGCACTGGTAAGCAATTTGGACTTCAGAGTTCTAAAAGAAACAGCTTAGCAAAATGCAAGTATCAGCTTAAGTTCAGAAATATATTAGGCAACTACATCATTTCATTGGATCGTAGAGCTCAAAACAATTCCTTTTCTAGAACTGGAATGGAATCCTTACTAAAGTCAGCATATGAAGACTACTCAAGGCTCATGTGTAAGAAAATAAAAGGCCTACTACACCGTTTTTAAAACTAAAATATAAACTAAACATTTTCAATCGACTACTGCAATAACATCCAACATCTTTACAACAGTTTTTTTGTGGCAAGAGGTCTCCTGACATCCAAACAGCCGCAGAAGCTTGTGGCTTTTTATTTTCTTGGGCCTTAAGCAACAATGAATACCTTCACTGCAATAGTTCCAGCCTTTGTTTCATGTAAGAGATTGTAACAAATAGAATAAGAAACAAAGTTAAAAGGAACATGGAAACAGAAAACTTACCACACAAGTTACATATCCATTCCATGAATTAGAAATCAAGTTATGCTTTCAAACATCTACATTCACTCTTTCTAAGTGGCCCTGGGATTTCAGATTTGAGCACTCTATCAGATTGGAAAATTACATTAAGATCACCACATTTCTTGAATCCTTCACCTTGGAAAGCTTCAAGAAATTCTACACATCTGCACTGGGAAACAGAGCTCTGAAAGCATCAACAGAGCCAAACAGCCTACTTCACCTCTTCAATAGTTTAGTGACAATGAAAAAAGAATATTGGAAAAACTGTTTCAGGTTCTCTTTTCAACCAACCGTTTATTTTGGTTTTCCTGGCCTGAGACGAACTATCTTACGAAGCACGTAATATTTAGTTATACGTGGTTTTAAGAAAGCCACTTGACATCAGCTATGCTTCAAAGTGGGGAGCTGAGAACTTCTGTTATAACAGCTAGCTGTGATAATAACTGCAAACTTGGTGGAAACTGCACAGTTTAAGGGAGACACATCTAAACTTCAACTCACGCTCAGTGTAAACTTGAACTTGAAAGGCGGTCCCTCGAAGAAGGCAGCGCAGTTGTCATCGCTGCCCGTTGCCAGCCGATATGGTCTCGTTTGCTTCATGTCCACGCTGTTGATCACTTTATTGTGCCCAGTAATCTCACCAACAGAAGAGCCACTATCCCACAGGAACACTGCTCCAAATCTAGTGAGAAAAGCACACAAACACAATTCATAAAAGTTACACGTAGATTAACTCCTTGAACATCTGCAAACTGCAGATTTGAGTGCACTCAAAGAAAAGAAATTAGGTCATCTCATTAATCTCATCCAAGCGCATCATAGTTCCCTGAAGGCTATTTGAGATCTTGCTGGTGAGAGATTCTAATCTTCAATAGGAGACATTTGCTGAAGGGGACAATCAGGTTTTGCATATAAAGCTTCTAAATTCAGAGATCCAATATATATTCCTCACTAAGGCTGTTGGTTTATAAAAGAAAGCCGTAAATTATTCCAGCTGCCTAGCCACAACACAGACTGCAGAAAGCTGGGATAACAATGACATTGGATCACAGTTATCTGACTATTTAGCCTAGATTGGGTATCATCACTTTTAAAACTCTTCTTCCTTAAACCTTCAAGGTATAATATTTGTAAAAGCCTTTTTGACAGTTCTTGCCTTAAATCACTTAAAAAAAAAAAACAGTATAATCAATACTGAGGCACTAAAGCACCAGAGCATTGCTATTTGAAAAGCCTTCTTTAGAATCCTGTCAACAATATTCTAGATTGAAAGTGCATTCACCTAATAGGAAGCTGGCCACGTTTTTGAAGAATGAGAGCAAACTCACATTGTATCTACCCACAGGGCGATGAGGCAGAGGGAGCAATGGAGGACAAAGAGTCTCTTTCAAGGACACATTACATGACAGGGAATAAAGAATGGTGCAGGAGACTAGGGAACAGCACCACATGATATTTTTCAGCCCTTTAGGCATAAGACTACCTGGTCTGGATTGAAAGTTCTGACAGTCTTTGAACATTAAATGGAGGACACAAAGCTAAATCAGCATCTCATTTAGTCAGGTAAAGGACAACTGCTTTTTGTCCTTTCATTAAACTATCACAACAAAACCTAAAAATACAGACATGTTACCAAAGGAGAAAATTCAGATACTTTTTAACTCTTATTCAATCAATTGAATAAGACTTTGAGTCCAATAAGTGAAGGAAGAGGGAAAAATATTGTTTTCCCATTCCTGCTTCATCAGAATTTGACAAAAAAATCCACCAAACAGCTATCCTTGAAAGTAATACCCACCCACCTCTAAGAAACAAGTCCCATACAATTTTTAAACTAATCAATTGAAACAGAATTGTATTTTTCAACTAATTTAAAGCTGTCAAAAACTAGAGAAAGAAAATATCATTGCAGAACAGCACAACTTGAAGTCAAGACAGGGAAAAAGCATTGACTTCATTCCATTGAAGAATTAAAGGTTTTCTGCAAGGATGTTAGGATGCAGAGGTTTGCAGTAAACTCATGTACGTATGTATAAAAACACACTAACACAAAAGAACTACTCACTTTTCCCTTCCTTCTCCAACCACAGCGATTCTCTTGCTGTCTTCAGTCCATGCAAGGTCCTTTATTTTTCCTGCAAATGGCTGATACTCATACTTCAGTAGGTGTTCCTTCTGTGTAGTATCCCAGATTCTCAGCTTTCCAGAGACATCTGCCATAATAAAACAGAATATAACTATTGTTCCAGCATGACTCAGTCACATGACTCATCAATCTGCCAGAGTAGAGAGATTTTCAGCTACACTGAAGACTTGTACTAGGGACCTACTACCTTACTCCATTACAACTACTACAAATCTCTTTATTTAGGAATGCTGAAGACTATATCCATTTCAATAAATTAGGTTTTTAACCAGATATCACGATTCAAGCCACACAGCACCAAATACAACAGACTCAGAAGGCATTTGCAGACACATGAAAAAACTGCACAGTAAGAGAGCAGGAACTTTAATATTATCAGCTGGTATGTGATAAGTATCTGTTACACAAATAAGTCAGCCCAGCCCCCTGCCCAGCAGCCACAACACAGCTCAGTGACCCTTCACTGGGAAGTAGGCCACCCTACACCTACAAGGGATAAGTACAGTGGACAGTGGTTGATGCACTACGATTTGTACCTTTAAAGGAGACCTGTTTGCATACAAATACCAGGCATATGTAATGTACAAAGAGATTTCTGCCCACAGAACTCAATTCATGCACATCAGTGTACTTTTCCTGTACAGAAGCATGTACACACTTAATGGTGTGGATGCCTGCACTATCTGGAATACTAGACAGGAATGCAACAGAATATTCAGGAACAGTAATGTCAAAAGCAGCAGACATGGCACAAGCAGTTAACAATTTAAGACTTGAGATAATGAAAGCTCCCTGGGTCACTGTTTCCACTGAGTATTGTAAAACCCAAGAGCTATTCAGAGCAATTACTGTGGTGCAGGATTGTCAGGATTGTAACCGGAGGAATTGTTCTATACACAGACAAATTCACACATCTCAAATGAAACCCACACAGCAAAGTCAGTGTGTATTGTACCCTTCGAAAAAGCCACTGTTTCACAATAAACCCCGTGCTAAAACATGCATCTTTCACCTCAGCAGAATGCTTAAATTCTGTTCACCATTTAGTGGTGCATCCTTACAATTCAATTTAAACATACAATCACCCTGCATATTTTTCAGACCTGGTCATAGACTTATCTTCACTTCTGCTAAAAGGACAGATTCAGAACTTTATAAAGACAATTTGTTATTGAAGCAGAATTTTAATGTGGGCTTTACAATCTAATTATTTTCTCCATCTATAAACAGATAAGACACAGAGCTTTAACTTTGCAGTATATCCCATTATTACATCTGCTATGACTGCAATAAGAGAAATTACCATAAAAGCCAAAAGCATAATGCCAAAGGTCTGTCTCATGAAGCATTAATGCAAGCTGCATGGCTAATGCAGATTTATAGACAGAGAAATGAATCTTACGTGTTATACTTAGAAACAGCTTAAACAGCCTGGTCATCTATCTTCAGACCCCATGCTCAGCAGTATCACAAAACTATTTATAAATGACACACAGAAGATGCTTTTTAAGGGAAATACTGCAACCTAAACTCTTTCACTTGGGTAGTATTAACCAAATACTTCCCTAGCACAGTATCTATTACTGTTCTTTTACAAAGGACCGGAAATCTAAAAGACTACAAGAAAAAATTAGATAGTTATTCTGAGTATTAAGTGCTGCACAAACCTAGAGCACCAAGTTTGTAGAATACAGAATGCAAACTGGATTTTAAGAGGGTATTCAATTTGACACATGGTCCACACACAAGACTGAGCCAAGAAAATCCTGGCTGTGGTCCCTTTCAGACAAGAATGTGAGAAAAAGGAAAAAAAAACCAACTCTGCTATCAATGTTCTTAAAGGTTCCCCAGTATTCCAAATTTACTTAGAAAATATCAGAAAGCTATATTAGAATTTCTGAAACCAAGGACAGGGCATTTTACACTTAAAAAATACAGTTCCCTTGAAATTGCTGAAAGTGAAACTTCCATTCTAAGACCTTAGCAGGAATCTGTGCTTCATTTCTAAGAGGCTCATATTCTGAATGTTTTATTTTCAGATATATTACTTTAAAAATATACCTATTTGGGCACATTACTTGCTTCTGAAGCACTTTTAATTGACTATGGCAAGCACTAAAAACCTATATTTTAGCTGCAAGTCTTTGAAAGAAATACAAGTTACAGTATTGTATTTATCAATATTCTTCACTGTATACCACTCCTCCTGAAAAAGATATCAATTATTTGATGCAAGCTTCTATTAAAAAAGGTTTGTTCAGTTCTTTGGTAGTCAAAAACTCCTATAATACAGGAAATTCACACTGTAAGAACTCATGTTACACATCCTCAGACTATTGATTCATATACATTACATGAAAACTGAGACTCTGCCTCTTTCACTGCTAACTTGCCAAGGAAAGCTTTTTTAAATCATGCTAAAAAGTAAAAGTCATAAATGTTGCCAAGTTTGGTCAGGGAGAAGGGAAAAAAACTGAGTACACACTGTTTTAGAATCCCTCTCCTGCCTAGAAAGTATCAAAGTTTATTAACATCACAAACAATAATCCTGTATTTCGGAAATAACTTTTCATTCTGTTGCATTTACCCAAGTCTTCATCACACTAGGTATTTAGGGTTCATTGCCAGGTTCTTTATTGAAATACTACATTTTGAAAAGACCAAGAACATCACTAAGCTCACTGAGAAAGAGGTTAGAGGAACAAGGACAGAAATCATTCCTCCTCCAAAGACTTCCACCGAAGTACATCCCCTTGACTGTATTTTCCACAAACACACACGAAGCACTACTGTGGTTTTGCCAGTAACCTAAACAGCTCTGTCCACACACATCTCATGCACATGGATACTTTACCTCCAGATGCTATGTAGAATCCACTAGGAGCATACTTGGCAACTACAACCTGGTGGGCATGCTCAGTGTAGATATCAGCAATCGCAGGATTCTATTTTAAAGGGAAAAAACAAAAGTTACAAAACAAAAGTTACAAAGTTGTACTTCCTCATTTTCAAAGGAATAAAGTCAGAAATTCAACAATAAACTCAAAATTCCTCCCTGCACTCCTTTCTCTCAAACTCTGCCTTCCAGCTTAAATTGAGTAACTGTTTAAAAGTGAGAAGTGCAGCACACATTGCAGAACACTGCTGGTATCACTGAAGCAACACACTACTTTCTAGCAACTGACACAGAAAAGGATTTCCTCTTAGGGAAGTTCAAAGTGCTGGGACCCTTTCTTTTCCAATACCTGCCAAACAGTAGAAAAACACTCTCCAAAACAACAGGGCAGGCATCAGGCTCTTTTTTTTTAGAGCTAGCCCAGGGATAAAGCAGTTTGTCAAGTAGAATACTAAATACGAGCTGTGCTTTGCAAGACACATCTAAAATTCTACTGTAGTCAAGCATGAAACTTAAGCCTGCAGTCAACCACAACACATGGCTGTTGATCATCACCATGTACCCAAAATCACTCACTAACCAATGAGATGTGCTAGGCTTGCTCTTGCTTAGTAACTACAATCTGCTTAAAAGCCAGAAGACCTGGTATCAAGAGTTGTACAGGAATCTTGAAAGAAATTCACTGCCACTCCATCATAATTTTCTCTCCAGTCTAAATTATGTTTTCAGACATAATATTTCAGATATTTTAGGATGGATAACAAAATTAACTCTGTGTCTCAGCAAATCAGTAGTGTTATCCAATAGAGGCACCACACAAACCAAAAAAAGAATGACATCAAGGCAAAAAACTGCTTTCATATTAGTTGTATAAAAAAGTCATTCTGTACCCCTCTATATTACAGTGTATCTATGCTACAATAGTAATACACTACTCTTTAGAAATATTTTCTACCATTTAACAGGCTTGCTCCAGAAACTTGACTCATATGATCAAAACAAAATTCCACTTCAACTGCTATTAATTAATACAGATTTATTCAATTGAACCAGAAAACCACCTGATGTTATGGTATGACTCAGCCATCCAATCAGGAAAAACTAAAACACCCGCTCTGTGTTAGAAAGCAGCCTCCTGCTCACAAGAGTTCTTGCTGCTGCAGTACTGTTACATCTCAGGAGACAGAATTCAGCTTGCTCATGCAAAAAGGAACTCTTTTTCATTCCTGCTTTCATGCATTGCTCGAGTGCATTATAGCTCTACTTAAGTCACAACCATCTGCACTTACAGCATGCACATCCCTCTTCATTCTGTGTCCAACTGGATTTCATCTGAACAAGACAAGATAATGTTTTCCATATTCTATATCTGCATCACTCCATGGTCAGGGAGCTCAAATCCCACTGCATGTTGTTATTAATGGCACGGTAGGTGCTATTTTACAGCAAGATTCTCCTAGAGCCCAGGAAACTAAGCTGAGAGACTAACTTAAAGGGTTACATGAAAGATAAAGACCCAAATTTAAGATATGGTAGACAGATTCCAGAAACCAGGCAGTAAGTCAGGGCTGTCAAATTGAACATTATTTATTCAATAGTATTATTTCTGCTTGTAAAGTCAGTTTTCTAACTTGCATGTTTTTTGTATCAGGCCCAACCCTCAAAAAACCACTTCTAAAAAGATATTTAAGGAGAAAATGATAGTGTGAGCTGAGACAAATGTAGTACCTAGATTAAACCAGCAGCAAGCTTATGTGGCTTATGTCAAACACTGAAACCAGAGCCACATATGAAAGTGAGCAGTTTCAGTTCCAAGCTTCAAAGTAGTGTTAGACTCATGAAGATAAAATATTAATGAAGTATGAAGCCTTAAAAAATATCACTACTCTTTCTCACAGAGCTTTTCCAGCACTGCTCCAGAACTACTTCTTGTTAAAGGAAGTCTCTAGATCATGCTCAGAGATCAAGCATTAACCCTGAATGCTATATTCATCTGATTAGCTAATGTTAGATAGCTTTAGACTTAAGGAGAAAGGTGATCACTGCATTTTGATGACCCTTTTTTTTTTTTAATTAGAGCACAACCATTCTACTGGAGAACTGCTCATGGAGGGACTACACACAGACTTCCCCCAGCACATAATTTCGTAGCTGCAAACTATTAGAGGTTTCTGTATGGTGCAAAGAAGGTGCAGCTCTCAACTAAGCATGGACACACTTGCAAGTCAGGTTACAAACTGCAACATTCTCCAGCACAAAAGCCATATAACAGGGGTTGGTCAGTTTTTGTGTTACTGCTACAATATATTCTGTAGTCACCTGTCAATTATTAACAGTAGCAAACTCCCCTTGTCAGTTAGGTAAATCTGCCTATCAGCACGAACTGCACCATAAAACCAAGGATTCGTGACTTCCATTCTCACCTTCCCTTGACGGTTTAAACAGCTTGAATTGGAATTCCCACAATCCCACCTTGCCTGTTCTCAGGTCACCGTGTCCCCTACACCCCTCAGCTCACGCTGGGGCTCACATTTGGACTGGGCTAATCCTCAGTGAGCTGATTCAGGTAAAGCAAATTGCTTTCTTCCGATTTAACCTCCAAAACAGGGTCAGGAGAGCATTAATGACAGTACAAGGGAGAAGGTCAGCATTCACGACTTGGTCAGAAACTGTAACGTAAGCAGAGTGGCTCTTCCCTCTTCTCTCACCACACTGTGTGCCATTACAGACTTTACTGGGGCTTCTGGTTTCAGAAACTCGAACTTTTCTTGATACCGAGAGCAAAACACGATTACAAAGACATTACAGCGACACACTGAAACCAGAGAGCAAGCTTACTTTTGATTTTAAGTGGATGAATTTAAAACTGATAGCAATCAAGAAATCTGAAAGGAATTAAGCTATTAGCAGCACTTATCTATTATGGCATGACGATGAAGAAATGTCTGAATTTAGTGAGGATGATGAGACAAAACAGGGAAACAGCTCAGTTTACAAAGGTGATTTACAGGAGCAGCCATAAACAAATCCATTGTTGTGGAGACCTAGAAATTCCAGAGGTATGTCCTGCCCCTCCCCCTGCAGCCTTTCCTGCTGCAGGCCAAATCTGCAATAGGAAAGCAAAACTAAGGGAGAATTTAATTTCTAAAGAACAAACAATCTCTTTGAAATATTTATGTTTAAAAACCAGTAGCAAGACAGTGGCCTAAACAAGCAACAATTCCTCCATGATTTTCAAAGGGATGCCATCTTTGAAAAGAAATCATTCAAATAACTCTCTTAACATTTCCCTAGTTAGCATCACAGAAAAAAACCAAACCCAAACCTCCACACTACTGAAAACATTAACTGGGGCATTCTAACATATAATCGATGAGCAAAATTCCCTGTGAGCAGTGCTGAGAACTTGCACCCAGCAACTCAAAACTGTTTGGATTCCTGGAGTTGGGGCTGGGTGGGGGGCAAGAAGCTGAAGAATAACACGTTTAAAGATACAGGTTCGCAAGTATTTACACGCTTCTCTGACAGCATAAGGGCCCCGAACAGCAAAGAGGGAAGAGTTCATTTATTAGGCAAACACAACACTCAACTTCATAATAACGATACCTAAGAAGATAAACAGGGCCAACCAGAACATACCAGTCTCTCATCTCTTAAGTCCTAAGGGAAGAGGGAAAGAACTGCACATTTTGCAGAGATTTTCTACGTGTTTTTACAGTCGCTGCCTATGGTTTTATGCCTGAGTCATGCACTCATTCCCCCGCTGCTGATCACGGATCTGTGACCTCGATTGAAACCGCCAAGACTGAATGAAGCACAGGCTGTTAAAGGAGGGGCAGGGAGACAAAATGAAACTTAGCGAAAGCTCTACACTAGAAAACAAAATAAATCAAGATACATTACATCAATGTTCCTGATGACGACACATTTTCCATTGGTGTAAAGAAAATTGTTGCCCTTAGGATCACCTCCAATAATTTTGGAAACGCCTCGTTCAACCTGTGGAAGGCTGGCGAACACTTTTTCTACGTGAAAATAAAAGGGAAAAGGAGATAAAAAAAGAATTAATTTTTAAAAAATCAAAATAAAAGGAAGGCGCTTAATGCCTCCCCGCCACCGGCACACGCCCTGCCGTGCCGGCAGCCGCCGTCACTTGTTGCTGCCAGCGGGCAGCGAGGCACCGCCGGCTCCGCGCCATCCCGCGGGGCCGCGCCAGGCTCCGCAGCCCGCGGGGCTCCCCGCGCCCGTGCCCGCCCGGCGCCTCGCCGCCCGGCGCCCCCGCAGCTTACTGATCTCGTACGGCATCTTCGCCCACGGGTGGCGGCGGCAGGCTCGGGCAGCGAAGGGCGGCGGGCGCGGCCGGGCCGGGCTCTGAGGCTCCGCTGCCGCCGCTCAGCCCCGCTCGGCCCCGCGGCGCGAACCAGGAAGCGCCCGCGCCGCGCACCGCTCTCCGCTGCCTTTGACCATATATAGTCAACTCTGCTCGCGCCGCGCCGCTCCCCGCCAGCCCGCGCCGCGCGCCCTCCCCCGGAAATGCCGTGGGCTCGGCCGGGCCCGGCGGGGCCGTGCTGGGGCGGCCTCGGAGGCGGCCCCGCCCCGCGGGGAGCTGTGCGCGGGCGGGCCGGGCCGGGCCGGGCCGGGGCCAAGGCCGGGGCCGGGCGGGCGCCACTCGGTGGCTCTGACCGGCCTCGGCCGCGCCGCGCGTGCGCGGGGGCCGCTCCCCGCCGCGGAGCTCCCGGGCGGTGCGCGCGCGTGCGCGGCGGCGGGGCCGCTGAGGGCGGGGCTGCGCGCGCCGGCACCGCCCTGTCCCGGGAACGCCCGGCGGGAACGGGGGGACATCGGCCGGGATCGGGGGGACACTGGCGGGAACGGGGGGATATCCGCGGGGATCACTGGAAAACCGGCGGGCACGGGGGAATATCCGCGAGGATCACGGGAACCAGTGGCGGGCAGGGGGTACATGCGCCGGGATCAGGGAAACCACCGGCGGGCACGGGGCACATCCGCGGGAGCCCGGCGGGACGGGACGGGCAGGGGCAGGCTCGGGGGCTCCGCTGTCTCCGGAGGAACGGTCTGGGGCGAACCCTCCGCCCCCGCTGCCGGCCCTCTCCCGGCTCCGCTCTTCGCCCCGAACCGTGGCAGCCCCCGCGGCATCCCTAGGGCGGCTCAGTGCGGGCTCTGGCGCAGCGCTCGCTGTCGGGATACCGGGAGTGTGCCTTAAGCTACCGCGACAGCAGAGCTTTGGTTTTGGTGGGAAACCATCGTCCTTGTCAGCAGACTGACTCGCCAAAGTCACTTCCTGCGGGAGAGGCTATGTGGGTCCCCGCGTTCCTCCTCTCACAGAGCTCTTGGGAAGGCAATTCTTGTCCACAGTCAGTATTTCCTTTAAGATCAGTCTTCATCGCTTTTATATTTACGGTTATAATATCCTATAGTTTTATGCCATTCAAGTCCAGATGCTGCTGAGGTGCTTCACAAACTGCTAATTAGTCACCTGAGTCGTCCCCTGAGGCCAGGTTGGATGACTGTTTAAATTAAGCTGAACCACGTACAGCCATTCATATTTCCTATATAACTTTGGATAAATTGAATTCTTCTATCCCTCCAATATATCTATTAATATTAATCACGTGTACAATCAGTTCATTTGTAAGTGAGCAAATCTTTCCTATAGGACAGGACAAAAGCATCAGGATAGCTGGTATGACAGGACTGCCTTGCCCAGCATGTGAATACAGAATATAAAAAGAGCAAAGCTTTTGGTGTGCTCTTGGCCCACTGACCTGTAAAACAGGCATGGGGGAGCCCTGTGGGATTCTCCTTTGTGGGCTGGGAGAGCAGGTTGGGGTGGAAAAGCTTTGGGTTCTCAAGTGCAGGAAGAATCAGTATTGCAGTGCAGGGGTGTAAAGCCTTTCATGCAGAGAGGGGTAAGCGTGTCAGGGTGAAAGGATGCTGAAATTTCTCAAGAGCCTGTCCTGAGCTGGTTTGTGCAGCCATTCTACTCAAGGGGCAGTGAAGGCTGCACTTAACTACACTGGGATTGTTGCAAGAGATTTCTGTATTTTTCACTTCTGTGCTAAATGTATTTAGATTTTCCCTTATTTGGTGTTCAAAGAGCTGTATTTTCCTTGAATGATTACCATATGCCAAATAAAAATCAAATCATCCATATGAAACCATGCTTGTTTTTTTTCTTCACCTCCTAGGGACTTTTTAGAAATACATGAATCTTTATGTATTTATTATGTCAATATTACATGCTAAAGACAAAGCAGTCTACATTGCCCATAAATTTGGGGTTTTTTGTGCCCCAAAGCTGTATTATATCTTCTTACATACCCAGAATCATGTTTACATTTTTGCAACTACATTAGTTCATTGAAGATACTTTCCCTCCTCGTTAGGGTTGCCTTTGTAGTTTTTTTAAGCACTGACCTCTGCTCACATCTTAAGATTTTTAATATAGATTTGATACTTACTTGAAATTATGTGGCTGATGCATTATAAATATCATATTCACTAGGTTCTCATAAATAGCCAAATAATGGCTGTAGCTTGGAAGTAGCAAGTGTGCCTGTAGGAACTCCTGTAAAAAATCCAAAGTCAGTTTCAGAAGATTTTTTCCCCTTTTTTATAGCTACCTCAAGTGTTTAAGAGATGAGAAATCCAAATCTGGATCTTAATAAAACTGATGGTACTCTTGAAGTGTCCATTCTTCAGACCATAGAAGGGAATTGAATCAATGAATTGTTACTTTTCCCTTTGTAAATATTTGATTTAGTTTTTAATTACTTGCTTAGCAAGTCTTAGCAGTTTTTTCTTGTTTCCACAGTTGTCTTTGTACTTTAGGTCTTGAGGTTTTTTGGAACAGAGATCTTCAGCAAGCTCAAGTTCAAGTGCTCGCCCTCCTGGGGAACCACAGCCAGCTCGTACTTGGATGCAGATTTATTAGTAATACTTGAAGAAGTTACTGGTCCCAGATGTCCTACAGCTCTTCTCTTGAGTGACTGAATTGGGATATCTCTGCTGTGTCACTTGGCATTGATGTACCTGAGGAGATGTAAAAAACCTGCAATTCTTGGCCTGGCACTGGGCATGAATGAAGGCATTTATCAGTTATTTGGAAAACCTGGTTTCTCTGCATCTTTTTCAAGAGTGCTTCATCTTCATAGCTGTAATTACATAGTGATGTCCTGGACATCATACAGAGGTTGCTTCAGAGAATGCTCAAATGTTATTGTTTATTTATTATTTACCTAGTGGATAGCAGATACATGCATGGCTTGTGAAACATGTAGTGATTGATTTCTATTCCGAAGGCTCCGTTCTCCAGGCCTGTAGGTATTGACCATTAGGCAGTGATATCAAAGATGTTCACATATTGAGAGTTGAATACCAATGTTATTCCTAAGGCTCTGGGCCAGAAAAAATGGAAATGTCTGCCATGGATGTGTATGTACTTACAGCTGCATTTCAGAGCAGTAGCTAAGAAAGTGATGAAAAATCAAAGTTTATGCTGTTGCACTGCTCCACACGTCGAATTTCTAAAATTCTTAGCAGCTTTTCATATTTTTTTAAGCTTTTACCCTTCTTCTTTGCTGACTAAGAGGTGACTTGAATACTGATGAAAACACGCCCCTTAAATTTGCAACTCAGCAGTATAGCCTGAGGCACGTGTTAACAGCTCCTTAGAAAGTATTTCACAGTCTTTTGGTATTTCCACATCACTTAACATAGCATTGCATTTATATACAAGTTTTGTCTGATGCTGAGTAGCCATTAGCTTTTCTAAAAGGAATTTAGGTAAAATACTCTTTATGCTGTGGTTTCTTGTTTTTAGTTTTTTGATTTTTTTTCTCCAAAGCTGCAGCTTTTGTTTCTCCCTGTTTTGAAGTCTAAATGGTGAAATCTGTCCCCAGATATCAAGCAGAAATGGTACAAAGAGTTTGAAATGAGAATTAATCTTCCACATCCACAGATGCTGCTACTATGGCATTTCATAATGCACCAATTGTGAATATGAAGGTTATTTAGGAATTAAATATATTTAATAAAATATTTATTACTATTTATTGCAAATATCAAGAATATAAATACTCTTTAAAAAAACCTAATGCTTAGTTTTAATTCTAACCAGATTTGTGTGGAGTCAATGTCAAAATGCTGATGATCAATTCAATGAAAAAGACAAACTGTGATGAATTTTTTCTGAACCTGGTATACTGAAATACACTGAAAACTAAAAAATGCAATAGCTTGAGTTACTCTCTTTATAAAAATACTATGACAACATGATAATTCAATATACAAAAATGGAAGTGTACAAGATTTGGTACAAAAATTCTGTTTCCACTGACATTTGTAGGATCAGAATTTGTTCCAGATGGTGAAGATCAAATTCCCTCCCATTTAAAATAATGTAATTCTGGGCTGCTGCAATCCTGCACTCATTTCCCCAGGCTACCCCTTATTCCACGGTCCCTTGCCCAGATACTGGCATTCCTGTGTTCCAATTCCTAGATCTGAAACCCTAACTGGGCCAAACCAAATGGAAGAGTTGCCAGGTTGGTTTTCAATTAAATGAGTATTGGCTGTTTCACAGGACTGTTAAATGAGTGCAAGAATATTGCAAAATCAGCAATACAGTTTTAGATCAGCTTCAGCTGTTACAGAGCTAAACCTTGGTTATTTCTCATTTTTACAGGTTCCTAGCTTTGTCAGAGACAAAGGAAAATCTGAGGCAAAGCTTGGATATAAGACAATTGGAATAGTAACCACACGTGCACTTCACATGCCCCAGCAATAAGGAATGGTTGCAGAAGAAACACCCTCTCTTTGACCTCTGTGTTTTGGAAAGAGCTGTGGGAGCCCTCAAAAGCCAATACCAAGTAAAGGCTGTTGGCACTTTAGGCTGAGGAGCATCTACGGACCTTTAATTTCTGTGCTCCTCTCCAAGATGTATAATGTTATTCTCAGATGGGCTGAAACACTGCGTTTAACAGATGTCAAAATACTGTTGTTAGTCCCTCTTCTCCAGAAGCTACATCCCTTTTTATGTTTGAATCAATTCATCTTTAGCTGGAACTAGTAATACAAGGGTATAATGTTATTAAAATAAATCCTGCTTTGGCAAAGATAGTTCTTGTCAGAACCATTGAAAAAAATCGTTTTTCTAGTACCCTCAGTGCAAAGAAGAAAGGAAAATTATATGTAAATTTGTGGGGGTGGGGAGAACCCACAAACACAAAGCCCTGTTATATCAGCCCATTCTGCACTTTTACCAGTAATACAGCATTCTGTTTAGGCCATCTTGTCAGGAAACGTATAAGAAATAATCTGAGGCGATGACAAAATAATTAACAAGTGGGGGAAGGAAGCAGTTTTGATCCAGTTAAATTGAAATTACAGCGCAGGCTCATAAAAGTGAATTTCACAGGGATAGGCAGTAACAAGTGGTCCAGAGGGAGGTAATTAGATCCTTCTCACCCTCTTAAGGGGGCAGACATTGAAATCAAGAGGCAATTGATTTAGAAGAGATAGAAGGAATGTTGCATAATTAACCCATGGAATTCTTTGCCTCAGACTAATTTCCAGTCGAATTCCTTCGCTGAATTCAGTCACTTACAAAGATAACACTTAAGATGTTATTACATTAGAATATTCTCTATAATTGCCTTAAGTAAGAAGAAAAGCAATTGTTTTCCTGGTTAAAGACATAAGGTACTCACCACCTGGGAGGACATGCAAACTTCCCCATGAGAAACATTACCTGAACATGGTGTGTCTTTGAGCGCAACGCTTTCACTGCTGTCTGCAGCGTTATCTGGGTTGTGGATTACTCTGTTTTACTCTATTGAAAATGATCCTGCCTGAAACAGGTGTAATGGAGCCTTGGGAAGCCATATATACTTATACATCCCTATTTCACAACAGCCTAAACCAAATTAAACGAGGCAACTTGCAATTACCAAAAGTGTCGACCAGTTAAAGCTTAGGGGGCTTCTAAAAGGATCTTTACCCTATTTGGGATTACAAAACAACAGCTGTCAGGTAAGGAACACCTACATTTGTCACAAGGACTGCTGTGCTGTAGAGACTCTGCTGTCAGCAGTGTTCCCACGTCTGCTGCCGTGCACAGAATCCATACCTGTGTCGCTCCAAACAACAAAAGGAATACAAAGCTTCTAAACCTGGGAAGCTTTTGTTCTTCCCAGAGGCAGATTACAGACTGTCTTTAGTGAGACACAGCTACAAATAAAACCTATTCTTTTCTAAATGCTTATTGTTGATTTGATCTGTCAAGAAAGGCTGTACTATTTGGTTACAGTGCTGTTATCAACACGAAGAGAAATGTAAGAGTATACTGGAGACAGATAAAAACGAAGTTTCTCATCATACAAAAATTTTAGCTACTAAAAAAATTAAAATTAACAGCATTATGACCAAACAAACTTTTAAAAACTTCAATGACTTCCAGCTGTCACTTATGGATAGCCCTAAGTGTTAGACATTATCCTTCATTTAATGAAGCTCTTGATGCCTTATACGGGAGATGCTGATTTTTCACATCAGCATTTTATTTTGGGTCGTGGTGCTCTTTCCTACATGCTGTTTGTGCAGCTGATATTCAGCCACTCCATTTATAGTTGTCACGTTTTGCTGGTGCCCCAGCCTCTGCCCCCTGTAGCATACCACTGATGCCACTGGCAAGAGGCAGAATAATTCTGTCTGCATGTGACTGCCCACAGGAGGACACAGCTCTCGGGATGCAGTGGCTTTCCCATGCCATTCCTGGACTTGCTCGGATTCCCTGTGCTCTGGTTTCTAACAGCTTGAATCCAAACTAAACTTGTCAAAGCTGAGCATGTTAAGGAATGCCATTTAGGCCTCAAAACAAGGCTGTCTCATTTTCAGCTGTGAACACACTCACATTTCCTCACCCCCGTTAAGGGAGGGTATGGTGTGCATGTGGCTCCACCATAAAAATCAGACCTACAATAGAAACAGCTTAGAGTAATTACCTCGAGGCATCCATATGTGAAAGTGTCGATCTTCTGCCTTCTAATGGCAGCTTATGTACAGTTAAGGTTCCTATAACATAGTTAAGAGCACAGGGAATATTTCCTATGTCTTGGGGCATGAGAAGTTTCTTCCTTCTAACATTAATATTAATCCTGTGCTGGAGAATAAATTACTTTCCAAGAATTAAAATCATAACACAGTTTCTCCATTCTACATTAACAAGCTCTTTAGAAGTTAGATTTTGTTCTCATTAGTAGAGCAGAACCATACCCTTAATTAAGCAAATGAGGCAGACAAAGACTAACATATGCAAATTAAAAAGAAGCCTGGTAGGCAAGAGGAACAAAAAAGAGGCAAAAGACTTCAAAAAAGCAGTAGTGTCAGAGAATAATTCATCAAACTACAGGGAACTTCTGAAATGGTGAAGAAGGATTTGCATCAGAAGATGCGACTGTGTCCACAAAAAGTTGTAATCCCAAAGCTTTACTCTGGAAGAGGGACTGTCTCATCTCCCCTGTGTAAACCACCACAATGTTCATTTACATGGGAGCTTGCTCAGTCTAGCAAAGGGAGCTCTCAGTTGTGCAACATTTATGAGGACAGACTTGAATTGAGCTGTAGACAGGTTAGTATCATTTTCCACGTAGTGAAAATCTGATTCCAAACTATTTAAGTAGCCTTCAGAGACCTTTGTTCTCCGTACTTCTCTGAGCTTGATTTTAAGTAGAGTCTGCCAAAATGACCCCACTGAAAGGGGAATCAGAGCTTCTTAACAGAGAAGCTCCTTAAGTGAGATTAGATTAACTCCATTTGTAACCAATTTATTAAATTACTACAATCGGGCTATTCAATGTGTTAAGTGTCAAGAAATTCTTCCCATTGAATAGGATATCGTTCTAATTCCAATGGTTCTAAAGCCCATTTTCCATAACTTTAGGTCCATGAAGTTCAAAGATCTACCAATTTAATAGTTTCCAGGCAGGACAAAAAGAACACTTATTTTTTCACTATTTCAGAATGCTTTAATGCCCATGTAAAAAATGCAATAAAAAGTGGCAGAAGAAAACTCAAATCCTGACAGGAAATTTCATATGGCCTTCTTAGCTCTATTTTGTCTGTGTGCAGACATTATGATGAAATTGTTTTTCCAATTGTGAAGTTATTTATGCTTTGGAAGTGGATTGCTTAATATAGCTGATAATGATCCAAATTTATCCTACAATTTCTGCATCATATATAATGACTAGCTTTTACAGAGCCTAAAGAACCAAAAGCTAAAATCATCAGCACTGAACTGTCAGGAAAACGATGGTGATCTATCTTACTATAGAAAACAAAGGCTTACATCCTTAAGGGAATTAAATGTCTAAATCCTGTTTAAATTGCCTTCTTTCCACTGCAACAACAGAGAATCAGGCCTTTAAATAGAACTTAAAACCTAAATCTCTGTGGTGTTGCACCAATGTCATCATCTGCAATATGTATATAATGCAAACACCATAAGGAGATATTGGACTGTTTATCAAGTCATCTATTGACTGTTGTACAATCTGTGGACATCTTTGGGCTACATAATAATTTTAAGTGGAGGAAAATAACTTTTGAAACTGTTTACTTGTGAGGTAACATATCTGTGAATTACTGTAGGTGTACACATTTTTTGTATTACTCATGTTAGCATACAAAAAAGAATTTTTAGTTTTTAGTAAGAGAACTTCCTGATTTTGCTGATGATTTTGGCATGATTGTTAATGTTAACAGGTTGTGAGGCCTGTCCTTAGAAAGGAGCCTTAACAGCATTTACTGGTGGGGACATTAGATTGTCCTGGGGGCTTGTTTGATAGACAACAATTAAGTGACAGTCCTTATTAAAAGGGCAAAATTCTAAAAATACTTGAATTTGTGACATAGAGCTCTTCCTGTTCTCAGTCAATTCTTCACTTCTGTCATAAAAGAACCTTGCAGAATCACTTGTTGCTGAGAGAAATGCTCTATAATAATAACAATTGTTTTAAGCCAGAATTAATAAAAAATTGGTCTGCTGATTTCAAGAGTTAGCTCAATGGAATTAAATATATTAACAAAGGACATAGAACTGCCAATAATGCCTTCTCACATGTTTATGCTTCAGTATCCTCTAAAACCCACAGCAGATTGAACTGTAGTTCCTTTGTAGGGAGTTTGTTTCTTATTTTCCCAACAGGTTTAATTAATTCTTCTTCAGAGAAAAAAAGTTTTGGGTTTTACCCTTTGGTTCTTGCCTGATCCCTGCTTAGAAAATCTGGGTGGTGAGTGATCCTGTGTTGTTTCTTGGCCCATATGAACATCATTTACTCTGCTCCTGACAACTTCCTCTCGAGAAAAAGCAGACAGAAATTCACACATTCACTCCATTTAAAATCCTGCTGATGAGAGGCAGTTAAGTGAGACATACTTATTAAAAAAGGAATAGCTTTGACTACCAAGTAAAATAGGGGAGTCAGAACATGAAATCTGTTTTTATATAAGCAGACTATAAAAAAAATCTATCGCTTGTACAGCTCTGTGAGCTCCACTGATGAAAGTCTGTTCCTAAACGCAGAGAATTATAATATAAAGTAAGCTGTCAAGACATATTGTCATGCTGTAGAGATCACAAGCAACCCATGCAAGAAGGCAGTGTCACATGTCATTCAGAGGCCTTTATGAACATGGAGTGACTCTTGCTGGGCTGGCAGAGCTTCCCTGGGCTGGCAGAGTGTCAGCAGTGGGCTGACTCAAATACACAACTGCATCAAAGATTTCCATGGTGCTGACTCAGGGCCTGATCTGTATCCTTCTCTGACTTACAATAGCTATTTGATAATAAAAAGGTTTGCATGTTGGATAAAAACATGATTAAGTGACCTTTAGAGATGGTCTGGTCCCATCCTCCCTGGGCAGTACAGGGTCAGAGAGTACAACTCTTGTTAATCCAAACAGGTCCCAGATTCTACCAGAACACTATTTACTCTTCAGCAAACCATGCATTAATTGCATGCAGAGACAAAAACATGCAGAGGTACATACCTTATTCATTGAGGCCATTTAATTCAAAAAGGTATTGTAAATAACACCAGATGTTCTTGAAAGGCTGACCACCACATCTGAGTTATAAATAAATGTTTATTAATTCCTATGTAATATTGCACCCAGTTTTGAACTGTCAAAGCCTAGTTTCGGTGAACTTGCTTAAATGGAGGATGTCCAGAGGGTACTTAACTCAGAGACTTGTGATACAGGATCACACCACAGACATTTCAGGAATTTAGAGTAATTTCACTCTTGTTGCTTTAATAGCAAGACTAAATTGTTCAGAGGATGAATTTTCACCTTGTTTTGCATCATTGTTGGTTTTTTCTGGAAACCTGTGTTCTTGCATCCTTATGTGCTACTCAGCTTTTACACACATAAAGGAAAGCAGCTTAAAGTGCATTATTCCCCCTCCTCTTCAATCCAAATTACTCTGGCAGCACATCCAAATTTAATGTAACACTCTTAATCTAGGGCAATCAGTCCTCATTTAAAAAACTTTTAAAATCACTCACTTTATGAGCCCCAAGATACCACAGCAAATTATGTGCTAAAAGCTTTGGGTTTGTGGTGTTTGTTTGTTTGTCTGTTTTTCTGTTGCTATTTCAGGAATGTTGAGGTTTTATGGTCTAAAAACATTTCTGGCAGATGAAATTGTTAAATCATTCAGATGCTGGTTCTCTCAATATAAGAACAGCCATGAACTCCAGTGCATAAAAGCCATTATTTAGCACATCAAGCTTTGCAGCACTCAGATCAGGGAGACAGTGACAACCCTGCCAAAGCCAAATGCGCTGCTGTACTGTGTCTTTAAAGAACCAGATATTGTCACAAGAGAGTAAAAGTGTGCTTAACAGAGGGGATTTTGCTAGCCACAGCTTTCACATGTTCTGTGAACCTTGAGAGTCACAATGACCAATATTTTTGAGTCTCTTGTTAAAATTTGCAAAGAGTAGAGCTGTAGAATATATGTAATATTGAGCAAACAGTTCTATGAGCCACCATGTGGCCTCTTCAGGATGCTCAGCTCATGAAGTTTTCATTAATATTTTCACAGGATTTCACTAGCCTGTAGATTTCCTGCCCCCTTTCTGATACTTATTATTTACCTGAAGAATATGGTCAAAAACAAGCACATCAGGAGTAGCAAGGGCCCTCCTGTTCCAGTGGGTGAGTGAACTCTGCCAAGGAAGGCTTTCTGGTGATAATGGATGTCTGGATGTCTTCCAGACAGGGGCTGTGCTAAAAGTGATGTAGCATCATTTGTGCTCTTGAGAAATTTATTGACTGAGTGCTAATACCTTAATGTCCAGAGGCAGGTTTAGAGTTGAGTCAAGAGAAGATGTCTGCTCTGCTGCATCAAGGAGATCAGCAGAATTTGAAAGCTCTAGGGAGAGGCTGCAGATGTTACACCTCACTTCTGACTGTGCTCTGTCTTGGAGGTGTAGTCTAGAACTGTACTCAGCACCAACAAAGGCTTACAGTCTGCCTTTTTCATCTGAGTGACTCATTCTGAAAGCAGAAAACAGAATGATGCCATTTGGGCACCATCTTTTAGGCTGCCTTTTTTTAGGTGTCTGATCCAGTGACTTCATTCTATTGATTTTGGGAAGAATTGACTATGGGAGTCCTTTTTTCTGCCCCACTGCATTATACAATATGGGACTATAGGACTGGAAGTGATCCTGTATCAGTTATGGTCCTTTACTGTTACAGACATGGTACAATGAGTACTTCACTTTAATAACAGCTACGTTGTGGCTTTTCTTTTCACAGGAGCCCTGGGAGGGGGAAAACAAGAGGCCTGACAGTCCCTTCTCAGCCCCTTGGGGACCGTCCCCACACTGCCCAGGGTGCCATTTCAGCCCTTATTTAGGAATGCCCATCCCAGCCCCAGTGATGCTGGGTCCAGTGTTCCTTGCCCAGGCACAGGACCCTTGAGTGAGGCCCCACCATGGGCTGAAGGCTTGGCGTGGTCTTGGGCTGTTCCCATCCCCAGGGAGGTGACAGATGCCCAGGGCTGAGGCTGGCCTGGTGTCCCCAGCTGCTCAGGGAGCCCTGATGAACCCCCTGAGGATTTCTCACCTGGCCTCTCTGTGCCCTCACATCATTTTTGTATCCTCTATTGCATCTGGAAGAGTCTTTCACAAGCTCAGTTTACTCTTATTCAGAGCCTTTTTCTCCCCTAATTTTCTACCCTAAAGCTGTTTATTATGAGCCTATAATTAGTGACAAATTATTCTCTCACTTTGGCAGAATTTTCTTTTCATAACAATGCAATGATGTATTTGTAATCAATGATCATATAAAATTCTCAGTTCTGCTTGGATGGATTAAATAAGTCAAGCCACCCATATGTGATGGAGTCTCCAAATTCAGGGTCATCCTAGTCATTTTTCAGTTTATGTCTCAAGTGTGAGTGATTGGAATGAGATGCATTACCCCAGAGAAGAAATGCTTCACACCAGAACATTGATATTTTCCTGTTTCTGCTTGTAATACTGCAGTTAAAACTTCCAAGAATCATCTTTGCCTTTTTCAAAGTTTCATTATCAGTCTGAGGTATCTTGTTATTTAGCATATCTGGTTCCTCTTGCCTCCAAACCATGAGATTCCAGCTTAAACACCAGTCAGTGCTGTAGGAGCCCAAGGACACAATTGTCTGTTTTGTACCTGTTGTCTCCTCTACTCATGCTGGCAAGAAATGGGACAAGGAAGAAAGCAAGGAGCACAGACAGCAAATTCCCAAAGAGTTCAGGAAAGTGACACAACACCTTAGGGAAGGCTGAGCTATAATTTTGAACTGTGCTTTGTAAAAAATATCGAGATAGCTTAAACAGAATGTTTCTGATCTCAGGGAAGTCTGTAATTGTCTGGAGACCACCTGTGGGCTTCTGCTGCAGGCTGTGGAGACACACTGATTTCTGTACAAGTGACATTTCACATTAGTCAGTGCATGAATAAGCACTGACTAATAAGCGCATCTTCCTGAGCTTTGCAAGCCTCCTATTTGTTTCTTTTTTTCCCCATAAATGTAGTTTCAGAACTGGCATCTCAGTAATTTCAAAAAAAACATCCTAACTGTTCCTAGCAAAACTCTGTGTACAGGATTGCTGCTGTTCTTTCACAGCAGTGCAGAAACAGGAACTTGTAATCATGACACAGCACACAACTTTGATCTTAGTACAGAATGCTTTATGTGCACACATAAGAAATACTTTAGATAAACTCAAATTATCCTTTTTTTTATATGTACCAAAGGACCTTTGAAATTTGGATTTGCAATTGTTTGCCAGAAGTTCTACAGCAACACTCCTGTGCCCATTAGTAATTTCAGTACAGAGTTCAGTATTTGAATATTACAAACAACAAAGCAAGGCTCACTTTAGACAAGCTTGTCCATCCATCATGCTCTTTTTATCTGCTTTTTACCTGAGGCATTCCAACTCAGACAACACAAGTACAGATCCCTTTTTAATACTGAAGTTGAAATTCTGACATTAGAAGTTTCCTTAAATGGCAAGATTGAGGTCCTAGTCTCTTTAGGGAAAAGAAGACATACTTTCTACACTAAAGTCTTGGCAGAAAAACTTATTACGCTAATGATGGAACTAATAACACCTGAATGCTAAAGCCTGGTGTACTCTTTCTATACTCTTCTCACTACATTTTGTCAGCATTCCTGTCCTCTGTAACACTCTTTGCACCTGTAATTCCTCCAGTAACCCTCACTTAATAGCTAACCATCACTTTCACACCAAGTCTCCTACACAGTGCCTAAGAAAGCAGCCTTCAGTATGGAGCTGTGTGGATGCTGTTTGGTTTTGGCAGGCCAGCAGAAGGCTGTTGAGTTTATCCTGGGGCCTTTCCTTGAGGGACACTCATTTTGGTTGCTTTTCAAATTGTGCATGGACACTGTGTAGTTGTGACAGTTGCCAGTGCTGTGGTTTGCCAGAGGAGAAAGCCTTGAGAGAAGAAGAGAGAGTCTTGAAAAGAAAGGGGGAAGAAACAGATTTCCTGTGGGCTCTCAGTGTTCATGTGAGTGCTCTGTGTATTTGCCAGCTGTGCGTCTGGGCATGAATATAAGGAAATATATCATAGATGTGTGCCCTGCACATACTGGGAACACATCTCAGCCTCACTCCTGGCTGGGCAAGAGACACAGATGTGCAGCCTTCCCTCCTGGGCTGTTAGATCCATCATGGAATACTGCCCTCTAACAGTGATCCTTACACTACAAATGGTAGAGCTTCCAAACGAGAGAGCTGGCCTGAACCTGGTGAAATATACCGAAAATTGGGTATGTTGGAGCACTGCCTCAGCACTTTGAAAACGTTCTGAGCAAAACTTTATTTGATGGCTTTGACTTTGGGAAAGATTATTTTTTTTAAGTATCCATGCCATGTCCCTCATCTCTTCCCCTCTAAGTTGTCTCTTCCTCCTTGATTTTTCCCCTGCTTTTTCAACATCTGTCAGCTTAGTTTTGGCATGTTTTGGTCCTTTGCACTGCACCTGATACAATCCAGGTCCATTTTCTTGTAGTCACTAAATTTCCCAATTTTCTTTCTTTTTTTTTTTTTTTCCTTCAATTGCAATTCCTTTGATGGTATCTCCCTTCCAGAATGTTTATAAGTCCTTCTTTTGTGTTTTGGCCTTCAAGGGGATCAATTTCGGCAAGCTTTGGTGTGTGTGCCCACACTTGATGGCATATGGCCTGCCTTTTGATGGCTTTGACTTTGAGGAAATTTTTTTTCATTTTTTTTAAGTATCCATGCCATGTCCCTCATATCTTCCCCTCCAAGTTGTGTCTTCCTCCTTGGCTTCTTCCTCTGCTTTTGCAACATCTATGAGCTTAGTTTTGGCGTGTTTTGGTCCTTTGCATTGAAGTTCATTTCCTCACAGACCTTTTTTGAAGGCAGTAATTCTCCTGAGTTTCTGGGTTTTGTTGAATTGCATTTCATTTGATCCTATCTGCTCTCCAATGTCTTTGTAAGCTTTTCTATTTGAGTTCGCAAGATTCCGTTTCCCTTTCCTGAAGGGGATCTTTTGATTTCAATGGGGACCAATAGGGGAATCTTTGGTGCATGTCCCTGTACTTCATGACATGTATGTTTAGTTTCCTAAGGGAAGGCAAACAGCAGGTTTTATATTGCCAAAGAAAGATGAGTCATTGTTAAAGGAGCATTTATTTAACGTATATTCTGACTGTGAAGGCAGAATTATTGGAAAAGGATCAAAACAAAATACCTCTACATGCTCTGTAACAGCATTATTTGGTCTTTGATTTAGACAGACACCATCTGAGAAGCCTCCCACATATCAGAAAGCCTGACTTCTCTGTGGGAGTGGGTAGAGGCAATGCTGACAGGCAAGCAGGCACCAGGGAGAAGCAGCTCTTGCTTCTGACTTCGGTTTCATCTTACTTCCAGGGCATTTCTACCAGAGATACAAAATTCTTTTAATTTTTAAGAACTGTTTCCCTCACAGATCTGTGAGATTAATGGCAAGTGTCAGTTGATGCAGAAATGAGTCCAGGATCATCTGAAACTGTGCCAGTAGTCTAAAAATAAATGGAGAAAGGAGGGTTTTTCTCTCTCTTTTTTTTTTTTTCCCCTCAGAAAAGAGTCATGAAATATTAACTTCAGCCCAGCAGAACTGTCTGCCTGTGAGCAAGGGTGCTGAGAGATGCAGATGATTCAAGAACATGAAGTGTGTCTGAACCAGGAAAGTGCCCAGAGAACAGAACTGAGTGAGCAGTTTGGGAAGCAGCAATTCTGCCACGAGGTCAGTGTAAATTTGAGGGAACAGGTTTTCCCTCAGTGTTCTGGGCTAGGGATTTTCTGCAGGAGCCATAGCTTCTGTAGGCACTCCTGAGTAGGCACGTAGCTATCTTGTACCCCTGGCAGCAAAGCACAGCAGGCTGGAAACACGAGATTTCTTCCTGGTGTTCAGGTCAGGTTAGTCACGTTCCCTGCAGCACTGCAGGGGCTCAATGTTCCACTCTCAGGAACCACACCTGAAGTGCAGGAAATGCAGGAAATGCAGGAAATGCAGCCTTGCATGGAAGGTGAATTATTTGGCCTCTCTGAAGGAAGCAGAAGAAAGCTCACAACGGTTCTTGTTTAGGGCTGGGGGAAATATGAGTGTTTGTTCAACTGTGTTACCATGACATTTGGTTCTAGCAAACCAGAGTCTCTACAGCAAATCAGATAGAGTATATGAAAACAAACCCTGTTGGCTAAGCTGATTCATTCCTGTGAAGAAAGAAGTCCCCATGATGACTGCTCTTATACCTTTCTGGGAATAGGTAGTGAGGCTGGAGAGGAGAAGTTTACTAGATCCCTTCACTTAGCTACAGAAATGAGTGAAGAAGACTGCCAGCACTTCAGATCTGGCAAAGTTAATGTAGTCCATCCTTATATGGGTCAACATCATGGGTTTGCATCATTGAACCAAAAGGAAAAAATCCTTTTTAGGAAATATTTAACGTTACACAAAAAGGTACACTATGGCATAAGGATTATTTTGAGAATAAAATAAACATGATGAAACTAAAGATATAGTTTGAGATGCTGCCAAAATACTGTTCTGCCGTTCTGCTTGTAGATCAAGGAACATTAATAAATTAGCAAAAGGAGGAGTCCTTCTGAAAAATCAGCAAGAGCATAATGAGATTGTCACAATTTTAGGGAAAACTATCCAGAGGCAAAATGGAAAAATCCACTGTTACAGCTGAAGAATGTCTCCTTTATGTGTCTATACAATTTATTTGAAAATGGAGATATGTGGTAGGTTATGCCCGTTAAGCAGATGATAGACAACTTGGAATTTTTCTTACAAGTGGTTCAGTGGTCCCTGAGAACAATAGCTTTTGTAGACATCTGATTTATGAAAAACCTAATCCTTGAAAACAGCTAAAACTGCTGCTAAAAACTGCAGATGGCAGTCCTGAACCTCTGAAACCACTCATGGAGATTTAACTGAGCACTCTAATGATTTTGACTATCTATGTGTGTCATCACTGTGAGGAGAAACCCTGATCAGCAGCTCTGGACACCACACACCGACAGTGAGAGGCTCAGACAGATGGAGACAGAGACAAAGGTGAAAAGGGAGCTGTGTTCTACCTGATTCACACAGAGGGATAAAGGCACAGGGGAACTAAGGCCTTGTGGCACTCTATTCTTGTGCTAGCAGAAGTGTGTGCCAGGCTATCCAAAACTAAGGCAAACACATGAGCATGGAGCTGGATCTCAGAGCAGCTTGTGAATTGAAAGCTGCTCTCAACATGCCCCTCCCCTTCTATGGTTTTTAAGACCAGATTTTCTAAATATAAAAATTCTCTGTATTGGAGTAAATGACAACCTCTGGTCCTTGAGGATTCAATGCAAATATTTCCTGGAGATAGTAGTTCTCTATTCATCTACACATCACTTTTTTCTACCTTCTTAGAAAAAACATTATTGAGAAGGTACCAGGTAAATTGGATACTTATTAATTTAATTTTTTTCCTCTCTTTAACATTCATCCACCTTCCAGCTGTGTAGGACTGTTTTTTTATTTTTAATTTATCAGTGCTTTTGATGATGTAACCTTAATAGACTATTTCCAGCCCCTCTGGCTACGTCTGGGTCAGTATGAGAAACGAGAGGAGAATTTCCTTTGCGCCTTGCTGGAGGAAGATAAAGGTGTAACCCTGCATATGACCAAAATGCTGCTGTGACTGAAGGAAGTCTTTCACTGCTCTCAGAGAAAAATGCAAAGCATGCTGAATGTGAGGGAATGCTGCCCTGTGCTTCTCCAGCAGCAGCAACAGCAGCACAAGTGGAACTGGAGCAATGAGAGGCCCTTCCAGCCTTCCTGCCTGTGATGTGAACAGGCAGAGATACCTGCCCACATGCACCTTGTGTATGAGTGTACATATATATATATATATATATATATATATATGTCACGGACATATTTTATGAAAAATCCTTTTGTTAGGATTTTTCTCCTGAGAAGCTGAGAGGCCTCAGAAGCAAAATGTAAACAATAATTATCTGCTGCTGTGGAATGCAACAGGTGCATCTTTGATTGGTCTCATGTGGTTGTTTTCAACTAAAGGCCAGTCACAGTCCTGCTGTCTAGGACTCTCTGGTCAGCCATAAGATTTTATCATCATTCCATTCCTTTCTATTCCTTGCTAGCTTTCTGAGGAAATCCTTTCTTCTATTCTTTTAGTATAGTTTTAATATAATATAAATAATAAAATAATAAATCAGCCTTCTGAAACATGGAGTCAAGATTCTCATCTCTTCCCTTATCCTGGGATCCCTGTGAACACCACCACATATATATCTCAACATAATGCAAGGGCTATATGTATATGTATATGTATATGTATATGTATATGTATATGTATATGTATATGTATATGTATATGTGTGTATGTGTATGTGTATATGTGTATATGTGTATATATATCTCAAAATAATGTAAGGGCAGCATTGCAGCATGTTATCCCTTCTGGCTCAAGGAGCTGAGCCTCCCTCCATGACCCTCTCTCTTTATGCATCAGTCCGCATCTGGAACAATAATACTAAAAACAGGCTGAAGAAAAGAGCAAAACTATTTCCAGCAACAAGAACGGAAGGTTTCTGTTCCCAAGCATCGCGAGTGAGAGGCCCCTGCCAGCAAGGCAGCAGGGCAGCCGTGCCGTGGAGCTGGCCCCGGTGCCCAGGAGGTGCAGTGCCAATGACACCTAGTGTCAGGAGCTCGGATAGAGCCTCCAGAGCAGGAGCTGCTCCACCCGGCTTTCTGCACGAAGCCTGTTTATTGTATTTAGTCTTGTTCTCTAAATGGTATCACCCTCCCTCTACTCCTTGTCATAATCTTTTTGAAAGATTTTTCTATGGGATATTTTTTCTGTCATTTTCTATTGGATGTTGGATTTGTGGTTGCAGCCTCCATAGTCCATGGCAAAGCTCTTAACTTATCCTTCAGCTCTTTTCATTAATCACCTGCCTGGGAGCGCCTGGGACTGAGGGGGGACATGCAGCACATCCCCAGCTGAAGTTACAAAGAAGAGTCATGCTTGTTTAGTAACCATCTTGTTGATGACATATTCTCTCTTTTACTTGGTTATAGAAATTATGACCTGCTAACAATCTTGCTGGTCTCTGCCACCTATTTTATTGTTGTTCTTATCTATTTAATCTGTCACAAGCTAGGGAGATAAGACTCATGTTTCCCATCATTTAGAGTGCCAAGGTTGACTACATGCAGGATGAGGCAGGAGAGCTTTGTCTCCAGAACTGAAGAAGGGGATTTTCCAGTGGCAGAACTACCACACAAGACAAGAAAGTGCTGGGAACCCAGAGCCTCTGTAACCTGATATACCTACCTTAAAATGTCTAAGCAGTAAAGTCTTTTTACTGTACGCTCAGCAGAAATCTGATACTTCCTGTGGGACTCTATTCTTATCTTGCTTGCCAAGGGAAGAAATGTCTCCAGCACAAGAGTTTCTGCTTGATGTATCATAACTTTGCTTCCTTTGCTCCTGGAGATGGGCAGAGCATCTAGTCAGACTGACTCGATCTGGTAACAAAAGTACATGGATTTCTTGGGAGTTTTACTTTATGGGGATTATGCCTAAAAATAGTAAAAAGGAAAACTTTAAAGAAGTGAAAATAGCAGAACAACATATTATACTTCTGTTTATATTTACCTGACACAAATTTAAATGAAGTATAAGCCTGGATATCTGCTTGAGTCATGTTATCTGTGACCCTCTGGCAGAGACCCTAATTTCCAAAGCTCATCCCTAACAGTGACCTTGAAGGCTTTTTGAGAAGGACAGGATTTCAGAACTCACCATCATCTGTGCTTTGGACCACGTTAAGTCAGCGAAGACATGGGAGGAGTTTGTCAGTCATTTATAAACATTCTTAGACAATGGAAATTATCTGGCTGTGGGGATCTCTCTCAAAAACACATTAAAATCTGACTCAGCCTCTTAATGAGGATATATTTAATCTCATTAATAGAGTACCACTGTGATACACTGATAATGAGATCAGGTAAAAAATGGGGACTGTAAATAGAAGCATAAATGGCAATGGCAAAGACATACATTTCTCCAGGGGGCATAGACCTTTTCTTCATGTATGACCAGAGTGACCACTTCCATTTAATAAATTTTTTTGTTCAAAATCACAATTTTTTCCAAATGTTATGTCAATGTGCCACAAGAAAACAGGAATAATGTCAGCCAGTTATGGTCTCAAGTCTTCTCTTGTAAGCAAATGTGACACAATGGAACAGTGAACTCAATGAACTAGGAAGGACATATAAATTCAGTTTAAAATGCTATTGAAGTTTGAAGGTCTCTGTGCCTCAAATTTCAGAGGATGTATCATTAATCAGTGCCTGTCTGCAGGGACAGTCCTTGTTCAGAATGACAAGATTCAGCAATCGCTGCAGTCACTGTTAAATTACATATAAAATATTTATAGTCTTTGTCTGTATCCCTTTTTCCTGAGACATGGAGACATTCCAGTAGATTTGATTTTTTTTAAACTGATGCTCATTTTAAACTGATGCTCATTCACTTGCCAATCTCATCCCTGCTTGTGTTGTCTCCTGGGATCCTAGGCTGAGTTTTAGGATTTTTGTCCTTCTTACCAAGCAAAACTGGTGAGTTTGTATGTCTGTGACACTGTTCCCAGGGGTATTCCTGGTATGCCCAGGAGTGTACACCTGGTTTCCAGGAGTCAAGAAGCAGCAGAGATGTACTCTGAAACAATTTCTCAATAACTGCTGTTCACTGTTCTTCCTTACAGAACATACAGGCAATACAGACAATTTTTACTGTGTTTGTAAGTAGTTGGCCTTCTCTACTAAGCTGGCTGCATTTTAAAATTTCTGTTATTAGAATGACATTATATTCTCTTATTGGTTAGTGGGCTTTTTGCACCCTTTGTGGAAACGGCAGTTCCAGATTTGCTTGAAGAGGTTTTTGTTGCAGCTGCTAATCTAAATGCAAAGTGTGAAGCTGCCTGGTCCATGCTGGGTAGGGACACTGCCTGGTAGCTGGTGTTCCACTCTTTCTAGTAGGACAAAAAGGACGTAGGTATTCATCTGACATTATTCTCCCTGTCTGGCACTATCCTCACTTTCAACCCATCTCTCTTTCTGGCACAGGAATTAAAATCTGCTATACTTTTATGTAAATTGCTGACACAAACATTTTAACTCCTAATGCAATCAGAAGGTCATGAGAACTCTTATATTGGGTGCTGTTTGCAGGTAGGTGTGAGATTGCTCCTCTCAACCAGGGCTGTTGCTGCCAGCCATTAAACTCTGGGTGGCTGATATTTGGAGAGTGGAATGGGAGAAGGGTCAGTTTAGCCTTTGTTCATAACGAAGAGAATAAAGACAGCTATATCAAGTGTGTTTCCCTATATTACACTGCTTGTTAATTCTAAATTAATTCAGGTTTCCCAGTTATTCTGAAAAGAATGGGACTATTTTATTTTTTAAGCCTGATTGTGGGGACAAATATTAGGATTATATTGACTAATGCCTAGTTATATGCTGCATGTCTTAAAAGCACCCCTCCATAGGGCAGATTAAGGCATGGAAATGTTGCTCATTGTATTTATCTGAATGAGGAACAAATTTCCTTAATTATCTTTCTGACTCTGTTCATTTATCTATTTTTAACAAATTATTTCTTTTTAGTTATTAGCTAATAAAACATGCCTTATTGGAATATCCTATAGTAAGGTTTCTTGCTATATGCATTCAAATTTTTCAAGTAGTTCATGAACTTGGTTGTAACTTACACTTTCTTAGTATTTAATATAAAAGATGTGGTGCAAATAACTTTTCTTCCTATATCACTGTTGAGTGTCTGATCCATTTTCAATTATAAGGAAAATAAAAGACTCATATTAGGAAACAAAATCTATCTTGTTTATGTTGGAGACCCTAGGTGAAAATTAACCAGGAAAAGTGGCAGTTGGATCACAGCAAAATTATTAACATTATTCTTGGTATATTTTTTGAAAAAAGCTTTTGTGTTCCTTAGACTGAAATTCAATTAATACAAAAACACAAGTCAAAAAAGTCTTGAGGTGAAAATATTCATGTTAATTTTGCAAAATCAAGAACTATAAGAGAAGAAACTGGTAGATCAAATATGTTGAAGCTGTATGGAGTGACAAGACTTTAAAGGCTCAAAAATCTTAGATACAGGAGTCTAACAGAGACCAATCTCCATTTTCCTGGTCAATAGTGAAGATCTTGCACACATGTGCATGCTTTAAATATAAACTGCAGAAAGTGTTTTACACTCTAAAAAGGATGCTTGCCAGAGGTGATAGAAAACTGGAGGTACCTGGGAAGAATCCAGGCAGTCCACAGAGCTGGTCCACAGCATAGGCCAGAGAGAGCAAATGTTCAAAGGAAAGAGATTGTGGTATAGAGCTCAACTCACTTTATGTGCTAATCTTGGAGAGCTTCTCAAGCTATTCCAGTCATTAGTTTTTCACTGGGGAACCATGAATCCACTCCTGTCCTTGTGCTGTGTGTCCTGTGCTGCGATGCAGAACATCCCTGGCACGGCAGGGAATGGCTCCCTGGCAGCTCAGGTGTAACACACTGGTGCCACCAAGCTTCTTATTTCTTGCCCTTAATCCTCTCCTGCTGCCTTAAATCTGTCACTATTGACCACTGCTCCGTGCTGTCACTTACACTCCCGGCTCAAGGGAGCTCCTCCCTCCTCTACATCCCGGCTTGGCTGGGAAAGTCTTTCTGTTCCTCCCCTCCTCTAGGTTAAATACATTTTAACCATACCCACAGTCCTTTGGGCATCTTTCCTCCCTTGATAAAACTTCTTTTCTTGCAGTCTCACTGGGAACTGTCTCTCTTCACTCCCTCTCACTCAAAACACAACACTCTCCAGCATCTGCTGCTGTTTCTCCTTTTCCCTGTTTCCTCAATCACTTTAAAAGCCTCATCTTTGTCTTGAAGGTCTTTGTAGCTCCATCTCGTTCAGCAGTCTGATCTCCCCTCTTACCTTGCTCCCCTTGCTCCAGTAATGGCTCCAGTCTTTTCTTCAAATTGTTTTCTTCCTTTATTCCTCTCTGCAGGACTTTTCCCACATTGTATTTTTAGAGCCAGACCTGCCATCAGAGGTTCAAAGCTTTCATAAAGGGTATCATACTTACATGACATATTTCTGGGAAGCTGTCAGACCCTGTATAACTTCATACACGACCACATCTTTAACAAGGGGCTGGTATAAAGGCTTGAATCTCTGACTGGCATCTCCCTGCGTGACCTATGGCCACCTGCAGGACTGCAAGCTTGTCAGGGCTGGCTCTGACCCTGGTCTTTTTTATGAGCCTAACTGCCAGGCTTGGCAAGATACTTTCTGAGAAACCTGGCTACATATTGCTATAGTTTTAAAGATACAAGATATATTTTTTTTTTATTACACTGTATACTCAAGCAACCCTTTTAATGTATAGGGTGACATATCTTGCTCTGTTGAGATAGCAGTTGGGAGTGCAAGTGCAGATGTTAAGAACAAATTTCAGAATAAATATCCTACAGCACAGCTGTTGCTTTGATAACATTTTTTAATCAAAAGTTTGATTTTTTTTTTCCATCAGTGTTCCAGAAAAGGAGCTGAGAGTTCTTTTTCTCCCCTGTATTTAACATACCTCCAAGTTTGTGTGAAGTTCTTTTGTGTTTCTTGTCCATTGTTTCCATTGTACCTGAATTTCATAGCTGATGACATAGACTTATTGAGAGGGATGATGGTCCTCACTTGCAGCATGAATGATGTCATTTTAATTTATTAAAATATTGTCTTTCATCACTTTTCCTATCAGCTGAATGTGAGATTGTAGATGGATGTTGGAGCCTGGTGACAACTGAAGTACAATATCCAGTTGTGTTCTGCAGTCTAGGAAAGCATTAGTGTTCCCCCCATCTGTTCTCACTTCTTACATTGTAGTGGTTTGCCTACCACATAATATTAAAATTCTGATAATCCCCAGCAAAAAAACATTCCTGTTCCCCAGAACAGGAAGGTTTGTTCCTGTTCTCATCATGTTCAAACAGACTTCTTTTGTAGTAAGAGCACGTGGTTCTTACTTTGCCATCACAAACTGAGATAATGTACTCTGATTTAGCTGCAGCATTCCCATGTTACCATGCCTGTACCTGCAAGTTGCCTCATAAATCAGCACAAAATGAAAATTTATTTGGATGAACACTATTTTATTTATGTTTTATTTAGAAATAAATAGGAATTTTATCAACAGATGTGAAAGTCAACATTGTGCACAGCAATGAATTGGAAGAGCCCAAATCTAATACGTATATGTATATGTATATGTATATGTATATGTATATGTATATGTATATGCATATGCATATGCATATGCATATGCATATGTACATATAATAAACTGATTATAAGTAGTTTATAATATATGAGAGTTATGTCTATTAAAGAAGTAAACATGCAATGAAATATTTTCTTTGCTAGTTGCTGTAACATAATTATAAAATCCTGTCTTTCCCAGCCTGATGAGTGGCATTCCCAGAGCAGTATGTGTTGTTTGCTACATGACAGTAATTGTGAACAATAAGTCTGACTTTATACTGGGTAAAATAGGGAGCTCACTCTCAGTAAGGAGTATGCAGCTTCAATTCAAAACAATTGTGTGAACTGGGATGAAAAGGGATCTTCTCTTTTCTCCATTCCAGAATTGTTTTTAAACCTTTTTTTCTCATTATACAAATGCAGAAAACATAAGGTACTTAGTGCATGCTCTTACTGCTGTGAAAAATCAACCTATCTGTAAACATGGAGTTAAACTCTGTGTGTATGAGAGAATATGTATTGTGCTTCTCCTGCCAGCCCAGAGTGTCATTAGCTTGGTCTGATCAGACAGACAGTCCTCTGTGAGGGATTATAGCATGGGCTTGTGAGCAAAAGTGGGACAGAGGGGCAGAAGGACAGAGCTGTGTAATCAATGTAAACACATTTATCATATAAACAACCATATCTTCTTGATCCAGATGGGCTTTTCTTATGGACAGGTGGTGGCATGGACTTCCTTTTGGGCACATGGGGTCATCAGGCTGATCTGGTTTTTGAAAATGTGAGAATTAGGTTTGTGACTGTGTTCTTTTATTTGTCTGGGTTTGCTGTCTGTTGTCAGAGGAGTGTGCACACAGAGACTGATGAGCCCCAGCAGCCCTGCCTCGCTCCGCACTGGCGCCAGCCTGTTCCCACCACTGCACTGAGCTCTTACTGTGGCACGGGTGGGACACCCTAAACACAACACTGCTCTGGTGGCTCAGACATGGAGTCAGTTTGGCTTAAAGAGTGTTCAAAAGCCAGGTCCTGCAGGTAGACTCCACTCTTTGATGCACTGTTTGCTCACTGCTCATTTTAGACCAAACCAGCCTTTTTAACATGAAGGTATTTTGCTGTTAATGGTGACGTGCAGTCTCACACAGCAGGGGCATCATACAGCAATGGCACCATGTAATTCAAATCATGGCTTATCTCACCCAAGATTAATTCTCCCCAGTGTGCACATCAGATTTCTCCATCTTTCTGCCTTGGGGAGAAGTGCCGCATTCTCAGAGGTGAAAACCATTCCAGGCACTTACCCACATTCTCCCATACACCCATAACCATCCTGCTTCAGGATGTGCTCCTGTGTGAAATTCCTGAGTAGGTGTATCTTGGAAAAGTCAGAATAGGTTCTTGAGACACAGCACTATGTGCATTCTGGTTACCCAAGGATGCTGAAAGGATTGAGGAGCCATTGTAACAAGGCAGAAAGCATCTCACTGCAGATGGGGAAGGTGCCATTCTTCATCTTGACCATAAATTAACTCTCAAATTAAAAAAGGGAAAAGGTTTAGTTGTTTATTGTTTCCATGACAATGCCCAAGGCACAGGGGTGACTGCAGGGCTAGGCCCAAATACCAGATTACTCTCATAGCCAGTAAACAAATGATACACAGCACAGCAAACTGCAAAAGCCAAAACCAGCCCTCCACACACTCTCTAATATGATGTACAGCAAGACATGGAATGTGGTATGGAGCAGGTAAGGGAACAAACAAATCAGCGTCAAGAACAATCTACTAAATATTGTAACCAGCAACTGCTAAATAGATACAGAATTAGTTTCCTCTACCATGCTAGGATCGAATCTGTTATTCTCATGAACACTTAGTGCCCTGTGTTGGGTGCCAGGAAAGACTGTGATGGGCTCACCCTGAATGTCAGCTCAGCCTCACAGAGCAGCTTGCTCACAGCTCCCAGTGGAATAGAAGAAAGGACTGGCATGGCAGAAATGAGAAAAGTCATGCTTTGGAGATAAACTACAGTATAATAAGTAAAGGGTTAAAAAAAAAAGGAAAGGATAAAAAAATAAAAAAAAGCAAAACCAAACCAAATAACCCAAAGTGATGCAAAAGGAATCACTTCCCACCAACAGACTGCTGCTGATGCAGCCCCTGAGCAACAACCCCTCAGACAGAAAACTCACCACCTCACATTGCTGAGCATGGCATCAGATGTTCTGGAATGTTCCTGGGATCAGTTGGGGTGAGCTGGGGTCAGATGTCCTGGCTGTATCCCCTCCCAAACCCTTGCCCATCCCCAACCTCGTTGCTGGGGGGAGTGTGAGAGAAAGAAGGCCTTGTGCTGTACAGGCAATCCATCTCAGCCAGAACCCACACACTACCACAACTCTGGGCTTGAGGAGTCTTAGGGTTTAAATCTGGATTTCCTCTTGGCCACAGAAAGAGTAGGGTCTTTGATGATGTCAAGAGAAAATGTTAGAGCCCTTCCTGAGATTCATACAGCCCTGACTGGATCTTGCAGAGAAGAACAGAGTGTCAACTCAGCGCCCTGCAGCCTGGAATCTCTCCTGGAATCTCTCGGGCCTTTATTCCATGTTGGGAAGCAAAAAGCCAGGTTTTGGCATACTCAAAGGGGCAAAGAAACTCAAATGGCTGCTTTATTGCCTGTTATCTATCTGTAAAATGAATGTTTTCTTTTGCTTTTGCATGTCACATTTGATATTGCCTCCCCTCAGCCTGGTGGGTGGTGTGCACCAGCCATGATGAATGTGGATCAAAAGAAATCCTTTCAAGCCTAATCAGTTTTATTCCTTAATTGACCTGAAGGATGCTAAAATAAATATACTAAAATTTAGCTAATAATTTTTGTTTGCCTGCTATGCTGTAGTTGTGTTGAGGAGATTTCTTGAAACACTAAAATGTCTACTAATTCAGAAAACCATCCTTGGTTTGAAGCCTGACAAAACAAACAAATTAGGACAATTACTGCAACAGGAGTAAGCGCATAAATTTTGAAGCACATGGAATACATAAATAATTTGTGCATATTTTAAGAATAATTATAAAGACATGAAACTACCTGGAAATTAGGGTAAAATGTAATATAGATATACCAGAATAGATGGCACCAGGCTGTCCTGATAGCTCTTCCCAGTTTTCTAGAGAAAGGCAAAGATATGAATCTCATATGGCTTGCTGTAAACACTACATTGTCATTCTTTTGTGAAATATGCTTGACATTTCTGTAGAAGTCCTTAAATTTCAGATGGATTGATGCTGTCAGGTTTCATTAATCAAGAACTCTCCTAGTAGTCTTCCTGTAGCCCAAAGGCTATGGAGAAATATTATGGAGAGTAACTAAGGCATAGAAGATGGTGTAGAGACCCAGAGAAACTGGCTTTAAGTCACAGGGTGGATCAGGTGCTTCCTTCCCCTTGTGGATGGGTCATCACAGATGGGAACTGGTGTGAGAATGGATGGGGAACTGGTGAGGAAGGAGAGAACAGTGGGCTGTGTTGTATCAGGACAAGGAGCAGTGGCCAAGGGAGCTCCTTGAGCATCATTCCTAGGACTGCTCATGTTTGAAATCTCTCATGATTCTGACTCAGTAAGAGCTTAAAAATGAAAATTCCTGATTGCATTGAACTTGGATGCTTTGTCAAAACAGAAGAGAGCCAGAATTACATAAAGGAAGAACTTAACAACCTTGACCACTGTGCAGCTAGGGCTGGCATGAAATTCAGAGCACAGAATGAAAGTTTTATACTCAGGGTCTGGCAGATACAAGTCTTCCCGGAAGGTCAGTGTTCCATTACAAAGCAAACACAAACAAGGACACAAGAAGAAGAAAGAAGAAGAAGAAAGAAGAAGAAAGAAGAAGAAAGAAGAAGAAAGAAGAAAGAAGAAGAAAGAAGAAAGAAGAAGAAGAGGAAGAAGGAGAAGGATATAATTTTAAATTGCCATGGAAAAGGTGACTGTAACTCCAGATCATACCAGGACAAGCATTTCCAGCAGTGAGAATGGTATGGATCTCAGTGAGAGGGCTTGGAGAGATTCCCCAAAGATTTTCTTGGCAGCACCACTGATGTTCCTAAAGGACAAGAAAAAGAGAGAGGCTACTGAGAGAGCTGGGGAGGGGAAAGTTAAAAGGAGATTTGTTTTCTGCCTGTGAACTCTTGTAGAAACTCCCCAGGTGAAGAGAGGACGTATTAAAAATAAGAAGGAAGGTGGCACAAAAGCAGAGGCACATTTCCTTGTCATGAAGATACTCCGGAAAGATTCTCTTTAGTTTTGTGCTGGATCCCTCTGTGCCTTGCCTGAAAGGAGAGAAAGGAAGCAGGTTCTTGGCTGTCTGCCAGGATGCTTCAGCCAGGAGAGTCTACCCAAGGAAAAGAGTGGCTTTTGAATCAATACTTGTATCATGCTAGTCCCTTTAGCTGACATTAATCTGTTAGGGTGGGTAAGAAGATTTAACCATTAGGCTTTTGAAGCGTCTTAAAATAATCCTGACTTTGAAAATGCTGTCAATAATAGAAGGAAAGCTGGATAGAAAAGAAAAATATCTCTTCGTATTAAATGCAGATTTCTGATCACAATAGTATAATTTCTTTTAGAGATACGGCTGGTATTTTTTAACATTGGACATACAGTTGTAATTATTTTTCTCCTTGCAGATGTACAATGGTTTTAAAAGAATAGGTTTTTGGCTAGTTATACAAGGATGAATAAAATGCCTGAATTGTGGGCTAACACACCTTGACACAGACCCTCATTCTTGCACCAGATTATTGTCTTTTTCTGCCACGATAATTACAAATTCTCTGAACCATGTAAACAGTCACTGACTATTTGGAAAAAGAAAAAATTATGTTTTGAGAAAAGGACAGACAAAAGGTCTCCACTGCCAAACTTTCACAGAATGATGCAAGGAAGAAAGACATGGTCTTCCCTTCCTTACCTTTTCAGAGCATTTTTATTTATAGACATGGAAGATCTGCTAGATTATATAAACTGGTACACAGTGTGAAATTAAAGATTGTCTGTTTTTGTGGCTTTGAAACTATCATTTGTATCATGCTTATAGGTGGAGACAAATAGTGAAGAGGTAGAACAAACTGTCCACAAAATTGTTAGGTAATAGAGCTTTTCTCAAACATAATTGCAATTGCTGTAGTTCATTAGTCACAGTATTTGCTTGAAAAAATAGCAGTCTACAATTATTTGATAGAATTAATTGTGGCAGAGATTCTCTGCTCTGTAGACAAATCAAACTTTCCTTTTGGTATACAGCAATTAGTTTTTGAAGCTCTGCATTACTTGGGAGAAAAAAATCCAGTCACTGGAATTTCTTATATTCTTGTCTGTTGATGTCCACAATTAATTATAAGTGCATTCTCATCCTATCTGGATCAAGAAAAATCTAACATTTAAAAATAGTATAAGTGACACTAGGCCCTGTAAAGGTCAAAAGCTTCATTAGGTTCTTCCTGCATTACACTTTTTTTTTTCCTTAAAAATAACACATAACAGAGGCAAATTTTCAAAGGGGTATTGGAAGGAAATTAGCTTTACAGAGACCACTGCTATAGCAGACTAGTGACAGACAGCAGAAAGGCCTGAAATCCTACAATGCAATGCATTTTACAGTGGAATTACAGTGGAATTTCCAAGTATCTCATGAAGTCAGTCACAGCCTTGAGGGCTCTTTTACCTTCTGCAAAGCATCAGCACTGTGGTAGCACTGCAGTAACAAGAACAAACATCACCTTTCTATCCCTGCTTTCTTCCTGGGAGATGAAATACTGATTTCATTTTTGGCCAGTCTGCTAGAGCAGGAATGGAGTGGATGCGAATAATTCCTCCCTGCTCCTGAAAATAATAAACTAGGTGGACCTAATGCTTAGCAAAGGAGCAGCTGGCCAGTCACAAGCACAGTCATTCCTTTGTGCCCTTTATTAGTGCCTGTCCAGAAACCCACTGCTAGGGTGGACATAATGATTTTTTTGATATGAAATCAGTGATCAACACTGGGAGGAAAATGCTTTTGTTTTACATGGGGAAAAAATGGTTATGTGGCAAGAATCCTGCATACTGACCCACTGGGAGATAGGGTTTTGCATTGTCATACAAAATAGGTATGACAGATTAATTAGTGCTTTGAGAATGAATTATACTAGGGTTGATAAGTCTAAGATAAAAGCTGCACAAGAAGGGTGTGTATATTTTCACTGGAGAATATTCCATAACTGAAATAAACCACTGCCACTTCTTTCTTTCATGACACCATCATCTGAGTTTCATGTTTAGAGCACAACTCTGGAAAGGCAAAAGACAACTTCAGTGGAGATGAGTGTTCTTCAAAAAGCTCAGAGTTTCTGACTGTGTCTTTCTCATGTTGTAATTTTTCATCTCTGGAAGTCCCAGGTACCTCCCATGCAAAAATGGAAGGGAACTCATCCAGCCATTGTAGTCACTTGGGTTGCCCACAATAATTTTCCTTCCCAATACCAGCTAACAAAATCTCAGCTGGTGGTGGCACACAGGTGACAAGTGTGAGATACCAAGTGAAGAACCGAAGGCCAATTTATACACTTCCTGTTCCTGCATGCTTGCTTGGAGCAGGGCATTTTGCAAACACTACAGTGTGGCTGCAGCTTCCAGTCTTTGGGTTGTAAAAGCCCAAATTTAAGAGACAGAATAAGGCACTGGATTGTAAATCATGATCAGGACCCATCCTGGGAGAATAAACAGTCACCGAGACAGTTTTTGTCATAACAGATGAGCAGAAAGAGATATTGCTACAACAGCAGCTCTTGTCTTCCTAAGTAGCCCTAACTGCATACATGGAAAAATCCAAATATTTCTAAGCAAAGAGTAGGAAGTAATACAAGTTCTTTCTTCAATACTTTAAATGTAGCTCATCTGTGCCCTAATGAGTTGTCCAGACTCCCAATTCACGTTATTATCCAGGAGCAATGTGGAGTAGGATACAATTTAGCTAGTAGCCTCAGGTCCAAAAATGACTGAATTCAAAGCATATGTGTTTGGACTCCCCAGGCATCCCTCATATTAAACATTATAGCATGTAAAAAATGTATCTTTCCTGTATAAAATGGTATTAACTGGAAGAGGAATATGGCCACAGCTGTCACAGTCATTAATCCCACAGCTATAATTGCCACCTGCTTACTGCAGTCAATGGTTGTATTCAGGACAATTACAGATGGTGTCCAAGAACAATCTATTGCCTGTTTTGGAGATGTGGTACCCTGTGGTGTAGCCCAGGACAACTTTAACATCAAACTAGTGTAATGTCTCTTAGTATATAGAACATTGCAATCCCTCTTTCCAGTTTTCATTCAGTCCTTCAGAGATAAGTCTTATGATGAAACCTCCTTCTAACATCAGCACCATTTTCAATTAACAAGCCTATAAATATTTTCTTCTAGTATCTGAGAATTATTTGAAGGCGATTTAAGCCTGAAAATGTGTTTATTTTCTCTTCGGTGTCTTTTGCAGATGCCTACAGGATAATCCAGGAACAAAACTGATGATTTATAGAGCAATACTGCATGTCACTGGTCTGATTTATTGGGTAGGCCCTGTTTTGTTAGTTCAGCAAAACAAGAATGGTATTTTAGGGACCAGAAGTGCCAAAAAATATTGTTAATCATTAAAAATCTAACTTTAGGAGCAAGTTGAATTATTGAGGTGCCAAAGTAGCAGAGTTATGTCATGTCATGTCCTTTTTGTTATGGGCAGCTGTTAGATTGGAGAACCACAGAGCTCCAAGGTTAGTGTTGGCTCACACGTGCCTGTCTCTATGCCTGTCTCAAGCAGGCTTGATGGTCTAACTGCAGGTTTGCCATTATTGTGACACATTCTGGCATTATGTCACACTCCATTTTATTCATCCTCTGTTCCAACTATGAATAAGTTGCAAAATGTGATACTCTTTATAAGCAAACCCCTTTCCTATGGGTTATATCTGAGAGTGTAGATGTGATTATGTATGAATTCTTTATTTGCTAAAGAGGTTTGATTTGATTCAATTATTTTTTCCAGACTATTTTATTTTTCTGAATCTCAGCCTTTAAATAACAATTCCCTTTCATGTTATGATATCTAACATTCTTTAAATGTACAAACCAGAAGCTTAATTTTTTTAATGATTAGCATCATAGCTGTCAATCTTGCACTTCAATTTGGTACACGTATCACAGTAGTATCATTTCTCAGAGATATAAAAACCCCACCCACAGTTACTATGTTAAACTTTTTAACTCATTCTATAAACTTTCTGCATACAGCCCTAGAAATATTTTTACACTTATCCTAATTTTCCCTGTCTCACATTCTTAGTACTTTCAGTTTTCTAAGAACACTGATTTCTTAACAATTTTACACATTTATTTTAAACAGTAACCAGTTGGGGAGGGTGGCTTATTTAACTGCATATATATCTCTCCATACCCATAAAGTGATATATCTGGTCATCAATATATCTCAATATAATAACTGTATGTATATATCTCTCTCTATAACGTCTGTTGACGGTTTTCATCTCTATGCAATTGTGTCAGTATTTTCTCCCATTTGCCTATTTACTACTGTTTCTAACACTACTCTGTGTAAGCCAGTTTGTCTGCAATTTTACTTTTTCCTGCTTGAGTAAGAACAGTAGGTGACTGCAAGACTGATTTCATTGTCAGTCAAGACAACAGTAGCTATAATTATTTTCTAAGCATATATTTACTGTTTGTTTCCATGAGTCTCATTCTTGACCATGTAAACATGTGTTATTGAATTTCATGGGTAGATTAATTCATGTCTGTACTTCCCTGTATATTGTGGTGTGATCAGAAATGACAAAACTCCATGCGTGTTTAATTTTTGAAAGATACCCTAAAGCAATTTGGAGGAGTTCAGTCTTTTTATCCCCATTTGACACTTGGTGGTACAATATGTTTCTGTCATGAAGAGAATAGAAATTATACAAAAGAAGTTTTCCTACATAGTATTTTCTGTATTTTGATGGGACTTTTTTCACTGAATTGTTTTAGTTAGTCAAATCTCCACCATATGCAGAATAATTATTACCTGCATGAGTTATCTTTGAGACTTTCAACTTGAGATTTTGTTTTAGTGCATAGGGTTAGTTATCTCTGAGGCACTCTAATCAGTAATTCCTAGAAGGATATAAAGTTTCTTGATGCAGTGTTTTTTGCATTAAGATACCTGTCACACATTGTTCCTTTTTCTGGTAGTATCTAACAACAGTTCAGACATTCTTGGGTGTGACATAGGACCAGCAATGAAGTGATTTGCTCAAGTACATCAACAAGGCCATAAGAGAGGTAAACAATTGCCAGGATGCCTGTGCATAGAGTCCCAATGACTCAATTGCACAGCCTGCTTTACATTTGCATGTGTTACTATAAATATTTTAAACCCTGAAACTAACCAATTGTTTTTTCAAGAATAATTGCCATGGATGTTAGTGTACATTTTCAGGTAGGTGCAGTTGATCCAGCATTATACATTTATATTTGAGTTTCTGCCCATTTAAGGGACTGTTCTGTAAAATTAACAACCCTCACACTCAAGATGCCAAGGCAGTTTTCCCTGCATAATTGAAGTGGTTGCCAGAGAAATGGCAAAAGAAACTTACAATTTGGTATAGCACACAAAATGCAGGCTCACAGCTGTCTGTACTAAATGTCTGATGCTGTCTCAGCCCTAAGTGTCCTGGGAGAGAAAGTGAATAATCACCTCACACACATGAGCCCAGTTCCAGGGTTTCACTCTGGTACCAAGCATCAGCAACCACGGTGCCCAAGCCCCTTGCACCAGGCTGACAATGCCCTGCTGCAGAGAGAAGTGCTCATTTTTCATACACTGCTTGCCCAGCGTTGCCATCCATGTGTGTGAGCTACCTGCACTGCTCTGAGCTGCTCATTGCCAGTGTTGGGCACCCTGGGGCACATTTTCCTCTGTGTTCTCTGGACAGCAGTACTTCTTAAATGGCAAGTCCTGATGCTCTGAGGCTCATGGAGGGACTGGCAGATACTTGTGAAGTTTAAAAAGGCTGCAAAAAGACAAATACATAATTTTAAGAAATTGTGGTCAGTGTTCAGGGGTCTCACAAGGATGGAGGATCAATAAAAATTTAAATTGTTTTCTGAAAAAGCTAGAGTAACTTGATAAAGCGTTGTTTCCACTTGTGCTTTTTTACCCCACATTTTGGGGAGCTTAGCACTCTGCTCTAAGTCCTTTATGCAATACTGACACTAAAACGAGGGCCATTTTGAACACAGGCACAAGATGCACTGAGATGGCATCTCAGCAGTTGTTTATGTGCCTTCAGCAGCCAGCAATCCTCCCTGATCAGGTTTTACCACCCAAACCATGGTCACACATGACACAGCCAAGGGACACACAGGGCAGCTCACTCCTGATGCAGAGGCAGTGGCAGCCAAGGGGTGCAAATGCTGACCAGGAGGGTGGGACTGCAGGCCCTGGCAAGCGGGGCTGCCCTGCATGGAATTGGTTTCACCTCAGGAGATGCAACGGAAAGAGGAGACCTCCTCACAGGGCAGTCAATTAAAACTGACTTAAGGTTGATTGTTGCACTACAATGATATTTCATCTGCACTCAAATGTTCAAGCATTTCAGATGTTCTTCCTGCTGATTGCAACATCTGCACAGTCAAGACCTGTGAAAGTCCTCCTGCCCATTAGTCTCCCAGAACTACCCAGGTGGGTCAGATACCTGCCTCTGGCATGGCAAAATAATGCAGGAGGATGCAGGAGAGGGCTGAGATGCTTGTGATTCTTTTCTGTTCTTCTGCCACTCTATTTCTGCCCGTGGAAGAAGAAAATGACATTTAGCAACAAACCAGCTTTCTGTGCCTTGTAGCAACATGTGTGAGTTCTCCACAAAGATTATGTGTGTGGTTTTTGAAACATGCTCTGTCTGTGTCATATTGAGGCCACAGCGTATGATCACTCCCTTTCTGCTAAAGGGAAGGTAAGTAAACAACCACAGAAATATGAGAACTGAAATGCTGAGAAATCCACCCATGGCACACAAGGATAATAAAAGCTGAAATATTGTCCCAAGAGTGATTATTATTCAGACAATTTACAAGAAATCTGCTATAAAGTTCAGTGTGTAAATTATTTTCATTTACAGGAATAGCAGGCTGGGCTTTTAGAAAATAGCTCTGAACCAGGCTGCATCATTGTATGTAGAAAAACCAGCTGGTGGGTCTCAAATTTGGTATTTTTGTTTCCCACAGCTTCAACATTTATGATTTTTCCTGATACTAATATATGCAATTCAGGTTTCATTTCTGTGCTGAAAATAGATATTGAAATGACATCCAGGAGGCATAGGTTCATTGCCTTGAGACTTGCAAGAAAATAGTTTAAAAAGCAGTCTAACAGGAGATCTAGCTTTCACATCCCTCACATTATCTGAATAAAATCCAAATTAATTGATGAAATATTTGAATAAAACACAATATTGACAAGGCTCATTGTAATTCATAAATTTTGGCTGTCAAACAGGATCCACAAGAGGAGGAATACTAGGCCAAAAATTTTGGTGTTTTCAGAATAAAATTTCATTGCAACAATATCTTATCACTGAGAAGTTTTCTAGCCAAACCCACCCACAGTCCTATGAAAAGACAGAGATTAGATTTCAAAGGCTATAGAGACACCCTGACTAGTCTGGACTTGAAAACAGGATGTAAGTCATATAGAAGGAAAGACTCACATTGTACTAATAACTTCTACTATTCTGAAGTGATTTAGGTCAGACAGAGATTATCTTTGACTTAATCTCACCATTTGTGTTTTGTGAATGTCAAATGCATAGGCATAACTGTGAACTAAAATACTGTCCTTGAAGAAATTGAAATCCTGGACAATTTTACAGCATTTTTGCTGAGTGTTGCAGTGTAACAAGCCCTCTGAGTGTTGTTGATTCCAGAAGAATTGGGCATTATAGAAAAAAATTAAGCTAACAGCCATACCCAAGAATATAAGGATAAATTTATCCTGGATAACTCTGAAAAATCAGTTCATGTAAACATTTAACCTTATGTGAAATGACGCTCATTACTGTCTTGTAACTGGTGCTGTTTTAAGAAATGGCTAATCAATAGCTGTATTAACTTCCAGAAGACAGAACCAGAATGGGTTCCAGATGGGCTGGGGGTAGCTGGTGTGGGAAAATAAAACACATCTTGAAAGAATCCCAGTTTGGAGGAACTGGTCTTGTTTGTCAACTGCATTAAATGCTGAAAATGTTTATTTATTGGTAAAGAATGATGTAGAAAGATTTGATTTCATGGCACTTCTCCAAGCAAGTTTTACAGAAAGAAAGAACATTTATTTTAATTCTTGTCAAAACTCAGAACCCATTTAACTTTCTGTTTTCCACTAAGATTAAAATGGCACCTCTGCTAAGTAATTTAATTATTTCTACACAAAATCTCATTTCATCAAAGTTCAAATGTGCCAGCAAGAGAAGGAATTCAGTATTTATGAAATGAAAAATTAAACTATAGTGTAGACACATTCATGAAGGACTTCATCTATAAAACATGAAGGCCATGTTGCTCTAACTTCTGCCTTGACTTTGTCCTCTTTTGATAGAAGAAATTGATATTTAGGTATAGACATTAGCCGGAAATGCCCATTCAAGTTTTTAACTTGCCATCTTTATTAAAGCTGGTAATTATTTGGCAACAGAAGAGATGGTTGCTGTTTCCAGCTGGCATTTTAATAAAACATTATTAGAGTAACTGAAGGAGAGCTATTGCATCTGAAAATCTTTGCTGTTATTTTAGCAGGCTCCAGTACAGCTGTTAATGCATCACATCCTGCTGCTGCCAGGACAAGGCCATTTCCTGCCACAAGTAACAGAGAAGTAGCTCAGGCATGATATAAATCTTATAAATGTTAGAATAATCTAATATCAGCCTCTACAATTTACATTTTACAATCACTATAAACATCATTCGGTGTCTTAAAAGTTGTATTGTTTTGTCAGGAACTGTTACCAATACCAGTATCTGCAAGTCTCTGGGCAAAGGAACAACCTCCCTTCAGTGTGATATCTGTGGCCTCCACAGACCAACTGGTCTCTGCTACAGCTGCCACTTGAGCTGTGATGCTTAACTGGATCTTCTTGGCCACCTCCCCAAATGCTGTGTTCTGTTTCTGCTTTGTTTGGCATTACTTTTAGATTTGTTTTTCACTGTTTCGGTCATCTGTAATTAGCTGCAAATTTTGCCTCATGCTTGAGCCATGTTTGGTGGAGTTGGGGAGTAAACAAATGACTTGTTATACTGACTTCTCATTCCAGTTTCCTCTTTGAGGAAGTAACTGAAATCACTGTTTTACTTCCCACACCTCAATCAGTGACTTAAATTGAGGTAACTTTCCATAGCTGTGTCCTGACTGCAAATGTACATTAATTTGACATTTTGTCCTCATCAAGAAGGTTTTCAGTACTCAATCTTTATTTAATAGCAATCCTAAATTCTTTCTTAAGTGAACTGCAGCTTCAGTTTAATCATTTGGACAGAACTATGGCTAAGGTTTGGCTCTCTTCCAAAAAAATAGATTCTTCAGGCTCTATTCTTGCACTGGTCTGATACGTTGAATGCAACTGGTATTTATTTACAGCTGGCTGACAGCTGCAATACATTTGTAGCCTTCACTATTGCAGTGTATTGCTGGCAGGAAACTCTCAGCAAGGAGCACAGCTGGAGCCATAACAAAATGGTTCAGTGACTCTGTTAACACTCAGTGCACTGCATCTCACTGAACTCAATGGTTCAGTTGTTCTGTTAACACTCTGCACTGCATCTCACTGAATTCAATGGTTCAGTGACTCTGTTAACACTCAGTGCCCTGCATCTCACAGAATTCAAGTGGTTCTCAGTGACTCCTAGTATTCAACCACATCAGTGCACTGCATCTCACTGAATTCAATGGTTCAGTGACTCTGTTAACACTCAGTGCCCTGCATCTCACAGAATTCAATGGTTCAGTGACTCTGTTAACATTCAGTGCACTGCATCTCACTGAATTCAATGGTTCAGTGGTTCTGTTAACACTCAGTGCACTGCATCTCACATAACTTAATGGTTCAGTGATTCTGTTAACACTCAGTGCACTGCATCTCACCCCACAATGTTCAGCCCTGCACTGGGAGCTGATGGAGTAGGGCTGGGCAGCATCTTCAGAGCAGCAGGAGAACCAGGAAAACAGGAGAAGACAGAGAACAAAAAGTATGGGTTCAGAGTGCCACTGTCCTCCAAACAGCCTGGAGAGGAAGGAGGACACAAGTAGAGGTGCAGGCACGGAGCATCCTCCTGGCCCACTACCACTCTGCACCATTTCTCCTGCTCTTTTACAAATGAAAATATTTGTGTAATTTTATTTATGTTATTCAAAATACAAGGTAAAACTCAGGGGGATTTGGCTGTGTATTGACTGGATATGACCTTCATCCTTTCTAATATTTTTCCTATGATTAGCATGCAGTTTATAATGTATTACTGTATTCTTCTTATGAGCTACTGGAACTTGGGTGCTTTTTTTTTCTTCAATATATAGCATAGATGGATTTTGTCCTATTTAACTGTCTCTTTTCAAGTTATCTCTCTCATCTGATGCAAAAAAAAGGTTAAATGTGATGAAAGCACCTGAACAGTAATGTTTCTTAGATTTTGTTTCTGTTCTGAGGTAGTTCATTCAACATTAAGAAATATGAGATAACTGTCATTTCAGTTTAACACAGTTCTTTTCTCTTTTGCCCATTATCTTTCTTTTATATACCCTTGTTTGAGCCACATGCTCTGATCTTTTGTTTATATGCTTAGTTCAGTTTGTAGTTTCAGCTAAAATAAGATGCAATGGGAAGTTTTATCTTGGTATATATTTTTGTATGCCTGTAGTCTAACTTGAGTTGTAAGAACTGTTCCTTAATTAAAACAGAACAAGTTTTTTGTCTTCATTCCAATTTCTTATTTTGCTTTTTGTTGTGTTTTAACATTTTGAGCTTAGAGAGTAGTTTAATTCCATTGGATGTCTGAATTCCATTTCCAATGCTGTCACTAAGTAGCTGCATTATTTAATGCTTATATACACTTCTTTTAAACAGGTGACAAGAAAAGTATTAAAATCATGACTGCTTAGTGCAATTAACTTGGTAATGACTGTAATAATGATTACTGGATAGAAGGCATGAGAGGAATTCCTAATGCTTTCTAACAATTAATGAAAAAAGTGTGCTAAGCTGTATGAAGAAGTGACAATTGCTTAATATACCCTGGGGACTGCTGGGTGTCAGGCACAGCCCTCAGTGTGTTACATCTTTCTTGACTCATATGATTCTACATCCCAAACTGATTTGAGCAGCTTTTGTGGAAAAACATATTACCAGCTGAATATCGCAAAACAACTTGCTGGGACAAAATGTCCTCATTGAAAATTTCAGTTTCCTACTTTTAAGGGCAAAAGTTGTGTAATACTATCCAAAGGCTGATATCCTGTTTCACTTGATTTAGATTAAGATAGATGGTGTGGAAAGTATTTGTTTACAACTTCACAAAAACCCAGGACAGCTACACAGTTATGAGTAGTCTCATAAATGACATCAGTGAAAAAAATAAAGAAAACTGGTTTTTTATATTTTCACACCAAAAAGTAAAAACAAAAAAAACCCCAAAAAGTCTCTAAGCTGGCCCATACAATCAGGAACCCCTCTCTTCACCCAGGTTTTATGTCAGAGATTACATTTATCAGAAAAAAAATCTTTATTGGTCCCTTTCTGGAAATTCTCCATCTCTGACATCCTTGGAGATTGGTGTGACACTTCTCCCCTAAACTAAGGACTTTCTCACCCCTTTCAACAGAGCCCATTTATTCATCCTGAACTTTATTGTTCTATTATGTTGGTTATTAATAAAAAAGTAAATATTCCCCAGCCTGTACCTGGAGAGCTATGAAGTTTGTGTATTTGACAGGCATCCTTAATACAAAGATGCAAATGAGATTCACAGAGGCAGGGCATCACTGGCACCTGGTTGAGAACAAACACCGAGGTGTAGGAGGCCCCTACTTGGGGGTGATATTTGCATTGTGGTGACTGAACTCCAGATTCTATCTTTCAAAGGTGTGGCAATAACAATGCAATTTCAAATGCAGCAAGCTCCAAGGTGTAAATCAGGCAGAGTGCCTGATGAAGAAGGTAACTAGAGAAATTATGATGGCAGCTACAAAGGAGGTAGTGCATGAATTTCTGTGACTTTAGCTACTAAAGCTCTTGAAGTGTGTCATGGTTCGAAAAGTGAATATTTTGCTCTAATGTCAGAATAGTCACACAGGAGGAAATAAGATTTACTTTACTTCATCTGGAGGACTTTTCCTGAAACATATGAAGCCTTTTAGGGGGACAAATCAAATCTAGTCCACTTAGCAATGGGATGTCTTATTCCATTTATGAAGAAATAAAGAGACAGTTCTGCAGGTCAGCAGTCATTGCTAAGTGTTGTAAATTAAATAGGTAGAATTCAGTTATCTACTCTGGAAATAACTTTTTGTGTGTATTCAAGTGTCATTTTTAAACACTATGGAAAAACTAGTGACATTCATTGAGCCATTGGTTCTTAGTCTCTCTCATATAACAGGTATTTTCACAGTTCACTTTGCCATCTCATAATTTTAATTTCACTTCTAAACTGTTAAACATTTCCAATGCATGCACATTTTCACAACTCCTGAACCCAATTTCACATTGGTTTGATAATAAATCACTGGGGTAATAAATCACACTGTGCTGTGGGAAAGTAGAAGCAGAAAACAGAGATTTTCAAGCTGCTCTTCAATGTACTTATTTACTTAACCTGAGGATTTGATAAAGGAAAAATCTTTACATTGAACTGCTGGATCATGGGAGCAAAAGGAAGGGGGTGGCAAATCAGAAAGTGTTCCCTCATTACAGAAAGTGAGGGAGGTGGTAGCAATGATGGAGCAGTGACATTGCTCAGACATTACTCTTCTGTGACTGGAGGAGAGGGTGCTGGAGCAATTTCTGCTCTTCCTTCGTCCCCTAGTAGGGACTGTGTCTGTTATCTACACTTGCCTGTTATCTTGTGTTTTCACTATGTGCAGGATGATTTACATACATAAATGACATCTCTGCTCTCTTTGCAATTCCCTGCTCCCCCAGCCAGCCGTGCCCAGCTCCCCAAACCAGCTCTTCCCAGCTCCCAAGGCTGCATTCCTGCACCCGTGAGTCATTGACCTTCTGTGGTTTGTGTTTCCAGCCAAGCTGGAGCCTCTGCTCTCGCCTCCCTGGCACCCTCAGGGGATTTGTGATGTTACTGCAAAATCCAACAGGCTTCTGGCAGGCAGTGACAGATCTTCAAAGGGCAAGAGTGTCCCAAAGCTCAATATTAGCATAGCAAGCCCAGTGCCCTAGCTGCCTGCACATCAGTGCAGAGAGATAAGCACTCCAGAGAGAAATTCAAAGTGGTGAAATCAGAATTTCATCCTGAACCTCTTTCTGAAGGACCCCAGCTCTGACTGTTAATATTAGAAGAAGCCCAAGATGTTGAGTCTCAGTAGGTTATATCAGCCTTTGAATACGCAGCCCACATCCATCATCCCCCAGCTACTGCCTCCCACAGCCCCGCACAGGCCGTGTGAGTGTCCTGAGGAGCAATCACTGAAGGATTGCTCTGCAGCACTGACAGGCTCTATGGCAGTAAATTCTCCCCTAAACTAGTCCAGCCAAGAAACTGAATGCAATTATTGAAGATACAGAGAAACACTAATACTTGAAGGACACACTTTAATCCCAGTGAAACCAAAGAGTGAGTTTTCTGGGCTGGTCATGTTGAAGTATCACTACAGTCTTAGTAGGGGTTCTTGAAGCACCTTTAAAGGACAGAGAGGTTTAGATTAACTGTTTTCTGTCATTGGTCATTCTGCTGGTACTGCTGAAAGATTGTTTTGGACAGACCTCGCTGAGCTTTTCTCACCTTTCTTTCCTAGTGTCCTTACACTGCTGCTCCTTTCTGTGCTTAGTTAATGAACTTGTTTCTAAGCTTCTACCTTATCTAACATCAAAAGTGTTCCAAGGTTTTGATCAGTTCTCATGGCTTATAAATTTGTTTTAAAAGGGATAATATGTAAAAAGACATGCTAAAAATTCATATTATGTAACATTTAAAAAGTAGTTATGCTGTTTTCTGAAATCTGAGCCAAGTATCAATCGGTAACTTAAATTCCCATATGCTAAAACACCACAAATGCCTTTAGATTTCTAAGTAGCAATCTTGTTATATCACTTTTTAATATTCCTTCTGCTTGTGTGGCAACAAACCTGCCTTTATGTAAGAAATGCTTATTGCTGTTTTTGATGGTAAAATCACTCTCGCTAACTTATTATTTAATTCTAGTTTGCAGATCCCTAGCAACAGCTCTCTGATGCTCCTGTCCTTATTGACAGGTGGGAGATAATTTGCATTGTGTATCAACCTAATGCACAATACAAATAAAATTTGTTAAGACAGAAGCACAAAACTACAGCAACCTAAGAGTATAAAAATGACACATTAAGCCAGTGGTCCTTCTAGCCCACAAATCTAGCAAAACATAGCAGATGTCTGGTGCACAATACAAAGCCCAGTGATCACGTAGTGATGCTTTCAGAGAGTGATGTCCCTTAACTTAGTTACCTGTGGATATTTCTTCTTGCATTTGCCCAACCACTTATTGAATCCAAATACTCTTTTGCATTGAACAACACTATCTCAAGAGTTTTTATATCTTATTCACTCATTGTGTGGAAGGTCACCTCCCGTTATTTTTTCTGCACCTGCTGCCTGCTTGCTTTATTTGAGAGTAATACTGCTGTCTCTTGAACTGTAAAACACAATTGGTCTCCCTTTATTCTCTCTGTTGCTAATGGCTGCAGAGGCCTCCACTGTATTCCCTCCTCAGCAGTTTCTTTCTCGTGCTGGCACTTGCTCCTCACAGAGCTGGTCCAGACTTTTATCATCCCTGCTGTCCTCCTCTGAACCCATTCTAGTTTCTGAGTTACATCCCAGAATAGCCAAGGTGCAGGCACATGGGGTTCACATGGGGAAAAATACAAGTTTCCTATTGTGTCTTCTGTTCCTTTCTTTGTCATTTCTAGCATTTGATTTGTTTTTCTGACCTGAGCACTTGACTATCTAGTTGATATTGCAATATAATTTTCAATTCCAGTAGCAGTCAGAGAGGCTATTATTTTACATAGAAGATTTTCCTACGTGAATCATCTGTGCTTTAATATTTTTCTCACTTTTGGTTTTGTTCCCAATACTCATGGCCTTTGTTCCAAATAATTCAGTGATGATTTTGAAAATCTTGTTTTGATTCAGATAATTTTCAGTTGCTGCCTGCTTTACATGTTGGAAGTATATATCCAATTATTTGATGTAAATCAAAGCTTCCAGGCTACTACTCAATTTAAATTCTCTTTCAAAGGCATGCCTAATTTGAATAGGAAAGGTTAATATCTCCTCTTTTTATGCAGAGACATATTTTAATTCAACCAAGTTTTCATCACACAAGACAGTCCTAAGATTTCTACCTTAGACGATATGTAGTTCTTTTTAAAAAATAAAATGTCCTTATACTTTTTTCCTTAAAGAGATTTCCATCAGCATCTTTCTTTTTTTTCTTTTTGTAAATTTAGGTGTATCATAATTTATTCTGTTTCCACTTTGCCTTTGTGATTGAAAATTCTTCATAACTGTCTACTTTTCCTTCAGTAGCATGCACATTCCATGTGGAATCTACTAGGTAGGACACGTCCATATTTTCTAGATTCTTGCTTTTTACAAAACTTACATTGTCATTTGACAACCTGCACTTGGTCATGCTGCAATATTTTTTTTTTAGATTCAGGAATCTGGGGCAATGCAGCGTTCACAGACCTGTATAATATGCTATATTGACACTAATGCTGCTGTCATTGCCTATCTTGTGCATTAATGCCTTAAGCATATGGATGTTCAAAGACTCTTCTCTCAGTGCCCCAGAGCTGGAAATTGCAACAAAGGCTTTTTCCCTTTTTGCCCTGTCTTCTTCCATGAAGAGCACCTTCTGTTCTGACCAAAAATTCACCATTAACTGCTTGGTGATAGAACTAAACATTCATTAAAGAAACTGCTCTGGGGAAAAGGGCTATCAACAATTTTGAAGGCACAACACATGGTATTTCAACAGAGAGAAAAGAAGAAAAAGGCAGGTATTTCCTGTCTTGAGATTGTGGATAAGAGTCAACAGATTGAAATAATATTATACCTGATTCAGATTGTCTGTGAAATTATATGCTAAAGAGGTAGCAAAAACGCTTTTGAACTGATTTAATTTTTTTATGACCATATATAATTTCTCTACTTGCCGTACTCCAGTGGAGTACTATGCACAGCACTATTAAATTAGTATTTTTTTCCCATTTAATTGTTTTCAAGCTTTCAGGCCACTTAGAATTCTGATTCAGACAATCTCAAGAGAATGAATATTGTTTAATATTGTCAAATATTCTATTTGAGTTTGTTTTTCTTCTTTGTGTTCTTGCAGAAGCATGGAGGAAAATATTGTAATGTTGTGGGTGTTCTGTAGAGGCTTATTCATCTGCTTCAATGAGTCTGCTCATTTTGCATCCAAGCACTCAGTTGCTAAAATCAGCAGACCCTATCTTGTATATGTCTAGACCCTATCTGGTATAACAGCTGATATGAGAACAAGCAGAAATTTAAACAGTGTGTATAGATTCTTAGGAAAATCATTAGAATAAATTACCCTGAATTCTAAACACAGAAATACATTTGGTAACTGACACTGACAAGAATATTGCTTCTTTTGTGCTGACAGATATATTTGCAATAGAAAAATGTGTGTGTGTGCTGCTAGGAGGAACAAGAGGCCTTGGGAACTTGTGGTCTTTCCCTCATTTTTGAAGATCATGCTGGGGTTATGAATATACCACCAAACACTTTCTACTTGCAAATGTTATGGTAATATTCCTGGAGATGAACGTCAACTAGAGCCACATGAGGCTTCTATACTGACCTAAGGTGCAGAAGTAAATTCCTCAGAGGAATTGACTGTTCCAAGTTTTGGGTCACCTATCTGGACTGACAGCTGATGTAAATGGTCACTGATCTGGAGACAACAAAGCTGTGCTGGTTTCTCACAGGTCTCTCACCTGAAGTCTCATCTAGGTTTGTGAAATTGTGAGAATTATGGTTTCTCTTAGAAATGGTGTGCAAAGGTAATAGCTTGACTTTTCATCCTTTGTTACTCCACATTTCAGAACTGGTGTGCCTGCAATGCAATGTCTGTTTCATATTGTCAGCTGTGCTTGTCCTGCAGTTTGGGGTCTCCTCCTCTGTGCATGGAGGCTCAGACTCACCCTCTGAACAGATTCATTAAATGATGATTGATGGATGTGGCCACTAGCAGAGTCAACAACAATGGTGTCTTTTAAAAGTCACCTAGTTTTACACAGCCTATGCAATGATCCACCTGACTATGCACTTTAAGAAAGATATGTACATGTTGGGGTGGAAAGAAAAAGTGGACACAGTTCAATTGCTGCAGATTTCAAACCTAGAAGGATGTCCATGAGAGGAAAGGGCAGCACAAAAACATTGGGCTTTAGGGCAGAGGGAAACAGCTGGAGTCAAGGATTTCCCTGGGTGGTCTGACAGGGCCACACAGTCTCACCCAGGGATAAAACTCTCTTCAAGCTTCCCACTGCACTCTACAACATCATGTACATTCAGCCATTAGGCCAGCATCAAAGGTAATTGAAAACAAAGGGAACAGAAATAGCTTTCTGTTTATTCTGCAATGTTCAGTCTGTAGCAGGTTGTATCAAGAGGAATTAAGATCAGAGAACGAAGGTAATTAAAAGGCACTTGCACAGCAGGTTGTTTCAGGTCTGTCTCTTCAAAATCTGCCTTTTGCTAGTGTGCTCTTTCATCAGTGGCCTATCCCCCACAGTGAGATTAAATGAGGATTTTGACCCGCTTCATCACTTCTGTAAACAAGGAGATTCTGTGAGTTTCAGCTTGTTCATCGACATCTGGGGCTTGACCAAAGCCTAGTGAAAATCAATGGAAATACTTCCATCAGCTGTAGTGGATTTTGAATCCTGCCTTTGAAACTTGGAATAAAGATGGCAGTGAGAAATTAATACACTTCTGGGCACAAAAAGAATGAATCACAAATCCATATTTTGTTTTAGTCAGTTGATGACTGACTTTTAACCACAGAATTGAACACAGATCTCATGATATTTCTAATTGTGTTATGAAGTGTCTTGATAAACATTTGTTACAAAAAATTAGGAACATCAATTAAGTAAATTTAATATTGGTAAAATTGCATTACAGTGGAAAAGTGGAGCCATTTGCACCTCTTAATTTTAATAATGCCAAAATATAGTTAAAGGTACTAGCAATCCATGCAGCATCCTGTGTTATTAAATAGGTCAGTGATGTGGATTGGGCAAGTGCTTTAAAGTTCTTTTGAAGAGGTAGATGGGGTCTTGGGGCCATTTTCTTAAGCAGGAATCTCAGAAACTCTCATTAATAACATGAAAACAGACTATTCATTTGCTTCTAGAATAAAATGGCTGTTTAAAGCTACAAATCTAAACTCAAGATTTTATGCAGAAAAATAGTTAATTTTAAGGACTTAGTAAATTTAATAATTTTTAACTCCAGGTCATGTTTTAGCAATAGTAATGCCAATTAAAATGCACTACAGTAAAGTAACAGCCCAAGGAGTGTCTCCGTTGGAATTCTACTGTGCTGGTTCCCTTTATGTGGAATAGTTTCCAGAAATGGAGATGAAGACTGTACTCTCTTAAAAAAAATGCCAATCTGCAGATACTAAGAAATGTATTCTAGTCTTAAGATTCTAGCTTGACTAAATTCCCTCTTGAAAACCTCATTATTTTATGAAATTATTTACTGCAACTAAAAATATCACTAAAGATGCCTGTTGAGACATAAAATTGACTTCAAAAAGCCAAATAAGCTCATTAGGTGTATTCAAAAGATTACCTGCATCCATTATCTGTTCAAAGTAAATTAACTGACTTTTATTTAAAAATAGAAATCCTTTCTACAGCAGTGCACATTTTTAAGCAGTGATTACAAGACTGAACACGTGTATATATAAAAAAAAAAAATCAGGATACATATATATGTAAGTTTTTCCTCACCATAAGCTGTTTGTATCTACTTCCTTCCAGTGTAGCTTGTAAAAGCTGCAGAAGAAATGAGGTGTATCAGTCCTCAAAGAGAAGCCTCCAGTGTCTAATATTCAGCCAGCACAGTTCTCCCAACACAGTTCTTCTGCAGAGCTGTTCTCTGAACTGTCCAGACTGATTCCACCAGTCACAGGCAGCTAAATGGTGAAGCCTGAGAGACCTCCCCAATTACTCATGTAAGCTCCCACAGACCACCAGGTATCTCGGGCCTTTTGGGATTGTGTGTAGAACTAAAGTGGTTTAAAGATCCCAAGGGAAGAGACTAACTTGGGATATGTGGGGTTGAAAGTGATTATAGTAAAAAGGCTTATTTTTAAACTTCACCTCTACTAATTTATTATCATCCTTTGCTTCTGGGTAGATATCAAATAGAAATATCTACAGATGTAGTGTATAGGGAGCAAGTGTGACTTTTTATTAGATATTTCTGATAAACAGCAGAGATGATAATCCTGAGTTCACAGCATTCAGTGTGCTGCACCTGATGCTTACAAAGTTGTTTTTCAGATATGTAAGCACCCAAGGTTTTTGAGGCTCTGTTTTGGAGCTGCTTGGTAATGTGATGTAATGTTTCCTCTCACTATGCTTATGACTGTGTGAGAAGATCAAGGAATTTGGTAAGATTTCTTTTGTGATTGTACAAATATGAAACATTACCTCTTTCTTCCTTAATATTAGATTGGAGAGAAAATGATTGATGTAAAAAAAGCAATGGGAGTCTTTGAATGGAAATGAAATGGTAGTTCACCACAAAGAGAGTTCAATAGACACTTGTGACTCATCAAAGGGATATTTAAAATGCATTTATTGCTAAGGCTGCCATAGCAGCAGGAAACTTAAAAACCAGTCTTAAGTATGGAAAATTTGTGACTCTGCAGCATTTTCTAAAATTTAGGTTCTTTTGCTTCTAAAGATAAACTGGGAAATAACTTTCATGGTAATAGTTTTGCTGGAAGACTGTCCTAAAAACTCCATTGTTCTCTTAAATTGAACAGGTACACCATTGGCACCCTTAACTATCAGATGTCAAAAACATTTCACAGCATCTACAGGTGCGAGAAAAAATGTAAGCCAGAAGCTATAAAAATGTTAACCTTCTCATCTCTTTTTAAGACAAATTGAAGAAAATTAATAAAAAAAAATTAAAAGATGTCCCTTAAATATGATTTTGATCCAAAATGAGGCATTTTTGATACCACATCATGAAGGCTCACATTTTTTAAAGTATGTCTCATGCTATTTATGGTGCTTTGTGCTGGCAGAGCAGCTCCAGTGCTTTGGGATGTCGAGCAGCCAAAAGCAAATGCTGTTCTCAGGCTTGATTGAAACATATATTTGCTAATTTTAGAACCTTGACAATGATTAAAAAACGCTTGCTTCTACTAATTCTTCACCTTTACTTCTTCAGGAATTAAAATCCATAGATACAAAAGTAAAACCCAAGTGATAATGACATCTTGGATTTCTGAGTTATTGGAGAAAAACAAAACTAAAAATGGCCCCCAAATTGTATTTTGCTCTTCCTCATTATTCTAAAGAAAAAGGCACTCATTGAGCAGTCTGGATTTACATCATTATTGTTTTTCTTTTTTTTTTTAATATCAAACTAAGATACTTTTAGAAAAAGTCACATAGTAAAATTCTTTTAAATAAAAGAATGTCATTTAAGACCTCTACAGCTTTAACAGGGTTTAGCTATGTAGAGATTTAAGAGGGATAATATTCTGCCTGTCTCTAATTTCATCATAGATGGCAAAACAAAACTTCACAGAATGGGCAGTTATCTGAAAATACTCTTATAATAGTTGCAATAGAGAAATCCAAGGCAATGAAATTTGAAATCTGAAAGGTCTGAAAAATGTATTATGACTTTCTAATGGTATTTGACTAAGCACCAGTTTTCTAATTTCTGTGTAAAATGCAGACTCTATTTCAGATTTCTCCTGCTGTATTGGTTTACAGGACACATCATACCATGAACACATTTTACTGCATGCTTAAGACTGTTATCCTATCCCTAGGTAGTTTCAAATATTTTTTAAGGAATAGCTGTGAATCACAAAAATAACTGATGAGGGAGAACTGTTGACTTGTAACTGGGTGTGTTTTTAATCTAACTGATTGAATATTAATTTTTTTTTGCTCACTCCCCATTCTCTTTGAGGCAGCAGTAAGGAATGTTCACCACTGCCCATTGTCCTCCTTCCTGGGGCTGCCCCTGGAGATGTGCTGGCTCATGGCTGCAGTCCCCAGGCCCCTACCCAAGGGCTTTTGTTAGCTCAGCCACCGGCAGGGAACATGGTGCAAGGAGGGTCTCCAGCTCACCTTGGGTCTCTTTCTTTCAAGTAAGCATTGCTTACTGCCCTTCAAAAAAATGTCCAAGTTACCCCCAAATTAACCACAGCCTGTCTGTTGCAAAGCCACTGCAGGAATTCCAGTCTCCAATAGTTCAGAACCTCATCCCAGTTCCTGCCCTGACCACACTCTGAGCTGGCTCTTCCTTCTTCAGCGTGACTTTCATCTGCTGAGTTCCCAAAGGATCAAGAACGTCACTGTTAGGCCGGACGTGACATACACATGATCAGGGTCCAAGAAGAAAAGTTTTTTATTCTGCATGTTCTCCAGCTTATATACTCTTAAGAAAGCATGATCTTAAGTCATTAACCACATCACAATAATTTATTATATTCATTGTTGCAAAGCAATTAGCGTAAATATAATTGGCAAAAGCTTTACAGAAATTTAATAAGGCAGGTATACACATCTACTTTCGCACGTAGTCTAGCTTACAAAAATTTTCATGTGTCTTTTCTAATCTATTTCCATGCTGACAGCCTTGTCTTCTTCCTTGCTATGGATACACTCAAAAATCATCAGTTGTTATTTCTATTAATTCAGCTTTATTTGCAGGCCAGCTGTCAAGCCCCTCCATACTAGGCTTATGTGACTGCACAACCCACAGCCCTCACCCCTTAAATCTATTTCCCAAATCAAATAATAATAAACGAGCTGAGGTCTACATGAGAGTGTTTCCTGTAAGACTGTAAAACCAAGCTGCTTGCTGGAGTGGCCATGACTCAGTCCAAGCAGCTGCCCTGCAGTGCTGGCTAGCAGCCCATGCCATGCCGTGCCGTGCCGTGCCGTGCCGTGCCGTGCCGTGCCGTGCCGTGCCGTGCCATGCCATGCCGTGCCGTGCCATGTCATGCCGTACCATGCCATGCCATCCCAGCGTGTTGTGCCTGGCGAGAGGCAGCAGCCGCGCTGCCACGTAGCTCAGGAGCACGGGGCCGTGGCTGTGCCTCGCGCGCGCTCGGGGGCAGAGGAGATCCCGTCCGTGCGGTGGTGAGGTCACCACGAACGGGTGGAAATCCCAGGAATGTAGCGGCACGAGAGGGGCGAGCAGCGCCAGGGACGCGCGGTTCCCGCCCCGCGGCGCTCCAGGCGGGATCGATTCCCTCGGGCAGGCCGGGCCCGGGCGCGCAGCGCGGCGGCGGCCGCTGGAGGGCAGCAGAGCCCCGCGAGCCGAGCCCGCGGACGGCGGCGCCAAACCCGAAAGCCGCTCGGAGCCTCCGCACGGCCATAATGCCCAGCACGGGGTAGGAGCGGGAGATCTGCTCTGCAGCAGCGAGCTGTGCCTAAAGAAACCTCTAGAATGCGCCATATGCTGTACGCACTTTGCTCCGCCACTTGAAGAGGAAACGCATCAAACTGCACCAAGAGCAGCCACAGAAACGCAAAGCACCAACTCAGCTGGTACCTTCAAAGTCCAAGCATGCAATATGCAGGGCTGGGAAACGCAAGAGCTGAAACTTCTGCTCTTGCTGTTTGAAATCCTGACTACTGCCATTGTGTGCACGTTATGGAAAACAAAGATTGTATTTCTCTTTACGTGCTCTAAATGCTTACCAGGTAGTATATTTCTAACCTGGAAGCCAAAATGTTCCACTCAAAAAAGTTTAGCTGTACAAAGTGCATTCCCTGAGTTTAGTAGACTGTACTATTGCATTATTGCAGCCTATAGAGTGAACCCCCCCCCCCCCCATATTCACTTGGCTGTAGTTTTATCAGTGTCCTGAAAAGGGACAGGAGAAATTATTATGTGAAGGTACTGCATTGGCCCTGAGAGAAACTCTGTCTCAAAAAAGTGCCCTTCTTCATTTTCAACTTGAGTTATCACCACTGGTTTTCCAGCACATTGCTTTTTCTACTTTTCTGGGGAGAGTGTTGGAAATGATATAACTTTCCTAATAACTTTTCCAATTTTTTAATCTCATTTTTATAATTAATTGTTTCAATGAATCATAAGAAGTCTAATTTTCCACTCTGTCATATGCCATTGTAGCCAGCATTTAGCAAATGCTGGGAGGAGGGGGTTAAAACTGGAAGATTTGGTGAGGAGGGAATAGTTCTGCTCAGGATGTCAGTGTGGGAAAACTCCATTTATTATGCCTGGTGTTGTTTACCTGTTTTGAGGAAGTAGGAGTGCTGTGTAGGGATAACACACTCATACACATACTTGAGCCTCCTGCTGGGAGAGGGAGATAATGGAAGCACAGCCTTGGGATAAACTGTGTATGTGTGAAGCCCTTTGATACACCAGGGCAGGCAGTGAGCTCCTGCCCATCCTCGTGGGCTGCAAGGCTGAACTGAGGCTGACAGAGTCCCTGTCCCCATGTGCCTGTCTTTCTGAGGATGAACTAAGCTTGACAGAGCACTGTCCCCATGTGCCTCTCTTTCCTAGGATGAGCTAAGCCCGACAGAGCCTGTTTCTCTGCCACCCCGTGTTTTCAGTGAAATAAATCCACTCTTTGCACTTCAGCTTAGTGATCACCCTGGTTACCTCTATGCACTGATTCACACAACAAGGTTTGCCACTAGCTGCTCTGGTGGGGACATGGTTGGGGAAAATTACTGAAACCTTAAGTTTTGCTAAAAGAACTGTAATCAACTTTGATATGCTTCAGTGATCTCAGACCTGGGCAAGAGATACATTGCTGAAACTGGACACTAGGAATGCAGAATTGATGAACCACAAGGACATTTTGCAGAACCTTGAGATAAAGACGAAACTAACAAAGACAATTCAGCAATTGTGCTGAAACTCTCTTTACCTGGAAAAAAGATAATAAAAAACCTGAAAATATGGGCAAATCAGCATGAGAAGAAGCAAATCAATCAACAATCAAGAGAAGACAGAATAATAAGTAATGAAGGGAACTATATAAATTACAGCCAATGAACATTAATTTCTTTGTTTGCTAAAATGTACAAATAGTGAAAAGTTTTGAAAGTGCTATACATGTTCAAGGAAAGAGCTGGCATGCCTCCAGTGCTGTAATGAAATAATGCCTGCAATCTAGTACTAATAATTGTGTTAGAGAGTTTGATTTATGCCAACATTTTCAGTGACAGAAGAGCTTGTGAATTTAGTAACACATAAAGCAAAACTGTTCCAAGAGAAGCACCTAGAGCACCTGATTCATCTTGTAGCTCATTTACTCATCTTCTTTATTTTCTTTTTTTGCTAACCTTCTCTAAACACAGCTGTTTTATGGTTTTGTTGTTGAGCTTCAAAGCTGAAGGAGCTGGGCTTGTTCAGTCTCAAGAAGAGACAACTGAGTCCTCACCAATATCTGTAAGTATCTGAAGGGAGGCTTCATGAAGAGAATGGAACCAGGCTCTTCCCAGTGGTGCCAAGCAACAGGACAAGAGGCAATGGAGAGAAATTAATGCACAGGAATATTGAGGAAGAATTTACTGCGCAGGACTGAGCAGTGGAACAGATTCTGGAACAGAGAGGTTGTGAAGCCTCCCTCATTGGAGATCTTCAAGAACCATCTAGACATGACCCTGTGCCATGTGCTCTGGGATGGCTCTGCTTGAGCACAGAGATTGGACCAGATGACCCAGTGTGGTCCCTCCCATTCCGTGATTCTGTGATTCTGTCTACCTGTGGTTCTTATGGATCCACAAGCAACAATCAGCACTTCATATCAGATAATTTTGTTAGGGGATGGAAAGGAATGCAGGATGGCAACAGGACAAGCAGAGTTAACTGAGGAGCTGTGGTGAATTCCTGGTGACAGCACCAATTTCATGGACAGCAATGCTGCAAAGGATGCAGCAAGTTAAGGAGCCTTCTTGCTTGCATGCTGCTTGTGTTTGCCAATTAGCAGCACTGCCATCAGCATTTCCTACTTGGGTAACAAGCCTTGGGTAACAAGCGCTCCCTTTGGAGCCTCAGCGGGATGGCCCAGGAACACCCAACCAGAACTGTGGGTGGCTGAATCACAGGACAAATTGAGAAGGAACAAAAGATCAGGCAAGATCTGGGAATTCAGAGGTCACCAAAGTTGGCTTGGACATGGCAAACCAAAGGGGACAGATAAGGTGGAAACTCCCTGCTTGGTGCTCTAATTCAGTTCAGGGCTGGAGCCCAAGTAAGAAAGAGGAGCTCTGATCGGATCTGATCTGATCGGGTCCAACTCGTGTCTGCAAAGAAGAGAGCATTCACAGGAAATTGAGTCACTTTGAACAATTAGAGGTTAGAAAACTGCAGGAGAGGGACTGAATTTATGTAGCTGTAAAACACTGAGGAAGATGCAAATTGTCTCTCAAGCATTCCATAACAAGGCTTTTTTCTGGATGACATTGTTTGGCCTTATTTAATACTGAATACTCTATTTGCATTTGTTAGAGGAAATTGTCATTCCAACCTCAGAGCTGGGTAGCTACACATATCTAAGAAGAGAGGTGAAAGTGCTTAATCAGTGTTGAGTAACAGATAACTGATTCCATTTTACTGATATGAAGTATATTTACTGCAGTCTGGACTTTCTCAGATACAGATAGATGAGGTGAGAAAACCTGCTGGCTAGCAACTATTTCTTGAAATATTGTGTAAAATATTATAATATTGTATTTTAGGAACATTCCTAATTTATCTGTTTTTGAAAAAACCTATCTGCTAAGCGTAGGTCACTTTTATGAAAATTTGCAACAATCGGTGCTGACCAAGAGAGGCCAGGAAACAAAGTATAGAATTACAAGAGTAAATATTTGTTCATGTGCATGAGGTATCCCAGCCAAACTGGGTCACCCTAAATGTGGTTTTACACATGGTTCCTATACCCTTCAACCACTCCAGTAGAACATGATTTGACTAATGACTAAGACCCACACTATTGATTTCTAATAACTGTAAGATTTTGCCAGGCAAATGTATTTCTGCAGCATTCTGTCTGCTTGTCTATTGATCCAGATCTCCCTGGGGTCAGTTTTGCTAGATGACACTGGAAGGGTTTCAAAGACATATTACAGTGACTAGAATTCTGGCTTTATCTGGGTTGTCTATGGGTGTCCTTTATCTTTCATGGACGGTTCTATGCTTCCAAGAAGCAAAGTCCTTATTTCCAGGGCTGGGCTGTCCTTTATTTTGTTTTACTCGAGTATGAACAAACTCAAACTCTCCAGTAAAATTCCTCCATCTCATTCCATTTCACTGTATCATGTGAACTAATACATGGTAACAAACTGAATACATGTTCATATTAAAAAGACTGATTGATTTAACAGGGAAGTAAACTTTCATAACACTACATAATCACCTCTGCAGGATAGCTGACACCAGTCAGTAATTGCAAATTGTCCCTGGTGGCTTTCATGGGATCCACACACACAACTTCCAACTGTAACTCTGTAACTGCTCAAAATTTCAGTGATCACTCATGATTTTTAGCCCTTTATCAATAGTATTCTTTTCTTCTTTTTTTTTCTTTTTTTCAGATAGAAGCTTCCTTAGCTGTTCCTTTCATGAGAGTGAAGTACCTTTGATCATCCTTTTTACCTTTCACTGAACCTTTTCCACTACTATTCTGTTTTTCCTGAGCTGAGGGAACTTAAAGAGCTTTAAAAATGTGTTTAACCATGAATTTATACAGTAACATTAATCTGCTTTGTTCTCTGCTTTTTTTTTTTCAAATCTCAGCATAAGGCTTATTTTTATCAACTCAATTAAGCACTGAAGTGAGATTTTCACAAAACCTTTTTCTAAGGCCAAGATTTTGCTCCTGTACAGTACTAGTGAGCTTAGAGTTGATTTTTATTTGAAGTCAGGATGGTTTTCTTCACTGTGCATCACCGTAATCTATCCAAAATCTAATCTGCTATTTTACTCTCTAGTTATTCATCTGCACACTGTCCTTCCCAGATCTTTAGTGGGTTTTTGTCCTCAGGTCCCTCAATAGCTTGGTATGATCAGAAGGGGGTCACCTGAGTGCCCAGCTCCCTTTTCAAGTCACTTTTATGTTGAGCAGGTCCAAGCAGAGATTGATCCAGCAGTGCATCCCTCATCTCTATGCTACAAGGACCACACAATCACTCCACCTTTAAACAGCTACTCATGCCAAGACACTTGGTCTTAGCCCATTACAGTTTTGTTTCTTTGACAGTTTTTGTCAAAAACCTTCTAGAAATCCCAACAGGCTCTTTCAGCCAGAAAACTTTTTTCACAAGTTTAAAGATATTCAGTAAACTACAGTGTTCCAAACTGCCATTGAGAATGCTTTCTTACACTGCTAATCAAAAGATGTAACAGACTCTTGAAGGCAAGATCTCATTTTTGAATTAAAACAAATATAATTGAGAGGATTCCTTACCCCCAGACGTCCCTGTGTATGGTTTTCCCTTTCTGAAGAGCCTATCCCAAAATCCCAGATCCCTGAGGATGTATGTCCATGCCTAGACAAGATCAAGCACTCTCAAATCATTCCAGTAGAGAACAGATTGGAAAATGTGTCACAGCAACAGTGTTCAACTTTGAAGACGTGTACCAAAAAGCTTCATTCCAAAGACCTCTTCTGGCAAGACTTCGGGCCCTAAGTCAGACATGGTTTGTTTTTACAGTGCAGTAATTTGATAATGCAGTGACATCAAAGGTACTTTATAGGGCAATACACAGTCAGTTAAATCTCTGGATTCCATAGAAAGGATATGAAAATACACAACCACGTCATTGCAGCACTTCACTGAGTGATGCCCGTGAAGTGTGTGCCCACACCATGCCCTAGCGAAACCCAACGGGATCGAAGGGATGTAGGGAGGTTACATTGGGAACACAGCGCATCCTTTGGCCTGTTGTGTCAGCGCGGCCCGCGGGCATCAAGCGGAGCCGGCACCCTCACAGGGGCTCCCGGGCTGCGCTCTCGCGGGGCAGGGCCGGTGCTGCCGGGCCGGGCCGGGCCGGGCCGCGGGCAGGTGCCGCGCTCGGTAGAGCTCTACGCGCGGCGGGCGGGGCGCGCTGAGGTCAGTTCCGCCGCCGCGCGGGCGGGGGCCGGGCCGGGCCGGCGGCGGGGGGCTCGCTCGCCCTCCCTGCCGGAATGAGCGCCGCAGGGCGGGGCGGCAGCGGCCGCGCAGGACGCGGGGCGGCGCTGCGCTCCGCCTGTGTCCGGAGACAACGGCAGCGGCGGCGGCTGGCGGGGTCAGCGCCCAGGGACGCTGCCCTTCCTCCATCCCCCTCGTCCCGCTCCGAGCCAGGTAAGGCCCCGGGCCCGCGGCTGCCGCCGCCCTCCCTGCGCGGGGCCGCGGGGCCGGAGCGGGCGCGGCGCGCGGTGCTGCCCCCTGCGGGCCGGCGGCGGCAGTGCGCGGCGGCGGCGGCGGGCGGAGGTTGCGCTCGGGCCCGCGCAGCGCCCGCCCCGCTCCGCATCCCCCGCGGCGCCGCGCTCCTCGGGCCGCCTCGCGCTGCCCGCGGCCGGGGCAGGCCGCCCTTCCGCGGGGAGCCGGTGCGTGGGTGGGCTGGGTGCCCAAGGAAAGGAGGGTTTTGGTGCTCGCTGTCTCGTGGACGCCATCAGGCCGCTTTGGACTCGTCTGGACTAAAGCTGTTGTCCAGGTTTGTCGTCTTGGTCATCCTGAAGAAAAGGAGCTCTCGGGTTAGTAAATGTATTCATGAGCTAAATAGAACGTCCTGTGTTTTGTGTGCAGATAAGGTTCTTTTGAGTGTTTGGGTATAAGATTGGCTTAATTGAATCCCATATTGAATTTTGTTGCAAGACAGTCTATCATTGAAAAGTGCTACATTGGACACTTGAAGTAATTTAGGTATATAAACCGATTTTCTTCTAAAAAATAATCCAGTGTTATCGTATATGTAGCCAAAATGTCCTGCAATGTACATTTAATTTAAAAAGTCTGCTTTATAGTTAAGAAGACTAGTGGTGCTTTACAGGATTTTTCTAGCAGTCTGTTGTGCATTGTTACTGCAGTAGGTGGTTGCAGTCAAGGCTCTTTTCTTGCACGTACAAACCGTATGTGGCTGATTTTATCAGGAATGAAATCTGTGGAAATCAATTTTAACATCTACATGAGTGCTTTGAGATGAGGGTATGGAGGGATATGTGCTTTTAATGGCACTCTTCCCCCTCTTCTCCCATTTTCTTCAGTGCCATACTTCCTTGCTGTATTTCCTACAGGCCTTAGAGCTCAAGAGTAGGGTAATGCTTTATACTGGTCAGTATGCTCTGGATATGCAGAAAGACTTTGAAAATCATTGTAAATTGTGTGAAATGATGAAATGAACAGCACAGATTTAAAAAAAATTGATCATACATGTAATGATAAATAACTCTACAAACGTCTCTGAGCACTCTAGAATACTGCTTTTGATATAGTAGTTGTTTGGTAGTGCCTTGTTTAGCTTTTTGCAGGAAGACCAGCAAGCAGTTGAATGATGTGACAGAAATGTGTCTCTTTCAGATATAAATAAAGCTAGGCCTTGTTCCTTGAGCCGCAGGGAAGCAACCTCCATTTCAGTAGAATGCTGCATGGTACATACATGTACCTACATCCATACAATGCCAAAAATGTTAGTAGATTGGACAAATTTTCACTTATGCATTCAAAAAACAGTGATTTCCTTTCAATCGGTGTTTTGCATGACTTTGTAAGCAATAAACATTTTAAGTGTAATTGATTTTTTCTGTAGAGTGAAAGAACTGTATATTTTTTAATAAAAATGAGCTCTAAAAACTTGGTGCATGGTCATTGCTCTTCTTAATTGTCTGCATTGTCACTCTTCATTCATTTTGCTTTGAAAAACCTCATGTGAATTTCAGCTGAAAACCAAGAACTGTTTCGACTGTGTGATGAGCTGTTATTGTGAGACAAAATGGCTTTTTAAGAAGAAATACTTGTAGGCGAAATTTCTTTGGTGCATTTGAATTGTTTGTTTTTAATACAAAATTAATTATTTTAATTAATGCAATATGTAATACTTGAGTGAAGCACTCTGGTTTTCTCCCAGTCATTAGGCCTAAAATTAGTGACTGGTAATTGGCAGCTGTGTAGTTGGGTCAGTAGAACAGTTAACTCTGCTGAACAGAGGTAGTTGATGTTAAACAGTCAGTGTATATGTGAGTGTATGTATATATATATATATATATATATATATAAAATTGCAAAATACAGGCAAGGTAATTTTAAGCATGCATAGAGATTGACATTTTTCACAGTGGCTCAAATTTTATACACTGCATCCTCCTGATGCAGTGATGCACAGTGTCCTCCAATTCTGTTTAAACTTGTTTTTCTTGGGGATGGCTTTTCAGTACCAAAGCACACCCTGATTATTGGCTGCAGTCTGTGATCTTTGTGCATAAGAGGTGTGTGCTTTGCTGAAGTAAGGGCTCATTTATTTGTTCACATAGGCTAAATACATCCTGCTCATCACACCCTTTTCATTGATAGCAGCATGTAGTTTGAACTAAAGGAACCTAAAGCCTTGGAATGGATATATTCTTCTTTGAAATGATGAACAAATTTTTGATGTATTTGAAGTAAATAGAAATTTCCAGTCTGACCATGGCTACATCAGTGGTTTTTAATGTACTGCAGTGCAAAAACCTTTGTACTGGTTGAATTTGGCTTAGTCAGGCTGCAGAGGATGTTTCGTCCTATTTTCCTTTGTTTCAATGCATCCTTATTTTTTAACCTTTATGTAGCTGGGATATCCAGAGTTTAGAATGCCTTTTAATTTCTGTGCATCTGTTAGTCTCTTGTGTCTTGAGCAGCAAAGTTCAAGATATGATTCTGTCGTGTGAAAGGTGGAAATGTTTGTTTTGTTGAATGTCTGACCTTTTAATGTCACTGAATTGCAGGTGTTCGGTAGGAGTGAATGGGAAAATTTGGTTGATCTTTCTTGTGATGTCTTTTTTCCATGTGCTTTTTTTTTTCTTCTCCAAACTGGATTCTCTTTTTTTTAATGTTTCCTAATTTGGGTACTTTGTTGTATTTCTTAATACATTTTTTTCTTTTTCTGAATTCATTCCTGTAAAGACATTATCTGGAATTGACTTTGTCAGTCTTAGTGTCTCTTATTTAATTTTTCATCCATCCCATTCCCTTGTTTTCTGTTGAGACTCTTTGTAGACTTCGAGGTCTTCCTCTAATGATATTTTTTGGGTTGGTCTATGTGCACTGCATATGATTATAACTCAAAAATCGATTATCTTTTAATTAAATCTTCTGAAGCATGTTTCTGCCAATCCTTCAAATACCAAAACAAATCTTTAGGGGAATTCCTCCCCCCCCCCCCACCTTCCCCAGTGGTATGGAGTGAATGTATGTAATGTTCACCTCCCTATGTACATTTATGATCTTGGCTTTCTGAATTTTTTTTTAATACAGGCATGAAATTACAATATAATTTTGGGCTTGTTTTATCAAAAATAAATATAAATTGGAGCTGTTTGTATCAAAACCTTTGTTATTAACTGGTTGTTGTTCAGGGTACATGGTGAAAAACTAGCTAGGAAGACAGCAGAGATGTTACTTTGACATCAAGTGGTTATTCAATTCTTTTTTTTTACCTTTTACTGGGTCTGGCTGGGATGGAGTTAAATTTCTGAAAGCAGCCTGTACAGTGCTGTGGCTAAAACAGTCTTGATAACACACTGGTGTTTTGGTTGTTGCTGAACAATGTTTGCACAATCTCAAGGTTTTCTTCTCCCCCCCATTTTATTGAGTAGCCATGGGGTGGGCAAGAGATTGAGAGCAGAGAACAAAGCTGTTCTCTGAATTGCCTCTGTTAAATTTTTCTGGCATAGTCTTGGATTGAGAAGCCCAGAACTGTTAAATTGAAGTCTTCTGAAAATGTCGGACCTTGTTTCTTGTAGTTTCTTGCCCTTTAAAGGTTGTGGGTTCTTTTTCATGTTCTCCCATAAAGTGAAATCTACTTAGTTTAAAAAATACAAGAAAATTCTCTGGGTTTATACTTTGTTTTTGTGGTAAAGGATGCTGATGGCACAAATTTTCTATACTTTGCTTTCAGTTAGTTCACATGGAAGGCAGTTTCAGTATTAATGGATAGATGTTAACAGCAGAAAAAGGCAAATACTGATATAGCTTCCCCATTTCCTTTCAAATGCCATGTTACTTCTTTCTTAAAGCTGTACAGAAATGCATGAAGCATCTTTGGTCTGGATCTTGAGCTTATCAAGACCTCTTACCATCTTTCTCCTGAAACAAAACAGTGGATGTCCTGAACATAGGCCTACCACCACACTTGTGTGTCAACATGTTAGTCTTAAGTCTAGAAAGTGGTACTAGCCAGGGAAGGATGTTCCATCTGAACTACCGCAAACATTTTGCTTTTCAGTCTTCTTTAGAATCAGGGTAATAGATAATGTTGTCCACACTAGAATTGCTTGAAGAAAATTCTCCAGATCATGATACAGCAGTCAGGTATGTTTTCCTCCTTACTGCAAGGCTGCCATTGATTTGTTTTTCAAATTGTGTGTATTTTCACAGCTGTCTGCATTGCAATGAGATGGGATTACTACAGTTCTAGAACTACCCACTAAGGAGTTTTAGTGTACACCCATCCATCTGCTTAAGAGTGAAAACTTGTTATGTTGCCCCTAACTTGTTTTCTAACTTACTTTTGTGATGTTTGTGACTACATCAGAACACTTTGAAGAGCCCTGTATTTAGGGCAGCATTGATACAGCAGTTGTGAATATTGATGGAGTATAAGGAAGATCATGGAATCACTGAGTGGTTTGTGTTGGAAGAGACTTAGTTCAACCTCCTGCCATGAGAAAAAACGCTTTCCACTAGACCAGATTGCTCAGGGCTCCATCCAGCCTGGCCTTGAACACTGCCAGGGATGGAGCATCTCTGCACAGCTTCTCTGCACAGCCTGTTCCAGTGCCTCACCACCCTCACAGTAATGAATTTCTTCCTAATATCAAATTTAAATCTACCTTTCTTCAACTTGAAGCCATTTCTCCTCCTATCACTGCATGCCCTTGTGAAAAGTCCCTCTCCAGCCTTCTTGGAAGCCCCCTTTCAGTGCCTGAAGGTGCTATAAGGTCTCTGTGAAGCCACCTCTTTGGGCTAAACCAGCCCAGCTCTCTCAGCCTATCCTCATGGGAGAAGTGCTTCAGCTCTGTGATAAGCTTTGAATGGGTCCAGAGGAGAGGCACTGAACATCTTCCTTGTGTTGGGGGCCCCAAAGCTGGATGCAGCTGCAGTTCAGGTGTGGTCTCATGAGAGCAGAATGGGACAATTGCCTCCCTCAATATGCTGGCTAGGCTGCTTTTGATGCCATGGTACGATTGCTTTCTGGGTTGTGAGCACGTGAGGTGCAGGAAAACCTTCTTGGATCAGATATTTATTCCTGTCAAGCTGCTGGGGAGATCACAGAATTATTTAGGCTGGAAAAGACCTACAAGATCATCAAGTCCAATCTTTAACCCAGCACTGCAAAGCTAGCCACTAAACCATATCCTTGAGTGCCACTTTACATGTCTTTAATATCCATCCCTAGAAGGTAACTCCACCGCTTCCATAGGTAACCTGTTCCAATTATTGACAACCCTTTCAATGAAAAATTTTTCTTAATATCCTATCTAAATGTGCTCTGGTGCAACTTGAGGCAATTTCCTCTCTTCCTGTCACTTTTTACCTGGGAGAAGAGGCTGACACCCACCTGGCCACAGCCTCCTTTCAGGTAGCTACAGAGAGCAGTGAGGTCTCCCCTGAGCCCCCTTTTCAATACTCCGAGCTCCCTCAGCCACTCCTTGTAAGATTTACTCTCTAGACCTTTCACCACCTCTGTTGCCCTTCTCTGGGCTTGCTCAGGCTCCTCAATGTCTTTCCAGTATTGTAGTTTAATTTCTTGATTACCATATGATTATTGTGATGGGAAGCTGCTTTAAGTGAACTCAGCACTGTGCTTTTGGAGTCCAGTCAGGCCCTGATCTCTGTAGGTACACTGGGTGAGGGTCTGGACTTCAGGAGCAGAAGCCTTTTGGTAGGGTGTATTGGAAAACAGAAGTAACCTCATGCAATTGAGTCTGTTTGTGATTGCAGGTGTGTGCAACAATATAGCTAATGATGTTAGATAAGAAAGGTGTTGGTTGGACTTCATGTATGTCTCAAAAGCCTAACTTGATTGTTTATTTTCTAAATAGTAGTAGTTTCTTAGTCTTGCCAAAAGCTTAAAGGCTGAGATCTTCCTCCTGCTAAATACAGTAGAGAGACAGAGTGCTGGAACCTGTGGGCCAAACATATTGCATGTGTTAATTTGGTGTTTTACAGTGATATTACTGATCTCCCTCTGACTTATGTTGCATTGTTTATTTTGCTTGATTGACGTTCTGTTTTATCAGGATGAAGTGAATTATTTATATGCTTGTCCACATATATAGATGTGATTACACTGTAATATTAATAGAAGAAAAAGTGATTAATTTTGCAGCCACAGATTGTTTTGACTTCATTGCTTTGAGAACATGTGAAGCATAAATCACATCTTGTTACAAATTAGTGTTCAAGACTGTTTGTATCTGAAACATTGGCACTGATTAGAAAAGAACTTCCTTCTGTATGTCGGGAAATTCCATGCTAGCTTAAAAATTCCTTTATTTAAAAACAGCCTAGTAGTTCTGTGTTTCTAGTAACCATCCTAGTCACATTCTCTTTCCCTGCAATTCACATAAAAATGGAAGTTGCATGTTTCTTGATATCTTGTCCTGAGTTGAGGGCTATATATGAACTGAAATCATACTCTGCTGCTTAGTTCTGTTATCAAGTATCTTGTTTGGCTTATAAATATGTTTCTTAAGTGTAAGATTTTTCATGACATGGGAGAAATACCATAAACTCTTCAGGTTTTGATGCATAGCAGGTAATTACACAAATTTAGGAATGTTTTGAATGAGAGCAAATGCTAAAGGATTATTTGATTTGGTATGTTTTAGAGTTATTGGTTCTATATTCAGAATATAATCAGTGGTATATTGAGAGTAAACTTGCACTCTGTAATTCAATTGTAGTCCACTAATAGTTCAGTTATTAGTTCATTGTATTTCAGTGATCATTGAATCTTAATTGACTTAATGTTCTGCTTTTTATTCTTTAGCGCTGCAAGCTGATCAACTAAGAACATGGAATATAATATGGATGCAGTTGCTTGAACATCATTTCTTCCAAAGCTTGTACTCTGCAGATTGGTAGCCTGAATCATTGATAAGAAATTATACACAGGACTAATACCAAGGAAACATTCAGTCTGTTGATGTTGTGTTTAATGAAAATGATGCAGAGTTGCTTCATCTGAAATGCAGTTGAAAAAAATGAGGGAAATTTTACCAAGATTGTACTCTGGCCAAATTAATGATAAAAATAATTCTTTAACTACATCCCCAAAGCAATCTGATGATAAAATAAATCTATCAAAAGGGGCAGATGACCAGAACTGCTGTTACCAAGGAACTGAGGCTGAGAACAGTAAGTTGTCACTGATAAGCTGTATAAAGTGCAGAAATGTTCAGAAAATTTCAGTGCAAGATATGGAGAAGCATAAGAAGCTTGAGTGGACTGAAGACAGAAATTTCATCTGCAAGAAGTGCAGTCATATTGAACCACCAGCTTTCGATTTTGTTCCTGAAGGTGCCAATGCTGCAGACTGTGAAAAACTTGAAAGAAAAACCCCAAGTAAAACCCAGAAAACGTTTAAAGTAAAAAATTTTCTGCCAGGCAAATACTACTGTGATAAATGCAGATTTTCAACAAAGGATCCTTTACAGTATAAAAAGCACGTAGGGCAACATGAAGAAATTAAATTTCTTTGTTCCCACTGTAGTTATGTATCCTACACCAAAGGAGAATTCCAGAGACATTTGGTGAAGCACACTGGAACCTTTCCATATCAGTGTGAGTACTGTGAATATGGTGCTGTTAGACATGACTATATAGTTAAACATACGAGAAGAGTACATGAAACACCCAGAAAACGCCTGTCAAGTACTCTCATGAACCACAAGCAAAAGAAGCAGAGTCAAAGCACTTTATGTAAAAAGCAGAAATACAATAAAATTCCTTTCCAAAATGAACTTTCAAATTTGTCTTCAAATATGGTTTGTGAGATTCCAAGTAAAGCAAGTAAAACAGTCTGCTCATCTCAAAATGTAGAATGTAGCATAAACACATCATCCGTCCAGGATGAGACAATATTGGAGCCATCTGAACTGAGTGTATGTGAGAATCAGAGTGTGGAGGTTGAGGTTTATTCTCCAAAAACAGAGCCTTTACAACCTGGGATGCCTTTAACAGTAATTGCACCATCTGAACTTGTAGTTCCTTCCAATTGTTTAGCTCAGATAGTAGAGCTAAAAATAGTGAATGGAGCACAACAGCTGGTTCTTAAACTAATTCCTATGAAAGAAGCAACTTACAAATCTGTGAACTGTGCAGAAGAGGAACTTGAGAATCAAAGTATAGAACGATCTGAAGAAGTAAAGAAAACATCTTCTGTCTGTCAGAATGAGTTACTAACTATGGAAGTGAATGTAAACAAATTATCCAGTGTTAGTAACCAGCTTAATTTGGATAGTACACATGACAAGAATTCTGAATGTTTTTGTTCCTCTGATTCTCAGCTCTCAGGCTATAACTCTGTATCTGTACAGAGGGAAGATACATCAAAATTATGCTTTCATTTGGTGAAAGGTATTGATGTCCATTCAGGTGTTATAGAACTTTGTTCTCAATCTCTGGTGAAGAACAGTGCTGAAAAAAAAAGTGATCTTAAATCCTCAAGGGGGAAAGTAGATGGAAAAAATAACTTGCATCGTGATCTGTACTGTTATGAAGAAGGCAAAGATACATACCATCCAAAATACACTTCCGTTTCTGAAGGTAAAAATTCCAAGATTGTTTCAGTAGAAGCTGCTCAGGAGGGCAAACATTTTTCTGCTGTCCATAAAGAAAAGGATACATTGTCTGTGAAGAGGGTTGACAAAGAACATAGGAATCTACCAGTCAGCTCTGCTGAAGCACATATGGCTGGAAAGGGTTTTGATAAAAAATTTATTGCATCCTCTGAAGGAGGGAAAAACTTCCACATTACTAAAACTGCAGCTTTTGAGGATATAACTTGTGGCTTGAGCAAAGTAAAGAGAACTGAAACCATAAGCCAAAAGAGTAGTCATCTTCTGGAATCACTTGAACTACAGAAGATGGAAAATAAAGGCAGTCCTTTTGAAGGACCTGTTATTTCATCTGTATTTTCTCTTAGCTCTGGGACTGAAAATGTTCCAGAGGATGTCAGATGGGATGACACAATACGCAGGAAGAAATCAGCAACATTGCTGTGTAGAAAGATTGCGCAGCTCATGTCTGCTGCTGAACCTAACATGAAATCCGTGCCCTTGAGATGTCAGGCTTCTAGTAAAAAGTTACTTTTGCCTCAAGAAAGTTCAGGAAGCTGTGAGGGAGCTGTTTGTGCCACTGAAGTGGAACAGCCTGCAACTTTGTCTGAAGCACGTGGTGGAAGAAGTGTGATGAGTGAAGAACACAGTGAAGATCAGCTCTTTACATTTGCAAGAACTTCTAAAAACAGGGTAACTAAAAATTCCCATGTTGCTACCCCGGTGTTCATTCCTAAAGGGACAATGCTGAGAGTGCTGAATGCTACCAGCAGTCAAAGCTCATGTGGAATAGAACACAGGGGTGAAACATCAGCTCCTGTGCATCACAATGAAATGTTCCTGCCTCGCCCAGTCCCCATCAGTGTTTCTGAGGCACTCAGCAGTAATTTCCCATGTTTGCCTAATCAGAGTGAACCAAGTGCTGAGTCCCAAACTATATCACTCAGGCAAAGACCAAAGCGAGAGGCAAGTGTTAAAAATAACAGCAAGCAAACTAGTGTGGCATTTCAGAAAGGCAGTGATGTGAGCAAGCAAAGCAAGCCCTATTCAAAAAGTCCCAAAAATAAGGCAAGACAAACAAGATTCAGAGAACTTCCTAAGAGGAAAACAAGAGCTCAGTCAGAAACCACTTCAAGTTCTGATATGTCATACCTGTTGACAGCAAGGCGTCTTCGACTTCTTCCTCTGAAAACGAATCAGTTGATAAAATGCCCTCGTCGTAATCAGCCAGTTGTGGTACTAAACCATCCTGATGTTGATTCACCAGAGATAATTAATGTCATGAAGACTATCAACAAGTATAAAGGTCAAGTCCTGAAAGTAGTTCTGTCAGAAAGGACAAGTAGTTGTCTTGGTGTCAAACGTTATCGAAAGCGTCTTACTCTTCAGGATGGTGAGACAGGAAACCAAGCAAAAAAGCGGAGTATGCTAAAAATGAAGCTAAAAAAGACCCACAAAAACAACTATCAAGTGGTGGAAACTTCACCAGCTGAAGCACTTAGGTGTCTCTTTAAGTGTTGGTTTTGTGGGAGAGTATATATGGACCAAGAAGAATGGATAAGTCATGGACAGAGACACTTAATAGAGGCAACCAAGGGCTGGGATGTTCTTTCTCTTCAAGCAAGAAAACGTTAAGTGAGAGCCTAGGGAAGGTTTCCCTTCTTGCTTTTAATGAGTGACACTAACTTGCCTAAAATGGAGGATGGAAATAACTGCTTTATTTTGCCAAAAGTCCTCTGCTATTAGCAAAGTGAAGAAGAGAGTAGAGGTACAGAGAGATAGAGAAGCTGATAGTGAGGATTAAGCACCACTTTGCACTCTTGTGATTGAAATTTGTATTGGAGACCAGCTTCATCTGTTCCATAGGAAAAATTTGAAGAAGATTTGCTATGCAAACATCTTTCTAGTTACCTTAGGATACTATGCTGTACGTGGTTTGTGCTAGGTCTGTATGGATTAAAATCTTAGATGATGAGATCTTTGTAAATTTAACAGGATTAGTTTGCTTTATTACAGCATGGTGTTTCAAAGATCGAGCACATCTGTATGGAAATGCACTTTTGGTCCTCCATGGACAGCAAGTGTAAGTCATAGGTTTTAGTGGCAAATTAAGCATTACACATAAAAAGTAAAATTTAAATGCAAGTGCTGTGTTTCAGTGGAACAAAAACACTTCTGCTGACTTCAGAGGAGGTACAAGGGTGTAAATGAAAAAATCTATGGAATCAGTTACTCCTGCTAGGTCAGATAGCACAAAAAATTTACTTTTGTTTAGTACTGAGTCTTTACCTAGACTGTGTTGTGTAGATGAGAGGGAGCAGAACACCAGGAGGATTCTGTGCCATCAAGCCAGAGATACCTTCAGGCTTGGGCTGATAGTGAAAAGCACTTCTTTAAATGGCCTCAAGGCTGTTCTAAAATAGTATTAGCCAGACATAAACTCTGTACCACCTTGTGTGTGATAGAAGCATTTACAGACTCAGTATTTGGTTAGAACTCTAGTTGGTGAGCTGATTTACTAGGCAGCTTGTTGAAGACTTTTCAAACTGAAAAGCCACGTTGCACAGCTTTTACATGACAGTGTTGAACCAGATTTTCAGTGCAATCTTTCATCGTATTTAAGAATTTAGATGTTGTTACAATTTATTTTTTGTAGGCCTCAAATTCATACAAGCATGTGCCTAGTTACAGATTATGTCTGATGCGTACTGACTTCAGTGCAGTGTAAAACATTGCTCAGTTGCTTAAACACTTCTCTAAATCAGGGCCAAATGACAGCTTTTTAGTAAAAAAGAGGGATAGATGACACTGAAGTTACTGTTTCTGTATGTGAGCTGTGGATGTTTCTCTTCATCTTGTCAATTTTAAATCATTTTAGAATCATATAGAATGAAGTATATTGAAGCACATATAACAATTAAAATAATGTGTTACAGTTTTAAAAATATGAAAATCAATACTGACTCTAATGCTGGATGTGTGTTCTATGTTTGAACTGGGACTTCTCTGGTAAACTGGTAGTCCCTAAATCTTTTCACTGATGGTGCATTTTTGTAAACAGTTTATCTGGGAATATTTTTTTATATACTCCAGCAGATTATACATTGTTTTGATAAAATATTTATCATATCTACATTAGAATGTAAATATTTTAAAACTACATCTGACTGAGGTTTACTTTCAAAACCACTTATTGCTTTCCCATAATTTTGCAATACAGTGTTAAAATCCTTCCGATAGCTGGTGCTTTAAGTCAGATCTTTTCATCGTGTACACATGGAAAATTTTACAGAACAAACTTTGTTTTTCCTGTTTCGTCAATAATAAGGAAATGACAGTTCTCATTTTGTATTCAAATGGAATTATATTTTTTTAGATGGGTACACTTGAGGGTTTTTTTTCCCCCACTTCATACGCTTTGATGCCAAACCTAACAGTGCTATTTGCACTTTCAGTGGTGAAAATAGTTGTGATTTTAAAATTATAGCATAACATATAAAATGAATACTGAAATGGTTAACACAAAAAACCCCATGGTTAGCATTCCTCTTTTGTTTTAATTCCTTCAATACAGGTTACTGGTTGAATTAACTTTGTTTCTGTAGAAGCTACCAAATAAATAGTTTTGAATTTGCTTTGTAAGAGTTGTCACTGGCAAAATCAGAACATTGCTCATGAAAGCTGTACTGGGGGAAATGGAGAAAGTGTTGCTGCTCAGCTTTGTGGATTCTGGGTGGTTTAAGTACACTAGTAATGCTTGTCTTCTGTAAGCAAGTTTACTTTAGTAGACATCTGCAAAGCTCTGTACGTCACTGCCATAATCTGTTATCTAAATTGTTAAACCTTGGGGTTTTTATGGTTTTTAATTTAGATATTTTTTTTGTTTCAACATGAAAACCTTTTGTAAGTTAAATTGTATTGTGGTTATGAAATTCTTAAAGCAGATTATGTCATGCTTTTTGTTATGAACTCTGCTAAACTCCATTTTAGCAGCTTCTGGTTTTTTACTTTTATTAGATAAAAATATGTCAGAATAATTTCCTTCAAGTTTAACAGTGTCATCAGTTTGAGAGAAATAATTTACAGTGGATGTTTTCTTCCCTTTTGACTCAGCAATGAGAAATAAAATGATTCAAAGAAAATAATAATCGACTGCTGAATTTTTTTAGAGCTAGTTTGTACCACTACATATTATGTCATAAATTGGGTTGGAATGTTGTGGTTTTGGGCTTGAGTGGTTTTGTTCTTCTTGTTCCTATTCTAAAAGGATAGAGTAACTGAGGTTCTAAAGTAACTAGGTTATTGTACTATACCTTTTTTGTTATATTACAATAACCTAGTCAAACTTCCAGTGTGGTTAGGCAGGTTATCAATGCTGTACAGAAAAATCCCTTCGTGTACATATGGAAATGTAGTTTGCCTTCATATACATACAGAATTTAGGTAGGCTTCCAAAACTCAAAATTGTATGAATACATATTTCTGTATTTTTTTCTGGAAAAATAATCACATTCTCATGTTCTTTGCTCATACATACTAAAGTATGTTTTCTTGCTGGGTTTGAAGTACATCTACTCTTTCTACTTAAGATTTTTATCTCTTCATTTGCATATGGTATGAATTCAAAGTGACTGTTTGCATAATGGTCCTACCATGTAAGTGTTTGAAGGCTCAGGTATGGCATACAAGTATCTACTACTTAAGTTGGAGAGTAAGTGCTCATTGAATAATAGAATTTACATAATTACAGCTAGCTTTAAAATCTCCAGTGCCTGTAAGCATCAACTGACACTAACTTCAGTGGCAGCTGAGCACAGCTTGTTGTTGAGCAAACATATGCACACCACATGAAATTGTTAGACAGTGAGAACTGTGACACACAGTGTTTCATGTGTATTTTTAAAAGCAAGAAAATTTATTTAATGACTGTGGTATACTTTATTAGGTTTTGCTACTTAGCAGAGTTTAAGTGACATTTAGGTAAGCAGGGGCAAGTTTCATTTTCATCTGAACATAAGAAGATAGAGTGCAAGGTAAGCAAATTGCTCAGTCATTGTCAAGATATCAGGAGTTGGTCTCCACGCCTTCCTGTGAATTAATATGTTGACATATTCTTTACTTGTATCCTCAAAGTGAAAGTGCAACAAACAAAAAATGGAGTAGATCTGTAGAATGCTTCATTATATTGAATGCTTCATTATATTATGGGGAGCTCCTTGCTTAAGAGGCGAATCTGATTTTTGAGACGTTTCAAGAAGTGTTCTATTTATATCTGTACAGATGAATCAGCGACAATGAGGCAGCAAAGGTCAGCCTGCCTTGAATGGGTGTGTGAGGTAGCATTGTCCATATCAGCCTGCCTTGAATGGATGTGTGAGGTAGCATTGTTCTCTGTGGTTTCCTGACTGATCCTTTCCGTCAATGAGCGTTATGGGAACGGATCTGTAGAAGTCAATGATCTCTTCCACGGAATTAAATTTCTGCGGGGGGAAAGATAGTAATCAGTGAATGAAAGTGAAGTTGCTAGATGGTTTAATCTATAACAGTAAAAGACTTGCAAATGATAATATTAAAATAGGTAACATTTTTGCATGGAATTATGATTAGATGAAAGCAATTCTAAAAGGAAAAGCACCATATTTTGATCCTCATACTTCTTTTTTGTGTCTCTGTCATATGCAGGACAAAGCAACTAGCTCCTTAGGGAGAGGAAATATTTCTAAGCCCTGGTAGTGCAGTATCACATATAAAAGGTTGTGATGGCAGATGTGAGAATAGATATTGAAATGATGAAGCAACTGTAAATTGTTACTAGTTTTTTTTCCTGCCCCAATTACACTTAATTAGCAGTACATGATATTTTACACTGCAAGTTTCAATGTACCTTATTAAATTACACTTTGTTTTCCCATTCAGTTTATTGAGACAGTTGCTATAGAATCCCTTTGAAGTATGGAGCAAGAAGCATCATGTTCTCTCATGCTCAAATAATGACATTCTCCAGGCAACTCCTCAAGTGATAAAGGTCTGGTTCAAGGTTGCTGACCTGATCAAACAGCAAGAGAAAGCTACACAAGGTGTTTATTCTCATCTGCCCTAGTGGAAGAGCCCCATTCCAATGATTAGCAGTCCTTCAGTTTGAGTTCTGTTCCCTGTGTGTGCCTTCTAAGCTCTCATCACACCACAAAGCTCTCATCATATCAGTGTTTTCCTCTTGAGCTAGCCTTTGTATTACTCATTGTATTAAACCACCAGAACTGCACACAGTAGTGAAAGCTTACTTTGACCATTAATACTTATCACCTATTTATATAACATTTGCTGTAAGCGTGGCTCTTCATTCTACACATGGTGGTGTCTCATGGTAGTGTCTATCACCCCCACCTGATTGACACCTAGTTTATAACAACAGAATCTGATTAAGGATGTGATTTGGGCAAACTGTTCCTGTATTAAGATCTCAAAGCTAGTATGGTAGCTTTTTCAAGTTTTGTTTTGATAATTTTTACATGTATGCATTTGTTTTGTCTTTGCTTATGTTCAAAGTCACTGTTGCTAGTGAAAACTGAGGCAAAACTGTGGTCTGTATTTCATGCCTTATGAAAGTACTCATTACTTTTATTATTCTAAATTAATAATTCCAGCGCCTGTTCTTTTCCTGTGTTTGAATGTTTTCTGGTTGGGAAGTCAGAAAGTCTACAATGATTGTTCATCTGCTTTGGAAATTCAATTAGGCTTCACTAGGTTAATGCCACATTGTTAATTTTTCTAGCTCTTTGGTAAGGGGTGAAAAATGTCTCAGAATTTGATGTTCTCTGCTCTTTTAATGGAACTCCACATTTTCTTAGGTGTAAAGACACCTAAAGACATAAAGATGAAGAAAATTCAGTATTTGATTGGTTTCCCTTCGCTGTGTGAAGAGACTCAGCCCATCTCTGCTGCTGTAGGAATTTCCTATTTGCAGGTCTCCAGACTGTTCTGGGGAGATGGGAGTAGGGTTGCAAGGGTTGCTTGTGAAAGGTGTAGCTCTCAATTGTGTTGGGGGGTGGTGTAACTCTGGGCTATGTTGCACATCCTGAAGGAGACCTTTCATCCCTGAGTTGTCATTTAAGCTGTGGACAAGATGCTTATCTTGTAAACCTCACTGAGCTGAAGGTCCTGGCTCTTTGTTGTGCCACTTTTCCTGCAGTAGCTGTTGACATAACACTGTCACTGGGAGGCAATGTGGAAGTGCTCCCTGATCTGCTGGGATGGGCCAGGCCAGTTTGGTGGCTGCTGAAGGTGGGTGCAGCTAATCCTTTTGGCTCACATGGAAATTAATTGAGTGAAATTATGTGACTGTTATGACTTACAGTTTGAAGATGAAAGGTCGCTGCAAATGCAGTGGTGAGGATGGAGAAAGTATCTGTGGCTGGAACAGGGAGATCCAGAGATACACATCAGGCTCTGCTCTAATCTTCTGTGTAAAGCAGGCACCAAGATAAAGAGAAGCCTACTTCTGTCTTTCATTTTTACACATTTTTCACTGCATTGGGATTTGAGACTGATACTACAGAGATGCTAAAATCATGTATTTTGCATGTGGCAGATCTAGTTTTGAAAAGGAGATAAGAAAAATATGTAAACTCTGTGTCATGATCAGCTTTAAATATGAGCAAGGTTTGTATTTCATCATTTTCAAAAGAACTATGCAGATGAAAAAAGCCAGTGTTACAGTGATCTCTGGGTCTTTAAGAGTGATATTGTCTGGAGTAGAGGAAAGCAACAGCCAAGTAAAGGGTGCTCAGTTTTGAATATAAGTTCCAAAATTCCATGTATATGTCATTTGGAGATCTGAACTTTATAGTTTTATGTAATTTGGCCTTTAGAAAGCTCAATATGGTATATTAAATATGTAGGTATGAACATCTGTGGCTAATTAGCTAGCAAAAATGTAGCTCCAGTAAGAGAGTAAATTATTTTCTTTTTTTTAACCTTCAATTTCTTATATTTGAGTTTTATACTAATTTGGCTGCATGGAACTTCAGTTACTTTTACCATAAAAATCTGATGATCAATCCCTTTTTTCCCTCCTCACAACCTTACAGGGCTACATGGGAGCTAATAATAAAAGCACTCATGAGAGTTAAATGAAATACATTTTGAAAAATAACTGTTAATTTAAAATCTTATTTGGTGATACAATATGTTAACAACTTGTAAGCTGTATAGTAAAAATCGGAAGTTGCAATAAGATACAGAAACTTTGAATAATTATATTTATGTGTGAGGAAAAATGTGTTTTTAATGGATGAAAATAGACTAATTCAAAAGTGAAAACACACTGCAAGACCAAACCTCTGAATATAATCACCAACTGTGGAAAAATGTAATAGGTCTGCACATGTTGGTTGGTGTTTAGTTTTCTTTCTCATTGGCTTGAAGAGGGAATATTCAGCTAATCTAGATGGAGCAGCAAGGTCTGGCTGCACTGCAAAATGTGGTGTAACAAAGGATATCCCTGCAGAGGGGCAAAGCAGAATGCTCCGGAAAGCTTTTTAATGGGTACTAAAAAATTACATGCAGCAATTTTCTGTAATTCACAGCCTTACAAAGTGTTGTCGCTTTCTTTGGAAAAAAACCTTAGATAAGCTGCAAAAATTGAGGTGAGAATTTTCAAGAAAGAGCCCTTTTGGGGAACCCTGTGAGACTGCCTGAGATAGAAAAAGCTCTTCTGAGCAATGTTGGTGCCACTGGTTGTTCATTACTGCATATGTGCTTTGTGCCCTGTTCTATTTTCATGTCAACTGCTGAGAATAATACATAGAAGTGGAAGATTGCCATGTTTGTGATTCCCTGGCACAACACTTGGTTGACCAGCAAAGCAGTTCTGATTTTTTCTGTTGTGCTTGATCCAGGGGAAGATTTGAGTTAAAAGAAAGAATCCTCCAAGAAGAAGGCATAAGGTAGGCAGTCATGATTACTGATTTGGCCTGGTAGAGCCGAGTCTTGGATGTTCTGTGTGTTGTTAACTGGATGCTTGGAATTCTTATTTTGGAGCTGTACTTTGCAATTTGACTAGTCAGTCCCGACCCACTGTTTAAGATATGTACTGTCTGTGCAGAAGTTGGAACAAGCAACAAAGTCATATATTTTGGTATTTCCTGAGATGGGAGGGTTTGTGTTCTCCTTCCTTTTAGTTCAGTAAAAATTGTTCATGTACTGTTCAAGTAATTTTCCAGTTACTTTAATCGTTAAAACTGTTAACCTAATGAAAATTTAGTTCTGTGTCTTTATTCTCTAGTGAGAATAACATATACTACATTATGCTGTAGCATGTCTTATTTGTGTCATTGTGTCTGTTCTGAACCTGTTTGTATTAGAGCCATTACAGGAAGACTAAACAGTGTCAGAACCATGGAAAACTAAACTTGCTTTCTCCTAAGTCATACTAAAATTCCAGGAAAATCATCTGGGAGTTTCAGTTAAGTAATGAAGCCAGTGCTTTACAGAATACTGATGGTCACTACAGCAGCACCAGGATGATGCAGTACAGGTCTTGATTTGTACAACCTTCCAGCTTCCAAACTGTTTCACTGTGCTTGCATAATGAAGGATTTTCCCCCCTTTATCATTAAGCAAATGTTCCTGAAGAACGACTTGCCAGTAAACATTGTTCCTCTTGTGAAAGCTTATGGATCCTATCCCATGTTTTCTAATAAAAATTCTAATACAAACTTTGGACCCATCAAATGCCTTAAATCATCTCGGGTCACTTGTGATTTCAGGCTTTTTAAAGTCTAACTATACAAAAGGTAAGTTCTGAAAAGTGTTTACATGCATGAAAAGGATATAATTGAAGATTCAGCTGCAGAGTTTTTGCTGGTTCACCTGAGTTGGATTTCTGTTAGTGATTTACATAGCTAATGACCCATAGGAGTTTGTTGCCTTGCTTTTTTGTTCTGTAGTTGAGCATTCTTTAAATTTTACGTTGTGTTTGTCTTTTTTAAAATCTTTGTTTGGTTCTTTTGTTTTGTTTTGCAAGTATCACATTTTTATAGAGTTGACTTTCAGTTTTAATGAATTTTTTCTTGTGTGAAAGACTTGAAGATACAGTGTTTATCATTTAACCATATATGTAGAATAAGAATTAGACTTTTATCATGACTATAATTGAATTTAATTATGTAAAGAAGCTTTGCTCATCTAAAGGGATTTTCTAATTGAAATTTACCATATCTGAAAGACTGATTGCTAGGGACCCACATGATTTAATTGCTTCTGAATATCCATGACAACTGTTATCCTATTGCTTCATAGCACTAGGTCCTGCTGTCAGATTATGTGGAGCTGTATATATTTGAAAATGCCTGCTTAAATTATCACAAGTTTAAAAATATGCTAAAATAATATGTATACCAGAAAAGGTAGAACTTCTCTTTCCTTTTTAGTTTGCAGGTGTTACTTACAATAGATAGAAGTATTGTAAGTACTTAGAAGATTTTAAAATTGATGAAAATATGAATTTCAGCATGGTATGCAAAATTTGGTATTAAATTATGTTGAAGCTGCTCGAATTTTGAGACACTTAAAATTCGGGTATTGTAAAAGAAACTTTAATGAAACAGCAAGTTTGTTATGTGGGAGAGTTTGTAACTAATATTTAGTATTAAGAACTTGTGAAGTCTAACATAAAAGCCATGGGCTGTAACAGCAGATGGGATTTTACTTACACACTCTCCTCTGAGCCCTGTTCCCAAGGCATATTGTTGGCTCTCTTCCAGGAATCGTACTTTAATGTTGTATACTCTTCTTCCATAATAAACAACCAACACGTATGGTTCAGCCTTTGATTTCTTTGAACAATCTCTAACCAAGAATGTCTCATCCTGAATGATACAGATTTAAATTATAGATTGTATGGTTAGTTCACAACAAAACTTGTATGCCATTGTGGACAGCTTACAGAAATTTTCCCCCAGGAGTTCACATCCCATGTTTTGACATAAATGGTACTTACAGTGTTTTTCTGTAACAGGATCTTCTCTGCTTTATGGCGATCATATTCTCCAACATACCACTCACATTTGTTTAAATCCTTAGTTTTAAGATAGCATAATCAGTGTATAGAAATTAACAACAAGCAGAATAAAAACCAGATTCTCTCTAATCTGCATTTAAAGCACATGCAGCACAGTATATAATGGTAATGCATCTATATTGAGAAGTCCTGTTAGGAATTGTTAATTAAATTAGGCATTTACATTCTTATGCATGGTTTCAGGAGCTCATATTGGACTTTCTCAATGGTGCTGAACATCCACAGCTTTCAGAGGGAATCAGGGGTGGTGCCATATAGTGTTAATCCTGTTTCCTAAAGACTTGTACTTTTATGTAGCAAAGCCGCTCTTTACCTTTTCAGTGGGTTTGGTAAGAGATTGCATTTCCTGTTCTACAAGCAAATGTTTTGATTTATTTTTGCATGCTGCGTATGATCTAGGAGGTGGTGGCTTCTTCACTGTCAAATTATCTACACTTAATGTGGAACCTGTAAAAGTAAATTCAGAAGGAAAAAGGTTGCATTCTTAAAAGCTATAATTTAATTTTACGCTATGTTTTACTTAGTATTTTTGAGTGTAGTACTTTTAATTTGATATTAACCTTTAAAATTTAGAGCTGTCTGTTAAGAGTGGTCTTATGCTAATGCTGCATCAATGATTTCAGATTAATGCCTCCAGAGATTTAACACATAAGATTCCTGATGGTTTTTAATTGACTTCAATCTGACAGGCTATTGTGGACATAGCAAAATAATAAACTGTAAGTGAAACAGCAAATGCTAAATAAAATACTAAATGTAGGACAAAGATAGTGGTTCATTCTGTTCTACTTTCACCTTTGAGCCCTTTTATTTGTGTTGGATCCCAGTTGCTGTTACATTGGATCATATGAAAGCCTCTCATTATTCCATTGCCAACTAGGATTGTTTCTACCAAGCTGTTGAAACCTCAGATGATTCAGATGCTCTGCCATGCTGCTGAGTTTCAGTTTCCTCTGTGACTTGTTTGGGTTAACAAATTCAGTACCCGGGGCTGAGGTTGCTCTCGCATTAAGGAGAAGCCGTTGGTCTTTGGCTGAGTGTGCCTCTCCATGCAGTGCTGCTGGCACAGGGGCCTGGAGTAGCTGAAATCCTTCTCCCACACCAAATGTGATTTGCTGTCTTTACAAGCTAGACCCAGCTACCCAGGTCTCTGTGGAGCTAAGGAAATGCAGGGATTGGGTCAGGAGCACAAGAAGTCATGTAATACAGGAGGCTTGGGCTGACTGTGAGGATGCAGAAACAGCCTCAGAAAAGCAAGGGCTTCCTTTCAATGTAAAGATCAAATGTAATTTTCAGATATGTGACATGAGGAAAAATTGTTAATTGAAGATAAAAACCACCATATTCTGCTGTATAACAGAAAACAGTTTTCTGTTTTTCATGCAGTGCTTGTGGGAGAAATGATCCAGTGTCTATTTTAAAAGTAAATGAGAAAAATGTGTTTATCAATGGCTTCCATCTTTTCCTTCTGGTTACTCTCACCAGAGACAGTGCTGTTTGTCAGGGTGGTATTTCATTGTGCTTTATCTGCTCATGCTTTATCAGTTTATTATTGTTATGCTGGTGTGTAGCATATAGCAATATTAAATTTTACTAGGATGACTTTCTTTTAAGAGGGGAAGTGGTTTTCACTGCCTTTCACTGTTCCATTCATATTTGTTCATATTTGTTCCCTGTTCTATGTTCTAGATTTATAACTATGTTACTTTTGCTTTTAAAACAAGATAGCAGTAGACAAAGAGCCATGATCTTTAGCAGGCAGTCAGTCTGTTCAGTAATGAAACCACTGTTCAAAGGGCCTGGCACCAGACATCAACCTTTTGTTTCTGCAATCACTTTGACTTGTCAAAATGTGACATATTCTTACTGTTCAGCTTATTGGATCATGATTTTAGCATTTTTGTTTGCATTGCATTTTTAGTGGCTGGCATCCCCAGATTTATTTTAAAGAGTCCCCTCTGCTAGGGCCATAGTTGCTTTGGACCTGTGCTGTGTATTTTTTGCAGATCTTTTTCCTGGTGTGTCTTAAGGTGTGGGATAAGAAGGGTAAAATTAAAATTCTCTTGCAATGCTTATGTACCAGTTCTGGCTGAGAGGGAGCTAACGACACCATGTCAAGAAATAAGATTTAATAAAATTAATATTTGTTCTTACAATATTCTTTAAGCCAAATATAGACTCTAAAGGCAATTATAGAGTAGCAGGGGAAAGGCTACTGATTTGTTCTCCCCCTGTTGCTTCAGGAAGGCAAGGAATTGACAGAGGAAAAAAGATACTCTGCTGTCCCAGAGAGCCTAAAGGAGCAAAAGCCCTGGTAAGGATAGCAGGAAGTGTTTGCAGTGGCAGCAGCAAACAGAGACCTAGATGAGCTTTATGGATTCTGTAAAGAAGGGTTTTTAGTAGGTGTCCAGAGGAGAGTGTGTGCAATTGCTACCCAGCACAAGAAGGAAGAGGCTCAATGGAGGGAGCCCCCCAGAATCTGGGAGCTGGGGCCTGTGAAGCAAAGCTGGGGGAGGTGGGCTTGGTTTGCCTGGCAGTGACCACAGTTAATTTGAATCCTACTTGACCTGAACACATAATGCAGTCCATATGTTCTTCCTGGTGGTATTTGCTTTTACCCTAAGTTCATGTTAAGCACTCATAGGTTCTTGGCACAGCCTAGGAGTTTGTTTTTTTGATCAAAAAGGACATTTGCAGAGACAGTTACAGGAGAGTAAAAGTATGCTGTGTAGTCAAGGACAGTAGGAAGTGCATTGAAAATCCTCAGTGCAGACATACAAGCATAGCAACCTGAATCTGTTTCTTATTCTGATTTTTCCATGTTTAGTTTGGCTTTCAAAGCAATCTCTGGTTCTTACCTGATCTGCAAATGTTCTTAGAGCTCCGTGTACATTGAGGGCTAGGAAAAAGCAATGAATAAAATAATGTCAGAAAAATATTTCTTATAGTGGCAGTGTAAGAGTCAAATTAGAGAGCAATGCATAGCTGTGCTTCCCCAGAATACCCCTTTCTCTTACTGATGGCAGCTTCCCAGGTTTTGGGTGGTAATTTTGTATTTAGTGTCTTTTGACAGATTTCCCTTATTTTCTGAGCCACTTTTTCAAATTGCATAGAGTTTTGGGGGCTTTTAGTCTTCATAAAAGGATACACTGCATGTGTAGTAAAGCACAGTTGCTTTTGTTCACTGCTAATTTCAGGTGATGTTCCCAGTGCCTCTATAGGAAGGCCCAGGGAGCAGTTCCTCCCTGCCTCTTCTGATTTTCTAGACCACTCCTGAGTGGCTGGCCAGGCAGTATTTTGTTGTGTTATACCAGGAGGAATACTGACCAAATAACTTCTCACAACAGAAGCATAAGAGGAAAGAGAATACTAGGGGTCACAAATATGGTCATATTTGCTCCATACAGTAATTTTATCCCAGTGAAATGCCTTTATTGTAAACAATGTTGCATGAGAGATACTGTATTTGTCTAGGGAGGATGTTAAATCATTCATACACTTCCTATGCTGTCTCCTATATTTTTGAGTTTTGTTGCATATTTCAGTGGAATAGAGATTACAGACATTTAGAAAGGAAAGATTTGTATAAGTTAGAAAAACAAAGTAGGTCTAACTATGGAAGATTTCTGTGGAAGAATAATCAGCCTTTGGAGAGCCAGGTGTGTATCCTTTGTAAATAAAAATAGAAAATGAGGGGGAGAGGAAATTCTGAGGCTGGAGATAGAACTTCTTTATACAATATATTTAACAACCTATCACAGAAATAGCAGCAGAAATGTAATACAGCAGCATGCTATTAAAGATAAAAATTGGCTGTGCAATTACAAAGGCTTGAAAAGCAATTCCCAAAGATGTTCTTGACATACATCAGGGCAAAAGATATCACTGCATGGCATCAGAAAGTGGTATCATTTTGCTGTTGTTGCACAGTGAAGTGCAATTTTCTAGGGCAGAATGTTTAGTCTTTGAAGCATCCAGTACAAACTCATTAAATTCTTCTATTCCTACCTGGCTTCAGGAGGATGATGTGCTTGAAAAGGTACTTCAGGTTTCTTCTCCAAACTTGTAACTGTTAGTAAAAAGAATAAGAACTCAGTACTTCCTCTCAGTATGTCTAACTGAGAGCATCTAGCAACTACTGTGAAATAAATTAAATAAATTCATCCATCAGGGTGAGGCAGTTCAATAGAAAACCTTAAAGGGCTGTAATCAGTCTGGTTTAAATGAGTCAGCTAATGATTTCAGTGGGAAACATTTGGACTAGGACTGAATGTTACATGGGGGACATTACAGGGTTTGCTGATGCCAAATATGGCTTCACATAATAGTAAATATTGTAGAATGTTGAACAAGAAGTATGTGGAGTGTTCATAAATCCTTGTTATAGGACAGGATAGGCATTGAATTTATTAAAGCAGTCGATTCTATTTCTTGCTGAAAATCAGGAAATGGTGCCTTAATCCACAAAAGGAGAAGCCAGAGGAAATTATGAATTTATTGAATTAACACAAAGTATAAACAGCATGAAAGCCATGTAACCTGTATTTATCTTCAAAGTATTTTGGAGTAATGTTTGTCATGGACCTTTGTGCACATGGACACAGTGAGTGGTTTGAGCCCTTTTTTCAAACCTGTATGTACATTTAAAGAATTGACATGTTTTTAAAACATTGGAGGTTTCAAATTTTAACAGAAAAAAATAGCTTTAAAAGCCTAAAGCTTTTAAAAAACTTTATCCAAAATTCTTACCCTCAAATAATGGTAGAGCAGCAAGATTGTCAGAAGGGTGATGTCCTCTGTGCAGATCTCTTTTGGACGATTTTTAGGCACCAACACTCTTATTTTCCCCAAAATAAGACATTTGCTTAGGACAAATGTGTTACCCTGGCTCCCCAAATAGCTGTAGCGAAGGCCAAGTTAAGTTTCCTTTTTTCTGCTGCTCATCAGCAACTGTTGAGGTCTCTAACTCTCTCCATTTGTAGCAGAACTATACCTGGGGAATGTCTCTTGTTTCAGTTAGAATTTTAATGATAGAATATTTTAGTTTTGGAATATAAAGGAACGACAACAAATTATTATAATAATAATATTGAATACTGACCTTGCTGTCTTCCAGGTACCTATATAAAATGATAACATAGTAAATATTTTTCTTTGGATTTGTAACTTGAATTTACCCCAACTACAGATCCAACTATCCACCAGTTTTAAGTCATTTATAGACATTCAATCATTAATACCTGATCACTTTGTCAAAAACCTGGGCTGAATGCTGATCTCAGTCTGCTAGCAACAATGAGAATTATGCTTTTTAGGGGTGTAAGTGAACATGTGGTTTACTGCAAAGATCACCATTTCATGATGGCTACTGTGTATCAATTTAACTTACAATATGGTTTTCCTTCCTTGATCTTGTATTAAATTGAGATTGATTATGGCTGACTGGAGAGACCCAAAGATTAAAATCAGTCACTTCTTTTTAGGCTCTTTAACTGACAGCACAATTATTTTACTGTCATGGCAGATATTTCATTTAAAATCACTGTGTGGAGAGTCTTAATCCAACACATTATGTTAAAATTAAGAATGATAGGTTTCTAAAGATTGGAGTTTGGCTCCTAAACTTTCACTGTATTTCTTTATTATTTTGATTCACAGATAAAAATAATGGTAATATCAATTATTTTGTTTGTTAATTTGATGCATCTAAGACTATAATGCATAAATATTAAAGAGAAAAAAAAAGTTTTTTTGGTAGGTACTGCATTTTGAACTTTCCTTATAAGTTACTTCCCCAATAATGTTTACTGATTACTTGGAAATTTTCAGTCTTATTCAGGCTGAACAAGACCTGGGCAGGTCCTAGCCCAAGGACCTGCTTAAAGCAGGGAGAACTGTGAGATGAGACCTGGGGATCTCAGAGCTTTAACCAGGTCTTGCAAACCTCTTTCAATACCCTCATAATTATTTTTTTCCCTATTTCTGATTGAAACCTTCATCATTTCAAGACTGTTGCCTCTTGTACTTCCCCTGTGCACTCTGTGGTGCACCATGCTCTGCCTTTTTGACAAACATCCCTCAGACACTGGCTGGCAGCTGTTGGGCTCCCCTAGGGCCGTCCCTCTCCAGGCAAGGGCAGCCCAGTCCCAGCAGACTCATTTCACAGGCACTGCATGTCCTGGAGACCCTGTGCTGACCCTCTCTGAACAGTACTGCAGGTGTTGTCTAGTGAGTGATGAGTAAAGTCAAAAGGGAATTGTCCCTTCCCTTGTTCTCTTGGCAATGCCTCTGTTGACACAGCTTGGGATGCTCTTGGCCTTTATGGCTATCTAGGATACACCAGGGGCTCGTGTTCAGCCTTTGGTCCCCAGGTCCTTCTGAGCTGAGCAGATGGTTTAGTTCATTCTTAGGTAGCATTTTGCCTTTGTTCTTTCCAATTTCAAGAGACTCCTCAGTACCCTTTCCTGCAGCCTGGCTGGGTTGTGGTGAGGGGCAGTCCTTCTCTCAAACCTGCTCTTTGCTGTTTGAAACCCTGACAAGGGCACACTGTGTCTTCTCCAGGTCACACTGAAACTGGCTAGGCCTTCATATCTATAGGAATGGGAAGTGACCAAAATGAAATTTTATCTTTTCCATGTCATGAGACACACAATATTTCTTCTTAAGATGTAACCAAACTAAGAGTCTGTTAAGAGCTGAAGTATTTGTGCAGCTGTACAGTGTTCAGCCAGAAATATTAATTACAGATGTAAGATATTTATTTTTCTTGGGAGTGTTTTCATATTTGGTTTGTAATGAGTCAGCATCAAGGAGAAGAAAAGCTTTTTTTTTTTTTTTAATTGTGTCTTTCTTGCCAATATATCATTTTTTTAAGCAGGAAGTGTTGATTACAATATTGCTATCAAACCATGTTTTTGTCACCATCTTTCAAACTAAAGCTTCTAACCAAGAGGAGTGAGGTTTGGGGCAGCCTCCCAGTCAGAGCTGTGGGGAAGGAAAACTCAATGGATTTGAAATTTAGACAAGTCTGCAGATTTGTGCTTCAACCTGCTGTAGAAGGAAACAGTTGGGATTAACTACTCTAGATTCCTTTCTTCTGTTCCCTTTAATGAGAGAAAAATAAAACCAATTCAGTAGGAACACATTAGTGCAGGATCTAAAACATTCAGTAAGAAGCACAAAATGCTATAAATGATAACCTCTTTCCAAATTTTACAAACATTCTTTAACACTCTGCATGATTGTAGGGACTGTATTTCTTAGTAAGTTTTATAGGAAACCTCTTGTCATAACTAAACTCCCTTATTGCTAAAACCTCTGCTTTACTTCATTGGTCTGAGTAGAAAGTGAGTGGGGAAGGAGAGGCCAAAGGGAGCTGGGGGATAGCAGGCACTGTTAAAACTGGATTTAAAATTTGTCCATTCTTTTTTCATATTGAAATGGGTCACCTTATACTTCAAGTATTTATATTACATTAATGCTATTAGACTCCTCTATTGACCTTAAAATTTCAGTTTTCTGCTTGTAAAGATGTATGTGGATTCTCTGTTTGTCTGAAGGAGAGTGTCTCCCTCTTCACAGGCATCCCCATCAGGCAGTTACAAGAGATGCTTTATGTGGATAGTTGGACAGGGAGCTTTGCACTGTACCTTTGTTTTTATTTCTGCAAACAAATTCAGAAACTGACCCCATCCATTCAGGAAGTAGCACTATTGAAATTGCAGCACACATTAAAGATGGACACTTTTATGACACAAAGCTAATATGACTCTTACAGGTTTTTTAACCTGATAGGCTAAAATACTATTACATATACATACATAGCCATGGAATGTGTTTGGATTTTATGGTCCTAATACATACAAAGATGAATACTTACTGTATTTGATTTCCTAACAGAAGAATGTCTGGAAAAGAAAGAATAATAACCAAAATATTTAATTATGATAAAAATCACTTTGAGTACATCATCAGTGATGATTACGTCTTGACAAGGGAAGGATTTTGCTACTGCTAGAGAAGTTCAGAGGCTGGTTATTTTTTACATGAATTATTTTCAGGAGAATTATCTTGGACCTCCTTAAAAAAAGAATAGCATCCACTCAATTCATTATGGTAAAAGACCACTTTGTTAAGGATTTATACTGGAAGGAAGGGAAAAAGAGGAGTATCAACTTCAGCACTTCTCATCTCTTTGACCTCATCTAAGGCCAAAAAGTCTTATTACACATGTTAGAGTCAGCTATAAATGGAAGTAAGTTCCTTAAAGACTGAAGAATTTAAAAAATGAAACATTCACAGAGCTGAAATGGAAAGTGTAGAGGAAAGGAGGTGCAAAACAGGGAAAGAGGAGTGGAGAATGTTTCTCATGGCCCTGATTAAATAGGTGTTAAGGTATTTTTCTGCCTTCTGATATGCCTGATCAACAGAAGTATCCTTTCCTGGGAAGGAAAAATTCTCCTTCAAACAAAAATGGATGAGGTATTGAGTCTGACAAATTCTGTTAGATGTTTTGGTTATGATGAAAGCTTATGGCAGCTTTTAGTAGCTTGTATCTCCTAATGAAAGAGGCAGGGTACCAGATTTTACAAGCTATTTAGCAACATAAGGTGTGAATAAGCATCTAGTAGTTTTTGGAAGGCTCTGAGATTTAGTCCCTGTTTAGCCTGTCTCCTGGACTGAAAAAATATGACAGTGAGATATTTTGCTAAGTCAGTCAGAAGACAAAAGGAAGATCTGGTATAGGAAACCCTGGGAGCTATTTTTCAACAGTGACAAGGGCTCTCTTCCTCATGTCTGTGTTGAAAACATCAACCAGCATGGAGGCCTGAGGCAAGAAATTTGGAGATTATCCGTATTATTCAAGAAGGCTAGGAGAAAGGAGTTAAACTGTTTTGCTTTGGATAGTTGTTTTTGTGTTAGTTTCTTCAATTTGTTCGTGTGGTCTCCATTTCTCCGCACATTCCTTAGCGTGTGAAAGCTCATATTCGGGTCTCTGGGTGTGTGGTCAAGTTCCATGACATTAAAGATATGCTTGCAGGGCTGGCCTCCACCTCCAAGGGACATGGCCCTTGCATGGCCTGCTTACCACAGGCATAGAAAAGTTTCAATCACATCAGAGCTTCTAACATACATTCCAGGACCTTGCACTTGCCTACTTTTTTATAAAGCTATTTTTTAGAGTGTATAAATAATGATGTGTTAAATCTTATAAGTCTTCCAATTTTTGTTGGAAAACAAGACTTGCACTCCTAAATCATATCTTTGGTGGGACAGCTTTGCTTTCAGTCTAGCAAAGGGCTGTAATCTGTGGTGCCATAGTCCTTCCCTCTGCAGCTCATGGGTCTGTTTTCTCCTTACAAAGCTGTAACTGGACTGAGGATGGGTGAGAAATATTTTGAGTGAAGTACTTGTAGGAAATTTGTCAAGTGCCTTCCCCAGATATTGTGTTGTCTTATTCTGTTCCACTTCTGTTTTACTCATGTAATAAAACTCCCTAGTACAACAGCCATGACATGTATTTCTATTACAGAATGTGGCTTTATAATAGGACCTTTTAAATCCAAGTGCTCTGCATACTGATATCTGCTGGCAGCATGGATTATAACATTTCTCAAAAAGCTTTCAATCTGTGCTGCCCTACCAAGGGAGGGGATCAGTTGTGGGATTTGGAACTTTGCAGCTCTGTGTCAGGTCTTGCATCTGAATATGAAGCTACTTCATATTAATAAAATGTCTTCACAAACAACATATTTTGGAACCTAAGCCATGAAAAAATTTAAGCACCATTCAGGAAAAAAACACAACCCAATAACCCATAATTAGAACTCACTCATTAAATACATACTTTAAGCCAAAGATTATTTTCTTGATTTCTAAGCTTATTTTCCCCCCAAAGGATTTGAAGTGACCTCTGTAAAATGAAGCAAAATTCCATCCTGATGAGCTGAAATTGAAATAATTTAAGGGAGGATGGACAAGATTGACACAGCTTCTGGCTGCTATAGGAGTCATTTGAGCATCATAACCCCTGGATTTGTGTCATTCCTGTTCCCAGCATGTCCAACACTGTCGCCCATTATGAATGTGAATTTTGGTCACACAGCAGGCACACATCTGCTTGTGTGGCAGTGAGCAGAGTGTGTTCCTGCTCATCTGGCCAGGTGTGTGTCATGTGGAAAAAGCAACCAGACTCCTAGCCTGGCATGAGCATGTGCTGGGTCATATAGCTGGGCAGGCGTGTTTGTGCCTCAGGTGGCTCATCCTCCCTGCCAGGTCTTTATAAAAAAGTAGGCAAGTGCAAGGATGCTGAATGCCCATGGGTATTGTGTGGCTGAGGAGTGCAAAATGCAAAGGGCAAGAAGTGATTTGTAGCTTGGACTCATTGGTCCCATGGGCTGAAGCCAGACTTCTGCCTACAGATGAGTAATTTCTTTTGCTGCATGTAATGTCTTTGGGATGCGGAGTGAGTTTCTGTATCTCTGGAGCAGTCAGTGTACTTCCCCAGCACTTGATTCACTAACTGTGCTAAGTAAATAGCATTTTGTACTTAAAAGTGGTTGCAAGACCTCTAAATATTATTAAGGAAAAAAATCTTAAACAAAGTGTTCATGAAAATTCTGTCTGCTTTTCTACTCCTTTACCATTATTTTGTCATTTCTTTAAAAAAAAAAAAAATGCCAGTGTCACATTACACTAAACACCACTTCTCAATTATTCACAGCTGTCTAAAGAATAACTTTCTTAAGCAAAGCAGAGGTATGACAGAAGTAAAATTTTGTGGTTTGAGCAGTGAGAGTGTTTTGATTCTCAGGGAACAAAGTGAGAAATGCACTGTACCTTGTGACTTCTGCTGATATTGGAAAGGTGGGGTCTCGGCTGAGCGTGTTCCTCTTGGGTAAGACCTGGCTGCTTATTCTTGGCTCTGGAGGAAGGGGCTGATACTGCTTTGGCAGCATCTTCAGAGGCCTAGAGAAGTCAAAAGAGACCTTGAAGAGCTATTAGGGAAAAAAGGAGGTGCAGGGACTGTGTTTTAAGCGCAAGTTCTGGAAGTAAGAGACTGGAATTTTCTGAGAGTATTTCCATGTATTTGTGCTGAGCCAAGCTCAGATCCAGGAGCTCTTCAGGGCCCTTCAACAGCAACAGTAATGTTGGATAATATTCTACATTTGCAAGACCTTACTGCACTGTGTGTGTGCCACTAAATAGTGCTCTTGTGTGCCAAGTACAGCTCTGCAGTGTGGATATTTCCAGGTGGATATGGCTCTGTGTATGGCCCACGGAACCCAGTCCAGTTTCAGACACAGAGGAAAAAATGTTCTTCATCCCAGAAAACTCAAAGGTGCCATGGGCCTGGTGTTTTCTGAGGGATGTGGGCATGCTCTGTCTGTGCTCTGAGACCAGGCAGCCACAGCCCAGCTCCAGCTGGAAGATGCAGCATGGAGAGGTTGGCTGGACAGAACTGGAGGTACATCCAAAGGGAGGGAGCCTTGTGTGCCTGCACAGTACCTACCCAAATTAAGTCAAGTGAGAGAATTAACAACCATTCTGGCCACTGTAATACAAACAGAAACAAATTTTTGAAATTTTATAGAATAATGATTGAGAATGCTCTTGTTCCTGCATTAATATGGTTTTGAATTTGTGAAGACTTACTGCCCTTTTATGCTATTTCATATTTTTTAGAGTCAAATATAAATATGTAATGCTAATAATATTTTAAAATTCTTTTTATCTTTTAGGGCAGTCAGTGTAGGCATGGAGGAATAAACTTGCCATTCCTAGATGACCTTTTGAAAGGATTTATTAATTATAGCAGTTATTATTTGAGTTTGACCAAATCAAGAAGTAATTAATTTTTTATTTGTGGGCATATTCCACAAATATATATAGAAAAATATATTTGTGGAATGGGGCTTGGTCTGTCTTCTGTGGGAGCAATGGAAATATTCCAGTTGATTTCCATTCATGATTTAGATGTGTAGCAAAAAAAAAGAGGCAAATTGATTTAAGTGAGAATGAAGTCAATATTATCACAGTGAGCAGAGCCTAAGGCACGAATTCAATTGGTAGAATATTTTTTTCCCCAGCAATTTATACCTGGGTTGAACCAGATTCAATATTTCTAGGCTTTTGACTTGTCTGCAGGCACAGCCAGGTTGGTTTCGAAGATGCAGGCCTGAGCTCCTGCTATGAATGCTCAGAGCTCGTCGTTTGTTCTCCCTAATTCCACATCAGAACCTGTTAAGCCCAAAGACAGCCAGCAGTGGAAGGATGCTGGCTCACTTCCAGCCACCTCATTACCATGAGCAGCACAGATGGATGTGAGCATTCATTAGCACTGAGTTCCCCGGGGAGCACAGGTAAGTGATCTCTGGTGTGATCTTACCGTGGGGGAGGTGTTGGCTCCTGGAAAAGAGAGGAAACAAAAATCTCTGTAAGCTTTTTCACCCCCACTTCGTTTACCTGAGAGAAATGTGTAGAATTTAGATTAAGTAGGCATGCCTGTGTCAAGAGTCAAAGGGTTTATGTGCTCTACAGCACAAAACATCATTCTGTAACATGGCATTTTAAAATCACTGAGGAATAAAAGACATCCTCATGTGCATGCAAGTGAGGTAATGTAGACAGTTCTCTTTTCCTTTGCCTAGTGGTAGCAAAATGGCAGCCTGCTGTTAAAAATCTATTAAATGGCAAAATAACCAGTAAAAAATTGAATTGATGAGAGATTCTGCTTACCTGGTATCCATGTAGTTTCATTCTTCCTCCTAAGAATAAGTGCAAATAATTCTTAGTTGAGTGCTACCCAATAATTCACAAATGAAGTTGCAGCTTTATTCTGGTATTGTTTTTATTATTATGGGCAGTCCAACCCCATTCCTTGCCTTCCCCTGGCTCTACCTCTGGAACTCTGCTCTTACTTTCAGAATTAAACATTTGAGGGTGATATTTATTCAGTTGTTGTAAATTTAAATATTTTCCAGAGACTTTATATGCATATGTGTATATATACTTATTGAGTTGGAGATGCATTTTTTGTCTGTTTTTATTTTTGTATAGAAATTTATAAAAATAATGAAAACCAATGAAATCAGTTCTATTTTTTCAAATGTATCAAAATATGACTTATTATTTAATTAACATCTTACTACTAAAAAAAAATCTTTATTTTTGCTAAATTGAAATTATTTTTCTAAGTTCTACATGCTGGAATCCTAAATAATGCAAGGCACGTGCAACAGATCTCAAGCTCTCCTTCAAATAAACCATAACAAATTTTTCTGAATAAAATAATGATACCTTAAATGTTTAACATTTCTAGAAAATACTGTTGAAAAAAATCTTCTGTGCTATTTATGCCATCTTGTGGCAAGGCCACTTAATAGCACTGGGCATATGAAAAAATGTTTGGATATATTTAAAAACAGTGTAACTATTATGTAAAAATAACAGTGATCTCTATAAGCACTGTTCTCTCAAGAAGTACTAAAAATATGTATCAATTGCATTCTCAAACACCAGAGTTTAATTTACTTTCCTGTACTGGCTTTGGCTCATCTTAACACCAGCACACATCACATGGAGACATGTAAATCCAACCTACTAAATCCTGGTGGAATTCAGAGCTTTAGATAAACTGGCAAACTGTCCTTGCCTACTGATTTCTGCAGATTTTGAAGCTTGCTTACTCATTTATTGAGAATTTATCTCAATTCAGCTTTTTTCCAGGCTACATGGGGATTTGCTTACAAGAATCAATCTAACCTTTCATTTTCAACCTATATAGTGCTTTCTCATCATCTGTAGGAATTACTTCTCTCTACATTTTGCATTACAGTGTGAAATAAGGTGTGGGGGGGAAGAAAATGCTGTTTTACACTGAGTTATTTTTCTGGCTGGTCAAATTATAGTACTTTCAAAAAATCAGCTGTTACAGCAAACACAAAAAGGTCACATTTTCTTGGCTTGGCAATTGCAATTTTTTGAACCATATTACCTTGTGTTCAAAGATTTGAAAATGGTAAGATAAACAATACAATTTCTTTTCAAAGATAATATATTTAATCCTTCAGTAGCTCACTTCATGAGGTACTGCTATATCCAAAGTAAATGAAATGTAAAAAAGTGTATGGAAACCTACTTTTAAAACAATCCTACAATTGAGTGAAACTGTCAATCAGAGGATTTTATATTTGGAGACTTCATTAGGTTCTTGAAGAATAAGATTGCCTTTCTCTGATTTCACCTCAAGAAACAGAACAAAAATTAAAGGTACATTTTTGACTGTAAATTAAAGAATTTTGAAGCTAATTTAGGGTTGAAGGTAGGTAAAGCAGCAGAGAAAAAAAAAAAAGCTAGGTGATGTACCCCACCATTGGCATATTCTGAGTAGGTCAGAACATTGTCCAAAAGCCTTTGTAAATAGTCACCCTAGGATGTAAATCCCTAGTGGGAATTGGCAAACTTGGTATTACTGGTTAAAAATGGTTATTAGATTATGTTTTACAATATAGTAATGGAAAAACCCTGAGAAGGATGGGGAGTGAAAAATAATTATGTTATTAGAAGTAAAGCCCAGCGGACCTCTTGCAGGCTTTTGGTGAAAGAGTTCAGGAGACATTGTCTTCTCCCTGCCCCTTATATCCTTACAACATAGCAAAAAGGAAAATCTGATTTTTAAACTGAAGGGCCTTTTTTTCTCCCCTCGTAGGAGCAGACAACTCCTGAGATAAAATAGATCTCCTTCTGTAAGCAATTACTTCAGTGTTAGATAGTTGAAAGAGTACTGCAAAATTTGCAGGATGATTATTTTGGAAAGCAGCTGCTGTTCTGAAAACCGTGTCCATTCTATCACCTGTAATCTCTGCCTATGTACAAAAGTTAATTATAGAAGTAGAAATTACTATTTCTGTTTGCAGAAATGGGTAGGGTTTTTTTAAATTATACCTCTTACATTTGGCACTGTTCTCCCCTCCAGATCAAATGTGTGAATCTGTTAATAAACCAAAAGAAAGGTGTGATGTTAGCCATCATTCCAGAATCTATGGCCAGTAGAAAGGGTGCTGCTCCTGGCTGGGATGCCTCTAAGTCTTAGCCCAGCAGCCAAGGAGTGAAAGGAAGAGATGGGGCATCTGTGCAAAGTGAAACAGGAACAGCTCACAGGAACTTGGGCTGCCTGCTGCACACGAACGTGATGCGGCCAAGACTTTAAATAGACTGCACTTTGGGGGATATTACAGAAAAGGGGAAATCTGTTTGTGGAAAAATTTTAGTATCTTTGCTTACAGCTGAGTGTTGAGGGGGCTGAGATGGGTTCTCACTCATTGGGGAAGTGGTACCTGAAGGCCTTAAGCACCGTGTATCTGCAAAAGAGGAAGAAAAATCAAGCCTGAGTAATTCAGTAATATAATGTTTGAAGAAGGAGAGGTTTCAATGTTCAAAATGTGTTTTTCAGGTCAGGTCTCATCATTTATATAGCTTTTTTTTTTTTTCAGAACTTAACAACCATTATAGCAGCTATATTGAGAACATGAGCGTGATCCTGGTAATAGCTTTATGGTTAATGTCCCCACTGTGGTTATAAATAAAAGCCTTCATAAGCTGGTAAACAGTTAAGGCAGACATTTGACCTTAACTCTTGTTAGATTACTGAATTTGCTTTTCATTTGAACCTTTGCTCTTGGCAATGCTGTCATGATGTTCTGGTTTTGTGAGGGTTGTAGGGGTTTTATTCTCTAGGTAGTATTTCAAGTTTTACTTTAGCTTTTAATAAAAAAATGCATCCCTGGCCATCAAAAAGAAATGCTCAGGTTGTATGCTAACATGTGTTTTTCAGTCATTAATTTTATATCTCAAGGGCACTTGTATTTATCTAGAGATGGAAAAATGTATTTATCTAAAGATGGAAAAAATTTTAGCATTGAATTTTTGCAAAATATTTTCAGTCCTTTCTTTGCTCCTGTATCTTGCCACATTATAGTTACTGGGCATAATACGTAGGCAAAAAGTAGCTTTTTGTTTAATGTGTTTTACCTTAAATCACAAAACAAGAACTATGTCTTTTGGCTAGCTCAGGGCAATCTTACATACACAACATAAGATGCTGACTGCTAAATGAAGGTTTTTACTACTAACCAAGATAAAAACTGTATTTGGAATTTACTTCAAGTTTCCAAATAAAATGGACAAATTAGTCTTGGAACATAATGTAGAATATCTGTTGTTCAGACTGATTGTGGTCCTTTCACACACTGATGAATTTTCTCACTTTAAAAGACATCTATTTGTTTAGACATCAAACAAACTCCCAGAAAAATGAGTAGAAAATGTGTTTGCTGAGTTTGATGTGAACTGGAGCAAGCTGTCTGGTTTATGGTTTCCAGTCTTTCTCATCTAGGACTCCCCCCCATTTTCTAAAACTGTTTAAAACCTTTAGAGTGTTTATATTGGATTGGAGCAATGCACAGCTAGGATGACATTTCACTTCCATAAATGGGATATTAATTGCCTCTGTATGTTTAGGCATTAAATGTGACTTAGAAAATCTTCAGTAAACCAGAAGGTGATTAAAGCAGCTGCCTTACAAAGTTAAGAATGCTTGAGAAATACACTTGCAGTAATTGCATATTACTGCTATTTAAAGCATCAGAGAACTTCTTTAGAAAGGATACTACATTATCATCTGGAGGAAAGTTTAGTGTGTTCTTTAATATGTCTTCAATCTTAAAGGTTTCCAGGCTTAAATAGCAGTGAGATTTTGTGAAATGGCTGTGGGTTTGATCAGCCAGTTTTTTGCACATTCTATGTGGAATGGGACAATAGAATTTATCTTGTGAAGGTAATATTAAAATTAAAGAGCAATGTGTAATTATTAATTTAGCATAATCTAATGAAGATCAGGGTAACTCGAATATGAAGAAGCAGACAAAGCTCTTCCCATGTTTCCGCCTACCAGTGTTATTTTCCAGTTGAACCATTTATTTAAAAAAAAAGGTCTGGACAGAAAACTCCAGGTCTGTACTGCTCCTCTTCAACTCCAGGTTTTGCTCAGTTTCCCCAGACAGAAAATGTTACCTGCATATTCAGATTCTTGTAGAGGTTTGGCAGGAAGGATTCTCAAAGAGTGAACGGCCTCCAGCACTGAAGAATTTACAGTCTCATACATATTGTCTTCCTCCTCAGATAGCTCAGAGGAAAGCTGGAAGTCAATCTTGCCCTTCATTGTCAAGTATTCACTCTGGAGAGAAGAGGAGAAATACAGATAATACAAATAAATCTAAGTTTAAGATTGATTTCAGTGTGGAAATACATGATTGCCATAACCAGACATTTTGGTGCATGGGAAATTTTCTGATGGAAACTGAAAGGTTGGAAAGTGGTTGAGGAAGTGGTTTGAGTGCCTCAATTTTTAATTTAGATTCATGAAGTAGCCATTTGGGAGACAGCTTAAATGTTTCTCTGAATTTTGCCTCTCTGCTCTTGAAAATATAATGAGAGTGTTTAATTTATGATCATTGCAGACATTTGAAACTGTATCTTTTATTATAATATTATCCATGTGGTATTTGTATTGTACTGACTGTTTACATATGTTACTTGCAAGAATATCTTAACTAGCTCATAATAAATGTCACACTTCAAAATAAAAACATTCAGTGTTTTGGGGAATTTGTGCTAACAAATGTGCAGTCCAAGTGATAGTGATAGTGAGTTATGTATTGAACAGTGGAGTCCATGGAAATATGGTGCATCCTGAGAGTGACTCAGGATGTCTCTGGATGTGTCTTTACACTTGTGTAGGTTTGTTCAAGGTTGTGTTATGGAGTGCTGCTGCATCCTGCATCTTCACTGTTCACTCACTGAAACACAACGGCTGCCTTCCTTCAGCACAGAGCCAATACTGATGCTGAGGAACCTCAACTGAGGGTACCCCATGTCTCTACAAGTCACATTTTGTTACCAACAGCGTAGGTGCATCCATGCACTTGGGTCTTCTTTGATGTTTCTTCTATTCTCAAATTTATTTTATTCTCAAATTTATTCCCTGATGTTTGTTTTAGTCTAACTACTGATGGGGAATTAATATCTTCCTGATGTATCTTCTACCAGTTAACTGCCCTTTCAGCTCATGCTTTTTCTCTTGAGTGCTAGAATTCAGGCCAATTTTTTTTACTGTCCAAGGACACGAAATAAATTGATTACTATCCACTTTATTTCAAACTTTTCTATCCTAATGCCTATAATTATATACTTTTTAAAATTCTTCTCACTAAGCAAATATTCTTTAAATCTTTCCTGGACCGTCAACCAACTTAAAAGACTCTGAATCTCATATCCCCAGTGTTACTTTCCTGTGAGCACACTCTATGTTGTAAACATCTCTGTTACAACATGAGGCAGACCTTCCGGAAATGTTCTTTACACTACATTGCAGGGTGAGGTTTGTCTTTATCACAGTACACAAAAATGTCACCACACCCTGGACAGACCCTGCAGGTACCTGGGTTTTCAGGTTCTTCTCTGCACCACTCTTTCCAGTTCAATATCAATACTGTCACCTAGGCTGAGAGTGGCTATTTTTTCAATCAGTTGTGCCAACACTTTCATCTAGATGAAATAATTTTCATCTAGACCAGGCATGTACTTGTGAGAATGTCTTCCGGGAAATATCAGAGGCCTAATAAAAAGCAATATATATCATATTTACTGTTTTCTTTCTCATTATTGTAGTCATATTTCTGCTGAAAAGGAAATTACTTTTAGTTTGAGGAATTGATGAGATGCTCTTCATGTCACATTAACAATTCTTTACATAATCAGACCTATTATTTCCAAAATATGCTTTCAGATTGACTTTGTTTAATAATCTTTCCAGGTCCAAATAAATCCTCAGGATTTGCTTTCTTTCTTGGAAGAAATTGTGGCTACCACTGTTTTTTCCATAATTTTAGAAACTCGGGGCTCTGGAGAATTCCCAAAGAGAATAAATTAATATCTCAGAAATTTCTTAAATAATTCTTTAAGTTTCTTAGCATAAGTAAATAATTTCCTGACCATTCTTTCCTAATTCTGCTCTGTGCTGTTTTTGCCTTCTATTCGGAATTAATGCCATAAAGCATCTGATTGTTATTAATCATTCTGTGAAATTGGAAGCAAGGTATTGATTGCATCAAACTTCTTTAGTCATCCTTTGTTTGTCCATCTTGCTTATTAGAACATAGACCTGTGTTTTATTTTCATATTTTTGTGATTTAAAAGGTATTTTCACTCTTACATGCCTGAACTCAAACTCAAACCCAGATTTGAAATACAAGTGGAAAGATATTGAAATGTTCTCTGTTTGCTTTTCAGCTTTCATTTGTATTGCGTACATATTTAATCTTGAGATTTATGACTTACATACTTGTTCAGCCTGACTCCTGTTATTTTTACCTGATCTTATGATAAAGGTGCATTTTAGATTCAGCCCATAAATGGAGAATTGGTGAGTCACTTCTCCAGTCTAGATCCCACTAAGAAAACGTAACAGTTCTCTTCTGTAATTCACAATTCCTATGCCATATTTTACATTAAAAACCAGTGATGATTGCATTTTTTGTTAGTACTATAGCCAAGATGATATTAACATACATCAGGGAGTGAAAAAAGAGTAAAATTTTAGGAAGAACATGTGGTACTTACAGAATTATAGGTGTTACCAGGAATAGTTCTCTTTTCTGTATAAAATGGAGAAAAGCTGTCAGCAGGTCCCATTCTGTTGTAAATTATAACAGTAGCTAGTAACTTATATAAAGGAACAAAGTCTGCCAACTGCAGCTTTTAGAGTATTTATTTACAGTATTTTAGAGATATGGAAAAAAGGACATGAAGCAGGTCCACCCAGGAGTTTGTGGACCTGTACAGTGCATGAGGAAGTAGCTGTGTGGAAATGGGATTCACAATCATGAGCACATCTAAGCCCGCCCAGCCAAAAACACCCAAAAAAGGATGTGCTTGAACTCCTGTCTCTCTCCTGAGTTTTGCTTCTTGGTGCAGAACTTTGAGATCTCTGGGGCTCCTGGTCTGGAAATCCCTCTGTGAATAGAAACGTGTTTTGTTCTCTTCGTAGCAGAAGAAAATCCCAAATCTGGGAACACTCCAGCTCTCGGCTACAAACTGTTCTCAGTGGTGTCTGCCCATGAAGCTGTCCCAGGGTACAGCCAGGAGAGCATGAGCTACAGGGCCAAAGAGCTGGTCAACAGAGACTCCCAACTTCTGCACTTCACCTGATTTACACATTTAACCCAGTGACTCTTTAACGCAAAACAGCCATGGGTACGACCTTGCCCAGTATGTGCTCTCCTTCTGGACTGTTTCAATCCTTAGCCTGCCTGCAATCTCACAAATCTTGAATCTCTGGCTACATAATGACCTGATTTCAAAAGCAGAGCATGAAAGTCTTTCTATCGCAATCAACCAATAACAAATAATTACCACATGTTGTAATGCTTAGGAAAAAAGGGATAATTGTGCACTGAAACACTTTTATGCTAAGGAGAGAGTTAAAATCAGAATTACTTCTTGTCCAGGGGTTGTACCCCATAGGTGAAGGGTATTAAGGACAGCCAGCATCCCTCAACCCTCCCTTACAGCTGTGTTTTGGAAGAAACAAGTTTCTGCCTAAACACCCCTTTTGCATTTGTCACTCTGGTCCTGTGAGCCTGGTACTGCATATTTTTGTATACCCCAGCAGATGGCATTGAATGCTTATTTATTCTGTATAGGCAGTACTTTAATCTCTGCTTGCAGGATCATTCCTGGGTGACAGGGAAGGAGACTTATTCATGCAAGCTACTTGTCTGATTTTCTGTTCAGTTATACTGCTGCTAATCAGAAGTAAACCCAGTTAAAGGTGATACCAGTATAATAATAAAATGGCAGAGTCTTAATTCGTAGCCTTTGTACTTCCGTTCATAAAACAAGTGTGGCTGATTTATCCTCAACAATAAAAAATGAGTTACAGTGATAAACATCAATGCTATTGCCCATGCATTTCATGGCTTAATGCTAAAAAGGGACTGTTTGACACAAGCCTGTGGGGTGATGTATTGCTATCCAGTATCAGTTTACAATTTGATGTCCAGGTCAGTTTCTCATCTCTTCTGTTCTGCATGAATCACTGGAGATGGGATGAACTGCATCTGCCTTCTTTCTTCTTAGGCTCCTTTGCACTGGGCCAGTGAAGGGAGCAGCCCTGGTGCTGCTTTTCCGTGGGTCTGCCCTCTACATAATGTAACTGCCCAAATATTTGCTCTGTTCTAGCTGGGGAGTGCCAACCAGTGAGAAACCACTCTTCCTGTTATTTAAGAATATAATTTTCATAATGAAGATGGTAGCTGCAATCAGCTGGACCTTCTGGTATAGTTTTTTCACTGCAAGCTAAAGATTTAAAGCTGGCACAGGCTAGAGTCTCCTCAAGTTATAGGGGACTCATCATGTTTTATTCAGTCTGGAAATTTTTCATTGCTTTGCTGCTTTGCCTGGGAAATTGATAAATAGAGACTATCACTTATAATAATAGTAAGATGTTATATTTCTGAGGAATACATGTGGGTGTGTTTCTGCCAGTTGACAGAGAATGCCTGAAGTCAAAGAACAAAATGGAAAAAATTATCTTCCCTTTAATTTGCAATGGAATAAAACAGTGTGTGCATTTTGTGGGAACCTTAACGTTTCATGGTAACCTAAAAAGGTTTTGTTTGAAAGGGTGGCAGGTTAGGAATAAAACAAAAATCCAACATCAAAAATATGACCCTTTAAGTGGGAAAGCAGAAGGTAAATCTGTTCCCATTGGCTTCTCTGAATCATGAATGCACAGTGGTTTTTTTAGTCCCTGTGGTGCTTCGGCCAGTGGCAGAAAGTGATAAAGAATTGTGGGCTGTGATTTAATAAACTCTGTGATCCTGCAAGGGTGTATCCTAACCACTTCAGTAGAAAAAACCCTGAAGCTGGAAATGCTGCAAGGAAGAGCTGTGTAGATGTTTTCAGAGTGACTTTTTTTACTGTCTTGCCCAAAATTATGAAGCAAAGCCTTGTCCTGTTCAGGTATGCAGGCATCTTCCTAAAGCATAAAGAGGGGTTAGACAAACAAGACTCCTGAATAATACAGGTTTAATTGGAGTACCAAGTAAAAGATTAGGCAGCTTTCACTTCAGAGATATGAAAACGGCATGTGAATAAATACCAGTTATGGTGGGCATTTGGGCTAAGGCCAGCTATCCACAACAATGAAAGATTTGCAGTTAGATGATTGATTGCTGGGTTTTATTTTTCCCAGAACACCTTTTTCCAGCCCTAAACCTAAATCTTCTATATTGTATGGATATTAAATGCATTTAAGCAAACTAGCACTATAAACATATGGTACATCAAATAAATTTATCTGGCTGGCTGTGCTATCTAACTTTGTTAGTTAGATAATGTTATATGCTTTGCATTAAATGTTTCAGCTCAGCTACAGTTGTGAACTGCAGTGTCATTTACAAAGAATTTAAGTAAATGATTTGCTTTTGAAATTAATGCAGTTTAAACATGCTTGCTATTGACGATAATCTGTCATGGAAACAGGTTTAGAGATTCTATGTCATTGTCTTGTTGTTTTGGAACAGCAAACAGCAAAATGAGGAGAGACCTTCAAAGGTAGCTGCAGAGGGAAAAGAGAAAGTTCCCTCAGTTCCTTTCTAGAAGCCATCAGTCAAGCTAATGTTTTCAGTCTGCATCAAGAGAATAACTTATTCCTAGTTTTTTGCAGTGTATACCATCATGAAGCCAAACATTTTTTGTGCACAGTGGAAGTAAACATGTTTTAGTTGTCTGCATTAGTGGGTATCCCCTTAGTAGTGGATTTTCATTTTTTCTACCAATTAATTTTAATTTTTATGATATTAAAATGTTCAGATCTATCACAGACTTTTATTGACTCTGAGTAAGAAACAGGCTACAGTACTTCCTTGTTCAGCAGTGAAGGAATTTTACCTTTCCGATGTCTATTTGGATTCATTACTTCATGTATGTTTGGGCAAGATCTAAATACAGAAAAACAGAAAAAAAATCCCATTAAATATTAGAAATTTCCATTGTTCTATGAAACTTCTAAAGAATCCAGTTTAAATTAATGAGTGAAAGTTGCAAGGATAAAGAGTGCATTTGAGAAATGACTGCAGATTTGGAAATTCAACAATCTTGGGTCAAACCTTGCATTTTATGTTCACTTACAGCTCCAAGTTTGTTGCAGAGAGCTCTACTCATTTTGCAAACATTCATTGTAGACATAAATATTGTAACAGCCTTACTGATGCTTTACATATTCAGTGTATTATTGGAGGGATGAATTTCCTTAGGGAGAAAGGAGCTAAAACTCTCTTTCCATGTGCAGCTGTGCCACTCCACATGGTTCCCCTTCCCATTCTGCCAAATAAGTATAACACTTTCCCTAGACCTGATGTGGTATTCTTGCATCCTGCTATTCCTCTGCCATGGAGAATATATGAGATATACTGGGTGTGGAAGAACCACATAAGCCTTACTCTGGTGTTGGTTCTCTCACCATGACCCTCTTTACCCACTGGACTGGAGCTAGACTGTCCCTAGAATTTATCCAGACTGTAGCTCTGTATCAGCCTGCCCAGAGACATTTGTGGATCACTGCAGTAGCAGTACTTAGTATTCAGAAGCAACATCAAAAGCTATTTTGCAATGAAGATTTGGCCAGGGATCGCATTAAGACTGCATTAATGCACATTCATTTTAGCTATAGCTAAGCATCCACCCTTGGAATTGCCTAAAGTTTGGGAAATACCACCACAAATCTCAGAGTTTCAACTAGCCCACTCTTACAATTACAAAATAACTTAGATTAGCAGCAGCTTTTGAGCTCAGGGTGAAGCTGAATGGTTTCCTGCTCAGTGAACAAGCTGTAAACCACACAAGAGTGTACTAGAGTGTGTGATAATAGCATGGACACATCAATAATAAAACTTTTATTTATATTACTTATCAATGATTTAAAAATAACTTATTTACTTACTTATTTTTTGGCAAAGCTGTTTTCCTGCTGTTTGAATCTGCTGGGTGATATTCTACTGTTTTCCTGTTGGCTCTGACAGAATTGAACAAAGTTTGCTGTTAGAGAGCAACAGTAAGCGGGAAAGAAATACAACTGCAAGTAGAGCTCCAAAACTAATTTTCAAAACTTTTCAATGCACATATGTAAATTATTACCTTCTTCTCTATCTCAAGCATTTTCATTCTCTGAATATTTTCCTGATATTTTTTTTTTCTTTTCAGTGATTTGGAAAAAAGAGCAACGATTTCCTGCCGAGGGAATGAAAAGCTGGAAACTGAATTCCTGCATCCTGCGTCCACTGTTTTGGTTACATTAGAATAGGGTACTTATTGAATTCAACTGAATAGGAATTAAAACCCAGGGGCACCTATCCAAGATCTCTATTGCTGGTAAAATAGTTGCTAAACACCAGCAGTGTAGATACCAAAACAACAGAGCTCAGTTCTCTTGGCCTTTCTACTTCTGATTGCCCTTGAGCCTCTCTTAGAAACAGAACTCCTTATGTTACTCAGATGAAATAGTACTGATTTATAAATCCTTGAAACAAAAACTGAGATGATTTTTACTTTTGCCTTTTGACTACTGGACATTTCAGTCTTTTCAGCAAAAAGAGTTAGGATTATCCAGCAAATTATTCCTACAAATGAAAAGGTGGTCATGTCCTTTTGGACCTACCCAAACTCATTTAAATTCATAGATCCCATAATCAGTGCTGTCAAGTCAGATTTCAGTTTTTCTTTACAAACATGCTCCAAAACCTATTTGAAACAAACAACCAAACAAAAACCACCCCCCCCACACACAATTTAAGCAATATTTAAATGCACACATTGCTAATGAATTTTTTAACTGTCATGTGAGACAGTTTGTTATGGAAATACTAAAGGGCTTAAATGCAAAGATGCAAATTTTAGAAGAAAGACAAGATATGTTTGTTTTCAGCTGTGGATTTAGCAGGAGAGGTGTGCCTGAGCAGTTGCTATAGCTATAGAGAATTTTGGATAAGAAGTTAAATCTGTACTGCAGTGATATGCCTCTGGAGCATGTGGAATATGAACAGGTAACTGATTTCTGTCATCTCAGTGCTCTTTATCATTCATGTATAATTTTTTGTCTTTTAAAAGAACAGTTTCATTTCTTGCAAAACTCTTCCTGCAGCTCCCCCAAGGCAGTCTGTATTACAATTGCAAAAGGCTGTTGCTTGAGTATTATACACACAGTGAACATAATTTTTGCGTGTTTGAATTGATTTAATTCCTCCCTGCCCCTTCCTATGGCAAATTTCCCAATATGCACCTGCAGAGTGACCTTCTGCAGGTTCTCCTTTGCCTGCAGCAGGGAGCTCCTTTGGTCTGTTTGGTAGTTTTTGTCTTTGTGTGAGATGCAGCACCGAGGTTTTACTGATATCTCTGTGAGTCTATCAGAGATACATACACGTTACTGGTGACCAGTAACATAAATGGCTCAGGATTTATCAAAAACTTCTCATGGCTAAGGCCATTGAGGACATTTAGGAACTTCTGCATGTTCTATGTTAATAAAATCCTGACCTTGCTTTAAAAGAAATATTTTTCACCACTTTTGTTTGGAATATTGGTATGCCATTTTTAAAATCCCCATGTCTAATTATAGGGTCAAAGCATCTTTCCTTCATGGAATTTTCTTCATTCTCTGGTCAACACCACAGCAACATTGTTTCCTCCTGCAAAAATGTGGGATTTTCTTTAATGCAATTTAGAACACTTTCCTCTCTTTTTACTTAAAATGTAGAATTTCATTTAGCTGAGTACGTTCTATACATTTTTCCATTTATGATACTCATACCAGACTGACCAGATACAAAATTCTAAGTTGTGTTTGTGATAGTGCACACTAGAGGCATAGACAGAGCAACAATACCCATTTCTCTCAAGATTCAATTACATTATGTATGGCCAGAAGAAATATTGGAGCAAAAAAGTGAGGACAGACTTCATTTTAGGCCAAGATTGACTCATATTTAAATGCTGACCAATTGTTATGGAGCACCTAGAGAAACAGAAATTACATTTACTTTAAAGTCAACCGAATTCATCTTTATTGTTCTGTTGCAATGCTATGCTTAATTTATGATGAATTGATTGCATAAAAGTGTCTATTTCAAAGATCTTATAATTTCCAAGAACCATGAAGTTATTAGGTAAATTTTAAGATACTCAATTTGAAAGTTTATTTATTTCACAGCATTTAAGGGGATTGTTACCAGAGTAAATTTTACTTGTTAGGAATAAAAGTTGGCTAAGTACAGATGATAAAAAGAGACAAAAGTCCACTTCCTCTTATTTTGATTGTCTCTCTTCTCTTTCAACAGTGAAGCAACAAGAAGAAAAGTAGTGATCACATTTACTAGCTCTCCTCTGACTGCAATACTTTGCATGAAAACACTGAAATATTGCCTGATGTTTTGTTCAATCAGTTGCTACATTGCAAAGGCTCTGCTGTATTCATGTCAAATCCTTCTTCATGACAGACTTTAAATTGCCTAATCTGGCCCAAAATAGCCAGAATTGCTTAAACATAATTTTGGTTATTTGGTTTTATTGTTACTTATTTTTACAGTTATTTGCATATTTATTTGGTTTTGCAGATATATTTGAGTGCTCCTATCATAGAACAGTCCTACTGTGACAGATGAGGCACAATTGTAAAATTAGTCCCTGTCCAAAGGATGCAGAAACCAAGGGAAAATAGGTGGATGCAACTGAAAAATGGAGATAAAACAACAAGCTGAAGGTAAAAGGAGTTTTTCTAGAAGGAAAGGAATAAAACAAGGAGTATGCATCTCTGTGCTGACTGTAGACATCTAAAGAGGGTCAGCCCCCAGTTTGAAAAACAGGCGCCTCTCAGGTCTGTGGAGAGAAAACCACATTTGTATTTTATATTTGCATTTCCATGACTACTATTGAAAGAGATCAATATTATGTTTTATGGGCTACTTAAAAGGATCATACTATTTAGCACTCTGATTATATCAATCCATGGTTTATAGCTATTTTTTAAATAAATTGTTACCAGGATGACTATTAAGGGATGCTCTCATTCAGAAACCATCCTGTTTCCTGAAAGAGCGACTGAAGGTGGTATGTGCACCACACATGTCAGTGTGATTGGACTGTGGGCCACTTGGCAACCACAAAGTCCTTCAGTTGGTTCGAAAGTGCATTGTAGTGTTCATTTTGTCTTCTGGTCACATCTATGTCTGTAGATGCTTTTACTTCATAGCAGGGTTTGGGCTGGGAGGAGGTTTAGCCACCTCTGCTGTGGACCAGGTTAAGCAAAACTGCAATCAGGAGGGAATAATTAACTTTGACATTGTTTAAATCTAACAACAGTTAACATAGTCAAGAACTTCTAAGGAAGTGCATAAAGAGCTCATTTTTGAAAATGATACCTGCAAGCAAGAGAGATTAGGAACCTGGCTTGACTGGGCTAGGTCACTCTTGATGAGCTTGGATTTCCAAGTTGGCTGAACACAGGTGTGCCTTTCTGTTTTGGGCACCTGGTGTATCCTGCGTGGCCTGAGGTGCTGTTCAAGAGGGCTGCAGGTATTTTCCAGATCTTGGATTGAACTTCTTTAGCTGGTGCCTGTCAATTTGGACACCTCAAAGCAGGGTCTGAAATCTCAAGCTTGCTGAACAGAGACCTGCCTCCAGTCAGCACAGAGCAGCTGCCTGAAATGAGCCTTTGTGGCTGCTCAGGCTGCAGAGGAGGTGCAGCCAGTGCTTGCAGTACACAGCTGGGAGCATTGGAAACACACTTTCCTCTGAGGAAAAATGAAGGACAGCTATCCACCATCTTTTGTATGAAATAATCTAGTTGTCAGAGAAGGTATTTAGCTTTTGTACCATGACTGTTACTGTGTCTTGCTTAGATAATTGGTCTCCACTGAAAAGAAAAGAGGAGCAGGAACCCAGTATGGGCTCCTGCACCCCTTGGATCTTCCCTTACAGTTTGCTTATGTGCTGATGGAGGAGGGGAGGTTTCCTGCACAGTGCCTGGGCAGGTGATGAAGGCTTCTCACCAGAATACCCTGCAGTCCTCATCCTGTGCGTGCTATCCACAAAGAGGGCTTGGATCTCCCAAAAGGTGAGCTCAAATATTCCTGTCCCTGAATGCTGCAACTGCATGCAGGAGAACAACAGGAGAGTTTTGGAGAGGCACAGTTACCTCCCCAGGTATGTCAGATGTTTTTTGCTGTACAAGCTCTGGCTGGGATGGAGTTATTTGTGCTGAGAGCAGTGTGTTGGGTGCTGTACTGTGGATCTGTGACCAGAGCAGTGGTGACAGACTGTTTTGGCTGTAGTTTGCAGTGCTTGCATAGCACCAAGGTTTCTCTTTTTCCTGTTCTGCCCTCCCAGTGAGCAGGCTGGGGCTGGGCAGAGGCTGGAAATGGACAAAGCTGGCACAGCTGACCCCAGCTAACCCCAGGGATATCCCACACTGCGCAGCATGTATTCAGCAAAAAAAAAAAAAAAACAACCCAAAAAACAAGTGAAGGTTTTTTTCTTTTAGGAAGACAGCTACTGTTCAGCGATTGCCTTCACACCGCTTGTTTTGTTTCAGGCTTTTTTTCTTTGCTTCACTTACTAAACCATGTCTATCTCAGCCCACAAGCTTCCTTATTTGCTTTCCATCTTTCCCCAGTCAGGGGCAGCCTGCGGCAGGCACAGCAGCAGGTAGGGATTACAGGAAAGGAGGGAAAGAGCCATTTGACCTTACAGCTGATCACAGGGGGTTCAGGATCACAGTTTTGACACTGGCATAAAAATATCATCGAGGTCCAAGACAAAGGCCTGACCACTTTTATATAATACCAACTACTGCCTTAAAATGGAGCTTTTTCTGTTCTTTTAATTTTTAAAGGTCAGTTCCATGAATCAGTAATAAGATCATCCATGGCAACATTGTACTCACTATTGTGACTTGCAATAAATACACTGTAAAAGAGATGCTCTTCTGATTACCACACTTAAACTACTATAGACCTCTAAGTGTGCCATGTTGGAGAACACTTGTGCTGTTCTTTTTACCTAAAGTAAATGCTAGGAACATAATAAATATTAAAGGCTCTATTATGTTAGCAAAATTATGTAACTGACCACTTGCAAAACTAATTAGAATTTATGATTGGCACAATTAATTTCTATTCTCTTCTTCCTGAAAGAGTGCTCTAGGTTTCCCTGGCAACCTTTACAATGCTATATGTAAATACAGAAACCAATCTGCATGCCCTCAGTTCAGATAACCCCACAGAAACACAAACATTTTGAACAGCAATTAATTGTTGTAATGGTTAAATTCAGATTTTAGAAATGTCAAATAGAAACAAGACACTGTAGTACCAAACTGCAGGAACAAACTGCAAAGTGGCAACTCCTTGCAAGAGTCATATAGTCATAGACTCACGTGGATTGGAAGGGACCTGAAAGATTATCTAGTGCCAGCAAACCTGCTGTGGGCAGGGACAGCTTCCCCTAGACCAGGGTGCCCAGAACCCCATCCAGTCTGACCTTGAACACTTCCAGGATTGGGCATCCACAAATACTTAATGTATTTCAGTGCCTCACTACACTCACACTAAAATATTTCTTCCTAATCTCAGATCTAAACCTGTTCTCTTCACTTTGAAGCCATTTCATTTTCCCTCATCCCGTTCCTACATCCCCTTGTAAAGAGTCTCTCTCCCTTTTCCTTGTAGGCTCCATCAGGCTGCAATTAGGCCACTCCAAAGCCTTCTCTTCTCCAGGCTGAGCAATCCCAATCTCTCAGCCTTTCCTCATGGGAGAGGTTCTCCATCCTTCTGCTCATCTTGGTGGCCTCCCCTGGGCTGGCTCCAGCAGGTCCATGTCCTTCCTGTGCTGGGGACTCCAGAACTGGGTGCAGAACTCTAGTTCCACATACACAACTGTAGAAGACATTGAAACTAGCTTTATCAGGGAGTCAAGGGCCTGGTGAATGTTATGAATGCCACTTCTCTACTACTGGTTAGGACAGTTATTCAGGCTGACAGCTAGGATGCACAGAATACACTTTTTTTGTAATACAGCACCATCTCATGTGGAAGTGTTGTAATGAATCTGAGACAGGTGACTTTGCACTGGATGAGAGAAAAAGAGAACAAATGGTAAGCCACCGTGGCTGAGGTAAAGGTTGACTCTCTACAAGGTATGCTTCAAGCTAAAAGCCTGAAATCTTCCAGGAGGGGAAAATATTTCACTCAGTCTCAATTGCAAATTCTGACAGAAAAAATGTCATTTTAGGCCATTGCTCCTCTGAAACCGATATTTGGTTTTGTTGTTGTGCACGGCACCACGCCTTGCAAAGAAATGCCAGGAAAAGATTCAGTGTTTGGCATGGTTTTCTTCCCACAACTTTTGTACTGATTAAGATAAAACATATTCACACAGCAGTGGAATACTATGGGTCATTTCAAGCCAAATGCTGCAATATAATCTGAACCACATGGCAAAGATTTCTTGGGGAGGTGCGTCATGAAAACTCTGCCTCTCAATAAAGTGGTTAGGGCAATGAGCCTGCCCCCTGCTTTCTTTACCCTTCCTGTCTGTTTCCCTAATGGTATGCATTGCACAAGACAGTATTATTGCTTAATTCATAATATGTACTTGCTTAATGACAGCAGCACTCACCTCAAGTCCATACCTTTGAGACCAACCTGCTTTTAAAGAAGCCACAACATATTGGAAGGGACTCACAAGAATGATCCAATTAAACTCCTGGACCACAGGACAACCCAAATTTAGTCAGGTTCCTATAGTCTGATGTTGCATACAAATAGAAAGAAAGGTCTTATAAAATCAGGCCTTACTCTGCTAAATTACCAGCTGGCCTGTTACTTCTTCTAAGTGCAGCCAGCTAACTTCCCATGTGAAAAACCATAAGAATGAAAGCAGTTAATACAACAAGCTATTCTGGTAAGAAAACTGTTTGCACCTGTAATAAACAAGAAATTATTCCATGGGAATCAGCGAACAAAATACATAAACTATGTTGTCTTATATATCAAGAGTTCTATTACCATTATAGTGCAAGGAATCCATATCACCAGAGCTTCATATCTCCTCAATGTTTCTCACAGTCAGCTCCTCTAAGCACTACCTGTTCCTGGTCCTTACAGTAATTACCATCTGACTTGAAATCCCGCCAATCCACTCTTTTATACCACTGCTCTTATTGGCTACAGGTGTGGCCTGTTAAGATCAGGCCTGCTCCTAATCTTTAGTAATTGGTCCAGCTGCAACTCACTGGGGGATAAGATTACATTCTATACCACCTTCATTTACCCAATACTGTATCCCCCTACAAACTAACAAAATATAGAGAGATTTGACAGAGGTACACCCTGGCCATTCACCAACCAATGAACTGAGTGTCATTGCTAACCAGCTAGGTCTAACAGTGCCTTCTGATATTTCCTATAAATAGGAAACTTGTGAATAAAGAAAGGGATTTTTCTGCAAGAATAAACTGAGTCTCAGCTGCTTTATTGCAAAAGTCTGAACTACTGGTAGATTGTCAGGCAGTGACTGGCTGGCTGAAGGGATGTCAGGCCAGACAGGGGCTGTGGGTACCTGAAAGGTAACCACAGATATCTGGCACTTGGGGAAATGCTGCTGGGAGGCCTGGGTACCTGTAATTACTGTTTGTACTACTGTGCTTGCTTATGCCAAGCACTTTCTTATCTAAAATAACAGGTCTGCCATGGCACAGCATAGAGCAGAGAGATTAGGCAAACAGTGGATTGAAATAGAAATGTTTATTAAGAATGAATAAAAATTGCCTCTCAGTAAGTTTTGCTAAACTCATTGGAAATCATGTATTCTATGAGAAGATGAGTAAGACTACAAAAGAACCAAATCTATCACATGGACAATGTTTTCACATTTTCCAGTCCAAGCAGGCAAATACTAAAATGAGTGGACATGACTGAAGGAATACTTTATGCATGTAAAGTGGTTTATAGTAACACAATAACAGTAAAAACAAAATGGTGCTTTTGAAGAACTGGTGGTTTGTGATCATAGAAATGGAAGTCACTGAATTAAAATGCTTCATCTGAATTTGTTCCTGGGATGATATTAACAATTTGTAGAGGTTTAGTGTTGCATCACTATGACTACACTAATTTCTGCCTTCCCTGGCTTCTGTGCAAACCCTTGAGATATTTCACATCTAAATCATAGAGGATTTCTTCTGGAATGAAGAGAAAAGGTGTGAATGGGCAACAAATGTGTTTTAATTTTAATGAAGATCCTTGTAACAAAAGCAGTCTCAGAAGACACAAAAAAATTTGAAAACATGCCATCTAAAGATAATTCTGCCTACAGTGTATGTCTTTCTGAATGGTCATATATATATTTTAAATTATTTTTTGTTTTGTCCCTCTCATAAGAGGTACAGTTTTCAGACTTTTTCTGTTTCTAACCTGCCAAGTTATTTTTACTCTTGAAGTTTGTACAGTAGAGTATATCACTGATCTCTGTCCCTGAATCTTGTAATGAAGGGTGCAAATCCCCAAATGACCTGGGGAAATCAGAGGGGAAAATATTTTACTTCTTAAATCTCTCACTAGTCCTTGAAATCTTGGAGTTACGACCTGGCAGACATTTTGGGGACTGCTTCATGTGAAAATGGAAGTTGAAGCCTTCTAGTTTTCTACTATTTTCACCCACCTAAGGAATACCCAGGAATCCCAGCCTCAGTCGTCAGAGGAGTTTATTATCTCCCTCTTCCATGGGTGAGCGACATCCTGGGAGCAAACAAGAAGTCAGTAGATGAGACTGTGTCTCCGGGGATAGGTGCCAGGGAACTTCAGGGGCGCTGTCATTACATGTATAGATCTTTCTAGCACATACCAGAGGCCAGAGTCTGGCAATCTGCCCCACAGCCCCAGACAAGCCTACTGTTTCAGCAGACACTGGCTTAAAGTGCCTGGATCAAAACTCCCTCCTTATTCCCATCATGTTGATGGCTTACTGCTTCTCTACCACAGCAAATCATGAAACAACCTGAGCCTACCTACTGCATATGACAGTAAAGTAACAAGGCAGAACTTGAAGAAAATGCCATTTCTGTTCTTCCTTGCTACCTGCTGTCAGGAAGGAGCTAGCAGGTAAGCAGCTTTTAATTTAATTTCACTCTGAGTCAAGGTGGACTAATCTGCATATAAATGTAATAATGTAAGTCCTTGATCCCTCCCTCACAGACACAGAACACAGCCTAGAATGTGACTCTTAGTATCCAGGGAGGATAAAATTAACCTGCCCAAGGTTGGAGAGAAATATGTGCCTAGTGAAAAGAGCAGGGTACACGGGAGCACTGCACAGCTACTGTCCCGTAAACCTATATCCACATCCTTAGTATCTGTGCGTCCAACAGTGGCACACTGTATTTACAGGTTGCCAATGAAATCCAGTTTAAGGGAGGATAAAAATGATTGCTCCAAGTGTTATCACAGGAATGGCTCCCATGCTGTATTAGAGGTAAGTATAGTGGGAATTCTTCCAAGTAAAAATGAAAGCAAGAAAGTGCCTTCAAAGCTGTTTAATATTTTTTATAAGCACATTGATGGAGTTTTTGGATCATCAGCAAAACACAAACAAAAAAATTAATTTTATTATTTTTCATTTTTTAAATTACCTCATTGTATTTTTTTTTAGGAAAACAGCTGCTGGCATTTCCTAAACACAAATTTCTTTGGGGAGAACAACAAATCATAAGCCAGAGGTTTCTGCAGGGGATTTCTGACTGGAAAACTGTGTTTATTAATTATATGTAAATTTCATAATGTTTTGATGTCTTGATCTAGCAATCTGCAGAACTCACACTGAAAAATCAAATGTGAGAAAGGCTTAATTTGGGAGAAAGTGAAGAGACTTTGCTGAATAAGTTATATTTACTTATTTAAACATTCATATCACTCAGGCTGGGGGTCTTAAAATATAAATTACATGGCTGAATTAACCTGCTATTGACTCAGTGTCAGCACTCATGTTTGAGAAGAGTAGCTTTTCTCTGGTTGTAGCTAAGTGCCTCTGAAAATAAAAAACCCACAAAAGTCCTCCTCTTCAGAACAATTCTCCCTTCCTCCCTCTAAATTATCCATCTTGTCGTAAAAGCTCATGTTCCTGACCTGTCCTGCCTTGCAAGTGGCATCTGCTCCTGACTAATCCCAGACTAAGCCTCTCCTCACTTTTGGCCACATTTGTGACCCACTCTGGAGGTGTAAATGCTGCAGCAGTCACGGCTGCTCATGCTGCTGGCTACCCCAGCTCCTGGCTTCCTGGGATTTCATCCATGCAATGTCAAAAAAGTGTGTGAAAAATATCTGCAAATAGAAAGTTATGCTGGGAAAGTCGGTCAAATGAGAGCTGATAGGCTCCACTGCAGGAAAAAAGATACTTCACCAGTGTCTCTGGTGAAAGCTGAAAAGAGTTATGCTCTGTTTTGGAGTCAAACTTAATCCATTTACAAAAAATTGAAAGTTTCATTCAATATATGTCTAAAATTAATATTGTTGGTATTCTTTCTCCCATTAAAATATGGGACCAAACCTAGGGAAAGACACCTGGGAGAGTCAAAAGGAAGGCGCCATTTATCCTCTTCTGGCTTGCCTATTACCACACCAGACTCAGAGGTTCTTCACTGTCTGTGTAATGTGTCACTCTTTGTCCTACTTTCAGCTAACCCACTGGCACAGTAAAAGTGCAAACTCTGCTGCTTGTCCCTGAGGCTGTTCCAAATGAAACCAGCTGATTTACTCTCGAGGCCAAGATCCCTGCTTCTGTACCCAGCTGGCCTTACTGTGATTGTGTGCCCAAAGGGGTGGCTTCAGAAAAGTCCTGTGAAAGACTGGATAATTTTCCATCTAGTTCAATAGATTTGCTAAAGCCGACACTTTGGTCTAGGCTTCAAACATAGTATTACTAATATCTAACACTCAATAATGTCAATTACAACCAAAACCTCTTTGGAAGGGGGATCCACGTTCAGTATTTGCCCATGCTAAATTGACAAACACAAAACCCCATCTATTTTTCTGAAGGAAGAAGATTAGGTAAGCCCTTCGTCCTTGCTTTAGGTCAATCTGCAACTTATTCCTGTTCATGCCCAGAAGTAAAAAACTCAAGAAATCTATCTTCATTTTTCTTTTTTTGCCATTGCTGTGCACGCCATCAGGCAGCTAAATTAATTCACAGCTCTCATCCTAGTGTATACTGATCTAGAAATAAACTGTGCCTTTTATTATATTTATTTATTCCCTGAGCGAAACTTAACCTTAACTGTGTTTGAGTGAAGCCTTTCATAGACCTAACCACCATGCTGCTGTTGTCAGCCCACATCCTAATTCTGGGGGTTTATCTGACACAGTTTAAAGCTATCTCATAAATCTATGCCTTTAGCCTCAACCCCAATTCTGAAGCCAAAAGGTGGTTCTTGTCAGAGGCTCTTGTCACCACTCATTTGCTGCAGGACCCTGAGCACACTGATAGTCCTTAAAGCTCTGACCAGCCCACCCTGGGGCCTTTGGCCAGCCCATCACCCTGGCCCAGGATCCCATTTCAGTCCAAGGGGGCTGTCAGGCCCTGCACAATGAATTCACAGAAATTCCAGGCTCCAGCTCAGCCAAGGCCATGCCAATGTCTGCTCATGGACTCTGTTGATTGATACCCCATCCTACAAAGGACTTCCCAGCATGATTTTGATCCTGCTCAATAACCGCAGTGCTGTGTCTGACCCTTCCTACCCCCCTCAGACAAGGTCAGAACCCTGACCAGCAAACTGACCTCCCATGAATTTGTCTGATCTGGACCCCGAATCTGGCTGTCACTGCTTGGAAAAGCCCTTGCTCTGACAGTTCTATCACTTCCCTTGACTCCTGATTCTGCATCCCTTGGGGCAGTTTTTATCCAAGCTCTACCAGTCCAAAAAAATTAACCATGATATTATATTCACTTCATGCTCATTTAATTCCTTACCTCTGCCCCAGACACTACTGTGTCTCAACAAACCATATCCATTTGTAGAGTCACATTTGTTATCCCTATGGAGCGCTGTCATTCATCAACCATCTTCTCACTGCTTACTCTCTGAGAATTTTACACTAACTCTGATTCTAGTAATAATTATAATACAGCCTCAAACCAACACAGGTTCTTTGTCCATAGTAGCAGCAGCATTCACTTAACCTCAAACACCCTTCAGACACCTCTAATAAACCAGGTCTGGTTACTTTAGGCTCAAACTCCAGTCCTAGATCTGATTGTGTCCCACATTTAAGTGCTTGTGTGAATTAAAAGGTAAAATTCTAGGCACACAGTTATTGAAATAGAAATGTTTAGCATGTAAAGGAAAGCAGATGGGAAGGAAATAATGAGTGTGTTCAGATCAAAACCATAGGAGCATCAGATGCTCTACCAGTTGCTGGAATGTTGACCTTAATAGAGCCATGACAACTCTCACAAGCTGAGCTCTGCACCACAGGGCAGGCAGAGTCATAATGGCTTTGAACTGTATGTTTTCCACTTCTCCCTAATGCAGGCTACAGCTATGTCAGATGTACATAAATTTCCCAGAATGAAGAATTAGAATGAAAAAGAATATTGCATTGGAGAGGGAAAAAAGGATAATAAGAATTACAAGCATGTATTTGCTTTGATAGAGTAGAATAAAAACTAATATTTCGTACAAATGTATTATAATTTTTGCCTAATTCCCCAGTAACAGACCATCTAGAAAATGGTCTGGCATTTTCCAACATCTCACAGAGAGCATTACTTTAAAACTTTCACCATAAACTGGAAAATCCAACATATTTTGATAATAACAGATGGTTATGAAGTGAATATGGAGCTGTATGTCACTCCTGGGGCTTTATGGCTATTCAGAAGTCACTTGAATTATATGCTTATGGTTAATAACATCAGCAGAGCCACTCCAGTTAATTACAGCACTATAGTTACTCCATGCTTCTCTATTATACTTTAAGATGCAGTAAGAAAAGGGCAACCATATAATCCCTCCAAAGACATTGTACTGCCCTTGTTAAAAAGACTGGAAAAGCTTCATAGCTGCAGACAAAATGTAAACCCCAGTATGGAACAAGAGATGCTCTTTAATGTCTCTTGAACAGAGCAGCAGAATTGACAGTAATTCCAGCCTGGCCAGATAGCAAACATTGTATTGCTTCTCATCGTGGGCTAATAAAATGGAATGTTCCCTCTTGCCTAGAGAAGGAGGGAGGAAATGGGAGGTGTAATGAGTATGCAGAAAGGATTCTCAGGAAGCTTTGAGCTGCCTCCAGTTTAATTTCACTTTTGTTCCTGATTTCATCTCATTCTCTACATTTTTGTCCCTTTTCATTTCATTTTGAAGGACAGGAAACACATAAACAAAGCCAAATGCACAAGAATGCTTTGTGTATGAAATAATTCAGACAAGACAAAATAAAGCTATTTCACCAAGAAAATCTTAAGGATTTTTTAAGATATCTTTTTGCCAGTAAGGCTGTAAATTATTGAGTTAGATTTTTCATTAAAACTAAAAGGGCAAACTCTTCAAAGTACACTTCAATTCAGATGAAATAAACGCCATGACTAAAAATGGAATTGATAGCCTCCAAAAAGCCAGTTCTTAACATATTTTTCCAGTCCTATTGGCTCAATACACACTGTAGACAATGGACCAGCAGGAGTTTTCCTATTCTGTCCCTTGCCCACCTCTACATCCTTTGTTTAGGCTCCACACTCAGGAGATGGAGAACGACAGAACCACATTATCTGTGGATCAGGGATAAGGGGAGGGGGATGTGTCTGTGGATTAATCTAGGAGATATTATTGAAGCACGTATCAGTGGGATTTCTATTAAGCAATATTCTGAAATCTGTGCTCTAGCCCAGCGTGAGCCAAGCTTCCCCTGGATACAGTGACTCTGTGATGAGGAGCCTGTTCTCACCTGCTTTGCCACTCTTACAGGGTGGCAAAAGCTGCACTCTCACTCTTGGCTCTCCCTTCACATGCCAAGCTGTGTGCTTGAAGTGTTTTAGTTATTTCAGAACAAATTCTGGGAAATAATGCCATCTTTCCATATAGTAGCACTGGCCTTTTTGCAGCTTGAACATTGTACTTGGCTAGGATATGAATCATTCCTCAGTATATGGCATAAATATTTCAGAGCCTTCACTGATCATAGGAAAGTTCTACCTAGATGTGCTAATAAAGGCAAGTCTTTCTTACTTTCAGCACCTTACCAAACCACAGGAGGTATATGTCTGATCCTTTGAAAAGGATAACTTCTGAAAAATGTAAATAATTCACAAATTCTAAAATGTCTCCTTCATCTAAATAATATTTTTGAGCCTAGCTGTATTTAAAATTGCAAATTAGTGTTATAGATGTCTTCCAATTTATTAAAATGTATACATTGATAAAAATGATGATGAAAAACTTCAGATCATGAAATCTAGCATATGTTGAAGCTGGCATCTTAATTCTAGCTCTAGTACCAGCTATGGAATCTATGCCTTTGAAGCACTCACAGCTGGGGTTGAAGCTCCTCTCTGCAGACAAAGAAATACACAGTCTTAAAACACTGGCTTTACATTTGCTGTAGCTTAGCTGGAACTTGACTTGAAGAGTTGTTTCTCAATGCAGAGAGACATCTCTGTATCTACTTTAGAGGCAGGTGATGCCATATCTTCAGTCTCAGATGTAGTTAAAACCCACTCCCACAGCAAAAGTAAGCCACCAGCTTTAAAACACAGGTTGAAATTCAGTTTATAGCTATGTTACACTTAGATACAAAGACCCTGGCTTAAATCTGAGCTCCTTTCCCATGCAAAATGTCATTTAATCAATTGCAATATTTCTAATGTACCTATAGGCCTCCTATTTAAATTCATATGCCTGCAGCTCAGCAGGATTTTTTCCCAGAACAAGCAGAAAATAAGATCTCCGGGTTCAAGCTCCTTGGTTTAGCACAGCAGGGCATTCTCTGCTGAGCTGCCCCTACCTGTGAGCACTTCAAAGGAGCACTCACAGCAGGGGCTGTGGCTGACACCAGAAGCGCTGGTTTGATCTAACATGGGAGATTTCACCAGTCTTCAGGCTTGAGGGCAACTTGTTCATTAAAAAAATGTATTTTAAAGTGATATATTGCACGGCTGTTATTAGACCTTGAAGAGAGTAATCGCAGCACTGTGTTCCTTCCCTCTGGTCAGCTTTGTGAGAAAATGAAGTGAAAAAACAGAAAGGAGGATGAGTGCACTGTTCCAGAAACCCTGTGTTAACCCCATTTCTGTAGGGCACTGCAAGAGCAAGAGTATGTGGAAGGGTGAACCACAAAGGTTGTTTGTGCTCTTTGATGTTGTTTTATGATGTACAAAGAGAGTTCCGCTTGAGATATTATTTTCATCTGTTGTCTTAATTAAAAATGTCAGGAATAATGGGTTATGTCTTTGCTTTTTGTACCAGAGGACTGACTGCAGCAAGGTTTTGAGAGGTTTTGGGAGTATCTTTCTATTTTTCTTATGATAAGAGAGAAAACATGTGCATGACTTATTTTGTATTATTTTACTGACTGTAACTCTGATATGATAAATGCTAAGTGACTTTGTACATATAGGATTTTTCCACCAAAGTTATACTGGGCAGGTCCACAGCCATGTGTTTTGCTGCCAGCGGAAGGAGCTACAGTAGTTCATTCAGTGATTAATACATTTCTGTATTTACAGAATGTGTGTCATGGTGTAAATTAGCAAATGACCATTCTTTTGGATTTTGTTAAGCATTCAAAATTACAGACCCACACTGGGTGAGTCCTGCCACTGATCAGTCATGGAATCATAGAATATCCTATGTTGGAAGGGACCCACAAGGATCACAGTTTAAAAAACAAGGGTAAGCTAGGATGGAGAGCTGTCTAGTTACATATTTGACATCTATATAAAGTATATATAAACCTGTCAGTACCTCAGAAAGGGTTCTTAATTTTTTAATTTGTGTTTGCCCCTTCTTGTTTAAGTCCAGTGCCCCATGAAACTCTAACATCCTTAAAAATGAAGTATATTTTTTGTGATAGCTCGAAAATTAGTATTAATGAATTAGCTCATTTAACTAAACCTGAGCACTCCCTTTCCCCATCTGAAGAAAAATATCTGCAAGTGCAGCATAGGTATCATTTCTTAGACAGAATTACCTGATAGTGGGTGTTGTACACAAACCTTTTTATTTTTTTTTTCTGTAAGGAGCTGACCAGCTGATCAGCTGGTAACCCTGTTACCTGCCAGAACACAAATTTATAGTAGATTTTATGTCAGTGCTCCTACACACACACAAATTCAACTTCATGCATAAAACCTGCCTCCATATCTTTAATTTAGTTACCAGAGGGACTTCAGTCAAGGTGAATCTGCCAGAGCTAGTTATGAACTGAGAGCCTTTTGTGTTCATGGAGGTAAATCCTCCAAGATTGCTTTCATCAGGCAGTGAGCTGCTGTTGATATGTTACTCTCCATAGTGAGCTGTCTAGTTTAAGCTGAATTAGCTGTTTCTTTACAAGTCATGGTAGCTGTAGGATATTTCTGCAGTGACATTTTCTTGGTGTCAGGGGTGCCTAAAAATAACCATAAGAGAAAATGAAGCAGATGCTGAGCTTTTTTACAGAAAATAAGACTTTTTCACAGATCGTTATAATTCCTGTTAGGGTGGTAGGCAGAAGCTGCAGGTCCCCTGTTCTCTGTAGAAATGTTGTGAGGTGATTCTGTGTGATGAATCCAAGTTGGGATGAAAGAGTGGCATACCTTAAAAGATTTCAGTAACCCCACCCTCTCCCCAAACTATGACCTCTTGCTGCTGCCAAAAATAACAACTTCTGAAGTATAGCTTCTGTTGTAGCCTCTGTGACATGCAAAACCTGAGGGTTTTGCAAACCTTTAAGCAGGAAATTATATGGCCTCCTTTATGTTCCCTGTGAATTTGATTTTTTCCCTGAAGCCAGCAGATGAAAAAAGTGAAATGTGGTTGTGCCCCTGGAAGAAAACTGCAAATTAGCAAAATTCAATACTTGAAGGAAAATTACTATTCCCCAAACTGCACCAGTCACAGGCATTGCTCTATCAAGCCCTACTCTGGGAATGTCAGAGACATTAAAGTAAGTACAGGATGTGATAACATCCTTTTTAACATGATGTTAGAAGAATGGGAAAAGAATAGGAAAAAAGAGCTACAGCATAATATAATGTGCATGTGCATGTACATGTATTAGTCTATTGAAAATTGTCTGAATATCCAAGCCTGAAAGATTGTGATCAGTGGCACAAGTTCCAGCTGGAGGCAGTCACTGGTGATGTACACCAGGGGCTCATACTGGGGCCACCACTGTTTAATTTCTTCATTGCTGACCCAAGTGACAGAGGGCAGCCTCAGCAAGCTTTCAGGAGATGGAAAACTGGGAGGAGCTGTTGATACAGCAATCAGTTGTACTGTCATTCAGAGGGAGAGGATGGAGAAATGGCCAGAGAGGAAACTCACAAAGCTCAAGAGAGGAAATGCAAACTTCTGTGTATGGGAAGAAACAACTCCATTCACCAATCCGTGCTGAGGCTGGAAAGCAGCTTGGAGGACCCAGGGTCCTGGTGGACACCATGTTGAGCATGAGGCAGTAAAGAAGGCAAGATGCACCCTCAGGGTTGCCAGCAAGGCTGAGAATGGTGACTCTGCACCAGTGCAGCCTCCCCCTGAGTATGGAATTTGGGGCTAACTGGTAAAAGAAAAAGATGGACTTGCTGGAGCAGGTCCACTAAAGAACCATGATGATGATCAAAGGACCAGAGTATCTTTCATGCAAAGACAGTCTGAGAGAGCTGGTACTGTTCCCTCTGGAAAAGAGGAGGCCTGGGGGGTATCTTATCAGTGTTCACAAATACCTGACAGGAAGGAGTAAAGAGGAAGTCAAGCTTTTCTCTGTAGTGTGCAGTGGCAAAACAAGAGGCAATAGACACAGACTAAAATACAGGAAATTCTGTTTAAATGCAAGAAATAACGTCCTTGTTCTGAGGGTGGTCAAACACTGGCACAGCTTTTTTACAGTCTCTATCCATGAGGATATTTAGAGCTCAACTGGCACAACCCTGGACAAGCTGTTCTAGCTGACCCTGCTTCAGCAGGGAGGCCGGACGAGGTAGCCTCCAGAGGTACTTCAGTGTACCATCCAACCTCAACCATGCTCTGATTTGTTCACTTAAATATTACATCAAATTAAAGCTTTCCACGTGTCAAAAATACATTTTTGTGTTAGTAATCAGAGGATCTGTTAAAGGAATTAAACTGTGTTTAAAGGAAGGCCTTGTGGGGTGGGCTCCCATCCCTTGGGAGCACTGAAGGAAACCTGGAAAAACTCATGAAGAGGAGGCATGTGGAAAGACAGTCAAAGGGTAGGGCATGAGAAATATAAAGGAGAAAGAAGGTAAAGCTTTTAAGTCTGAGACACAAGGATCTAAAACAAAAGACAGATTTGGGGAGTTATTTCCTTTGTCAATTTTAGTAATTGCTCTCAATTACCTGAGACATGTTTTGAAATAAAACACACATTCCCAGCAGCCTATGAATTGCTCTGTTCCTTATAACTGAATTGGTTTGCAGCAGAGGGAATATATTTCAGTGCTGAATATTTCCTTTCTGGGTGTGCTGGTGAATCCTGCTGCAACACATACCCTCCCAGGCAGCTGGTATGAGTCAGTGTGCTTTAGATGTTTGCTACAGAGGAAAAGAGGGTGGGGATGGCTAAGTGCAGCAAATGGACAGTAATTTTGTGATGCTACCCAGAAGCAAAGCCACCCTAAAATGAAGATAAAGGGATTGCATCCATGGTACAGTGTTGCAACAGCAGTGTAAGTGGTGAAAGTGAGGCAACCTGAGCAGAAGTTCAGGTACTCATTATGGGTAAAAGACAAGATGCCTCATAGTAGAATAAAATGGGTCACCTTGTTAGACAATTAGATCTCCTTTGGGGAAAATATCTCAAAGCAAACACAGAAGTTGCTTTCAGTCTTTGCCTCCCATTTCTGTCTTAATATTTTTGCAAGAAGCAGATATAAATTTGGAGAAGTATGCAAGAAAAAAATAAAAACATATGAAGAAAGTGAAAAGTTATTGAGTCCATCTCCCAGATGAGTTGTTAATTTTGAATACTTATACACAAGAAGTATTTTTAGGGATAAAGTGACACAATAATAATTTTAAAGTCCACTTATTACCCATGGAAAAAATCCATTGGCTCCAGATTATTAAAAAGATATTCTTAAGCTATCCACTAATATATGACTCTGGAACTGCTTTGAAAAACTTTGTGTTCAAAGGCCCCAGTTGAAAAGAAACACAGGAGGCAGTGTTTCACAGGGAAGGACAACCAAGTGGGATTTGGAAAGCTTGCAGTCCTTGACAGGATATGCTACTGAGTCTCTGTATGAGCTTGGATCTGGTCATGCCTTCAATGGATTTTAACTGGCTTCATAGTCAAGCCTCACCTTTTTGCCCTGCTAGAGGTGAGTAGGGGAAAAAGGTGCCCTACAAGCTGAGTCTAGAGTCCTACATCTGTTTTTCCCAGGTATTGGAAGATCCTCAGTTGCATGTGTGAAATTTGTTTGTGATTTCCCTTCCTCCCACGCATCCCCTCAATGGATGAGTTGCATGGGGCTGATGGCTCTTTAGCCTTCTTTAGAAACCCTGAAATGCCCTCCCAGAAAGACAGGTGAAGTTTATATACTCAATCCTTAGAGGTTTATGCTCAGTTTATATAGAGGCAGGTGTAGTGGGATTAAAGTCACCCTTCAGAAATCATCCTGGAGAAGTGATTTGAGAACCAGGAGATAAAGTAGGACATGGCAGCTTCAGAAAGGATAAAAGCAGAAGGCAGTAACAGATTAGATGTGGAAAGACTGTGACTGATGCCATGTACACCTTAGCATGAGTGAAGCATAAAATTAACATCAATAATCAATAATTGAATGCAATAACAACCAAGTATTGAGTGGCAAAGAGAGGTTGGCAAACATTCAGCTACAGTACTTACTTCTTCATGATTCTTGAGTCAGGGAAATGCACATATTCAAAAGAGTCTGTGATGAAAAAATAGATATACTGTTTATTTAGAGACTTAAAAATCTAGACGTATTATTCATTTTCAGTAATTTTACGTATTTTTTTAGAAGAATTTTTGCTAAAGTAGAAAATAACATCTTGAATTATCCTCTATTCTAAGGACAAAATGCTTCAGTTTTGGCAGGTGTAAATCTACAGGCGTTTGAAAATATAATAATGACTGTGATAATGTTTTTAAAAGTGGCCTTGATATCTCTATTTGTACATGGACAAATTTTCAGTTATTGCACACATTGTTCTACCATTACTGTCTGTGCAGTCATTAATGGAATTTGTACATACAGACCTGCATTTATATTGGAATTTGTGAAGTGAAATTTAAATTTTAAAAGCCAAGCATAAATTTTGAAAAGTATCTCTGAAAACCAAATCTAAACACTATGGGTCTGTGAAACTCCTTGGTCACAAAAGAGGAAATTAAAATACTTATGTAAATGCACAAACAAACACACACAGACTTACAGTTTTCAAAAGTTTGATTTTACCATTTTGTTGAAGAAATCTAAAATTCTAAAAGCTGTTTCAGAGTTGTCAGCTCTTGTATTGCCAAGACTTTTAAGATGATGACTCAATCAATTTTCCAATTGTCTGCTTGTCTCTGCCTGATATTTCCTAATAGATGCCTCAGTAGTCACATAATTTAGACATAAAAATGGAATTTATAACTTTTCCATTTACTCTGTCTCTATCACTGTCCACTGCCATTACTTTCTCTCAGCTTAATAACTGCAGTGAGAGTAAAAAATAGTCTTATTGTCTGCTCTCCTAATGTGCAGTAACTTGTCAAATGCCAGAGAATGGCAACTGTATGCATATCAACTGTTTCTGAGCTTTCTATTATCCTCACCCTATTTTACATTTTCTTTTTAAATTGGCCATACATTTACAGACAAAAATTCTTAAGCGTTCTATTTGCCCATAAGTGTGCACATTCAGTTCGTTTTAAAATGCTTTAACCCAGTTTTAGCTGTCGCTGAATCATATTGATAGTGAACCAAACTGTTTTATTTTTCTACAGTTAATTTTCTCCTGCTGTTGTTCTGTATTTATTCTGTGGTTTTGGTATTCTTAGTAGAGTTCTAGAGCAGGTTGTTCTTTCTCTGAACTCACAATAATGGATTTGGGATCGTGGAAATTACCAATGATGACATGTGAATTACAGTGTATATAACCAGCGTTGGTAAAGCAGATGGATATCTGAGAAAAATAATTCCTTAATTAATTTTTAAAATTAAGAATGAATTAAAATTTTGGAAGATGTGCAAGAAACAGCACTTTTCCTTAAAAAACTTATTTTGAAAAGTTCAGCAAAGAGTGCAGACTTGTGTTGCCACATACATAAGAATGAAGGCTATTTTTCCTGCCTTAAATATTGAAGATTATGCTTCAAACATCTGAAAAGCCCTTTGTATTCTAAAAAAAAGCTACCTGAAAATTTGCTATCAAATGTGTGATTGTTTTTGAGGCAGTTTGGCCAGCATTTTCTTTGTGTCTTTGCACTTGTTGAACCTATTTCAAAGTATCCAAAGATGGCATGAGCCAAACTGTGAACTACTAATAACTCACAATATTCCAAATGTGTGTGTTTTTATGAATTTAATAGTTACATAGTTATTCAATAATCCCTTTTTTGGAAAATTTATAGGCATTTTGATGGAGACTGGATCTTAAAATACAAGGTCTATTTTAGAGGGGGACTAAAAGAGAAAACTCACATGAAAAAGACCCTTATTTTTTAAAATTGCTTTGAGAGCATTAAAAGACTGAAGTTGTCATTAGAGGGGATGAAAAATGTAGTAGGGAGAAAACTTTGAATACATTGGCAGATTCAACTGAGAACCCCTATTTAGCTGGATCACAGATATAACTCCTTATTTCTTATATCTTATTTGAGCTGGAAATCAGTCAGAGTGCAGAAGGAACACTGCACTAAGTTTCTCTACACAGGTGTTGTGATAAGTGACTTTTCTGGCAGTTTACACCTATAGAATTTGGATTTCTGCCTTTACTGTGGGTGTGGGGGCCTTTGGAAATAAAATCCTTGGAATAAATATGACTAGTAAAACTACCAACCACGCCTGTTATTGATTAAGAAAAGGTTTTGCAACCATTTAAACTAGCAAGCTTGGCCCAGGTGTAAATGTAGCTGTTCCATGGATGAATGGAGAACTGACAACAACTCTTAATTGTATATCTGCTTTTCATCAGCAACACAAAGTCTTTTGCAGACAAGAAAAATGCTGGGACTTCATGATGAGCTTTGCACTGCTCTTCTCCCTCTGCCCATCAAACACAGGAGCACAAGGACATGCAGCACATTTTGCAGGAGTCAGTGAGATTGGCTGTTTCTTTTGGCTAAAACGCTGTGGTACAGAGGCCCCTTGCCAAGCAAACTGAAGCAGGGCACATGCCAGTCATGCCCCTGTCCTTAAAGGACCATGTTATTCAAAATAACAACAACAAAAAAATCCAGTCTCCCAAGAACTAGGCTCAGGAGGAGTGCTTCTATGCAACTTAAAAAGAAGCAAGAAAAATAAAAGGCCCCAAGCCACCAAGAGTTTGTAAAAAGCGTAACTGAGGGTAATGAGAAAATGTGAATTAGCTCTTACGCACTGTCTTGAAAATTGACTAGGCAACATATGAAGCACAGTTAAAAATTCAGCCAAGCACTACTTGCCAAGAACAATAAAAAATAATCAAAACCTTTCAATTATACTTACTTAAATGAAATTTCAAAATGAAAGTCAGGGAAAAGCGAAGATGTGTAGCTTTGCTTTTAGTTTAGCTCTGTCGCACAAAAGGCAGCAGATTTCCTGGGGCTTTTACTTTCAGAAGAGGGATGTGCAGTGCAAACAAATTTCAGGGCCCTGCAGGAAATTTCATGAGTTGTTTGTCCAAACATCAGACTGGAGCAAATCAGAGGAACCTGCATTATCCTCGGGGTGACCCAGTATATTAAAAAGCTGAGTATTTTAAAATGTTTCATTTTATAACTGAGAAGGCCTCTGTCTGTTCATTTGGATAGTTAGTGCAAGTTTGTTCTATTAATATCTTGCTAGACAGTACATCCTTGTTAGTTCTTTAAGGATTTTTGCCACTGTTATTTGATTAAGAAAAAAATATACAGGCTCTTTGGGACATTTACATTTTCTTTAAAAACTCCAAACAAACCCAAACCCAACAGGAAATAACCAAAACCAAGCCTACATGGAATTGATGCAGAAAAAAAAAATGTTTTCTTACAATCAAATGTGAGCTAACAAACAAGTAACTTGCTTCTGAAACTGAAAATGGGATATAGCCTTCTAAAATCATTTAGACACCTTTGAAAACTGGATTTGAAAATCCTACTGACAGCATAGCCAGACTCCTTGTCAAGTACTTCTGAAGGAAGAACTGAAGAATTTGGTTTTCACTTCTGTATATCATTAACTCAACCTATAAATAGCTAAAAATGTCTGCCAGGGCCCAGATCTTCATGCTGAGACTGACACTACGGAGGCATTGTGTAAAAGTTTCACTGTAAACTTTTTTATTCTTGCTTATTCGGCTATCTGTATTATCTCATTAATGATTAATGGAAATGAGTAGGAGTTGCCACAGACACGACCATATTTCTGGTTCAGAAAAATTAGACTACAGTGAAGGTGTGGGAATTCTTGGGAAGCTTAATTTTTATGCTGCTCAATCTCATTTTGAAGCACTTTATAGCACCAGACCAATTGTATTTGGTACAATAGGAAACAGTGGTAGAGACTGAAATAGTCATTTCACCAGCAAGTGAAAAGCAGTTGTCAAAAGGCATTGTCAAAATTTTTTTTCAAAGGCTGTCTTTACAGCAACAACAAGCAGTTACATGTAGGAGGAAGTACTTATTTATCTGATTTAAATGAAAACAATCTGACTTCACTAATTTGTTTCTGGCAATAATTAGCATGTTGCTCAATTTATTTTAATAGCACATTAATTTGATTCCTGATCTTGCCAGAAATGCAACCAGAAGCTTCGCAGTAACAAAATATATCTCTAATAGAAGCTGCCAAAGCTCTCTGTTTAGACAGTTATTAAGGAAACTATTTGCATTGGTTTATTAAGTGTAACTTTGTAATGCAGTTCTAATATCTAACTTTCTCCCAGAAACATAAATTAGCAATGCAGAAAAAACATGCAGTGGAATTAGGCAAAAATAAAAATACAGTTGCTTTATAGGGGCTCTATAGTTTTTCTTAACTGAGAAGAAAACTGTTAAACAAGGCAGGCTCAAGGCAAAAGCCACCACCCAAGGTGTCAGGCTATTTCTAGGACCCTCATCCCATGGCATTCACAGGTTTCAAGATATAATAGGCATCCGCTGGAGCAAAACCAGACTATGGAACACAAGCTAATCCCTTGGATAAAACTCTTCAGCAGAAACCTTTTTAAAGCAGAAGAGCACAGGAAGAATCAAAGGCAACTCACAGAGCTCTTCCTTCACGGAGCGTGGGTTTGGAGCTAGCACAATGCCCAGGTGGTTTCCCCTGTAAAACAAATTTTTGCAGCTTTACTAAATGCTCCACAAAGCTTTCTGAAGATCAGAGGCACTGGTAGGTTGAAATGGTGCAAGTGGACAAATATTCTGTGGGGTTTTGGTGAGTTTCCTGTGGACGGCCACAACAGCCCTGGCACCAATCAGCTCTGTGAGATATTCATCCTTTCTTTTCAAAGAATCTACCTCAAAGTGAACTAAGACAGACAATATGCTCTCTCATTCTCATCTGCCTTAACCCATACTCAGTAGCTCAGTCTGTGTGGCAATAGCCATTTCAAATGTTAACACACAGAAAAAGTTTTTGTTTCAATAGGCAGCTGCTTAATTTTAATGGGGAAAAATATATCTCCTGATTTTAAATTTTCTCAACTTCTAAATCTTTTAAAAGAGCTTACATATTATTTCAAGGTATGTTTGACTATTTTCATTATCTATTCCTTAAAACTAAATTAATATTTTGGGAACAATGTCCTTATTCTTACATTGTGGTTTCAAGGGATTTCATTAAATCTTTGTGCCTATGTATAGGACTACTTTGGAGAACATGAAGAATTTTTTTTCCTTGTATTTTAAAACATAAGACCAATATGTAAGTAGAAAATATGCATGAGGTTTCTAAAGATATATTTCATTAAATATTTTTCCTACTAAAAATAACATTTTGTAAAAAATGTCAGTGTTGCTGTGGGAAAAAAATGTATATCCTGAAAAATCAGTCCATAGAACACAAGAATGGTGCCCAGCACAAGAACATTGGCAGCATTTTAGAGAGCATAGAATCTAGAATGCATGGGCCACTAACAGTATAGCCCCAATAAACATTGTTGATAGAATTTTTGAAACAAATACCTCTGTTGTAAGCTTACTCCCCTTTCAACAGCTGTTATACTGGCCTATTGTGTTTCTCATGAAAAAAAAATGTATTTTATCTGAAAATATGCTTTCCATTCAAGAAATCAGTTAAAAATAGAGTAGGTATTTCCAATTCCCAGTCAAATCAGCCTATGACCCACAAACCAATAGATACTTTTTCTGTGTTTGCAAAGCATACTATATTTTTAATTGGATTTTTAATGCAAACATTTTAAGCCATAACATTGAGAGTGCTCTGTGCATAAATAAAATATTGTAATTAAAATATTGCATGGAACCATCATTATGGTAAATGAACACATTTATAATTATTGTCTGTAAAACTGCAGAGTGCCAGTTTAGCATAAACTGGCGTCAATGTGAATCCTATTATTCTCATTAATTGCTGTTAGAGAATGAGGATGCACACTATGGCTTCCTTTGTAAAACACCACTGCAAATTCAGTTTCTTCTTCCTTTTATTGCTGTGCTATGGGAAGTCCTTACCATCCTACTGAGGAGGAGTAAGTAGAGGAATTCTTAGGAAGACTTTTGATGGAGTGATGACACCAACACTGTCTGCTGCAGGATGGACCTTTGTGGTGTATATTGCAGAAATACCTCCAGATCTGCTTGGTTTGTGTTCAGGTCAGGGTTTTGTCTGTTTTTTGGCTGAAGCAGTAATAACGTGACTTTTGGTTTTGTTCCACAGGTCTGTTCTTGCTCATGTTTTGCAGAACAGAAAGTTCTGGAGCTGTGAGGCAGTTTCTGAGAGACAGTGTTTTTGTGCTATGCTTATGACTCCATGACTGTGGTATTCTTTTGCTGAGACTTATTTGCTTTAATTGTTGATAAAAATAATTTCAGTTCATCTACATCTGCTTGCAGACTCTGTTAACACTGGGATCCAGTAATAGTTCAACTGAAGAAAAAGGGGGGGAAAAAACCCAGCCATTTTGAGACAATTTGTTTTGAAATTTTTGATATTAAACATTTGTTATACTAAGTTCAGAAAGGTCACAAAGGTACCATTTATAAAAGAACTTTTTGATTACAAGTGAACAAACATTCCTGAATGACTTTTCATGTAAAATGTTTGTGACAAATATGTGCCTTTTTATGGCTGAACAATAAGGTAATGTGTAACCAGCATTCCAGCAACAGACATTGACAAAAGCTAAAATGTGCAAGAGCTGACCTCCTGTTTCAATGAGAGGAATTTGAAAAATCTAACTTCCCTAGAAAATTTCTCAGAGTCTGGAAATGGTTAGCTTTTAAAGTCCCTCAAAATCTCTTTTCTTCAGAAAATGTTATTTTAGCTTTATAATTAACATCAGTAGTACTTTGCCTGGTAAATGCTACATTACTGCTTTAATACCCAAGCTGTTCACTGTGGGAAAATGTCTCATTTACAGTGGAGGGACTCAGTGGCTGTGTCTTTGTGCCTCCGAAAGTGCAGGATCCCAGGACAGATGTGAACACAGCATGGCTCCCCTCCTGCCAGCTCTCCATCTGCGTGGCTGTCCTGGTGGAGCTGCAGGCTGCCTGGGGACGGGCTCAGTGCACATGGGCAGCCTTGGACCCGCAAGTTCCCCTGTGCTGCAAAGGAGGCTTCCTGTCCCTTACAGCTCTCCCATACTGAAGAGCTGAGGCTTGACAGAGCCAATAGAAGTGCCCTTTCATGAATTATAAAGGCAAAGATAATTTTTCTCTATGAGGCAGAGAGAAGAATGGGTTTTACTTTGCCTTTTCTGCTTGGGAGAACTGTTGCCTTCTGATACAAGGCAGGCGGCCTGGTTTCAGGAAACAGCACGGCGACCCGTTTCCCCAGGGTCACTCGGGCCTAAGAAACACGCAGACACCAATGTGGTGGAGGATCAAAGGCCTTTATTCTCTCTTCCCGTGGGGTTTTATAGTCTAGGGGGCTTCTACGTCAGGTGGGGGTCTGTCTTTACCATCTATGGTTAGTAGGGGATGGAAAGTTACCTGGGCAAGTGGAAAGTTACTGGAATCCGGTTTAGGGGGCTACATTCCTATGTTAATTTTCTTATCTAAGGGGGCAGGGGCCCTGTCTTCCCGTAACATCACGAGATCTTCCGAACGCCAGGCCCTATCTGCTACAGAGAACATTGACTCTTCTGAGTTGCAAGACGTTCTCTTTTCTATTTATCCCCTTTTGTTCTTGGATGAAGAATTAAATGTCCTACGTTCACATCTCCAATTTACTTCATTTAATTTCTCCATCTTCTGTTTTTCTGTTTAGTCGATTATCTTGTTAGTCATGATAGCATGGGAGTATCCTTCACATTCTTAAATACTACAGGCATCCACCAGCACAGGATGAAATGTAAGAATCACCAAACTTGTTTTCTAACAATACAATTATAATGGGAAGGTATACACAAAAAGACAGCTTTTACAACAAAATTTGGATGATTAATAAACTCAGCTTTGAGATAAATGGAATGAAAACTTGTTTTTCCAATTTCAATGAAAAGTTATAAAAATATTTAAAAGCATGAGTGCTTAGCAGGAACCTCCTGTCTTACCTGGGTTCATTCAAACCCTGTGCTGAGGAAAGGAATTAGTAAAAAGCAGGGCAAAACCTATTGTTTATACACTGTTTATGCTTTGCCCCTACAGATGACATCCTGTCTGACAGACATTGTCCTTGTGTTTTGGTCAGTGAAAAAAACCCACAACATTTGCCCATCCAATTTTTTTCAGAGTTATGTTTTGATTATGGATACTTTTATGGATAAATCCATAATGGAATTTCTAGTATATGTGGAACATGTTTATTCTGCATCTCTTCCCTGAAGCAATAATAAGGTGCTTGTAGTACTACAGAACTGTAATTAAACCTTTCTAGGAAGGTGATTTTTCAATCACTTATGGACAGTTCTCACCATACTCTTGCTCATAATACTGCTTTGAAAAGCAAAGTATGCCCCTCTATTTAAAAGGCATTTTGCTGACTTCTCAATTATGTTTTTATACATTCCTCAGTGTCACTTACAAGGCCAGAACCTCCTGTATGAAATGCTAATATAAATAAGGCTGGTGTATCCGATGGGGAAGCTCTTTGTGCAATGTGCCTCTGCAATTTTTTGAATGGAGATCATGCCCATACCCAAAATATGTATGTGTTATCAAGGTCACAGACTCTACAGCAGTAGATCAACTCTGTCAATATAAATGAGGTTAGAGCATATCTTTTTAATCCAAATGTATTCTTCTTCAAAGCTAAATTAAAAGACCATAATTGCAGGGAAGCCTTATGGGAGCCTTTGCTTAATTACTGATCAGGTGAGGTTGCACTACAGAATTATTTTTCTTGACCAGAATAAATTTTGCTATTTTTACACCAGGACACTATACTTTGATCAAATTTATTAATATTTTTGGTTTCCTTTCCATTGAAGTTATCCTCTTTTCTCCAGGTTGATTAGAAATGTGATATTTGCATATAGGAAAAAAAATGTCTGTCTGTGAGGTGCAAAAATTTGCTGAAAAAATGATAAAGGTTTTGACTGGTAACAAATCAAGTTTTCATTGCTGATTATGCTCATTTGCATGGGCTTTGTTTAATTTTGTTTTGTTTTCCCAGAGACACAAGCTTTGAAATCTGCATACTGTGCTGTCAAGAAGTGTGACTTAAATCAGATGGAAGTTTTAGCACTGTTTAAGAAATAAAAACCTATCATGCCTGCTGAACAATGAAAATAATATCTATTAATATTTTATTCAAATTCAGCTTCCTATAGAATATACTAATTAAAACCAGCACAAATCATTATGAGCTTGGCTACTTTCAACTTAGGTAGCTTTTTGTAGTCAGCCTGTGGGTTTAAATTGCAGAGTTATCAAATATGGGTTTGGGTAAAAGCTGCTGACATCAATGCATTTGTGGAATAGGAATGGTAAGCTTAGTTTGTATAAACTGCAAGAATATCTCTCTAATAAAGTTTGAGGTTGGGGAAAAGTTCAATGGCACATTTCAATTAAACCCAAAGGTACCTTTGTGAAATATTTCTAAATTTCCCTAACAACATGAGCATGCTTTTGGAGCAGAATGCCCCCTATCACAGGTGTGCCTGGTGCTAATGTGGGATTGTCAAAAGCATCAGCAAAACACTCCTGATTCCTCTGCCTCAAAAAATACTCAAACCCTACTTTATTTCTGCCTCTCCCAATTGAGCTGATATGGTGAGATAACATTTAGTATCTTGTGTCTAATTGGTACATGAAGGAGCAGCTGAGTTGTTGGGGCAGCTGCTTTCCTGTATCCTTTCTTTCTGCTGAGTTCCAGAGTCATGATCACACTGCCCAGGCTTTACATGTCATACTATGTCTTTTCAATTTTCATAAAATGGACTCAACATGGACTCCAAATTCCCAGATTCTAGAGATGAGAAGCATGATTTCTTTTTCTTTTCATTTCTTTTTTTTTCTTTTTTCTTCTTGTCCCAGCTCTGAAAAGTTGCGTGTGGAGGGGTTTCAAACAGTTAAAATTAGCCCACCTGTATGTTCTGTGCCTCAGTATCAAGCATTGAAGTACCTAAATACAATATTTCACCAAGGCAGCACTGATTTAACACTGTCCAGGATGGATGCCCAGCTCTCCTCTCTCATTAACCTGTGCAGTGCAGAGGACCACACCGATCCTAAGGTGACTTTCTGCCACCCTGAGGAGCTTTGGGCTTCTGATGTGACATGCAGCTGCAAAAAGGGTCAAGTGGGACTTGCTGCCTGTCCCAAAGCCACTGTCCATCCTAGCACTGCAGACCTTCAGCCAGTGCTAAGCTCAAGGCTCAGCAGGAAGCACAAGTCAGGAATCAAGACAAGCCAAGACACTGTGGGCAAGACCATCACCTTTCCTTTGGGAGCTGTAAGGCTTCTTGAGCTGAGCTGTCCAGTTGAGAACCCATTATCTTCACTGGGTTCCTGCACACATCCCCATATATTCAGCTGTTTTCTGCTGGAATTGGCACTTAGCAGATATTCTGCTCAGAAAGAAAAATCAATGGCTGAGAGTGATTTCTGGGCACTGCTTTCCTTTTGCGTGACTACCCCTTAATTTTAGAATGTTTTCTTAAAAAAATTAACATATCTCATACTTGTGTCTGACCCAAGACTGAGTACTTCAAAATTTTACTTTGAATTGAACAAGTTCAAATGTGAGTTTGCCAATTTTAGAAATAGAGAATTTAGAAAAAGCTCACACTGAGCTGAAAAATTTGAAGACCTCTGCATAGGCTTATCTTTTTTGTAAGGTACTCTTTTTAAAATGTAATCTTTTTGTGGTTGGTCATATTTCCTGGAACGAGTTACTAGAGTTCAGCTTTCTGCTTGTTAAAAAAATAAAAAATTAATTAATCGTAGAGCTTGGCAAATAGATTCTCATTTACATAAAAAGTAGAACATGTGATGGATGGTGGTACATGAAAGATATTAAAGATATATGGTAAACTACATTTAACTGTGTGTTTTAATCTCTAAAAGATTGTATAAATATTCAACTTTAGAAGAGTTTTCTGGAAGTTGTTCTGTCTGTACTCATAATTAAGAATGCTGTAATTTTTGTCTGGGCAATTTTATTCAGATCCTCTTTTCCCCAATTCAATTTCTTGTTTAGATTAAAAAAACAAACAGACAAAAAACCCAAAACATTAAGATGCCTTGCTAGATACATTCAGTGAGTGGGATTTGCTCAGAAATAGTTCATTCTTTCTTGGCTGTTAACTTTGTCCCTCATCTTTTTGTGCCATGTTGTTGGAAATCTGCTTTGAAAAGTGAGTATTTACTTGACAGATTTCCTATGGCATGATTGCTGTGGTATCTGAGTACTGCATAAACATTAACTTATTAAACCTCACAGCACCCTTGGGAGGTGAAGGCATGCTATTATCCAAATATGACTGATGAGGGATTCAGGTGAAAACTTCCATTAATTTTGGGAGTCCACTCAGTACAAGTCACATTTCCCTGTTTCTAGACCCTTTGCTGTGGAGCTGGGACTTAGGATGTTGGAGGACCCTGCAGGACTCTGCAAGGAGGGAATTTTTAGAGTCACAGATGGCAGGATTCTTCTAGAAATCACTCAGAAATCTGGCAGATCAGGTCGTCTAAGCACCTATAGATCTGTGAGACTACTTAGTTTGCAGAAATCTTCAAAATAAGCTATTTTTTGCCAGTACAAAAAGTATCTATCTATCTATCTGTCTATCTGTCTATCTGTATATCTACACCATTTTTCTGTCACAAACTTTCTTTAAACTTTGAATGCTGGAATACTAGATTTCTACATGAAATGTTGAAAATTATTCTCACATAGTTAAAATGCATTTAAAGGTGTACACGGGCAAAATATTATAATAATCCTTAGTATCCACCTGAGAAATAACTGAGTCATTTGGGCCAAGGCAGGAAATCGTTAAAATATTTTTCTAGGTTTTCTCTAAGTGCAGTAAGAGTATAAAAATTATAAGAAATAGATTAGTAATAGCACATACAGAAACCTGATAATATTTTAGTAGCACCAGGAAAAGAAATATTCTGTTAGTAAAATTGCTCTATTTAAGCAATTAAACATATTTGCATATATATGAATGTAGGTATTGTGTATCACCTTTTGTTTATACTGACTGACCAAATGCAATAAATGCAATATTTAAGATTTTTACATTATTTTTAATTAATTTAATTAATCAGGTCAAACACTAGTAGTCCATGAGAACTTGTTTGATATTTATATTACAGCTTATCAGGCATAATACATAAGATCAAGCACTTTGGTAATTGGAAAATAAATGCTTACTACATGTAACAATGAATTGATTTTTCTGCAGTGAAAATGATATGGAGAAAGCAGAATTACTCTTCTTAAGCTATAAAATTGTGGAAAATGATTGCTTATGCCATCCTCACTGGAGAGGAAACTTATTTCCCTATATCAACTTACATTATTAACTAATTAATTAATTTATAAAATATACTAATTGGGAGGCTCAGAGGGTGATACTTCTCTATGACTTACCCTTCCCCATAGTTAAGCTCTGCTGCTTTTGGAGGGTGAGAACCTTTGCCCCACTCTGAACCAAAAAATGTGTCAGGGCAAAACACCTATTTTCAATACTTTATAAGCATTTTAAAAAATCCAAAAGCATGAAATTTTTAATCCTTATCTTAATGCAGCTACAGAGCTTGTGGGGGATGCGCGTGCAGGTCCTGGCTTCCCTGGGGCTCAGAAATAAAAGACATGCCTGATACTAATCCAATTCGAGGAGTTCAAACCCAGAAAGATTCTCCAGTTTTATTCTTCCTTTCAAAACACGCTCACAATCCAAAAAATGTCTTCCAAAAGATGAGGTAATTCTGTTCTGGAGAAATGTATCTAATCTCACTTTACAAGTTCAAGGTGTTAGTAAAGCTAAGTTGATGAACTATTTAATCGGTGTAATTTCTCTGAAATGTCATCTTTTGTGAAATTGCAGCTACTTTGAAGTTCAGTTGCCTAATTTCCAATTCTAGTCATTGGATCTTGTTATGTCATTGTCAGCAAGGTTCAAAGGCCTCCCACTATTTCATGTATTCATGATCAAGCACTTATTTTATAAGTTGAGCTCTTTAAGACTCACATAATAGGGTTTATTTTTCTTATACTTTCGTTCATTATTTTGGCCCTCCTTTGAACTGCCTTTGCATTTTCACATCTTTCATCTGTGGACAACAGAGAAGATACAACATTTCTTGCACTGCTCTTACTAACACTGGATGTGGTCCATAGCTGTTCATGTACAGATCCTCTAATTAGCCTGTGGTTGGCAGAGTCTATTGTGAACTGTTAGTGCTACATACAATCATTTCCATGTTAACTTCTCTATAATGTTCCCATAATATGCAGAGGAAATACCCCTTGAGGGTTCTAGTTCTCTACAAGGTACTCATTATTTTGCAAGCAAATCTACAGGTGAACTTTGTATATTTATTATTTTTCTGCATTTGCATTTTATATTTAATATGTTAAAGTGCATCTGCAAATTATTTTAATCTCGAGTATATAATTCTGCCCTGCATACTACAGAAAAGGTCACTTTTCTAGCATGGGAGTGCAAATGCTAAAAACACCTATCATTATATTAAATGAGAGCAAAAGCATTTAGCAAACTAAGTGAGAACTAGTTCTTCAGAGTAAACCAGAATAGGAAGCGTGTCAGTGGCTCTTTACACTGAGGTCTCACATGTGGTTTCAGCTTTTTCTTTTGCTATTCATATATCTTTTAGACTTTTAGTCCTTCAAGGCACTTTTGGGCAGTTACTAAAGCAGTTTTCATCTTGGCACATGCTTCTCATTGTATACACCGTCCATCCTGCTGGCTGGGTGTAACTCATTAGTGCCCTCCAGCAAAAGGCAACCTTCAAAAAACCAGCAATTTCTGAACCTCATGAGGTGACTGAGGAGACAAATACATTGAAAATGTTTTTTAGGACTTTGAAGCTTTGAATTGAATGATTGTGTCAAATAATTCTGTTTATGAATGTATGTCAGTAGCACACACCAATGAGCAGTACTGTACTTTACCAGTACATACATAACTTAAATGCAGATGGCTGCTTCAAATAGCACATTGAATGATTCCTAAAAGTGCCTGTAATAAAATAGGGTTAGAAAAGAGCAGGTTTTTAAAGAGAGATTGTTATATGAAGATTTCTCTGAAATAGTCTGCAGGGTAAGAACTGACTTAGAGCAATAAACCGTGTTGCTGGAGGAAGGCTGATCACGAGCTACCTTCCAGTAAATTGCTCCACTACTGCTGTGTACATGCAAGGGACTGATTTGGGTAATACCAATTTTTTTTCAGTATATTTTTTCCAAACAATGGTTCTGGGCACTCAAATCATCATTTTTATGAGTGGCTGGAATTTTTAAAATAACAGACACATCTGTTTCACATAATGTAATAAATTTTGTTGGGATTCTCAACTGGAATTTAGTCAAAGCATAGTCACAAAAAAGAATGCTCCTTAGCTGTGTGCCACAATAAGACATCATGGTGTTAAATGCTGTAAGAAAAACAACATCTTATATACAAATAGACAGTGATTCTCAATTTCTTAGAAGTTATTGCTTGTGATGATTAATTTCTGGTGTGACTGTGTTTTCTGTTATGAAAAGAAGCATAGCAAAGCCTCACAATTCTAATGCATTTTTACATCTTAATTTTTCTATTTTTAAAACTCTGTTTCGACAACTTCCTAAAAAATCACTAAGGATACATAATACAAGGAAAATAAAATAAGAAATAATGTTTATCATGTCTTCAAGAGAAATACTTTTATTGAGATTCAGATTAGCTTTTGTTTTTAAAGAGCATTATTCATATTTGTCTAGAGCTTTCTTCCTCATTCTGGTTTAGAGGGACTATGCCAACTTAGATTTGGCTTGTACACTGCATATAAACAAACTTTTATATAATTGAGACTGGCAGAAATATTTGTCACATTTTATTCTGATTTTATATATTTGATTCCAAACATTCTGTTATGATGATTGAAATGCTATCATTGCACTCACTCCTGCCAGTTCTCATGGGTGAGTCTTGTAACACATTTTATTTGTCTCAGAGGCCACAGCCCCCAAATCACATGGTTATGTGAGATTCAGCTTTCCTTTACATGGGAATTATGTTTCTAATCCTCAGAGGAAAAGCTTGAACATATAAAGCCTATACTTTAAAAAAATATTCAAACATTCCTGGAATAAACAATGAGAGTGATTTTTCACACCCCATCCAAAATACTTCTAAGTGTTTCAGCTCTTGAATGGCCTTGTTTAGCAATGTTGCTTTGAATATCCAGATTTGAAGGCCAGTGGGGTTGCCTGAAGAGGTTCTTACCCCTCCTGCATCCTCCCTTCTGGGGCTTTGTGGTGGACAAGAAAATGAGAGGTGGCCTGGAGGCTTGAGCATAGAGCTGGAGCTGAGCTTAGAATGGGCTTACTCTTGGTGTTTTTTAAATAGAAGGGCAGGGATAAACAGAAATAAATGCTTGGAGAGAGAAAATGAGGATGAGGGATGGATCTAGGTAGAGCTGGAAACTGAAAACTTGAAAAGATTAGTTTAAAACTATTCAGTTTTACCCCTATTAAAATTAGCCAGCCTTGGCATTTTGTTGCTTTTGCTTTGAATCAGGCTGCATTTACAGGCACCTCTACATTATTCAAATGCAACCTATTTTGCAGTGTTTTCAAACAACTGCTCCTAAGGAGTTGTCAGAAAATAATGAGGATCTTTTTAGCCATGCATTCCTGTGGCTGAGGAGCTTCTGTGCTAGAATGAATAATTTCTTGTTGGCAACGCGACTGAAGGGGGACAACTAAATGAAAATTTGATAGAGAACAAATTCAAAGAGCTGTAGATTAAAAAAGGCTAATACTTTAAATTGCATGATATGCCTTCACCCAAAAAGCTGCCAAATGGCTCAAGTTTATATTAAATGAATGGTAAGGATAGAAGAAACCTATATCCCCCACTCAGGAGAGACACAAGTATATGGAAAGATTATATAGAAACAAACATTTTCAACTTAGTTTTACATGAGTGGGACTCATAATGAGCAAGAATTACTTGCACATTCAGTCTATTTGAATATCACAGGGAAAATTAACTTTTTAATAAACATTTTTCTAAAATAGATCCAGAGCCTTGGAGTTTGTGGTTGTGGTCTCAGATCACTCTTAAGACAGACACTTTGTGTTTGCATGAAATGTCACCATGAGTGAAATGCAATGCTGCACCATGACTGAAAAGTTTTAGGCATATCATACTATCCTCCAAACTGTGGGCTATATGATAACAATTTTTTTTCCTGATAGTTGCTTATTCAGCAGAAAATTTAAGTTCCTGTTTAACTACTAATGTGAAGCAGATAACTAGTTGCTTGTTAAATGGCATAAAACAATCTGTTAGGAGAGGTCCACTTGTCTCCATTGTCTGGAAGAAAAGTCTGGAAGGTTTCTTTATTGGAATATGAATCCCAATATTACCAGGTAGATTGTGCCTGGGCCAGTCTGACCCTCGCTGCTGGGCCAAAGGCAGCAGCTGTGGTTCTTCACCCCGAGACACCTTTAGCTTGCTGGTGGTTGCAGCTAGGCAGCCAAACAAGTCCAGGCTTGTTAGGAACTCTGTTTACCTCAGGAAGAAGGCTTCAGGCGAAGGTGAAGACAAAAGAAATGGATTCTGCTGGAGGGTTTGATATCCAGAGCTTTATTCCATGGTGACAGAGATCTGAACATCAGTAACAGCTCCAACAGAATGCTGATCACATGGCCTGATTCACATTTTAAGCTCCCGGGGCAGGGGGAGGGGACAGGTGAGCCACCAACCAGGTGGGAGAGGTGGGGTCTCAGGAGAGGATGGCACCTAGACAGACCAATGACCTCTGGGCCTGAGGGGCATCCTTTGAAAGTGACGAACCACACCACGCCTTGATGGAATGTTAAAACTGATTGACAGCCCAGCAGGGGGTGAGGGGGGAAGGGGAAGAGGGGTATTGGCACACCTGGGGAAGGGACCCGCAAGTTTAAAACACACCGCAACATTTCTTTTCAACAGATTACATAGTTATGGCTAAAAGATTAAAAAACATTCTCATCTTTCTGTAGAAAACAGAGTATTATAACTTTATCATTCTGGAGAATCCTGAGTTTCACTGTGAATTTTTTATCACAATGTCCCAAAGATTAACTTTTCATAACTTTTCTCCATCATTGACAGTTCTTTGCCAAAATATAGCCCAAGGTGGATGTGGGTGTGTTTGTGTTGCCATTATTATCTTGCTTTTTGAGTGATCAAGTCTGGTTTTCTTCAGAAATTCAAAAGAAGAGAATTACAATGCTCAACTTCTTCCTCATTAAATTATTTCCCAAAAAAGGTCCTTATGTAAATTTTGTTGCTGGTTAGTGGGGAGCAAGAATGTTGTCTAGAATCTTACCTGAAAATAAGAAATTGAAATGCAGAGTGTAAGGAGAAGGTAAACAAAGTGTATATTTGATGAAAATAAAGAGGAACAGCTTGTGTAACGAAGTCTGGCAGGAGATTCTCCATACTATGAGTGAAAGTAACAGGGAGAGGAGTTGTTTAAACTAAACAAAATTGTCACAGGAACAAGTGTGTATGAGAGCATGCAGTTGACTAAATTTAGTCAAATGTTAAAGTTAGAAGGTTATATAAATCAATGAAAAGAATTTTTGTAACAGTTTCAAAGAAGAAAGCAGCTGGAGGGAGAATTTGTCGTCTTTTAAATTGTGAGAAAAAAAATCCTGTTTCACAAGAATCAGTTACCTGCTTCTGACAGGAATAAAAAGGGGAGAAGTGCTATGAAGTGCTTAGGGCTGGGGACACACAGATGTTAAAGACCCAATTTCATCCTCTAAGGCAGAAGTAAAGCCATGTGTTGGATTTATAGGAGGGAAGCTACCAATTGTTACCATTTTTTTTTTAGTTTTTAAGCTTGCCTGGACACCTGCCGGAAGCAGAGGAATAAAATAATTTGCCACAGAGAAAAAAGAGAGTATTTTTGGCACTGCAATGTCTTCATACCTACAAAAAACTCTGAAAATAACAAAAAAATTATATATCTCATATTTGCCATAGTATTAAGTAATTTTGAAATAAACAAGCTTTATTTATTTATTTATTTATTTTATTTATTTATTTATTTTAGAATCCTAGAATCACAGAATGGTTTGGCTTGGAAAGGACCTAAAAGATCATCTGGTATGCTGAGGTAGAAAAGGTGTTTAAAAATATAGTTTCTTTATAGAAAGATCAAAGTGAGTAAAAGAGTAGTCTATTTTAAAAATAGGAGATAAATGCAATGCATATTATTACAAAGCTAATAAATCTTAAAAGAGCTTAGCTGAGTGAGGATGTGGCCCTGCCCTGAACTTATGATTGCAGAAGTTATGAGATAAAATTTTCCAAACAGAAAAAAAGGCACATGTATAATCACTTAAAGGTTGGAACTATTTTGGTGGACTGGTTTTTTTATTTTTATTTGGAGTGAGGCAAAGTCAAGCCAGAGCACAGAAGGAAAAAAATGAAGGTGCCAAAACTTGCTGTGACTACAAAAACACAAGTCTTGAGAGAATTTGTGGTAGAGTACTGACTAAAAGGGCCTGGTTGCTCTGAGACATCATTATTGCTTTATCTCTGATAGTCTTAGTAAAAACTTGTTTGTACTAAGGATCCTAAATTCTGTTGTTTTTGTCAAAATTCAGGGTAGAATCTAAGCCACTTATAAAAGTAAAAGAACTTAATACTGAATTAAGCGATCTGAAATTTGTTAATGCAAATTTTAAAATTTATACATATATATATATATATATATATATATATATGTCTTAAAAGTTAATACATGTCCTTAAAAGTTACTCTATGTTGAGTAAACATTGATTAATTGTTTTTCTTTCAAGAAATCTCTCTGGAATCTGATACCACTAAAGTGCTAAGTATCTCTTTCTTCCCATTGGTTTCCCCCAGCTCCCCTTGAGAAAGGAATATCTTTACCCCTTTTCCTCGACTCAGAGTGCACATGCTGGGCCAAAGATAATAAAGCAACTTTTCTACTTGCCCAGATACAACTTTGTAAAGGATCAGAACCACGTGAACTTGTAGTAATTGTGAGCAAACCAATTAAACAATTGCACATTCTGCAACTGAAGGGGTGTGAGGTTGGAAAACCTCCTGTCCTCCTGAGCCTTGTAGCTGCCTAAATGGAGACATAAAATAGTTGAGTGATTTCACTCAGGGTCTGGTCTGGGAGTGTGGAGTATCAATGCTTTGGGAGAAATGACTTATGCAGGGACATCTGTGTGACATTTAATAATTGTTTTTAAAAATGTATGAAGAACTCTCCAATAAACATGTTTTGGCCTTTACTTCCCTTAGAAACTTGTTATTCATTCTTTTTCTCTCCTTTTGATGTCAAATCAGAATTTAGGCTGGCATTATAATCCTGAAACATCTGGAAATTGTAAATCCAGAAGGAAAACTTGATCTGAGTAAGTAGGAGATTCTTAAAGGTTGTCTTTTCACTTTGGCTTTCATATCTGGGGAAAAAAGTACTTTTATGCTTCTTACACCCTAGTGACACAATGTTCTCATGAGAACATTCCCTCCTACCATCACTTTTTGTAGAAAACATACCTTATAGTAGTGGAAGCTGATTCCGATTTTTCAGAAACTCTATTTGCTGCTTGATCACTGCCTTTAGTGGTAGATGACTGTGTTCTTAGAGTGTACATCTCTGAATCCACCTGTGCAGGACTCTTTGATCCTGCTGCCTCATTTTCAGCGATATTTGCCAAAGCAGATGTGCTGGACTTGTAGAAGAGGCAAGGCAGACCTAACTGTAAACTTACTCTTTACAAAGAAATATTTATACTGGCTATTTTCTATTTTAAAACCTTTCTTAAGAAAACTGACAGCTGACAGTGCTTTCATGTGCTAAAAGCCAGACTGGCAAAAAGCTTAAAGCTTAAATTATTTCCATTAGAGAGCAGGTGTTAGTGGAAAACAAACACTGAAAGAGTAAGCAGCTAATTAAAATTCTGGAAATACCAGTTTTAATGACAGATAAAAATAAACTGGTCTGGATCCAGGTGTAGGTACAGGCTAGACCTACGTTAGAGTGATAACATAGATTAGCCTAAGGTCAGGTTATCATATGGCATTTGATACTGATTTTCTGAGGGGTAGAGATTTAGCTCTCTCCCCGTGAAAAATTCTTACCTCAAATTCATGGCTAGTAGATGTAGGGGGACAGAATATAAGTAAATAAAGGTAGTGTAGAAAGTAATTTTACCCCCTAAAGAGTTGCAGCTGGGTTAATTATTAAAGATTAGGAGCAGGCCTGATGTTAACAGGCCACACCTGTAGCCAAGAAGAAGAGCATTATAAAAGAGTGGATTGGCTGGCTGAGGGGAACTGGGGTCAGTGGCTGCTGTGAGGACAAGGTAGAGTCAGTGCCCAGAGGAGCTGCCTACGAGAAACATCAAGGAGGTGCGACACTCTAGCAATGTGGAACCCTTGCGATGTAATGACAATAGGTAGATGTTTCAAAGTACTGAAAGGTTTGTATGTAACATGCGAACTTATAGCCCCTTCTAAGATAGCTACAAAGGTTCATCAGGAAGGAATTTTTCCAAGAACACCCTAACAGTTTTTTGAACAAGGTCAGTAGCAATCCAGTCATCAATGCTGTGTTGAGCCACAGAGTTCCTAAATTATTCTATCCTACTAATGCTTCATCTGAGAGTGGTTCATATTTAAATTTAAAAATAAAGCAGTGCAAACTAATTTTCAAAACACGATTATAGACCTTCTTCAAGTAAGTGACAGCATGTTCCCAACACAGCTTGTGGCAAAACTGCCAAATGGTTGAATAGGAAATGTATTTAGTAAGGTCTGTATATCAATACTAGACCTGAATTTACATCAACCTGTTTTTCAAGGCAAACAGGTGGGAGATGAGGTACAAAGGAACACTTCCTTCTTGCAGTGTATTGGTGGGGGGGGGGTCTCTGAAATTGTATGAACTGAAAAACATTCATAACTGTTCTTATAGTTTGCTAAAGATAAAGCAATGTACTCTGGAGTTACATAGTAAATCTTTGATTATATTATGGTCATATACATGTTTCAGAATGTCTCAAGGAAGTCTTAATAAAACTCTGAAGATGTTGCAATAGAACAAACTGGAAAATTGGAAGCTTTTCATTTTCATAAGAAAAGTGAATGAAAATATCTGATGCTATCATCTGAACAGTCCAGTTCTAAGGGCACTTTTCTATCAAGAACAGGGCAATAAAAAGTTTGAGTTTTGCCACCTGATAGCCTTGATACTCTGGGTTTAGTTAGTATGTAGCATCTCTAAATCTCTCATTTTGTATTCTTCCTTCCTTCGTTCCTCATCCTATTGCATTGCTGAGATGTCATGGAGCTACAAATAATTGTAGCATGACTTTTGTTGTTTGCAAAGTGGGGCCTCACTTATCTGCAGCACTTTGTACTACTTAATGGTGTACAAGAAGCTTCCAGAACAGCTACGTGGACAGATCCTTGGAGAGCACATCATAACTTTAAAAAATGCATAATCAATTAATCCTATTTTTAATTGCATCCTAAATTTCATTATTGGTGGGATTTCATTGTGTTGAGTCATGTGTTGTGTTCAGAAAAGAGTATCCGAGGATCAGCTATTCATGCAGGATTAGTGGGATTTCTATTTATTCACAGATTTCAAAACAGTCAGGATAGATGGATATTTCTACAGGGAGAAAGTAATAGCACTTGCAACACCTCTGGCAATTAATTAAAACTTCTTATAGGTAAATTAATGGAAGTAGGTAATGGACTGTGAAGACCCATTTATTTAATGCATGTCCAGAGCATGGTGATTGGGTCTCTGGATGTTGACTCTTGAGTAAGTTTTGTTCATTTGTTCATTCATTCATATTTCCTATTTTTAGAATATTTAAAATTGCCTTTTAGCCATGCAGGAGCATTCTACTCTCATGTCCAGGGAGTTTGAATATTGAGAGACTCAGAATTATTTCTGAGTCAATTGCTGTTGCAGACCCATCAGAATGGAACTACCCTCTTGATGGAATCACCATAAGCTCATCATTTTGTGTTTTGTCTCTGCATTATATCAAAAGGAAAGCCAATTCATTTGATGTAATTTAAGCCATTTCTAGGGACACAGAGCTGACTTACAGCAATGGGAACCATGCAGAATTTTCAGATATTTTGATATAACTATAAAAGCACAGGTGCATCTAAATTTCATCTGCTTTACTTCTATGTTATAACAGGTTTTCTTGAGACTTATATGTGAAAATGGAATGGGAAATATAAATAAAATTAGCATTTTTAATATCAAAGGGAAGCAGATGCCACTTGGAATAGACCCTTGCTATCATCAAATAATTATTGAATTTTTGAGGTCACATATTTCCAAAGATGCTAATCTGATAACTCTGGAAAACTCTGAAAAGTTTAAAAAAGTGACAAAATTATCACATGCTACAAAACAAACTAATTCCAATTAGTGCAAATGGAAATCTGTGAAATTTGTGCCAATTTTTGAAAAGTAGGATGGAAGGAATAGTTAAACTCTTCCAATCTGAAGTCAGGATTAAACAGTGATGCATTTACTATGTTATGTAGCTATCATTGTCAAATTTCCTTTGTGAAAAATACATTCTCTTCTTAGGAGCTATCCATAAAATGATTAGTGTTATAGAATTCATCTCTTTCTTATCTTGAGAAGTTACCAAACTAAAAGATGAAGCCAGTTATTGCACTCATAATAAATCATAAAGAAATCATAAAACTGTAATACAGTAGAGCAATGCATGCAGACTGGAGTGCTAAGGCCTCTTCAGTCCTAAAATCCATTCTACATGTTAAGTAAAACCAGAATAGAAATTGAAGAAAGATTTTTTTTTTTTTTTTTTAATCTGTAATACTCTTTAAGATGGCTGAAAATTATCACTGCCTTTACAGACATTATTCATTTCCCCCCACAATGAAACTGCTTTTATTGCAGAATCACAATTTTAGCTGAAATGTCACTTTATCTGCCAAAGCATATTTGACCATGTAATGCACCTGCTTCATCACTGATGTCTGCTGAGGCCTGGATTGGGTGATTTCTGGATAAATGCTCCTGCAGAACCAGCCATAATAGTACAAAACTTATGAGCAATTGCTCTCTATCAGGAAGAACAAAAAGGAAAAGAAACCAGTGGGCTTGAGGTAGTGAGCCTGCTAGTGCAGCACTTGCTAGAATAATGGGGTAGATGTTAACCACCCAAACCACCAGTATAAACACATTTTAACTGCTGAAGTGGCCCACAGGAAGTCAGAAACCTTCTCTGTCCTCTCATGCACCTTATATGTATGTACCTGGCTGGGTCTGACCTTGTTTATGGGGTTCAGTTAGAAAAACTGAACTTTAATGTGAAAGGCCTTGCAGCTTTCTGCACACAGCTTGGGTAACTCCCCAGAGGTGGGAGCTGCCTGGTGGGAACATGATGCCCCTTCTGAGAGGTCCTGCCAAGTCCTTGCACACAGTAAGCAGCATGAGTCTTATTCTAAATACCACTTCTTTCTAATATCTTTGACAAATTCTCAACAGCAAAAAGAAAAAAACCCAATCATTTCAATTCAATGAAATGTCTTTCAAATATTAACTTGTGAAGTAATGGTTGATATTTATAGAAATTCCACTGATAATCAAATTAATAATTTATGCTTGAATTTATTATAAAACTGATGATAAAGCATTGAATTTTTCTTTCAAGTATCAAAGACTTTCCTATTTTATAGGTCCTTTTCCTTTCCCATTCACACTACCTCTCGTGTACTTTTTTTGCCCAATTCCCTGCCCATGTAGAAGTGTCACTGAGTGCTGATGAGCACAGTGAACAGCAAGCTAAGGCACTGACTCCAGCCAGCTTAGCTCTCTGTTGTGATCTGAACTCAGGTATAAACTTAAGAAGACTCTCCCAATCAGCTTAACATGTGAATTAGGTTCCCTTAGGCTTGCATCTAACTACTAACATTTATCAAGTATGAGTTATTACACTCTGTCCCATTGCATCGGCTCCTTCCACAAGTTTTCTTGAGCTCATGTCCAAGGGTCACACCAACATTGTGGCTCCACCTTCTCTGCTGTGCTGCTGAGCAGTGTCCCAAACTGTTTATCACCATTCAGAGACAATAATGTTATTGAATCATAATTTGGGTGAAAAGGGAGCCCCAGAGGCCATCTTAACCCGGCCCTGCTCAGCTGGGCCTGTAGTGACAGGGCTGCTCTGAGCCATGTCCAGTTCAGTCCTGCACACTGTGTGTGCTGACCACAAGCAGCAGCTGGGCACCCTGCCCTGCCTGTGGCCACCTTATTGTCATGACCCTCAGGAGCAGCCCCAAATTCCCCCACCTCAGGCCGCCCTGCAGAGAGAGAGGTTTCCACCTCAGCCCCCAGGGTGCAGGTCAGCCAGCATCCATGTGGTAAAGCAGGCATGAAAGCAGCCCTGACTAAAGTAGCATGGGGTGGGAAGATAGTGGAGATAATCAGGCAGACTAATTGATGCTCACCCTTCCTCTGTGCCCTGCAGTTGGTGCTCACTGTGCTTGGGAGAACCACAAGTGTGGTTTGTTGACCTTAACTTTGTGCTCAAAGAGAAGTTTAAACAGGTGGTTTTAAGACATGTGGCAAACTGTTCATAGAATCATAGAACTTTTAATGCTAGAAAAGACCCCTAATATCATGAAGTACAACCTTTAACCCAAAGCTATAGTGGTCACCACTAAACCGTGTCCTCAATTGGCACAACTGCATGCTTTTCAAACACTTTCAGGAATGGTGACCCCATCACTTCTATGGGCAGCCTGCTCTGGTGCCTGAACACTCTGTTGGTGTAGAAATTTTTCCTGATATCCAATCTACATCTCCCCTGGTGCAACCTGAGGCCATTTTCTCTTGTTTTGTCACTATTTACCTGGGAAAAGAGATCAGCCTCCACCTGGCTACCACCTCCTTTCAGGGAGATACAGAGAGTGATAACATCCCCCTTAAAGCTCCTTTTCTTCAGACTAAACACCCACAGCTTCCTCAGCCACTTCTCATCAGAAGAGCTCCAGCCCCTTCACCAGATTTGTTGTCCTGCTCTGGACAAGAATTTTTCCGTTTTCCTGCTTTTATGCTATTTATTACCACTGTGTCATCACCTGGGTAGCAGTGTGGGTCCCCTAAGCAGTAGGATGCTGCTGATAATTCTGGATTTGATGAATTGAACATTAATTTTTTTCTTTTTGATATATATATTCTTTTTTTTTTGAGAAGGATATGCTTCACAAAAATTCATTAAGAATTTGGAATTTCCAAATACTGCCATAAATAAGCAGGTCTGCAGAATATTCCTGAATTTCTTTATCTTATTATTACTTGTTTTGTGTTGTCTTCTACAAAAGTGTTCTCCTGAAATACTGCTGATCCAAATTCTGCTCAGCTTCAGAGACTCCAGGGTCTGCTAACTTGTGGCTGGAATCAGTTCAGTAGCGCAGAGTGCTTTGTGAAAGACACAACCAAAGTCCAACTCATTCTTCACCTCTCCTTTACATTTGCTCTGGAGAGGAAAAGAAAGATAATTAAGCAGAAAGAATGTGGAATGATTGTCATCCATGTGTCTTTGAATGCAAGTTATCCTCTGCAAGCTGCAGATTTTTACATCATTTTGTGTAAAAGAAAGAAGCATAAGCCCGGGTAGGATATATACTAAACTAAACCTAAAAGTTATTCCAGCACAAAAAAGCAAATCTAAATCTGCTAAAGTCTTTCTGTTGAATTAAAATAATATTTTTTTGCTAATTAATGTTAGTTAGTTCTAAAATATGATAGCTCCTGTGGATTTGTCTTTAAATAGCCATTAAGAGTAAAAAGATAAAATGGAAAAGTGACAGAGAATTAAAGAACAGAATTTAAGATCCCACAGACCACTGTTCAGACTATTAAAATAAACTGAAATACTGCATAATTTATGATGTGGGGTTAAAATAATCAATTTCAAAAATTAAACAGAGTTGAAGGGTTAGTAGGAATTTATTAGAGTTGAGCAGCATATGGCATTTTGGAAGAAATTTATATTGTGCTTTGTAAGGAATGTTACTGAATTAAATTTAATGAGCAGAGAAAATGTACTCATCTGTATGGTTCACAGTGATTGTAGGTAGCCTGAGATGAAAGAAAAATAAATGGGATTCTAGAAGTTGTAGTAATTTTTGCCTAGATTCATCTTACTTTATTTCAGCCATCAAAAAAGATGCAGCTCCAATCCAAAGGAGTCATCCAGGCTCACTCTGTAGTCAGTGGAGAGAAAGAGCATTCTCCAGAGAGCTATTCATTCTCTCTTAACATAGATGAGATGAATTGCCTTTTATTTCATTGTTCATCTCTCTTCACTGAACACAGAGGAGTGTAAATGGTTAATTTAAACTAAGAAGGCAATTTATTTCTCCTGTACTTTGTTCTCTGAAGTATAGATGTTTAGAGTGAGGATTGGGCTACAACAATTCAAGGCTTTTAGAGGCAACCCAGTGAGGATTTCATGGTTAGTGTCTCTTGAGCATCACTCCAGCATCCACCAGCAGGGCTTACCTGGTAACTGTGTAGCTTCCTTGTGGCTAATCCAACTGCTGAAAACACAGCCAAATGCCTTCCACTACAGACACTGACTGGTTCTTGTGATTCCAAATCCATATGCTCATCTGGACTGTTGGGCAGCCTGTCCCTGCAATGCCTTCGGATTTGGGCTATGGAGCAGGTGACAGAAAGCACTTAGTGGAAAGCAAAGAAAGTGAAGAGTCCATGTGGCTCCTCCATCTGCTGCCTCGTGTTTCCTCCCTCCCAGGTGCAGTTATTTTCATACAGGCTGTCCATGCAAACCTCCTTCCATATTTTTTGTGTGTACCATGAAATCAAAGATTACAAATGCTAATTACCAACATTTATCAGTTATTTATTTTTTTATATCAGGTTTCACTTGTGGTGAGAAAACAACACTTCATCTGTTGGTGCTAATTAGCTTGTGTCATGATCTCCACAGCAACTTCACTTCTGAAGGACATTTTTAGCGAGTTGAGTGAAATGCCATATGTCAAAAGTCCAGATTAAGACCTGCAATCCAAAACCTGAGATTTAGCCACCCTTTGATACCTCAACATTTCTGCTTAAGCACCTGATGATAGTTAAGAAACTCAAACCTTCACCTTTAGTTAAACTGAAATTTCTAAATATCAGTGCTTTAATAATCTTTAAATAAAAATGACAGTGAAGCATGAATGGACTTCATTAAATCTGGCATATTCTGCTGATAGGGCAAACAGAGCAACACAAGAACAAACTGAGACTGAAATAAATCAAAAGATTTTCTGAGTAAAATGATTAAATTCTTCCCCTTCCCATCCTTTTTCATGTACATAAGACTCAAATTCAGTATCACATCAATATACTAGCAATTTTTTTAAGGGAAGGAATATATTGGTGTGCAGAAGGAATACAAATCTCTATGAAAGAGTATTACAGCACTTATTTTGTAAAGATGTCCAACATTATGCTTCAGGGCTTAAGTTGTTCTGTTAGTATTGGCAACTGGGGGACTGGCAGAGAGAGCACATATTTTTTTTTGATCCATCATGGAACTTCTTACTTTGACTGCTTGGATTGCTGATTGTGCAAGTTGAAAATTGAAGTAGAGAGAATTGATGTTGTGGGGAGGAAGAGGGGAGAAAACGAAAAGAAAGAACATACAAATTGAGTTTGGAGTGCGACAGTTGTGTAACAAATGAAAAAGGAAGCATAACAGGGTTGTCAGGAAGATGCTAGATGATTCTTCACAGAGACACATGCATCTATGAGAGAAAAACTATCCTTTCCATTATCCCTTCCCCCATCTTCTCCAACAAAACCCACTTATGCTTTGGTTTCAACAAGTATCACAGCTCTACAGTCTTGATATGTCCATGAGGAATATTGCCTCAGCAGGTGATGTCAGGCCCAAGACTTGTATTTTCTGCATCTCATTTAGATTTAATGATTTCAAAATTATATAGCAACAGACTAGGAAAGCTACTTTGTGCTGTTGTCTTCTGGGACTTCAGCAAAGACTTTCTTTGCATTGCATTCTTCCAGAAAATCATCTCTGTGTCTTCCTCTTCTATTACTACCTGTGATGAATGCTGAACCATATATTCAATGTGACACTCCAGCAGAGAACCAATGTATCTGAGACCATTAACCAAAATTTTCGTTGTCAAAGCTAAATTTCTAGGCTTCAAATGGAAGTTTTTCTTGTCTAAGTGAGTTTAACTGCTAACTAGTACTGAGTTCATGCCAAGTTATTGTGATTCACAAAAGGTCTTTAAAAGATATCTGCGTGGAAATCTTGTGCCAGTGAAGCTGTCTTTCTCTTTATTAATCTAGACTGGGATAGAAGGGTCCTTCATTATGGAGCTGCTATAAGAATCTGGGCTAAGTAACACATTTACACAAAGCAGCTTCGAGGATGCTCTTTACACTTCCTGTCAATCTAAAGAGCTCATCTTTCTCCACAGCAGCAGTTCTGAACATATCCACAGGTGACCTTATTTCCAGTCTCTTGACCTTATTTCTGAGGTCTGCCATCAAGCATTAATTCATTTTATAGTCCTTAAATAAGTTTTAATAAATAAAGGTAAAAGCTTAGCAAAGTATAAGTGAAAGTCACGGATAATACAGATCCAGTTTGATTTAGTTGTATGAATGGGAAATAAGATGACTGAAAACTGTTGTCAGGAAGGAGAATCAGAAATAAAAAAAGATTAAGGGCTTTTCACAGGCAAACTTTGAAAGGCATTTTAATTCAAAATAGACCAATAGTTTCTTTTAAAATGTGAAATAATTGGAGATAATTAAACTTAGAATATGTATATTTATCTATGTGGTTGAAAATCATATAATAATACTCAACTCATTCAGAGCAAGAAAATGATTCTACATTGCAGACACCACTATAAAGAGATACTGTGCTTTAAAATGGTGTTTACCTTGCACTAAATTTATGTTCAGGAGCAGGTGCTAATTTCCATTGAGTTCAGTCCCCTGGGTCTTTGAAACTGTGTCTCTAAGCTGAAGTTAGCTGCCTTTCCAGTGAAATGGTGACTCATTAGTGATATTCAAGTTAATATTTGAAGTTTTGAGTACAAACATTCCTTTTTTTGTTTGTTATCCAGGCACTCTGATTTTAAATGGCTGATAAAAAACCTGTCTGTTTTTATCTGCAGGTTCCTATTCTTTATTTATCACTGTATTTGAGATTAGGATTTTAAGTGCAGCTCTTTGTTAGCCTGAGAACCAGGCTTCTTTGGAAGCTGTTGGTTCCCAGGTTGGATTGCAAGAGCCACTTTTGCAACATAACTTCCACCAAGTTCATTGCTTTAATGGTAACTTGTATGACCTCAAGTGGCTTTCTATTTCTTCTTTGGGAGCTCTTGGTTTAGAACCTGAGAGTTTTAAGAGCTAGTTTTAAAGCTGATTTTATTCCTTCTTTTTTACATTCTATAAATAAGTTTTATTTTATGTTCATTTATGTGATTTTATTAATTCCATTTACCCATTTTATTTGTTGTTTATTTTTTCTCTTCCTTCAAAGCTCTTGATCTGCATTACACCTGTTAAATAATTTAAAAATGATTTTTAGGGAGTACTGTGAAAACAAATCTGTTTTATGCTGTTTTCAGCATAAAATTCTGCCTTTACTTGGGAGAAAATATTTGTCAAAGGGCACCATTTCTTCAGATATTCTTGGTGGGGACAATGCACCCTTATCACAAAATGCTGAAACAGAAAAATCTTCAATGTGTGCAGTACCTATTTGCTAGCATTTACATTTCATGACCTCCAGTAAAATGAAGATGGAAAATTCACCCAGTAATCACAAGTATTTTGCAGTACTACTTTATCATGCTGTTCCTTTCATGGTTTCTATGTTCCTTTCTTGGTTTGCCTGTGTATTGTCTAATCTATCCATGCAATTCACACTTTACATAAAATATATGTAAAATATATGTAAGTATTTAAATTTCAAATTCAGAATTGTGTCAGGAAAACTACTGTTGGGACAAACCCTCCCACATAGCAAAATCTGTATTTAAAAGGCTGCATTCTCTTTCGCAGAGGGGAAAAATCATAATAGTGACATTTGGTATTGAGCAATAGGAAAAGTAGAAATAGGAGGAATTTACATAATCAGTCCCCTCATTGACTTAAAAAGAAGCAGTGGAAACCAGTGACTAATTCAAAATGTGGACAGAAGGGCAAGGATTGTCAATATATGTAAGACTTTTATGTGAAATGGGAACTGAACTCTTCAGCCTTGTCTGAACTGAGTGTAGCACAAAAGTTTTGGGATACTCAAAAAGCGAATGAAGGAATGGAACTCATGGCTTTTAAAGTCCTGTTATCTCTCAGGAACACTCATTAGGTAAAATAACAGTGTATAGTTCTGGTAGTCTTCAGAACTTATATGTGCTGACATACAGCTGGTGTAGCTGTACCCTGCACGTCACAGCTCACAGAAATGTCACCCCATTAGTAACTAATCCAGCCAGTGCAACTACTATGGCAGTGAATTTGTAGGATATGTCTCATATTCCCATACCTGGTGCAGATACTGAGCCACTAGAAATGGCATGATTCCATATATCCTGGAACAAAGCTGGCATGGCTCAGTCATTAGAATAAATGATGTCATGAAAGGCATCCATAAGAGAGAGAGAAATGGATATGAAAGAAAAAGGAGTAACAATGTACATTTTAAGAAAAATCTTATTTTTTAGGCTGTGATAGATCTACCAGTGAGTTTGCTGAAGTGCTACAAGTCTTAGGCTAATAGGAGTTGAATGGCTCTTCGGTATTTGGTTTATAGGAATCTGGACATCAGTATTTGGATTATAGGAATCTGATTCCTACCACTAATGGTATCTGTTCTAGGCAGCCTTGGATCTTTGAACAAGGGCAGCATGAGAAAGGTAAAATCCAGGAAGAGACCTGATGTTCACTGAAGTCAGAAACCTGTTGGATAAGAATACTGTTGGGTTAAGGCGATGGCATATTCTATTCATTTATTTCCTTCATTTAAATTTACAGCTTTAGGGAAAGGGTAATGCTGTGGACTCTCCAATTCACTCAGTCAATTTTAAAAGGTGACTATTTATATTACTGAGAATTGTACTTTCCATACAATTTACATCATAACTTCATAATTTCAGTTGTCACTTCAAGTGAAAGGATCTCAGATCTAACTGTCCTTTGATGGCTGTCAAATCTTGCATGTTGCAGGACTGCACTCAGACCATGTTCTTCTCAAAATATTCAGAAGTCTGGGTATAAAAACTTACTAAGATGCTGACCTGAATATATTTGCAGCCTTTTCGTCGTCATATTATTCGGTAAGAATTTGATATAGTCCAACACAGTACATGAATGGACTGGTTTTCATTTGGAAGTGGAGTTTTGAGGCGTGTAGGCTGCTTTCCTGAAATGTATGCAGCTGTCAGGTGTGGTGCATCCTGTGTCTGTGCTACTCAGCAAAGGAGGGCCAAGAAGGGGCAGTTAGAAATGACTGGATCATGTCTCAATATCTTAGGACTTGTCACCTCTGTTGAAGAGCTGGCTGGAGTGAGCCGAAGCAGAAGGAATGCTGTTAAACAGTGACATGATGCAGATGACTGGGGATCCACTCCCTATTCCATTTGTGTATTTTTTTTTTCTTACATTGCTTGCTCAACTTTCTAATGAAATCAAAGTTATTTATATGTATAATTTATTATTGAGTTTTTACTATTGCATCTATTACAAAAAGAACAAAAATATGGTTAAATCAAAGATGTAATTAACTTACTAGATCAATGATTCCCATTACTCACATCAGCAAATAGATTTAGTGGATAACCATTTTTGTTTTGATTATATGGCTGTAGCTGAAAGATATTCCATCATTTTAATTCCCTCTTGGTGAAATTTAAGGAAGGACTCCCAGACACAGTGTTTTAAATCATGAGGGTGCTGATCTGGTGAAAGCCTCTGTAGGTAATAAATTTACACTAAATTTTTATTCTTAGAACATGAACTTAAGGGATTAAAGCCTGCTGAATCCTCCAGAATAGAAAGGTTGTAAAGGAACTGTGAATCCTCCTTGATCTCTCAAAGAAGTTGCCTTGTAGAATGTGGCCACTTATTAAAAGACATATAAGGCTCAACACCTGTAATCTTGGAAGGAAAACATTGTAAAAATGGACACTTGAAGCAAAAAGTGCAGGGTTTTGAAGACACAGAGTTGTAGAAGGAAAATGAGAATTTTTAGAGTCAAAGCCTTAAGGGTCCAGGAACCATTAAAAAAAGTTGGATTTATTTCTATTTATGATAAAAATCTGTGGTCACAGAGAGCTATGCAAATGGCATCATTTTAGTTCTGTCACTGGTGTTCCTTTATTTCTGGTAAAAACTCAATAGTCTCAAAAGATCTGTCTGGAGTAGAGATGAATTATTTTATCCACAGTTTTTCTGAACTATGTAGCTAATGCTTTCTCGGGAAAAATCAGGTGAGAATCAATCACCTGTCCATGGAACTTGGACAGGTGTCACTGTTACATTTTTAGAGGCTGAGACATTTTTAATGCCTAAGTTGGTGCCCAAATAATCTGTATCCTTCCATTGCATAGTTTGACTGTTTTGCTGAAAGCAGAATCTTCTCTCATTGAAAAATCACAGATTGAGAATGAAGGGGTAATATATTGAGAGAGTGTAGAGTAGTTATCATTTGTGACAAGTGATAAGAAGCCAATGAGATAAAATAACTGAGCCTTTTCTTTCTTTGATAAATTCATACATATTTATGGGAAAAAGGATGATCTTAAAGCTATTTCCAGTTTCATGGAAACTATACATTCAACTATAATCTTTACAGTTTTTTATAAAAAAGTACCTTATGCTGTGTCCCCTATTGTAAATCATCAATGACATGATTGCTATGAGATAAGTAAGATTAGGATTACATTATCCAATTGGTATCATATGTCTTTGCTTTGCATTATTCATTTAATACATTTTCATTTGGGACAGATTTTTTAGAAAGTTATTTCTTTAGTTATAGTAAGTGTGGATATATGTTCATTTGGGCTTTTCTAGATGTTAGTAGACAGAATGAAAATATAGGAAAGAACAGTAGCATAACTGCACCAGTTTTAGTATAAAAATTGCAAGCATGTCAAATAATTGCAGCAGTTACTTTGGTTATTCAAAAGTAGGGAGATAGAAAATGGCTTAGAAATATTTATCAGTTTAGAATGGGATGTGAGAGAAAACATCCAATACAGTTCAAAGATAACAAGGAGAATGAGAAAGTAGAAAACAGGAATAGCCTGTCAGGAATCAGGCTTGGATACTAGTGACAAAATACTGAAGATAGTAAAATATCATGGTAATGCCAGGGACTGTGAATGATCAGCAGCTCAGTTTTATTTCTAAACTGAAGGTGGGATGGTGGAAGGTGGCTGTGACACACTTGTTTTATTTGCGGTAAATTCTCAGTGTGTGTCTAAGCTTGACCAGGCAAACTTGCTATGATGTATTCCACACAAGGTTTGTGGCAAACTCTGGAAGGCTTGTGAGTGGCACAGATGACACAGGAATTAAGGACCATCATCTTTTACTGCCTCAGAACTGCTGGTCCTGTGCCTCCTTACAGTGGATTGTCTCCTCAGCATAGTTTGAGCTGCTGTAAACATTCAGCTTGCCTGTGCAGGAGGAAGAAAGGACTGCTTTTCCCAATAGGAGAACAGATTATCACCCCAATCCTGCAATGCTTTTAAAAGACAAGGATGCAGCATATTCCTTGGTTAAGCCTGGCTTAGCATGGCTAAGTCTGTGCTCCCTAGTTTTCTAGTCTGTTTGTCTAAAGGAAGCCTTTCTAAATTCCATAATGAGGAATTTAGAAAGCCAAGCAATAACTATTAAAAGGCAACTTGATACTTTGATGAAGACTATGCAAGTGTGAGTGTGGGCTCAGGCTGTGTAGGCATTGATTACAGGATCTATAGAAAGTTCACTGCAGAGCTTTACAAGCTGAACAAGGACCCCCATCCATGGTCAGAGTTTGAGACCATGGCTCTGGAAAATCAGACTGGGAATGCTGACTGGGTTGTGCTTATCCTTATTCAAATGGGCACACTTGGTATTCTGCCTGTAGGTTTTTCCATGCCTGATACTGTAAAGATCAGGGATTGATCATAACATCCAATATAGAATATGGGGGTTTTGTTTTGTTTCTTTTCTTCCGTTAAAGGAAATCTTTGGGTTTAATAACATAATATGCAGAACATTTTTGATCTTGCGACAAACATTTCTAATGCATTTTATTTTCAGTTCAGACCCTTGCATCTGAAATGAGAAGGGATGTGGAGCCTTGTTTGGATCTTTAATCTATAGAATTTAAATCTGAGGATGTTAACAGTGTTGAGAAGATTTACCCATCTTTTTAATTTGCAAGCACACCAGAGACAAAAGTGAAATCCACTCATATCAGGAAGGGAACTTTTTCTAAGTTATGCCTCTTGCTCCACAGAAAGTGCAGTTGCAATTGGCATCCCACCCTCAAAGATCCATTAAAATGGATGCAACAGAAGCTTACAGGCACAGACATACAGCTGATTCTGGGGGCCTTGGTGCATTAATGCATTTGATTCAAACACAGTAGGAAAAGGTTCCAGTTTGGAGAGGAAAAGAATTTACTTAAACTCATTTGGCTTTTTAGAGACCTCAATGTGCTGTCTTGGCACAAAATGTTGGTCTAATTTCTTTTTTTTTTCTCACTGTAATTTAGATATTTGTAGTAGAAATGCAAAAATATATTAACATTTTACAGAAAACATGTTGAGGAAGCAAATATTACACAGGGAAGTATTTTGCTTGCAATTTTTAAATGTGGTATTGGAGATTTTATATTCATTTTCCCAAAGTTAATCTGGACTTGAAGAACAAAGAAAGAAAAAATTATATTAAACCACTGATCATTATAACATTATTTGTTCTCAGTTGTTGTTATGAAGGATTTCTATTCTTACTGTATAGAGCTTCATGTCAGTCAGGGATGCTAAAAGTTCGTTAATAAAAATAAATTTTCTAAACAAATTTTTAATATGCTGCTTAAAATGTGGGATTTCTGAGTTGTATAGCTGTATCTCTAGTATCGTACACTGGATTAGAATGTGCCCCCAAAATTATTTCTATTTTCTTTATAAAATATGAGTTCCCTATAGGAAACATTTGAATATCTCCCATATGGTCCAGCTTATGAATCTATGGAACAATTTGTAATTCTCATTATTAAATGAGTTTATCTGCATTCTGTATAAGAATAGTACATTATGTAGATAAAAAGCCTACAAAACATAAAGTGATATAGCAGTATTACATATGAGATACAGTTTAACACTGAAAATTTTATTTATTTATTCTTGTTTCATTAGGTTGCTAAATCTTAATGACAATATATTCAGATCAAACCAAAGTATGCAGCTTTTTACTAATACTGTCTAATGACAGGAATAATAATTTAAAGAGCCAGTGAATATGTCAAATGGAAAACAACATAAATATTTTTAAAAATTAATTAATGAATCCTTATTGCCTCATTTTATCTTTGTTCTATTATAGATGCTTGTTTTACTTTGCCTATTTCCTTGAACTCTTAGATATTCAATCTGGAAGACAACTTTCCCCATTTCTAATCTAATGACTGCATCTATCACTTCTGCTGCAGCTTCCTATATTACACTCTTCATTCTAATACTTGAGTTGTACATTATGTAAAGATGAAAAAAGCAATCATTGAATATGAGAAAGTTTTTTTCAACTCTTATTTAACAATTTGTTTCATCTGGTGAGTCTCTAACATCTGACAGAGGAAATTTGACAATCAACTCAGCAAGATACCTCAAATTTGGCCTAGTACTCAAGGCATAATTCCTTTCATCTTTCTTGAAGCTGATGCATGTATTGTATTTTTCATGTCAAATTCTGGCTGACTGTTTACCTCCTGGTATCCCTCCTTTGTTGCTGTGAGGGCTCCAGGAGAGGCCCCAAGGAAAAAAGCAGTCACAAAATTTCTCTTGTACATATATTTTTTAATTTTCCCAGACTCCTGCTACAATAGAAGATAATGGTTAAATACAAGAAAAAACTCATCTATTTCTTCCCCTGATAAACATAAACAAACCTCAGTATCAATTTGTTTTCTGCTGTAACACTGTCAAGATAAACATACAGTTACATGTCACCTGGTTGTTACAGCAATGGCCACTTTTTATATTTCAGCACTGCACTACTAAGGTAATTAACAACGCTCAGTGTTACAGAGAAAATGTTTCTCTTCATCAGAAAATGCTTCTCTTCATCAGAAAATGCATGCATTTCCACCAAACACCTAATTTACACCTTATTCCTGGAACTGCACTGACCAAAGGAACCAGACTGAATAGATGAATATCAGTGAGGGGCCTGTTTATTTCTGGGGGGCATGGAGGGAAGGATATCCTGGTGTTTGTATGAGTGTGACTGCTTTGACATCAGGAATAACCTGATGCTGACTCCTGTGATTTAGGACACATATTTTTAACCTTTCTGTCTCAATTAATGCAAGCTGCTGAAGGGATGATGCCAATACCAGAAGAATTTTCTAAATTTTATATTTAGTAAGACTTTCATAGCAAGGCTAAAAAAATCTTGTGACACCAGGAACTTTGAGGTGATAAATTTGAAATGGGTCATTCCTCTATTTGCCCCCATGAGGCAATGCAGCTCAGAGGGATGCTGTTAGAGCTCTACCTTTCACTGAAATTTGGTTGTGTTAAATTTTGCATGGAGATATCCAATCCCTTGATAGTTTAACAGAAGTAGTTTATAGCTGTTCCACTTGTCAGAAAAGAAAAATCTGAGCATGCTGAAAATAATCAAATATATTAAAACAAATGCTCAATTTTAACAGAAGAAGGACTTCAGTTATCTATTGTAAGTTATTGCTTATCAGTGGCATTGCTGATAATTGCTATACCTCCAGGTGACAAATAATAATTTCATCTTGAAAAATGAATGTTGGAAACCACTGTGTATTGTTTAGCAAATGCACAGCAGAACAATCTTCTAAAGCTGAATTTTCATACAGTTCTAAGGTTATTGCACTGCCTTTTAAGTTTTATTGATGGGTGAACAATGGAATGATTATCATCTTATTGTGATAATTCCTGTCTTCTCTATTTTGTTTCTATCATTAAATTTCAAAGCAATTTGCAGTGGAAGTCAGTATTATTATTACTGTTTCCCAGGAAATCAGAAGTGATGTGACTTGTCCAGTATACAGGAGCTGAATCAGAAATGGACAGGTAAATACATCAAATAAAATTAGGTTTGGTTGTCTCGTGGGACAAGATGTCTCATGTGCACAAAAGAGTGCAGAGGGGAAAATCCTATTTGTTTAGTCTTAATTATGCCATAGGGTAGATCATTGCTTAAGAAAAAAGAAGCCATTTAACAGCAAATATATAGATACAGAGTTTTGTTTCAAATGTAGATATAGGGTGACTACAAGCTTGGCATGATTAAGCACTTACTTAGTTATGGTGGTTTTATGCACTTAGGCTGTGCATCTGCCACAGTCTACCAGTATTTTAGCTGGGATATTTTAGGAAAGAACCAAAATACCTTTTTAATTTTCTTAGGTTCTGATTGGGTGTTTACACTTTAGTTAAAACAATATCCCAAACAATTATGAAGTTTATGTCATTACTATAGCAGACGTGAGTAAATGGGGCACTTCTGAAAATGTAGTTTTCTGAGTTAATTAAGTGAAAGAAAATTTATCCTTGTTTCTGCTCATTGCTGATTTTCCTCTTGGTAAAAAATTCAACAGCTCTCTGTGAGAGGCACTCAAAGAACACTGTGCCCCTTTGGCACAGAGTAGTAAACAAGTCCCACAGAGCTTAGAAGATTATCAGCTGCTGAGGAAGCAGACGTTTGACTGTGAGCCTGTAGACATACTCAGCAGGGTGCATAAAATAGGGTAAAAATAATTGTGCCAATGTGTCTGCTGGAGAAATTCAAAATTCCAGCAAGTGAGAAAATAAACAAACATATGAGATGGAAAATTGCAGTAACATCAAAGTGAGGTTCTTTGTGGATGAGTTGCTTGAGAGTATATTTTTCCTGTTTGCAAAATTTTGCAGAGAGAAGTAAAAGAATGTGTTGTGGATATATGACAGAAAAGAAAGAAAAGTATGGGAAGACTTGTAACTGAAAGTTGTAACTGAAAGTGTTTAAAATTATTGTAGATGGGAGAGGGAAAGCAAAATATTGACATTGCTCCTCAATAGGTATGAAGCAACACAAAAATCAGTGAACTGATTTATATGTTATATACTTGTATTCATCATTCCTAGACTCTAACCCCAGTATGAAAAGAATGACCTTATAACAATTATAAATTGTGAGAGGAAAATAAATTAATGAATTAAAAATACTAAAGAAGTCACTTTAGGTGTCTTGAGAAGATATGTTCCGTAGCTTTTACCTCATATACTGCAAAAGGTGTGAGATTTCCCATGGCAGTGCCTTTGAACATCTAAACTCTGCCCTGGAGTAGAGAAGAAGAGTGGAGAACGTGTTGTGCTGAGAGCTCAGCGGTCAAAAGCAGGCATTTGTGGGGCTGAGGTTCCCAGGGCTTGGGTGGTGCCAAGGACAAAGCTGAGGAGGGAGAAATGTTTGCACAGTGCTGCGCTCCCCTTCGCACCACTGCCTCACAAGTGGCTGCTTTAATGCTCTGATTAGAGTCGAGGCTGAAGAAGCCACAAAGCCCAGAGTTCCAGGGACACTGCAATTACAAAAGGCATCCCAAGGGGTGCACAGCGCAGCAACACTATTTCTTCCACAGCTTTCTCCTTGGCAACACTCCTGTCCTGGGATCTTCAGCCTCACAAATATCTGCTTTTAATGTTCTGCCTAGGGTTAGGATTATACTTAGAGTTAGGGTTGAGAAAACCAGAGTGCCTTCATCTCCAGGGACACTGCAATTACAAAGGCGTGCCAATGGGTCCATGGCACTGCCACAACATTGTTCCCTCCACATTTCTCCTCAGCACCACCATAGGAGCTGGCAATCTCAGCCTGACAAATGACTTTTACTTCTCTGCTTAGTATTAGGGTTGTGCCTAGATTTAGGGTTGGGAAAACCACAAAGCCTGGATCTCCATGGACACTGCAAGCAGTATGCAGAAGAGACTGAATTTTGAGATCTTCATGCTATTTCAATACTTCTCACAAAATATTGGCATGTTAGGGTGAATGGTAGGTTGTCTCTAGTGAATGGGGGCCCAAGGACAACATTTGTGTAAAACATCTGTGTGGGTCTGTCAGCGTACTGTGATGGGCTGTGAAGGCAAAAATAAAGAACAGCTACTCTGAGGAGCCAGAGGATGGTTTGCAGGCACATCTGGAATTACTGAGAAATTAAAGCAAGCAGATCTGGGCTTGTAGGCATCTTAAGTCCCTGTTTCAGCAGAACAGCATCCAACACACTCATAGAAACGTGCCAGAGCCCATATGGTGAGCCTCAATATGTATGTCTGCTCATTTCTGTTGTGGAAGAAACCCAGAGCAGAAAGATGAGAAAATAAATATCATGTGAGGAAACTGTAAAATGAGTAGTCAGGTAATGTTTGAACAGCTTTGTTGCCTATTTTTGCCTTGTGCATGCTCACTCCAGATTATCCATTCAACATACTTTGATGAATATTCCCACAGATTGTCCACAGATTGTTGTCACTGTGAATTGCTTGATTTTCTGTTTCTCACAAGGTGCGTTGACTATGCTGACAGCTACTGCTCCTGTAGCGCTGCCTTACTGCATTCCTTGTCATCAGTGGCCTTACAATTGTATATTTTACTCTTATTTTTATCAAAAAGAAAGAGAAAGAAAAGCTGTGATAATTTGCTTGTTATTATATACATTGGAATTGTTCACTCATGTTCTTGTCATCATGACACAGAAGCAAGACTCATTCTATGGATCAGGATCCAGAATGAAAAAGCATGAAGGAATTTGTTCCTTTATCTGATCATACAAGGGGGACAAGCTAAGCAGAATATCACCAAACTGAATGGCAGTGATAACCACAGATGGGGATGAAAAGAACATGAGAGTTTTAAATACTATATGAAACAATAAAAAGTAAAAGAAGCATATAACTTTGGAAAAAATTGGGCGAGAAGTCAAGTTGTAACTCAATTTGGAATAAAAGATTAGGGTCTTTGTGCCTGTTGATCTATCTGAAATGGGTTTCCCACTTGCTTGGAACCATACAGAAGTCAGTCATCTAAATGTGCACTGTGGTGCAGTAGAACAGATGCTCTATTTCAGTGTCCTAAGGCTCTTGGGACTCAGCATGTGGGACTCATGGCTTCCTGAATTAAGATAACCAGTCATCAGCTAGAGGAGAGCTTTTCAGTACAGTCAGGCTTTCTGATGTGACCTGGGAAGATATATTTCAACTGAGATACTGATCTACTTTTATACTTGGGTGCCTAAAATTAAGAGTAGATTTAATCTAAATGAAAATATCCTGTATTTCAGGAATATCTAAAGGATCTGTATTTGGAAAAGGAGACTTTGATCTTCTTGATCTCTAATGTAAGTTTGTATTAATAATATGTCACAAAATATAGTTTCTATAAAAATGTGCAAGAATATAGGTTTAATTTGAAAGTGGAAACTGTTGAGATTGTCTTTCCTTCCTTTCCTTCCTTTCCTTCCTTTCCTTCCTTTCATCTTTCTTCCATTTCTTTTCATCTTTCTTCCATTTCTTTTCATCTTTCTTCCCTTTCTTTTCATCTTTCTTTCCTTTCTTTTCATCTTTCTTTCTTTTCTTTTCATCTTTCTTTTCTTTCTTTCTCTTTGTCAGTAGTCCATCAATAAACATAGAATTACAAAACATTCATGATACAGTTTCATACTGGCTTCAGTTACACAGAACTCAATGCCAAGACACTCCAGTGTGACTTGTACCTAAACATTGAATTAGGTACAGAACTTGCCAGCAGGTTTCCTTCTGTAGTAAGGTTGTCCTGTCCTTCACAGTAACTCTCTGCTAATATTCATTCTTTCCTAGTTTTTCTTCCTGATTTCCCTTTTATTACTGTCCTGAATGCTAATGCTATGAGAATGAAGAATCTAAAACTTTGATTACTCAACGCTACTGCAGTATGTGCTCATAGCATTATTGTAAATGGCCACTCAGTTATAAATTTACTAAAGAAGACAGTAAATAGTGCTTTCAGGCAGTATTTTAACAATTTTTTTAAACTGCTATATAAATGTCTTTATTTTTCATTTTTGCTTTCTGCTACAATGGAGAGATTAAATCTGAATCATATTTTTAAAAAGAGATTATTCATCAGTATTCAAAATGTTTGCTTTTTTTTATGACACGTTTGTTTTAGACTCTTCATTTGACACTGAGTCTTTATATCTATTGAATTCTGTTCTTTGAATAGAGACCCTGTGTTCCTCTAAATGTGTCATTTCTGTTTGCAGACACTTTCCCCCTCAAAGCCTGGAATTGTCCTGCCTTTGTATTCCATTGTTGAAGGAAGGCAGGGGAAGTGACAGTGCAAATAGAGCACTGTGCTTTGCAGATGAGCCCTGTGCCAGGGCATGCCATCAGCTGCAGGGCCCTCAGCTACTTATTCTTCTGCTGTTTTACTTCATACTATTCCTTGACTGCACTGCTTTTCTTCATGGATTTGTGAGAGAAGTGGATGGAAGGATGAATCTGGTTTATCTTTGAAGTTTTCCATCCATCAAAGGCATTGTGAAGATACAGCATTGCAAAAATATTTTTTCCTGCTGGTACTTTTTAGTCTTGCTTTGTATTTCTTAATGTGTTCTTGTAAAAAATTGTTCTGGTAATTTTTTCATATTTCCAAATACAATTTTCAAATACAATGTCTATAGAAGCAGCACTCTAGGGTCTCTCTCTGTTACTTTGTCAGCCTATGGATTGGCAGCAATGGCTTGAATTTCAAATTCACCTCCAAATTGAGTAGTAAGTTCTTCTGATTGGAGAACCAGTGTCTACATTGGGAGTTAATTGTCCTAGTCACTCTTTATAGTCAATGTAATCAATATCCTGTCTTTTCAGATGAAAGTAAATCTGAATAAAGGAACATGAGCTGTGTATCCAGCAATGTCTCTTCTTATTGGGGTGAAGCAAGGTTAGCAAGATAGCTTACATGAAGGAAGTTAGAATTAAGTGAGGTGAATCCTACCAAATCTGTCACCTGGTTATTTTCTGTGGTGTTGTACATTGGCCTTGCAAATTGCACTGCTGGCTCTGACAGAGGGACCTACAGATGATTTAACAGAATACTTGTCCCTTTTGTGCAAGGAAAATCAAATGAGGGGAGCAGAAGGAATAGAAATGACTATGACTTGTGTCCTGAGAAAAAGTCAGCAAATAATATTCAGCTGTCATTTAGGTAATTAAATGAAATAATTTCCTCTCTAGAGAAATTATTAATCAATTAGATTTTTGATGTCTTAATTTGATCTGAGACTGGTAGGAAAAAGCAAAGTGCATGGAATTTGCACAATGTTGGCAAAACTCTGAGGCTTTGTTCACTGTATTCTACAAACATGAGCTGTATCAAGGTGGAAGCATTGCCTGCAGTGTTCTTGGAAGATCCAAGCTGCAGTGGCAGAATTTTAAAATATGGATAAAGCTTATGAATAAAACAAAAAGCTTTAATGGAGAGGCAATCTTCTTACCATTAATGACAAAAGTCCTTCTGAATTAAAGACTGCCCAATTGCAATCAAGCATAATATCAGAAGGGTAAGTCTTGAGGCATATGGATATGGATAGAGAAATACCAAATGCACCCATACTGTGATGTAGAACTGAAGAGAGGTGCTAAATATGTTTACATTTGACACTGTTAATAATCCTTAAGCAATATTTGCAAAAGCTTTTACGAAGGGCTTGCATCAGGAGGGAAAATATGATGCCATCTGTTTACCTCACACAAGCATGTTGGTTTGTGCAAACTAGTTATAATGGATACTATAACTGACTTGACAGGCCAACACCTGTTTGTTTCTACAAATACCAGTACTGAAGTTTGCACACACTCCCACAGACACAGAGGGGGCTCTCTGAAAAGTAAACTCATGCTGAAGAAGAGCAAATAAGACAGCATTAAGTACTGGTCACCGTGTAATCTTCATCTTTCCTTACAGTTATAAAAGTGAGTCTGTACTCTATCTTCTTAATTTAGAATAATTTCAGTATTATTAAAATGGCTGTCAACTTTTTAGTTATCTTGCATGTTATGCTTATTTCTCACCATCACAGATGTTGTTAAGATGCCCAGGAGCAGAAATATCATGGCGTAGAAACTGGAGGGTGAACAAGCTAAGAAAAATGATGCTTTGGCTGTATGGTGCTCTGAGGCCTCTGGCAGCAGGATGTCTAGATGTGGAGCTCCATCAGCAGATGCAAAATTCATGTGTGTGAAAGATAACTCACAAAGGAAATGGCTACCTATCTGTCTGGAGTTTGTGAGTTATATATATATATATATGTGTTTTTATACATTTTATCCACTTTAAAATTGCAGCCAGAAAGATGTTCCAAGCCATCAGTAATTTGAGGGATGAAACCAAGGCAAAGCAAAGCATCTTGGATAAAACTGATTCCATAGCAAATGCTCAAAGAAATGAGGAAAAGGTAACTGCAATACAGTGCATTAGTCACACATTTTGAATGCATGGGAATATCTGACAATGTGCATGAACTCACAGTAGGGAAAAAATCAGAGAACTGAGCTGGGCCCAGCTGGTATAAAACTGGCAGGTCTTGTTTGTAGTCCCTGTTGTGTTCCACCAGTTGGACATCACTGCGGTACAGGGCAGATGTAGAAGAAATCAGTTCTAGGAGGGAAAAATCTGCATAGAAGAGAGAAAAGTTGTAAATTATGGGCAATTCTGCCTCTTCCCCCTCTATCCCCTTGCTATTTGGTCATGGCTGGCAAAGGTGTGAAACCCTTATAAAACATGTTGTAGTTAGGGAGAAGTTGAGGAGAAATGAAATGAACAGGGAATGAATCTTTTCCAGAGAGATTAGATTTCATTATGCTGAGAAGTTTCTCCCACAAGGACTACATTTGTCATCCTGTACAATGAAAACCAGATTTTGACAGTTCCATCTGTAAGTAATGCTCCACCATGCAAATGCTGAGCTGGGACTCATTGTGCCACAGGAAACAGGTCTGCATTTCTAGAACGACTTTCCACTTTGTCTTACTTGCTCACAGGTTTTTTTCTATTTCTTTTATTAAGGAAGCTTCTATCCACCATTGTTCAGCAAATAGGATCTTGTTAAGTGCATCATCTTCAACTTGATAGAATTGATTCAGGTGCTGCATTATATACCAAGTAATTGGAATGACCTAACAGAGAATGTGCCTGCATTTATAAATAGGATCTGAACTCAAATAACATGTAGGAAAGTAATAAACTGATCTCCAGATTTCCTGGTAAAGTCTCATTATCATCATCCAACATCACCTTGATTAGGTTGCTCTTTGGGCATAAAATCCAATTTATTACTTTTCCTTTTAAATAACAAATTATTCTATTTGGCTTTGACAGGCATTTGCAACTGAAAGATTTTGGGACCTGTTTAATAGAGAATGGGATTGTTTTACTAATCTATTACTTTTTGTGTTGTAGCATGGCATTGTGACTTGGAAAAATCGGTAATTTTTTAAAGGTTAGCTTTCCAAGTTTCTATTGTCAGACTCTCTTTATACAGAAAATTTTCTTCTGAAACTCTCCATACAAAGATGTATTCTTGGTTTTTAACAATATATTTTGAGTATTATCAGTTTGAAATTTTCCTTAGATATTTTCTCAAGTCTATTTTCAAAGTTCAAAAGTTTTCCTTCATTATTGCTTTATTATTATAATCAATATATGAGATATGAGAATAGTTATTGAAAGATGTAGAAAGTGATTGTAGGTTGGATGAGAGCTTAAGGGCTAAGAAATGACCATACCTCTATATTTTGTTTGTATTTAGCACTTTGTTTTTATTTTCTTAGGGAGACCTTTTGCTGCAAAACAGACTGAGATGTATCACCTTAGCACATGCAAAATAAATGATTAGGGAATTTATCACATGCTTTGATGTGGACAACTGTAGAACCTACACATTGTCAAGATACAGTCTGATTTCTTTTTTTCTCCTGATTTTTTGGCTGTTCTATAGTTAGATGAAATGCCAGAACAATGGACCAGAGCTCTGAGGGTTCTGAAGAGATGCTTGTTCTTGTTTGACTTCCATAATTTTCTCACCTCTTTAAGTCTGAACAAGTTCTTGAAATACTGTCAGAAAAAAAAATTGTCCTTGTCTCTAAGTAACATAATCATCTGGCCATGTCACCCCAATCTGTTCTCTGCCAGCCATGGCTGTGAGTGATAATTGCTTTTTTCTAATCTCCGGCTGCTAAAAATTAAGTGGAGTAAATTTTGTACAGAAGGGGGACCCTTGACAGACATGAGTCCCTAGAGCTCTGGACTATCAGCAAAACTGCAGTCTGAAACTACAGATAGAGGCCAAACTTAAAATGCTTATATGTATGGTCTAGACAGTCTCAAGGTTGATTTTGAGTTTTATTAACATCTCAGTTTAAAAGTGTATCTGGATTAAGGATGAATACTCTTTTTTGAATGGAAGTTACAAAAATATACAGGGTTAGCTTTCATAATTATGTGGCTGATTCAATGGGATTTAAATTTTAATATGTAAAAGTTTACATATATTATTTATACCAGCAATTCTTTTTTATATATTCAGAAAAACTTCTCAAAAAACTTGAACTTCTGAGTGAAAATGTGGAAAATAGGTCCTAAGTCACTGAGTCACTTTCAAACACTGCAACTTGCATTGTCGTAACAGAAATCAACCTGCACTCCTCCTGGAAAAGCTTGTATATGTGGTGGAAAAGCTGTGTAGTAACCAGAAGTGTGAATTCATTAGATACCTACAGAGGGATTTATTTCCTGTGCCTTGCTGTTTCTTCTAACACACTGGTAGTTTTCCCATGCAAACATTCTTAAGATTCCACAAGATTATTTGTATTGAAATTTAACCTGATTCATCTTATATATTTTTTCTCCAAGAAAAGTTACCCCATTTTTTGTCTCAAAAATTAAACTAGTTTCTTTCAGTGCTTCAGCAAGCAAAAAGAAGAGTTCTTTTCATTCTGAAGAGTAACCTACTAAGACACAGAAATATTTGAATACTGTGCTGCTGTACAGGACCTGTCAAAACCCTTAAATCAGTGATTCTTCCCAGCCCCACTCCTGCAGAGGGGCACCTGGAGTCAATTAGTTCAGATTAAGAGGAAAGAACAGATAGAGGCTCTGCCCTTGCATGGTGGATGAGATGAAGAGGGTTTATTTGGCTATTTTTCCTTATAGCTGAAAAGGATAGTTTTTTTTACATGTGTGACTAGGAACTGTCAAACCATAGTAATTATTTTATTTATCTGGGCTTGTAGGTTTCTATTGAGTTTGAGGGTCCTTTGGATGGGGCTGTAGAGAGCAGTGGAGAGGAGGGTTCTGCACTCACACTTTACCACCCAGATTTGATTTTCCCAAATGAGAGAATGCATGCAGTTTAAGACAGATGGCAGCTCTTGACACATGAGGAATAAAACTAACACTGAAGGGCTTTTGGGGGCTCTGTGTGAGGTCTGTTGAAGTTTATGATGTACAGTATGTTAAACTTGTTGCTGTTTGAAGGCTGAATCTCTAGCTCTTGTAAACTGATGAAAATCTGTGCCTCTTCTAATTTTTTGTCTGCCTAGTAATTTCTGAAATTTTAAAATTGAAGAAATTTATCTTTTTTTTGTTATGACATTTGATTTTTGACAGACTTTGGGTTTTTTTCTCCTTTTCACACAGAATAGTTCAGTTCCTCTGTCAGTTCTGCAAATAGTGTAGGAAGAGCCAATGTTAAATAATACTCCTACTTACTGTATAAATAATCTTAGTGTAAAAATTCTACCTGAGATAATGACAATAATTTAACATTAAAATATTAATCATACTGATATCAAAGTTTAGATGTTTCCTAATTAATGTTGTGAATGCTTCTAGGATGAGCAGAATTGTCTTTACATGGTTGAGGACTTCAAAGTGAAATCTATTTCTTTTTTAATCCTATATTATCAGATGTTGCAATATTTTGTTTACCAAGGTGTTCAAAACTATGTCTAACAGAAAATGGGATGTTCCAAAGAGGCTGAAAAGAAAGAACTGATAAAAGACCTTAAATGCTAGGATGTGCATAAAATGTTGGTTTTACCAAATTATGTAAATTTTTTTCATGTGTAATGTTTTCTTGATAAATCATCACTTAATGTGGCTGCTTGTGAGATTGTAAAAATGTATTTTTAAATTTCTTGAAGACTTGTTTCTTATTTCTATTGGAACAATTAGGAATTATAATATATTAAATATTAAAAATATTAACCTATATTATAGTCAAATCATGCTATTTATTTTGAGATTAAACACTCTAGTTTAGTTCAACCCACACTAACATTAATATAAGATAATGGTTGAATATGTTAGTTTTCCTCACTTTATATGTTAAGTTCAGGGATACTTTTATTGTTATAATAACTGAAGTCATGTGAGGAATATATGGAAAAAATCTTAGTGTAGATTTAGATATTAGGATATGCAAAGCCCATTAATTTCTATATTTTTTTACATAGCATTTGATTAAGTTTTTTTTTTTGGTCTTCATGACTTCTTTACATTTTAAAAGTAAATCTGATTTCACAGGTATAAAGTAACTTGACTATGAGAAAATGATTATTTTTATTGTTTCTTATATACTATCAGCTTTAATTCCATGCAAATACAATGCTATTTTTTGGAAATTATACTTCCTATAAAATAGTGGACTTCATAAATAAACATTAATCCTGAATTCAAGCCCAAGAAAAAATTGAGTTATTTTTAAGGAAAGAATATCCTTAAATCCCTCAAAAGCAAAGAAACAATGTTTTTTATTTTAGTATTAAATATATCTTCCAAAGCCCTTCTTTTGTTCCTAGTGCTGCTGTTTGTTTGAATTGCATCAGCTATAGAAGCATAATTACCAGCTCTGGACAGCAGTTTTTGAGGTAACATGCAGCCAAAGCCTGGAATGGCAAATGGGAGAAGCCAAGGAGTGATAACAACTCCTGACACCTGTCAGTCTCTGCATTATTACTGAATTATCACAACAAAAAACTTGCTGGTGTAAATCATGAGTAGAAGAAAGATGAGTGCCTGGGTGTCCTTTCAAAAATGATTTTGAGACTATTCATAGTGTTATAATAAGTATTATATATAAGCAAATAATTGCTAGCACCTTAGTTAAACTTGACCATAAGGTTTTCAATAAGAGTTAAATCTGTGATTATTATTAAAAATATGATTGGAAGGAAAGATGAAACTAAGAGAGGGCTTTTTTTCCAATATAAGTCAAAAGGTACAGCTATTAATTAATTTCACCAACTCATTCTGGTCCTGAAAATGAGAGCTGAATATTTTTTGGAGATAGACTAACAAAAGGGCTGAATCATTGCTTTGAGTAGAGAATATACTTCAGTTATACCAAATGTCACAGTTACTCATGTAAGTCTTTTCCATGTAGGAACATGGACATACACATAATAAAAAAAAGAGAAATAGGAAAAATGATACTAAAATTGAAGATGCCATTGTTTAACCCCAGCCACTAACCAAACACCACTCTACCCCTGGTGAGATGAGGAAGAGAATTGGAGGGGTAAAAAGGAGAAAACTCATGGGCTGAGTTAAAGACGGTTTAATGGGTAAAGCAAAAGGCACCTGTGCAAGCAGAGCAAGGAATTCACTCTAGACTTCCCAAGGGTAGCCAGGTGTTCAGCCATCCCCAGGAAAGCAGGGCTCTATCATGCCCAACAGTTACTTGGAAGACAAATACCATCACTCTAAATATCCTCTCCTTCTTGCTTCAATTCAGGAAGGACATGGAGGTGTTGGAGTACGTCCAGAGAAAGGCAATGAAGCTGGTGAATGGTCTGAAGCACCAGTTACATGAGGGGCAGCTGAGGGCATGGGTAGGGTTAGCGTTAGGGTCTCTCCTGGAGAGGAGAAGGCTTAGGGAAGACCTTAGCACACTCTTCTCCAACTGCCTGAAAGGCGATTGCAGCCAGGTGGGGCTGGGGTCTTCTCCTCAGGCAGCCAGCCAGAGAGGAAATGGCCTCAAGCTGTGCCAGGGGAGGTTCAGGTTGTACATCAGGAGAAAATTCCTCATAGAAAGGGTGTTTGGTCATTGGAATGGACTGCCCGGAGAGGTGGTGGAATCACTGTCATTGGGGATTTTTAGGAAAGAATGGATGTGGAACTTAGTGACATAATCTAATTGACATGGTTTTGTTTGTTCATAGGTTGGAATAAATGATCTCAGAGTTCTTTTCCAACAGAACTTATTCTGTGATTCTTCTCCCAGTTTTCTTGCTAACTATGGTGCCATATGATTTTAAATATCACTGTGGTCAGGTGGGTTTAACTGTCCCATGTGTCCCCTCCCAAGTCCCTGTGCCTTCCCAGACTCCTGACAATGACATTTGTGTGTATCAGGTCATCTCCCTCAATAGTGCTTTCATAGCCTCAGTCCTGACCTCTCACCCAGGATCCTTGTCCCATTTTTTCACCTCTGCCATGCCATGTTTCTTTACAGATAATGGAGGTAGCTGTCTGGCTTTGGATTTAAGGCACTGGCATGGCAAATACCTGTCAAATCCTGCACACAGCACAGTCTAGAAACATAAGAAAATGAAAATCCATAGAAATTCTTTGACAGATGCAGCCACAATTTGCACAAAACTAAGCTACCCAAATTCAGCAGGATCCCAATGGTATTCAAGTTTTGTGTGTGGGTTTGTTTTTTTCTTTTCATTCTTTCCTTCACCCGGTAACAGCTACAACAAGTAGATAGAACTTCTGACTCTATTTGCAATAGTCTTCAGTGCCAGGTTGGATGGGGCTTTGAGCAACCTGGTCTAATGAAAGGTCCCTCTGTCCATGGCAGGTGGGTCAGAACAAAATCACCTTAAAGGTCCCTTCCTACCCAACCCATTCTATGATACATTGTGAAGTGATAATTTGTGGTTAAGAGCGATTCAATTAAATCTGATCCACTGCTCTGAGAGTGAGGGGAAAATATATGCAAATTTAGCTTAGTAACAAAGCACAGTATGGAAGACTTAAAGAGACAATTCTTTGCTTTTGGTCAGTTTTTCAAGCTCTGGTATCAATTGGTCTGAAGCTTTCCTTGCACATGCACACACAGATCACTTGGCAGAGGCATTTGGAGCACAGAATATTTAAGACTAAATGACTTCAAAGTTCATGATGGCATGAGCAAGTAAAAATTGATCTTTACTAGGAGAATTTGGACACGTTTTTGGTAAACACTGTCATCTGTATTTTAGAAAAATGACAGATATCTTTGCATTGTTAAGATAGCTTTCTTATGCTAATACAGTTATCTGAAATATGTTACAGAGGAAAAACAAAGAATGCCCATGAAGCCAAAAGCTCAGTGTTTTACAACAGTACCCTTCAAATGATCCCTTTTATCTAGTTCTATGGGAATAAGAGATGAAACTTCCTCCAATACAATAACATATTCCTTTACAACTAAGCTCTGCTATTGGATAGATGTGATGCTTTCATTGTTTCACAGGAAATGGTTTTCACTAGGCTTAAAATTATATCTTTGTTGAAAGCATTTGAAATTAACATAATGGATGTAGCAAAAAATGCAGCTGGAAGGGTGGGGCGAACCTTGATTTTGAATAAATGACATTGGTAGGCTTTTTGATCCCAGATACCTTTTAGTTATGCTGAATTTCTATGTAAATTTTAAGTTTTTAAGATCCCATCCAGCTGGCTAAAGTACAAATTCTACTATTAGCCAAAAAAATCCCCAACATGGAAATGGCCCAAGAAATGTGGCTGTTGCCTACTGCTTCTATTTCAAGGGGTTGTGAATGTTGGCTGGCAACCAGGGTTGTTGCAGAGTTCCAGTGGTAAAACCTGCACCAGAATAGACCCTGCCCACACACAGAAATGTCAGAACTATTTGGCTTGTCAGTCCTAATTTCTCTCCTTGTTTGAAATCATCTCCTGTAACACATCCGTTGATGAAACATATCACCCTTCAGCAAATATGCTCATTCCAACAGAATATTCTTTCTCATTGCACTCACAAAGTGATTTAAGATGAGGATCCTAATGTGTCACACCTCCCTGAAACCTTAACTGTTGTTTCTATCACTTGAGAACTGGAGCTTATATCTGTCAAAAAAGATGCAACTTGCTTATCTCCAAGTTGTGCATCTGTCATGATTTAACCCCAGCTGGCAGCCAAGTACCACACAGCTGCTCACTTACTTCCCTTCAGCCTCCATGGTGGGATGGGGGGGACAGTCAAGAAAGAAAACAAAATAAAATCCAAGTTTAATAATTATGGCAAATTGAAGTATAATAATGATACTACTAACACTAATAATTAAAATAAAATGGAGAGGGAAAGGAGACAAAAACCCAAGAGAAGCAAGTGATGCACACAACAATTACTCACCACCCCCTGATGGGGGCCCAGCCTCCCCCTGAGCAGTGATCCTCTCCCTTCAAATTAACTCCCCACAGTTAATGTACTGGACATGATGTATTATGGTATGGAACATCCATTTGGACAGTTTGGATCATCTTTGCTAGTCATGATCTCTCCCAGCTTTTTGTGCACCTCCCTGCTAGCAGAGCATGAGACACTGAAAACTCCTTGCCTCAGGGTAATTACTACTGAGCAGCAGCCAAAACATCAGTGTGCTATCAACATTATTCTCCCATTGAATCCAAACACTGCATTGTACCAGCTACTAAGAAGAAAATGAACTCTACCCAGTCAAAACCAGAACAACATCTTGATGAACTGGGGCTTCTATTGCTGCAGACTGGTTACAGACTGGTTAATCAGTTCCATCAAGAAGATTTTCCAGTCTGTTTTTCACAAAGTCTAAAGTTCACTAAAACTGACCAAAACTGCAGTGGTTTTAAAAATAAATTTATTACTCTCTTAAAAATGATTTGTTGACTCCCAGTGGTCTGTTGATTGAAGCCTAATAGCGTCAGGAGTACTTCTGTGATCCTCAGATATTGCTGAAGTTAGTCTCTTTACCTCAAGACATGTTGGTTTTGTTACCTGCCTCATTGAAACCACAAGTTTAAAACAGGCTTTTATCATATGCAAAATAGATTAATGGTCTTTTATGTTGACTTCTTTTTCCCTTTTTTAATGTGTAGTGCAGATGACTTGTAAAGAGTTAGGTGCTAGGTCCTTTGTAGTAATTTTTCCCAAGTGCATCACTAGTGCCCTGTAGATAAGGTGTTTCAAACTGCTGGCTATATTTTTTTATCTTATGCTTTATATCAGCAGATTTCAGTGACTCTTGTAGCTGCTATGAATCTAGGTTGTACCAGCGAGGGACTGTGATCATTTAAAACTGATAGCGGGGCAACTTCTGTAAGGAAGTCCTCATTTGGTCTGTAAGATAAAATTCTATTTCCAAAGAACTTCTGTATCTTTGGGGTTGGTTTCATGTGTTTTTTTAAATTGATTCTTTTGACATGTTCTGTTGCAACTAATTTAATTTGTCACAATTTCCTTATTTGGAAAATAAAGCCTGCAAAATAATACAATAGCATTCAGCTTTCATGCTAACTTTTTTTCTCTGAAATGCATCAGAGTAATTAATACTAGAAAAATTTGTTTATTAAGCTTTCAAAACTAACTATGAACTGCAGATGAAGTGTAACAGAGGATAGCATTTTTGTTTGTAAAAAAAGAGCAGAAAAGTGAGAAGAGAGTATATTTTATCTTCAATCTAATTACCAAGATAGAATACAATCTTGATTGAATACATGCTGAGTTAAGTCTTTGGAGCAGAAAATGACCTTTGCTTTTGTGTATTAGTGCAGCTGAGTCCATTCAGTTAATTTTCCCATCTTACCCTCAGTAAGTGGAAGACCATGTGACAGATGAATTTCTTTGTTCATAGAGGCATTTACCTGATACACTTTTTGAAATCAGGAAACCATACTCATTCCTTGGGAAATTATTTTCTAATTTTCTGTCTAACAGTTAATACAGCTTTTTTTCCATCATGAAGGACACTCTTCCCAGCCACCAGGTGTGAGAGCTCATGCCTGCACGTGTTGTTCTTTAGTGCATGGGAGGAAAGGAAGGGATTTTGAATTTGGCCTAGGATTTTGAGCCACTAAACCTCTCATCTCTGAAAGATATGATGAGCTATGAATAGCTAAGTACACTTCAGTGTGTACATTATTAGACTGTTTCCTTCCTCTTTAAACCAAGTGGAACTCATCAAGCCGAAGATACCAAAGGAAAAGAAGTTAATTATATTCTAAACCTATGAAAAAGGAGTAGGACTGGCTTTGATGTTTTGCTGTGGCTTTAAGTAGGACTTAAACAAGCCTGTGTTTAAACTGTTTAAAATTCTGCGTGTCTCCCCTCCCACCCTCCCTCCCCCAAACTCATACCTTAAAATCCTCTCAGAGAAAAGAAACAGCCCTAGATATGTAATCAATTACAGGAGTTGGATAGATAAATATTCGAGTTGGCCTTCAAGGTGTCAAGCAAATATTTTTGTATTTGAGCGTCACTAGCTCAATGGCAAAGACTTTAGATCCAGCCAGATTAAATATGCTCTTTAGGGATGTTGCTGGAAATGGAGTAAGGACCTCCATCATAAAACTTTTGCCTAGAGCTTAACTTTCCTAAAGCTCCATGGTGTTTCCTTTTTTTTGCCTTACCATTTCCTTCTGCAGTTATATCCTGACACACTCTTCCATCCTGTTCTCAGTCTGGTCACTATTTATCATTATTAATGATCCTCGATGATCCTGTTGCTTTCTTTCAGCTTCATTTCAGGATTTTAACAGGAGGATGAAGTGATTCTATTATGGTTATAATTCAGTGTATTAAAATAAAGATTCAGAGACTAAATAGCTAAGCTATTTTCTGTAACTGCAACACTAGAACCTTCGAAATTAAAGAGGAGGCTACTACATCTTAAAATTGAAGGCATTTACTTAATGAAGTACCAGGCTTACAATACAAAACAACTTTGATAAATAAAGCAACCAGTAAGCCTTCATCAGTTATATTCTGCCATTTGCTATAAATTTCTTTGGACTTTTTAAACCTCTCGTCTAGCAGGAAACACTCTACAATCTTAACATTCTGTTTCGAATGCAAATGGCTATAAAATATCCTGGAACAATAGAAAAGAAAGAAGATAATAAAAGAGGCAATGAAAACTAAGTTTATTTAATAAATAATACATTCTAAAACCAAACACATTTTTAGCAAAAGCCTGACTGTTGCATATATTTTAATGACAGAGACAGCTTTTTGCTGTAGAATATTGGCTGTTAGGCACTTCATCATTCCAACTCAGAGTGCCTTCCAACACTTTAAGGAAGACTCTTTCCTGCCTTTGGGCAAATCAATAATTATTTTCCACTGTCTTAAATATAAAACAAAACCAGTATTATGATTTTTAGAAAGACAAGTCCTTTGGAAAACTCTTGATAGCTTTAATCCTATTCATTTTGACAGAAGTCTCCAAGGTGATTTAGTGGACATCTTGATTCACAGCACTTTAAAGACGGCGTATATTCTCAGGATGGATGTGGAAGGACTCAGACAAATAATAGGTCTATATAAATTTTGCTACCTGACAAAATATATGTATTCAATTTTCAGATAATGCCCTCATCTCCTTCAAACTCACTATATAACTGCAAGGTAAAAATACATAAGAAGATGTAAACTGATGAGCTGGGTAGAAGCTCTGGGTTACTTCCACATTAAATGCATTGCTGTAAAGGGGCCTTGACTTATTTAGATTGCTAGAAGTGCAGAGGGCACAGGAAGGAACAGATTTTAGGACATGAAGTGTCTTTTAGGCAGAGAATTGCTTCAATGACAAATGGTAACACAACCAGTACTGCTGTTGGTGAACTTCACAAATCTGCAAAGTCCCTCACCTATTAAACAAGACAGAGGCTAAAATAGTGTGTAAAAAACCCCAAAAACCCCAGCTATATGACAGCTCATACCTTAGCAGTGTTCATGCTGGGAAAATCAGCAGTGTAATCCCAATTTCTGTGTTTATTTTATTATGAAATTGTGTTTGTATTTTGTCTTTTTCTGGCTTTCTAGATAAAAATAATTTGTTAGTTACTGAGAGGTCTGAGTGCACTGCAAAGGCTGTACTCAGTTAATCTAAAGGTCTGTATTGTTTTTTTCATTTTCTCCACTTACTGTATCCTGCTAAATTGTGTTGAAATATATTTCAGCAAACATAACTTTAATTGGCCTTTAGAAAACTGAATCTGAATCAGTGAAGGAGGCATAGGCAAGGGACAGCTGAAATAATTTTTTTGAATCATATTAAAAGGGAGAAATGATTTACTCTGATAGTGGCTAAGTCCTTGCTGCAATGGCCATTTTACTACTGACTCATTTGAGCACTTCAGTCAGCTAATTGGCCTTTACAGATAAATTAGTAAGTACAAGTATTATAAATCAGAGAGGTCCTTTTGAGCAAAGTGAAGATTGTCAGTGCTTAATACCTACAGAAAAATGAGGGGTTAGGAGAGTATCACTTTATCATGGAAAAAAATGCACCATACTGCGACACACAAAAAGTTGTTCTGGATTTCTCCAGAACTGATTAAGTTTAATTTGTGAGCAAGGATGTTCATTTATTATCTGAGAAAGTCTCATTGACTGCCAAAATGCAAAATTCTTATTAAAAAAGTCAGGATCCTGTATAAAAAAATACCTCATATAGTGCAATACAGCAGATGGATGACACTGAACTTGAGCTGCACCAGGGGGAAAAACATTCTATAGTCATTGCTTTAAAAAACATTGGGCACAATGATTTTGTAAGCCATATGCAACTATAGGGAATTTCTTCAAGCAGAAAGCAAAATCTCATGTCACTTTTGCTGAAAAAAAGTGTTGTAAATGTGAAAAGCCTATAACATATAAAATGAAAAATTGTTAGTATATTTGTGGAAAGTATAGTCTCTCATTACTACTTAATAGATTCCCAAGTTATACCATTATTAATTCCAACCAATTAATTGAGAGTCTGTTATCCAAAAAGGTTATTTTATAAATTCTCAAATAAATAAGAGAAAGGAAATTTTGTATAAATGAGAGAGTCAGACCTACTGAAATTGTGAGCTAGTGAAGGGTTTGATTATCTACTGAAATAGCAGGGCCCTCCATTCTGTGAGCTCATTTTTATCAGTGTAGATCTTCATATACGAGAAAGAAAATAAAATGTACATGTAATTTATTTTGCTACAACAGTATTTATTCTTAGGTTTTTATGGATACAGTCGCATTGGTGCGTTATGAAAATATTATTTTTGTAGGCTGACAGGGACAAGAGTTAGGATTTGGAACTGCTAAAATAAAAGCAAAATACTAGTCAAGACTTCTAGGCAATTGATATACCATCACATATACAGTAGAAATTATATTCAAGGAAACATTATTTTGGCCAAAGGTATAGAGCAATAAACAACCTTCCGCAGATAACTGGTACCTATGGAGTCTCATGTTATAAAATCAGAATTTTGTTTCCCGAAATTCCCAGGTCTGTGGTGGGGAGCTGTAGAAAACAAAGAAGCCATTAGGAAGTGAGCACTGATGGACACCAATTACACCTACTGGAACTGTAGTCACTTGTGAGATTTTATTGCCTCTTCATTGCATTGATTCAGACACAAGGTTTTCCTCTTCAGCCTACATTACTTACATAGCCTTATTATCTGCACAGTAAAGACTTTATTCTCAAACTAGAGAAGAACAGCTGGTCATCTATTTGGTAAACATCTCTTGATGTATAAAATATATTATTCAGTGCTTTAGTTCACCCCTTAAATAATGCAAACTGGAATTGGGACTGGACCTGCTTGTAGATATAGGAAAAAAAAGAATGAGGACCTAAAATATTTCTCACAAGAAATCTCAAGATTAGTCAGTCATGGAAATAGCTATTATCTAAAAATCTTTGATTTTTTTCCCCAGATGGTGAAATTGTTTGCAGATAGCTTTTCCTCCATATTTCTTAATTCATCTTTCTTTCCTCCAGGACCCTAGGACAGTGGCTGAGGGAGATCAAGAATTCCTGCAAACAGCAGAAGGCACAACAGTTAAATCCTGACATGAACAGTCAGGCCCTGTTTCTGTAGGCTTGTTCTAAAAGGCTTCCCACAGCTCTGAAGTACTCCTGACTTTGACTACCTTTATTTTTCATGACAACCAGAAATTAAAGAAAAAGGAGTAGTAGATTTGTAATACTGGTCTATTAGCTACTATTAATACAAGAATAAACCATGGTAATTTTGAAGATTGTTTGATGCTAGAGCTTTGTATTTTCACGGCATGAGTGGAAACAACAATGAGGTGCTATGTAAAAGTCTTTTGTCTGGAAGTGTGGTCCTAGCTAACCTGAATGGCACACCCAAAAATTCTGGTTAAACTTTATAGGTAACTGCAGAGGCAAGGTTTATAGGGAAGGCCATGAGGAATTAATAATTGTCTTTAATAAGGTGCAATGAGTAAAGTGTTGAAAATGGAAGGCAACAGAATAACTCCTTTCCAAATGAGGGCTAAACAGTACAGGACTTCTATTTAAAAGAGTAAGGGGTCATATGATTAGTCTATCACACATTATAGAAATAGAAAAAAGCAGTGAATTGGTTGGGTGTATCAGTAACTCCACTACAGCATCTGCAAATAATGACTTTGAATAATGACTTTGCAATTTTAATGGTGTTCTTTAGTACAGGGTTAGGGCTGGTATATTTGTGCTGCTGCTGAAGGCAGGCACTGTGGCCTAGTAGATAAGGCACTGAGCTCAGCAGGGATGGCCAGACTATAATCCAGGCTCACCACAAACAGAGTAAATCTGCTCAGCTCTGAATACTGTTGTTGTAACCCACTGTCTAAGGATTCAGCTCAATGTGACCTGGTCCGAGTTTTATGCATGATAACTCTGTGACTAAGAATTGGTTTTACTAAGAAAACTGTTACTAAGAAATAAGAAAGTATAGAAAAGTATAGAGCTATGCAAGATAAGAAAAAGAAGAACAAGAAGTGCATAGTAGCTGAGATAGTTGTCTTCAACAGTTGAAGAACACAAGAGGAAAAATACTGACGTGAAAATGGATAAAATAAACAAGGCACAGCAGAACATCAGAAGACAACATATCAGCAACATCAAGTCAGTTTCAAAACATAACAGATCCAACCCTTCCCTACTGACCTGACAATTCCCTGGCTGGGAGATGCTCATTGATTGTCCCCACCATGGGATTGGTAAAGAGATTAATGATGATGCTACTTGTATGTCTCATCCTTATTATTTACTGTTGGCCAAGAAATGATATCTGAGAAATCTTAATTTGTGCGTGTTAGGTATGCAAGATCAAAGATGCTCAAATAAAAGTACTCTCTGCACATTCCCACCCTTGTTTCCTCACTGACAGCACTGAGTACTGCAGTGACACTGCCAATCCAAATAACAAAGGGGTCCTCCTCTCATTTCTTAGCTCTGCTTTACTGTTTCAAATAAGAAAATGGAACAAACTAGAAAAAAAAATTTCTTGTCCTGACCAGATTATTACCTTCCTCAGGGATGATAGATGATGTGGTCAGAGGTGAACAAGAATCATTGTATATGATGGATGTTTGAAAGAGGAATCTGAAGAAGGAATTAGAGGCTGTTTTACAAGCAACATTAAGCTGGCAAACCCACTTACTGTTAGTATGTATTTAATATATTTGATAACTCATGTCCTTTTTTGTTAAAATGTAGAGTATATAGTGTAAAAACACACTTTATTTAAACATTTTATGCTGTTGAACAACAACATAAAGCAGTATCTGTACTGAGGAAATAAAAACAACTTGTGACTCAGACAACTTTGTGTATAATAAATTCAGCACATTAAATCTGGCAGCAGCAGATCACAAGAAGCAGAATTCCCACAGAGATACAGAAAGATGCTCCATGTGAGTTTTTGCTGATCTTCTCACTTGATGATGAAAAGAAATCGCTCATCTCTATTTTAACCCTGAATTTTCTCATTTCCATAACAAAATATTGGCAATTCCTTTCTATAATCTTTATCCTGTGATATTAAGATTACTTATCCAAAATGAATGCCTGCTAGGCTGAAGCTCATAAGATTATAAGCTTCCATGTGATTCATCATTTTTCATCTTATATTCTACTTTCTGTAAAAATATTGATTTTTCCTGTATGCTGATATATTCTGGGTATTTACTGAGAATCCAACTGCTGGAACGTTAGTCCTCCTTTTCTATCTTTGCAGTGGTTTAAGAAGTCTGTAACACATTTTAACACATCCAATTTAATTGGTGCAATATTTATCACTTTATAATAGAATTTAAAGGGGAAACAGAAGAGGTTCAAAACTTCATGAGACTCTGCATTTAAAAATGAAACTTTTGACTTTCAAGCCTTCATCAAAGAGACTGATCCACATCAAGTTTTGAGTATGAAGTGTGTAAACTCTGAAAGGCTATGTTGGGATATGTTATCAGTTCAAGTAGTGAAGGTATGAAGCCTTCTGTACTCAAGAAAGAAGAATGAAGATATTCTTTTTCCATATCACTACAGGGAATATACTTGAAGAAGGAATAGATGAGTTCTATGGATTATCAGACCTGCTAGATAAATTATCTTTCTAATGTCAGCTAGTCAGATCTTGGGTCCAGCGGGCTTAATGAAGATCCAGAGAAACATATTTGCCCCTAAAAAGAAACTCATTCTTAATCTTCCGTAATGAATCTAAAAATTATGAGGATATTATGTTTGGAAACTATTTCAGTGGACTATATGCAGAGTATTATCTGGATAGTAATTCGGGTCTTATGCTCTTTTCCTAAGTGTTTGCTTTTTGTCATTATTGGAGATGAGATAAATACTTATATATTTTCATTTGAATGCCTATTTTCTTTTGGTTTTATATAATGCAGATTTAAATTCTGTGATCATTTACACTATGAGCATCTTACAAAACAAAATGCAGGTATCAGTTTCATTTTTGGGACCACCTACCATGGGTAGGAAAGAATCTAGCTAATTATAGTGTCATTGATTTAGTTAACAATTTGCATTTGATAACTGCAACAAGAAATCCGGTTTTATTTGTTAAATAAATACAGAATTAAAGAAAAAAAGCAAAATAGATGCTTTTTTAATGCCAACTTTATATTTTTAACACTGATTTTCTTCTAGAAAAGTTGTTCCTAAGAACTGTGCTAATATTATCTTGATATAGGAAAATGCTTGCATGACACCATCATTACCCACTCAGTTACCTACTCATACATAGGCCTATGTTTAGTTAAAAAGAGGATTTAGGCTAATGAAGGAGCAGAATCATAACATGCACTCAATTGTTACAGATTTAAGTACTGTCTTGGAAATGACTGAAGAGACTTAGGAAAAATGTGGAGTGTACAGATATTTTGCCTGGAAGATTTTTGCAGAGAGATGCCACGTGTAAACTAATGTATTTCTTAGCTTATTTGCACAAATTATTCTCAAGAAGATCACATGAGATTAAGCTCTGCCTCAACAAGAAGTGAATTAGGATCAAAGAAAAGGTTGAGCTTTCTCTGAGTGAGAGAGAAATTGCCTTTTTTTTATCTGTTCATATGACAGCTCTGGGTTTATTTATTTCCTTTTTTTCGGTTTGTGATAAAACTGGAAAACCATGTGAACTACTGTATTTTGGGAGTTACTACTCAACTATGATGACATGCAATCATTCAGAATGTTTGTGTAAGGGAGCTAATTACAGTACACCAAAAAATTCTATTAGTTTTATCTGTAAACTCTTAATTCTTCAAAGGGGTTACTAAGGACCATAATAAAGGCAGTATTGTGTATTACACCACCCAAATTTTACTGTATAACAAATCCAAAATATTCCTATCTTATTTATGCATGTAAAACTGTAGTGCAGACCCAGTTTTACAAAACCAAATTCTTAGGTGCCTTCATTTCTTCTTTGCAAGCAAACAGTTTCTCCCCTCACAACAGCTGTGTGCTTCTTACTTGAGTCTATCCTGTGTCCATCTGAAACCAAAGGTCCCTGAGACCAAATTCTTTGAAACGCCTAAAATGGACAGTTCTGCTTGGAATACACATAATACTGAGAGTGCGGATTCCATTAAAACAATCCTGCTAAAATTGATACTCCCTAGCCTTAATGAGATAAAACAAGAACCTTGGATTTACTGTCTCCTTTGAAGCTCAGACCCTTATGTTCCACAGGAACACCCTTCAATCAGCCAAAACAAGGACCACACCACCTCTGGCTCTGGAGTCAGGCTGTTGGATAACAAAGGTTTTAATGTTCATAGTTCCTCTTTGTTGACTGTTCCTGCAGATAACCAATGGCTGCTAACATGGAAAGCAAGAGGGAGGCTGGGGACAGAAGTCTGACTATCCACAGTGTATTATCAGCGGGAATTCATGTCATGTTCATTAGCTTTCCATTTTCAGCTCCATTTGAAATAGGCAAGGAAGTAATCTACTTAGCAAAATATGTGTTTAGGATAAGAACTCCAATATTTCACATCTCTTCTATACCTCTAATCCATGCTATCCTTATGCAAAGAATTTTGTTTCACAAGACGTAATCTTTGTACCTAAACACATGTTCTGAATTCTGTGAACTCTTGAGTAAGGAACAGACTTTGGACACAACACCAGCAAATTCTTATGGAGGCATTCCCACTGGAGGGTGTAGAAATAACTATAAAAAGAATGAAACTGTGGGTCTAACCTTGAAACTGGTTAAATAAACATGCACAGATGTTCTGCTTAGTAGAAATAAGCTGAATGATAAATATCTCTCTCTGCCTGAAAGAATAAAGGAATATAAAAGGATTAAGAATTCAAAAGAAGAGACAATAGCAAGGAAAGTGTGGGAGAAGCAAAGAAAACATATAATTTTTTAAAGCTGAGAGCCCACAATTGCATGTAATTTAAACAGTTTGTTCATCTGGCTCTGATTAACAATTAATTATTTTGGCCTCACAGCAGCTGTAAATACTTTTTTCTTCAGGAGAATGTACACTCTGCACCTGTTTGAATAAGATTAAACCTTATTAGCCTTCTAATAAACTGTGCTAACCTTATCAATCATCTGAAATATATAGCCATGTTAATAATTATAGCATCAAATATCATTATATCCTCACAGTGAAGTATTAACAGGGTCAAAGACATATATAATTTTGTAAGAGACTTCAGTGCTCCTTTGAGGCTTGGTTTCACAGCACCAAAGAAGATCCATTCTTTAATCCAGAGATGACCAAGACCAGGTTTCTTTTCCCATCTGAGGTAGCTGAACTTTTTGCCCTGGACAGTTCCTGACTTCTTACAAAAAAATCCCTAATCAATAAAGTGGTTTAAATTATTTAGTTTTTTAAAGGCAAATAAGAGCAGCAAAGGAGTCATAAAGCACAGCAACTGCAATAAGTAGTTTTGATGATCTGGTAATTTAGATTTTATGGAACAAAGATATGTGAGCTCATTTAATCTGTAAGAGCCCATGGCATACGACCATGCAAATCTATTTCAGATTCATCTGATAAAAAGGAATTCCACATTATCCTGAATATTTCCAGAATTTTACAATTATTTAAAATATTTAAAGATTGAAATAATTTGGAATCCAGGCTTGAAACCAGCCACTATATTAAGACTCCAGAATTTTGTACAAATGCTGAAACTAGTTTTGTACAAACTGCTGAATCTGAATAGTTCAATTAAAAAGAATTCTCTTTTTTACTAATACTGATTATATCCCTTGTAGTTCTTTCCTATGAAAAGTTCCAGAACAGGGAATATATTTTACAATATGTGGTTCCTTTTGCATATCACAGACCTTGGATCCAGTTTTTTCTTTAGAAGATGTAGAAATAGATAGATGGTAGATAGATTTCAGCATGGAACTAGCTTTGTTGAGGAAGTGTAGTCAACAATCTCCAAACTCCTACATTTTCTGAATATTTTTTAACTCATTAAACATGTTTATAATATCTTCAATTCCATAAATATTTTGACTAGTAAGTACAACTTAAACAGCAAATTTAATTTACTCACTCATTTCCTTGACAGGTTTAATTATTAGTGCAGTACAGTAAATAAATTATTATAATTGTCTCCTAGGCTTCTTATATCCTGAAATGGATAGTTGGTTCTTTCACTATAACCCCAAATTTCAATCCATGCTATACGCTCTTCTTATTAATGCTTCTTTGAAGGCTATCATGTAGAAAAGGACTGGAGAGAAAAGAATTGTGTTTAGGAGATGCATTTATCCCTCTATTCTTTTATGGCACTACCTGTCTTTAACTGGATGCACATTTACTTTCATTTGTCATCTTGGTCATTTTCATATGTGAATGAGAAGTAAAAATAAGATGATGAAAACAATTCTGTTTTCCTTGTAATGATTTTAGCTTTCTGAGCACCCTACTAACTCACAGGCACCCCTTCCCTTTCAGAAGCTCGAGCCTTTCCCTGCAGCTCCCTTTGCCCTCTTGAGAGGACACAGCAGCACTGTGAACTCTGTTCTTCACACCGTGCAACAACTCCAAATCAGCCAACTGGTGCAAACATCACCTGCAAACATGTGTTCACCTGCAGGTACAAATGACCCACTAAGCCCAAGAAAAAGGATAATGCCAGTGTCTGCTGAGGTGATTTGTAGTGACAAGCTCAGCTAGATAACATTTATTATTATATATATGCCAGTGTGGTATTTATTTGGCTTTCACTTTGATGAATCATAGCTCCAGAGAATATCTCAGTAAATCAGTGGCACCTGCATAAGAAAATAATTTTTCTTCATAGTCAAAAAAATGGTAATATTTGGTAAAAATGTTTGGGAGTCAGTGTGGACTGTTGTGTATCACACCAAAGGCCATTTGCCTGTGGCCTGATGCATTCTCAGTGTTCTGAAAAGCCAACCTCCCCATGGCTAATGATGTAGAAATACTTAAAACTGATAACTAATCCAGAATTTATAGCAATGTAACTGTATTGACCTTAACAGTCCTCTTCTTTAGCTTATGAAGACCAAATTCTGAGTTAATCTGTGGGGAAGGAAGTACCAAAATGATAAGTGTACTGACTGGGGTTCCAATGCTGAGTCAATGAGAGCAAGAAAATCATGTTGTACTTCACCTTCCTCATCAGTATTTCCTGAGTAACCAGCCAGTGCAAAAGGCATAGTAAATTTGCATATTTACACCTCTGGTCTTCTATCACAAATGTTGCCCTGTTAGCACTATTTAGGTACATGATTATGTGAGTTTAGAAAGCTTACATATATTCACTGGTAAACAGCTCATAAAAACTTTATTTAACAGAATGTCTAGAGCAAAAGTGATAGCAATTACAGCTAATTTATTTTAAAGACTATCTTGAGAACAGCAGTTGAAAACACTATACAAAAATCAGTGTAATATTGTTATTTTGTCATTACAGCTCTTTTTTTGGAAGATGACATAAGTAAATGAAATATATAAGAGTGGAGATATTTTCATAGTAAATTAATGATGGCTTTATTTTACCAGTAGTGGTCCAATTCCAGATGAGTGCCACTGTGAGAGGAGTAGCTAATTTGATGTAGCAGAGGTCAAAAAACCCAGCAGACTGAATCTATACAAGGGTGACGTGCCTGAATGTGACAGAAGAGCTTACTACCATATACATGTGAGTAAATAAATTGGAAAGAAACCTTTATTAGTATTACATTATCTCTTGCTATCACAGAAATAATTTTTTCCCTGTGATTTATGACCTTTAATTTAACTCATTTTTGTTTACCTGAGTTTGCTGAATCCTTGGATAAAAAAAGGAATCATGAGGAAATAAATTACTTGTTATTTTTGGAATATGTCAAAATTGGTCTGACATGTTAATGGTTAGCACAGGGAAAGGAAGTGGTGAAAGCTTCTGGCAGGAGAAACAGATGTGTGTGACAAAAATTTTTCAGACAGGAATTTTTGTTCACTGCCAAAACCAAGTGTGTTTTGATGTCTCAAAGGCAGAAAAGAAAAAAGCTTCTGTAAGAAAGGCTGAGTTGACACAGGTTACAGTGATCACTCAGAGTTCATAATCTGCTTTTTTCTTTACATTTTACAAAATGCCTTTGAGGGATTAAGAAGCTGCTGAATGCAATGTGAATCTGTGAATACAGATAATGTGAATGGCAGCAGCAAAGTCTGGCACTGTTAATTAGAGAACACCTGGAACTGATCTTTGTGAATTGTGATGGAAAATAGTGTTGTAGTGGAAATTCTGGTTTGTAATGCAGATTTATTTCTGTGATATACTTGCATATCCTGATAAACTTGTCTATTATGTTTTTCTAATCACTCCAAATACTAAACCAAAGAGAATAAAGAAAACATTTTCAATTAAGTTTCTGCTGTAGTTACACTCTGCCATCTCTTTCTTGCAAACAGATTTCAAAGTAAAGTTTAGATATCTTAAGTAATTTGTATTTTAACTATTACTTTCTCCAGTTCATAAGGTAGATCTTTACTCTGGGAAGGTTTATATATAGTATTATTCACTGAAGTAAATTAAAAAAAAAGATATAAAAGTGAGTGAGAGTCTTGGCAAAAAATGAGACATTACTCTGTAGATGAATTCTTATTTGTTGTGGTTTGCTAAGAGTTCTGTTTGGGTTTTAATTGCTCTTTGTAACATCTTCCAATATAGAAAAACAATTTATGTTGCCCTACCATGTACCTTTTTGAAAAAATGTTAATCAGATGGGATTTAGTTTCTTTTATCTAACATTAAGAATCAAACTCCTAGGGGAAAAAAATTAATTAGGTATTTGCATTGGTTTTTGAAGGGCATTAATGTCCTTTTAGTAGCTCAGGGAGGTGGCTTACACAGAACATTTGGAGTGTTTTCTTGCTATATGCCCAGTCTAAACAATCTGGCTCAGACTGGAAAGGCAGTTGGATGTCTGTAGAAGGTCTGTTAGCAGTCCTGATTTTTTCCCTCAAAAAAATTCCAATGGCAATTTAATTGTGGAAAATTATTTTCTCTGAAAAACTTTTTTCAAATGTTTTATATTTCAAAACAGTAGAAAAAAAATCTGCTTTTTTTTTCCTCATTCCACTAGTCCTGTTTTTTATACTAGAAAGGAAGTGAGAAAATACTTATGTTTTCATCAGAAATGTGCTAAAATCTGGCTAAAAAGATAGTTAGATTTGTAAATGTGCAGACAAAACCTATGTTTCAAGGTGAAAGCAAAAGGGAAAGTTTTGAGAAATCTACATATTTTACAAAATACAACTTTATGACTAAGTATATAAAAAGTTCAATATTTAAAATAAATGATTACCTGATTTTTCAAAAAATAAATAATAAGCTGATAAAACAAGATACATATTTAAAACAGAGGTAAAGTACTTGGTGGATTGTGACCATGGTCACAGGGGTCTTTGGATGAGGGAAAAGACGAGGATTTGACTCCATATTTCAGAAGGCTTGATTTATTATTTTATGATGTATATTACATTAAAACTATATTAAAAAGAATAGTAGGAAAAGTTTCATCTCAGAAGCATAGCTAAGCTAAGAATAGAATGGAATGAATAACAAAGGTTTGTGTCTTGGACAGAGAGAGAGCCAGCTCTGCCATGAGTGGTCACTAATTCTAAACATCCACGAGACCAATCACAGATGCACCTGTTGCATTCCACAGCAGCAGATAACCATTGTTTACATTTTGTTTCTGAGGCCTCTTAACTTCTCAGAAGGGAAAATATCCTAAGAAAGGATTTTCACATAAAGATGTTTAAGACAGTGGATTGACCCTGGCTGGACATCACTCATCCACTAGCCCCTCTTATCACTGCCCATCTCAGCTGGACAGAGACAGAAAAGATAATAAAAAGCTCATGAGTTGAGATAACAACAGAGATCATTCACCAGTTATTGTTATGGGCCAAACAGATTTCACTCAGGAAAGAAATTAGCAAAGAAATTAGAGTTGGATAATGGGATGTAAAAAAGCAAACTTAAAAGCTGCATGACCTCCACCCCTCTCTTTTTTCCAAGGCCCAGCTTCACTCCTGAATTCTTTATTTCTTCCCCTGCAGTGGAACAGGGGAACAGGGAATGCAGGGCTTCATTCAGCTACCTTGTCTCTGCTGCTCCTTCCTGTGCAGAGGAGGGTGGCTCACACTGTTCCCCTGATCCAGAGGATGGTCCCTTCCATAGCACACAATTCTCTGTGAATTGCTCCAACATGAATCCTTTCCATGGGCTGCAGCTCCTCCTGCACGGCTCCAGCGAGGTCCCTCCCATGGAGCTCAGTCTCTCAGGAATGGGCTGCTCCTCCTGGGGTCCTGCCAGCCAGCCTGCCCCAGTGGGGGCTCCTCCTGCACAGGACCTGCCAGGACACTGCCCAGAGCTCCACTAACTCCTGAGCGGGAGAAACACGGAGTGCTGGGGAACCCGAACATGAAATCAGGCAGTCATATCATTTTTCTTTCTTATGTGAGTTACTATTCTTATCAGTCTTATTTCCTTTTGAAGATAAATCTCTGAGGAAAAAATTGCAGTGAAATACTTCACTAAATGGCTTAGAAAGACAAAAGTTGTGCAAAAGTCATGCTTCTTATTCATGTCATAAATCTGATGAGAATTTGATACTTCAGCTCAGTTGTATAGAACTATGACTTGTATGGAAACACATTTTTATTTTGTTGCACTAATTTTTATTTGTTCTCTGGTGGAATGCAAGCCAAAAGATCCTCTCCTATATGCAGCACAGGATGTACATAACAAATCTGAATTGGTCTTAAGGGATTAAGGGTTTCCCAATAATGTAAAATATTTGGGATAGTTGAGGGAAGAAGAAAGCTTTTGTGCGGCATGGGCAGGGATTTTAGGAAATGTGTGGAGAGGCACCTTTCTCCCATAAATATTTATTTCCTTAGGTATTATTAGGGTCTGGATTATTCCAATACCAATGCAATGGGGAACTTTGCACTTCATCTCATAAATTGAATGTATTTACTCTTGTGTTACTCATAGACAATCCTTATGTTCCTTCTTGCAGCAAAATAAACCTGAACTCTGAAATCTTTTGTATCTCCCTCTGGTATACTCACATCTGGAGCAGTTTTGTAATTAGATTGTCATCTTCCATTAAGATACAAGTTTTGATTCAATCATTATCTCAAATTAATTAACTTAAGAGACTTTTAATCATCATATTCATCAAACTCTAGGATCATTATGTTTTCCTTGATCCTTAAAATTGCCTTTGTCTTAATTGTCAGTCTGAAATTTCAAAGCAGAGCTGTACGGTCTTTGGTAAAACTTACACTTTTAACTCTGTAATAATTTTTTGAGGTGCTGACTCTCCTCATTCTGGTTTAGATGGGATTTGTTTTACAAGCAACTTTTAAGGACCCTTGCTCTCTCTCTATATAAGACTACTTTCATTTTCTTTACCGTCTTTCTTCTCCTGTAATGCATGAAAGCTTCAATTTCAGTCTCAGTTTATTAGTATGTCATTACAGTTTTAATCTGCATGTGCATTTCTGAGATCCTTTTGTGTTCTGACTGTCATACTATGTTGATTGGAACATCCAGTAAAAGGGCAGGACTGATGGATTGGTGCTGAATTTGGTTAAGTAGAAAATTGGAGCTGTTAAAATGGTTGAAAAGGTGCTCCAATTTTTGGCATAGTAATGAGAAAGAAAATGGGATCATGTGAAGGGAAGTGCAGAACAAAGGAAGAACTGACACATGAAGCTAAGAGACCATGAGTTGTGTGTGGAGGAGCGCAAAAGAATGGAGACATGATATTCAAAAATTAGATATGTGTCTTGATTTGCATTGTGAAAAAATGTAGATCTGAAGAAGATCCTGAGAACTAAAAGGACTTTTAGTCTGGAGGGCATTTTCAGACTTGTTTCTCCACAGAGTATTAAAAATTCTCTATGAGATTTTCATCTAGGACCTGTTTTTCAATCTAACTTTTGTACAAATTGTCTGACCTCTAAGCTGAAAATACTGCAAATAGAAAAGACCAATTTTTCTTCTCTGCCATTACAGTAAGATCACCAAAGAGAGTACAGAAATGTGACTAGAAATCTCACACATTTTTGACACCAATGGGATAAAATGCAGGATTTCCCCCCCTCAGTTTAGCTTGCTAATAGTGGCATCTGGTCTATTTCCCTGTATTAATCTGTTTCCCCATATTACTCATGCTACTTGTCCTTGGTGTTCAAAAATAATCCACACTGATGTTGAGTGCTGAACTAAAAATACTTAACAAGAGTTGGTAATATTGGTATCTGCATCCACCACCTTTTGTTCTGGCTGCATATTTTCATGTCTCTGATACTTGCCTTGGTCCTTGTCTTTTATACAGCGCAATACATCTATGTAATTCTTAATGTATGGGGATGAGGTGGAACAGGTCTTGGTATTTGATTACTTATAAATATAACAAGATCTTGTTTAGGGAGAGAAGGGCAACAGTCACTGCCCATCTATGACTCTGTATGAACACTGCATGCAGCACAGGTCACAGGGTGTTCAAGCAGCTGCAGAGAGAATAGATTCATACCATGATATCTCAGAGCTATGCCTGGATGAGCCTTGTACACTCTGTGCAGCCATTACTTCTGCTTACTTTGGAAATGACACAAATCCATAGTATTGCATTAATCTTTAAGGTTCATATTACATGTCTATTGATATTTTTCTTTTCTCCTTGTCCTGTCCCTTTCAATGTGCATGATTTGATTTTCACGGCCACATTAACTTCACTGCTCTGTATGTTCTCTTCACTAGACAAAAGCCTCTCTGTAGAAAAAAGATTGAATGATAAGTACTTCTTTGAAGTGAATCAGTCTGTGTTTATCAGGTAACTTCACTGCTGAAACATGAATAACAAGAGGTGAATTACTGAGAAGAAGATTGGTGTACCCTGGGGTTAAATACAGCTATCAGTGAATGGAAATTTCATCTGGGAGTTAGGTCTCATCTATCTGAGCATGAGCCCAAAAGGTCAAAGAGAGAAGATTGGTAGAACTCAGGTATTGCACTTAAGAAACAGACTGGTTAACCACCAATTTTCCAAGGAAGAAGCTGCAATGCAGACAGAGCCAGTACTTTAGGCCTTAGCCTGGGGAGGCATTGCAAGCTGCTAAACAACTTAATACAATTTGTTTCAGTGTATTGTAAGGGGAAGCTAACTACCATAAAAGTAATTGAGAAGAACCCCAGAAAACTACTTAAAATGTTTATTAATCTTTTCATGGCTAATGTCAGCCATGCCTTTACTGTATAAATGTCATGGGCAAGGAGAAATGTTCAATATTTGTCAGCAGAATCTGTGAGCAGGTACCAAACAGAAGACAGAAGATATTGTGCACGCCTCCTCATTCTGTGGAGGTCTGCTTCCCCCAGAAAGTTTCTCTAAGTCAAATCAGGATATAATCTATGAATCTATGTAAATAATTTAAATCCTTTCCTTGGGAATAAACCCCTATATAGAAAAAAAGAATTTATCAGATAGGTAAGATGCAGTGTTGGCTTTGTTCTAGGAAAACACTGGTTTTTTTTTTTTACTATGGCAAGTATTCTGTGTTTTGGTGTTTTGTGGTTTGGGTTGTTATTTTTTTGAGGTTTTTTTTAACCCTGAAAAGACTGTAGTTCATAACATTTCCACAATGTGTTGCATTCAGCCCGCTGCTTTTCTGACAGAAAACAGCTTTTGAGGGCAGGAACTGCTGTGCAGCCTGAACTTTTAAACAAGGAATGACCTATTTTCTTGCTTCTATGCCCACTGCTGCTTCCTTTTTACTGCCTTGAGCTACAAAAGGAGAGTCAGGGAGTAAAGTTTTAAGAAACCTTTCCTGAGGTGGAGCAGACACCTTGTCATTTCATTTGTTGCTTTTCCTATTAAGGCACATGGTGACCACTGTTTGTTGCTTAAGCCTTGCTTTTATACCAAGAATCCTCCTCCATTTTGCACTGGCTAAGTTAAACAGATATTGCATTGTAAGAGGAATGAAGATAAAAATGCAATATACAATGTGTTAACTTTCTTATGTATCAACATTTTGTGATGGTGGGGACAGTCAAATATATCTTCTGAGCTATGCTATGTGTGGTCTGTTGTTTGGGTAAGGTGGGGAAAGGGAAATGAAAATAATGTGTCAGAAATGAGATTGTGGATTGTGTTCATAAGAACTGTAAGCAAGACAGGTAAAAACTCAAAGGCATACAAATAAATTAATACATTTTTGAGATTGAAAGGATAAAGCCCATATCACAAAATGTAACTTGGGGATATGAATACAGATGCTGTAGAAAAATAAGTGTAGGCATTTATGTAGAAAAAAAAATAGATCAAAGCAAAAGTGCTCTGGATCAGATTCTCACAACCAGGCTGTATCCAGACTGCTCTGGAGATGGAATCTCAACTCACCAGCTTCCATTTACAGCTGGATTGCAGGAGCTCTGCAGCACAGAGGAGCCAGGATTTGTGCAGACCTGGCTGCTTGGCCCTGGAGAGCTAATAATAATGAAAATGTACCAACATTTTACAACAAGAAAAAAGTATTTTAGGATTATTTTGAAGGCTTAAGTACTCACACATTCAACATTGTTATACAACCTAAATTAGTTTAGTTGGTCTAAACAGTAGATTATATTTGGAGAAATAGAACATAAATTAAAAAAAGGGAAAACACAATGGAACAATTGTTTAATAAGAAATATAAATGTAGGAAACCTTTGTTGTCCTTCAGCTACCATAATTTTATGCCACAGCAGGACATAAAGAAATCAAAATTACCAGTTATGTATTGTAAATACCCACAAAACCAGAATACTTCTTATGCAAAAGAAAATGTTTTTCTGTAGCTGCCTTTAGTTTACCTTTATTTTGCCTTGGAGGGTAAGTGAAAAAAAGGCTGAACTCACCCACTCGCTCACATGCTGGTAATTTCCCTTTATCAACACATATGCCATATTTTTTTACACCAAATCAATAATATAAGATTTTCAACTTGTATGTTAAATTTCATACATGTTTAACTTTTAAAAAATCCCAAGTTAATATGTTTAAAGGAAAGGTATTTTTTTAGTGGAAATGTTCTTACCAGTTTAAACGATGCTCTTTGCAGATTTGAATGAAATTGATGTATAATATTGGAAGTAAACTGAAGCTGATACTAAATTATTATAAATTGCAAGCAATTATGCTTAAGTAAATCAAATTAAAACAATTCACTTGGATGCAAGTGAGCAATGACTAAGCTCTTAGGTTTCAGATTGCAAATTTAGAACAAAAGTTAACAGATATAGTTGCTACCTTCATTTTGTACAGCATAAATAACTTTTGGGTCAGTCACAGGCTGCAAATTGTGATTTGAGTCCAGTTATTAAAGCCAGGTATCTACAGTGACATCACTCTAAGCTGTAAAAAATTTTAAAGGATTTATAATTCAGAAAGATGCAGATGTGTCCTGTCCCCAAAGCCTCAGGGTATCTTTGGGTGCAAGCACGACAATTATCACATTCTTTCAGAAATACTCAGAAGCATAACATTGCATTGGTGAAGGTGGTGAGGGTTTGTTAGTGGGAGGAATGAAGTTGTGGCCTGTGGGATTGCCCCAAGCTGGACATAAGCTGGCCTTATTGGAATATGATCCCAATATTTCCAGGGAGAATGTGCCTGGGCTGGTCTGACCCTTGCTGCTGGCCAAAGGCGGCAACTCGGTATTTCACCTCAGAGACACTTTTGGCTGGCTGGATGCTGCAACTGGGCACTGAAACAAGTCCAGGCTTGTAGAAACTCAGTTTACCTCAGGTGGGAAGGCTTCAGGCAATGGTGGAGAGGAAAAGAGAGCAGATTCTGTCCGAGGTTTTATATCCAGAGTTTTATTCCATGGTCACAGACGTCTGAATCTTTAGGTAACAGCTCCAACAGAATGGTGAGCACATGGTCCTTGGTCAATTTAAGCCCAGGGACAGGGGGAGGGTAAGGGACAGGTGAGCACCAACCAGGTGGGAGGAGGAAGGTCTCAGGGGACGAGAGACACCTAGACAGGCCAGTGACCCCAGGCCTGAAGGGCATCCTTTGAACTTGACCAACCACATGATGGCCTTGCTGGAATGTTAAAACTGATTGACAGAACTCACTCAGCAAGGGGGCGAGGGGGAAGGGAGAGGGGTATAAGGGACTGGGAAGTAAAAGAGGAAGTTGCAACACACTGCAACATGGCCCCAGAACAAATCCTCTGCAGGACCCTGCTGAGTGCATGGCTGCAGTTGGTGGTGTCTCTGGGAAAACATGCTTAAGAAAAGAGAGAAGTCATCAGTCAGAGAGAAGTGAGGGGGGATGGTGGCAAAGAGTGAGAAACAGCAAAGGGAACACTGAGTTCAGAGAAGGAAAACTCCAGATGAGGCTCCTCAAAGCACAAGAATTGTCCATTCCAACATTCAGGAAGTCAAGTGAGTGTGGTGGAGGGCAAAGTGGGTGAACAAGGTACTTCTCACTGAGTTTTTCTTGGCAAGTGTGCCAAGAGCTACAGTAGTGCCATCACTTCCTCAGTGGTGCGGCAGATGAGTAAAATCAAGTTGTGTAAAATCAGCATACATAAGCAATCATACGGGAGACTTAAATGCTCTCTTAACTTCCTTTAATGAGTAGTTGTAGAGAAGGGGCAGCCACTATTCTCAGAAGTGCATGATGAAAGGACAAAATACAACATAAAAAAGCTTCAAAAAGAGGGATTCCAATAGAATATAAGGGAAAAATTGTCGCAATGAGGTTGATGAAGGATCAGAGGAGCTTGCAGAGAGCAGCTGTAGAATCTCTATCTTTGGGGTCTCCTGAACTACATCTGGATTTGACTCTGAACAGCCTCATCTAAGTTCAAAGTCAACCCTTTGCTCAGGATGTTGGGTGACATAACCCCAGAGATCCCTGCTCATCTAACCTGTTCAGTGATGCTGTGACAGGTGCCCTGTCTCTGGGTGGCTGCTGAACAAGCCTCTTCCCTGTAACCCATTCACAGGAGTGCAGGCAGGCAGGAGGCAGAACTCACCCCCTGAGAGGCAGGTAGCATTTCAGCAATACCCATCAGTGATGGAAGAATGATCAGGAGGAGGAAAGGCAAGGCCTTCTGAACAAAGAGAAACTTGGCTGAGGTAGAGGAACTGGACACATACTTTCCCTTAGCTTGTGACCATGGCAAGTAACCTGGAAGTGTTGAGAATCAGTACTTCTGTAAGTCATGATCTCACTAAAAGTCTATCATTACTGATTTATTATTGGATCAAAAAGTAGACTAATGTACCATATAAAGTGAATTATTCCTTTTTGTAATATACATTCTTGGTGACAAAGACTTATTGGTTTGTTTACTATTTTACTAATTTATTCCTAAATTATTACATTAAATATTTAAAGCATAAACATAACAAATTTAGCAAACTGTATTATCTAAGTACAATGTTATCTTTTTAAAGTATTTATTTTGAAAGCCAAATGTTATATTAAGAACAGTCTTAGTGTTTTAGAGGAAAAACCACTACACACTCAAGCACAGCTCTATATAAATATCACTCAATTAAGAATTTCCAAGCTTTTGTTTCAAGAACATTGCCTTTATATTATTTTAATACTATTTTAATGAAAGAGAATTAAATACTGTAAGAATTAATACTAACAGCACACACACTAGAAAATGTTATTATTTCCAAGGAAATGACAAGAACTCGTTTCTGAAAATATGAATATTGTTATTCTTCTCTAAGTAAACACCCAACATTCATTTTATGATTTAATTTTTTTCATGGAAGGATAGGATCTCAAGAACATAGGATTGAAGAGTTCATTGCTTAGGCAACTGTCTAGAAAGGATAATGCAAATAGTTCTACACTGACTCTTTCAAAGTATGCCCACAGTCGCAAATGCAGATTTATACTTTTATTTTGCATCCCAATACTTGGCTGAAAAAAACCCAATCCCAGGTTAAATGGTATTGTATCAAAATTGAAAAATAATTACAATCAAAATTGAAAAAGGTATCTTTGCTGAATCTTGCAGGCAGTGTGGCAGTGTTACTTTTCACTTCTGAGAAAATTGGCTGAGAAGGGAATTCTGTGGAGAAATAATATGAAATTTGCCCCATTCTGCATGGATGAAGTTACTGAATTATGTGCAGGTAACTTCAGCTGAATCTGAAGTTCTGGCCACAGAATAAATGGAAGAGAAGGAAGGTAAACAAGGGAGAAAGAGAATAAATATTTACATTCTATACATTCTATTCTATGTTAACAATGCTTCAAACACTGTATCATTCAAAAATTGAGGAAAATAATGCAAACCTCCCACAGAGCTAACAATGTATATAGGTCTGAATTTAAATATAGGTAGCATATTTTTTCAAACCATCCAAATTTTCTGCTTCTATAACAATTTCTATTTCTCCTGTGTAAAGATTTATTTATACTCTACAAACAAAACTCAAAACATAGTTTTTGGTTCAAAAGTAAATAGTCTGATGTTAAAATATAATTGCTGTTGCTTACATAATGACTATTCTCTGAAGTGTATTCCCTGTAGCTTTGTGTATTTCTTATTCTCTCAGGTGCTTGGAGATTCTTCCATCTCAGTATAGAAAACATAAAGCATGTTCTGAGTGCATTTAAAAACCCCAACAAACAACATAGTTTGGTATATGCTGCTTCTATCATTTGGCTAACATTTTTACACCAGTATGTGGTGTGAAAGTGTCTATCACAGAAAGTTGAGGAAAAAAATTCTCATTCCTTAATTTTTCATTCATAAAGGGTCCACTTTAAGTCCTGTTGAAATCAAAGGATTTTTGGACAGCCATTAATGTCAAGGGGAAATGGATTCAAGTTGTCAGTAGGATTCTGGCAGGTTTTGTTTCAAGGTAGAACTTTTCCACAGTGAAAGTCCACGGCTCAGACTCTGAATAGGACAGATCAGTGTGTGAGAGGAGTGGGGGTTTATTGTTTTCAATTCTGCCACAATTGTATGAAGTTTAACAAGGTAAGTGCCAGATGCTGCACCTGGGATGGGGCAATCCTGGATGTACAGACAGACAGGGAACGAGATGCTGGAAAGTAGCACCATAGAAAGGCACCTGGGGGTTCTGGTTGGTAAAGAGCTGAATGTGACCCAGTAGTGCCCTGGCAGCCAAGAGGGCCAGCCCTGTCCTGGGGCATCAGGCACAGCATGGCCAGCTGGGCAAGGGAGGGGATTGTTCCAATCTGCTCTGCACTGGGGCAACCTCACCTCGAGTGCTGGGGCAGTTTGGGGCGCCACAATATAAAAATCCCATTAAACTATTGGAGAGCATCCAAAGGAGGGCCATGAGGATGGTGAAGGGTCAGGAGGGGAAGGTGTATGAGGAGCAGCTGAGTTCAGCCTGGCCTGAGTTGGTCAGTTCAGCCTGGAGGAGAGGAGATTGAGGGGAGACTTCAGTTACAACTTCCCAGTGAGGGGAACTGGAGGGGCAGGTACAGATCTCACCACTCTTGTGACCAGTAACAGGACACAAGGAAATGTCATGAAGCTAAGTCAGGGGAGGTTTAGGTTGGATATCAGGAAAATGTTTTTCATCAGAGGGTGGTTGGACACTAGAACAGGCTCCTCAGGGAAGTGGTCACAACACCAGCCTGAGTTCCAGAGCCATTTGGACAATGCTCTTAGGCACATGGTGCAATTTTTGGGGTGTCCTGTGAGGGCCAGGAGTTGGACTCAATGATCCTGATGGATCGTTTTAACTCAGCATATTCTATAATGGTGTGATTGTCTTCTATCTGGCCTTGGAAACATCAGCTAGTTTCACTGTTGTATTGAACATGTTTGTAAATTGTAACAGTTTCCACACCATTTTATGTGCAGTAGCTAATGCATCAGGTACCAAACTTGAATGTGTTTGTGCTGTTGTATCCTATGCTGACTCACTGTTAATCACCAGCCATCTTTTACTGCAAAAGATATCCTTAACCAGTGCTTCTAATTCTTCTAATTCCTTCTGTTCTTGTAGCTCATCTTTGTCAGAGATAATCCTTTTCACTGAGCCATCTCCTGTTTCTCCCTACAGCTGAACTCTGATCCTCAGTGGCCCTGGAAATATAAGTCCAAAAATAAACTGGGAGGATAATTATTAACAAGTGCATCAACAGCCTTGGCTTTTCCCATCTTTTGTACTCCCTCTTTAGACTTCTAGAATAGATATAGATTTTCTTTTTATAAAATGCCAGCAGGATATCACTCATAGAAAGGTCTGGATAACCGTCAAGAGGTTATAAACTTATAAACAAGGTTTATAACCTTATATAAGGTGCTGCTGAAGGTGCTCTGCCTTGAAGATGCCATTTGAAGATGGCATTAGCCACTTAAATCAGCAGTGTTTGCACAAATACATGCACTAAGCTGGCTTGTTCCTATTGAAGAGGAATAGTCACTGCAGCCAAGATACACAAAGGTGTAGTTGCATTACTTTTCTTGTATTAAAAGAGTAAAAAGGACCAAAGGCCTGTGACTGACTGGATCTTGTGAAGCTCAGAGAGGAAAATTTCTCCTTCTTAACATTTTGTACACCCCCACAGGGGAAGCAACAACCTAGTAAATTCCTTGGGGAATGGCATAAAATTTGCATTGTTTCCAATGTAATAAGTGTTTCTCTGGCAAAATTTTATTGTCTTTCACTGCATGTAATAAATCATATTATTCCATGTATGCTTTTCAAAGCAGCTTTTTAAAATTCAAATTTAGTATCAGTTTTCTTCAAAAATGATAGAAGTAGTTATTAGTCTGTGAGCATCTGTTAATGCTACAGACAAATATAAAACCCACATTAGCAATTTCCATTTTTTAATTTTTCTAACATTTTTAACTTCTGAAACATCTGCTTGAGCTATTTTCCTCCTTGCATCTCAACTGCTCCGTTGAAGTAGCGAGAGGTGAGCAAGCAGCTTGAGACTTCAGTTTGAAATATATTAAATAGGAAAAGCTCAAAGGGGAAACATCTGCTGAAGTGAAAATGTCTGTGCAGGATTGGAAAGCAAGATTTAAAGGCTGAGGAATAGGAGAAAGAATCTTTCAGAGTATTAAAAATAGGATCTAGCTAATTTTTATAGCTCCCTTAGGTTGCTCCAGATCAGTACCTGGGTCAGAGAGGTAGGTACACAGTGTTGTGCAGATTCCTTTCCCTATATTTGTGTCTGTGTTACTTCTGACTCGAAAGCAATCGTGACCTAAGGTACATAGCATCCAGTTAGCTTCAGACCTGTCATTTATTTATTGCTGTTGCACATGATGGGGAAACCATGAGATAATCTTGTACAAAAAATCAAGCTGCCTACTGTTCTAATCAAATCCATTACACTTCAGAGCATCTGCACATCGAGCAGTCCCACAGCACCTTGTCAAGTCATCCACCTGAATCTAAAGAGGGACTGTACAAAAGATGGGCATGATAGTCAGTGTGAATTCCCACAGTCTGTCTGCAGGAGCAAAGGTTCCCTGGATATTCACAAAGTAAAAGAGCACCACTGCTTACCCAGTCCTTGGCATATGCAACAAGAGGTGACTCTTCCCTATTCAGTGCATGATTGTAAGATTATGCTTCCTTTTAATAAGAGTCTGAAGGAAATTATGAACCAGTTTCCCAGGCAAAGTGCTTTATTTTTACAGAAAGGAAAAAAAAAATAAAATAAAAAAGAAGGAAGAAGTAAGAAGAAAACCAATGTAAAAAACCTCAACACCCTATAGCCCCTGAGGCTGGGTAGCCAGATGTTTTAATTTCAGAGGATTGATCTGTGAAGGATGCAAATTTCTTTGGCATTGCCTGTAGGGTGACAGCACAGTGACAGCTTTCCTGGGCAGAGGACAAAGATTGTCACAGAATTTGCTGAGGAACATGACAAAAGAAAATTATGTCTGGGGAGCTTATTCCCTTCACCTATCACAGGAGGCAAGTAGGAATATTTACATCCAGATTAATGCATGCATAGTGTCATAAATAAAAAAAATAAAGTATATTGACTTTTTCAAGACAAAAAAATCATCTGGCACACACCTTAGTCAGGGAGTCACACAAATATCTTTAAGCCTAGTTCTCTAAACAGATGAAAAATCAACCATCTTTAGCAAGAGAGGGGTGGAAAATATCTGGGCTCATCCTAGATTGCATTTAACTTGTTTTATTTACCTTTATCTTTCCTTTGAGAGTTTAAAAACTCCAGTGATTCTATCTGGCCTTTTTAGAAATAAGATGAGCCAGTAGGGGACAACCATAACAAATATACATAATGTCAAGCTCCATAAGGTACAGTTCCTGCAGGCTGTGGGCTGAGAGGCCTTTGCTGGATATTATCAGAAGCCATTAGAGTGGCTGAGACTGGCAAAAAGAGAATATATGTGGCCCACCTGCACTTCTTTTGAAGTGTTGTCTGTGGAGGATTGCAGATCATTAATTTTTAGAAATTCATACTCTTTGCAAAAAAATTAAGAAAACAGAAAGTTCTGTTTATGAAAAAGCAAAATAAATATGCAGGCTATTGTGACAGAATAATTTGTGAAAAAAAAATTGATATGCTGAGCATCTGAGAACAGAATGACTTTCAGAATTCAAAATTAGTAGAAATTCAAGTGATTTGTAATATTTATAATACTATCAGCCAGCTGGTGCTTGTCTCCTGCAGCAAATTACCCAAGTAAGGAGTAGAGACTTTGCAGACAAGGGGTGCAGAATGCCAGCGAGGAGGTGGGTTTTGGGAGCACATCGCAAGAGAATTTTTGGGAGCAGAGCAAAAAACTCAGGGAGGTCATTGTGAAAGTGTAGGGGGGGTAGAAAAATGCAGGGGAAGCCTTCCTTAGGAGTATTGGCTCAGGAAAGCCTGCAGGAAGAGCCTGAGGCAGGGTTGGAAATGATGGACTGATGGACCTGTACTCACAGTCTGACCTCATTGCCCCACAGTCTGAGACATTCCCCAGTCCTGAGTCAGAAACTCGGGCTCCAGGGGAATGTAGAAGGTGACAAGATCATGAAATGCAGCCCAGAGAGAAAGCAGGGTATCACTGTGGAGAGCTGCAGGTGAACACTGCAGCAGGGTGGAGATTCCTTGCCAGAGATGTGATAAGTTTGCCAACAGCCAAGGGAAGGTGCTCATTTTGAGCCTACATCAGATGAAGGTTCAAAGGGGTTATCTTGAGAGGGGAGGCATTTAGGAGAGGTATTTAGGAGAGGTATTGCCACCTTGCCAGGACCACTGCTGCAAGGCAGCCCAGCTCAGAAACTCAATTCTTTGGCATCAATGCCTTGTGTTTGACAGAGGCAGCAGGAAGTGAGTCTGATGTGAGTGTTCACGTGCCTTGGAGGGGGAAAGGAGGGTGATATCATGGCTCTGCCCTTTATTAATCAACTTCCTTCCTGCTTTAATCCTTTTCCAGGGATACCATGCAGGCAGCTCCAGGGAACCTATGTGAAGGAAACTTTATTTCTGTGTGTGGCTTTATGAGATAAGCTATCAAACTCACTAGAAACATGCTCAGAGACTATGGCAAGCACTTTGCTTAAAGGTACTGGAAATGGTCTCTTTGCTGTGATCAATTCAGTAATGACTAAATTAGGACACTTGTAGCAAAGGACCAGAACTCACAATTCCTTCTTTTTAGCACTATTAAGCCATTATCATTTCTGTATGTATCTCCTGAAAATAAGCAGTCTTCCTTCCTTGGTGTGTGTCTTTGTATGCCTTTGCTGTCACCAAAGAATGGGTAAATTTTGAAAACTTGTTCTTTTGATGATGTAAATTTAGAAATATTTCCATTTCTTGTACAAGTGTTTAGAGTTTCTACCACTTGTTTCAGTTGGATAATGCTACAGTGCCAGCAGCCATCTGCTAATTTTTCAAAATGTTTAGATTAAAATTTGAACCAAGTTTTTTAATGTCTTTACAAAAATGCAGTTATCACTAACCTTCTACAATAAGAAAGCAGCCTTCATTTACCCCAATCTCCTAAACATATGTTAAAAATATCTATGTAGAAAGAAAAACTGACTCACTACATGGAGATGGGATAGTTTAAATCATATTATGCTAAAGGATTAGCCAGAGAAATAACAAAATTAAACTGGCTTTAAAAATGTAATTATTTCTCTGGGTTAGTACATTTGATTTTGATTTCAAGAACAGTTGGTGTTATTTCTTCTAGAAAAATAGTGGCACAATTTCTCTACATGGCAATCCTTACTTTGCCTTACCTTCTGAGCTCTTGTAAGGCTCAAGGGATTTGTTAGAGAAAAAGATTTGGATTCCCCTCCCTTGCTTCCAGTTGAGATCATTTTGAACTCTATTCAGGCATGAAAGAAATACTAATCAGTCTCTTAGACTGGAGAGGAACTCCCGGGTGGATAGAATACATGTAAACTCTCCCATAAATATGAATATCATAACATCTGAGAAAAAAAGCTACCTGAGGTAGGGAAGTTTTATTTATTTTTCCTTCAAATAGAAAAATGAACAAAAGATCTTGCTGGAAACATGGAGGTTTCATAAACCTTGGAAAGTGTTTTTTTAATCCAATCTAGCAGGTTACAATCATCTGTTTGTGGCTGAAAGATAATTGTCCTAAAACTTCCTTGCCCCCTTACAAGGGCTTTTCTTTTTAAGGTGATGGAAGTTGTTTTTCTCTCCTCTCACACGAAAGCTGTCCATATGAACCTGAAAGGGGAAGGTAAAAAGAAATAAAGCAGACTGCTCCTTGGATTGCATTTAACTTATATTTTAATGTGACATGTGGATAATTTTACTCCTTTCTCCAGATAAGAAGGATTGTTTATTTTTATTGAAATCAAAGACAATCATATTAAGCATAGTAACAGCATATCCTGTGCCAGTCTTCTGCTCACTGCACCCAGTAACTGTTAAATGCAAGCTCCATGTAGGATTTTCCATGTAGCTGCACCGAGGCAGGGAAGACAGGTCCTCACAGTGAGCTCCAGCATCCTGCTCTGCTCTCCATCCCCGTGTGCCCTTTGGTCAGTGTTGGTGCAACTGCAAAGAAAGGCATTTGCTCCACTCAGACAAGCATAGTTGCTTTTTAGTTAGGACAATCTCCCAGGAGGCCAAAAATTACAATTTTAAACTGAATCTGAAAAAAAAGTGGAAACTCTGTCTTTTCATGTCCTAGATAAGAACTGTCTGCGATGCTGCTTAACGGGGCAGCACTACAACTGTCTCCAGCCAGGCTCCAGAAGTGAGTCTGGCTCATGTCTCTGAAAGAAAAGAGTTATGTGGAAAAATGGATGGGAGGGTTTTAGTCTATGACTCAGTCTGTGAACAGAAAGAGTCCCTGATTCTGTGTTCTCAAAAAGGATGATTTTGGTTCCTGTCTAGGAGGTTCCTGTCTAGGAATCTTCATGGGCTAACAACTGGTTTGTCTTTTCTGTGTGCTAGATGTTTTGGATCCCATTCTGGGATACCCAAGTCTATGTCTTTGGAAATCCTGTTCCTTTTTCATTTAACTTTGTTGCTGCTGGTTTTAAACACATAAATCCTTTATTGTGTTCAGATCTGAGTGATAAAAATGGAAGTACTGAGACAACGAGAATATTAAATATGTACTTTGAAATTTTCTAATATGTGAGGAGAGAAACATTCCTGAATTCCAAGTCAAATTACATTTTCTCTCATTTGCATCAAGAAAACAGAAGCACTAATAATATATGTGTCAAATCAGTGATGGAAATAGCTGTGCAATCAAATGATATAATGATGGTATATAAGTGAAGGTGACCTACTAATGAATAATGTGGGAAGGAAAGACTGACAAAGTGTTAATTGATATGTCAAGCCAGTAATGTCAGTCAGTTACATGGAAGAAGAGAAATTAGTCAGTGTAAATTGCATAGTGACCATGAAAACATGCCAAAAGCAATTGCACTTTCCATAAAGAACCTGGCAGATAAGATATAAGAACAAACTGAAAAAAAAGGAAATATACCATATCTGATTTACTGCTCCAGGTAGCCAGTTCACCTAGCAAAGCTTTTTAATGTCTAAGAAAAACATATTTGCAGCATCTATGTACCACAATAATCCTCAATTCAACCTCTGAAGCTTTCACAGCTCCTCCTTAGAGAAATCTAGAAAATCTACAATGTCTGATCTGTACCGGATTACATTGAATGGTTAGTGAGTAGCTGAAGTGATATAAAAATATCTACATATAAATCTGAGCTGAGCACAAGTTGAAAGAAAAAAAAAAATAGGATTTTTAAATAGTAACCTCACTTTGTACTTCTTTATGAAATATATTACAAAAAGTAAATGGCAGTTTCCTAGGCTAAGGTTTTTTAATTATCCTGCATTTTAAAGGGACTTTTGTTCTTTTTCTGATAGAACTCTGAAAACCCAAACCCATTACTTTGGGACTAAACATATCAATGATATGAAATTGCACTAGGTCATTTCAGGCAGTGGAAGAGAAATCTGTTATATGACTTTGTCACATTATTTAATCTAGAAGAAGAGTAAAATATCAAATATACATATATTTATATTATATGTTTGTGGATCAGAGCTGCCTGATAAAATGTGTTTTTTTCTGAACTTGAAGCCATTTTTGATAACGTAAGAAGTTATATATTACTTTGTCCACTAGAGGGTATCAAACATATTGCCAATCTTGTAGTAGAAACACTCAGAAACCCAGAAAATAAATAAAATCAGGTGAGATTAATGTTACCATATTCTCAAAAAATAACAGTGTCTATTATTAATATAATAATTATATTTCACTTTGTGAAAGTGAAGCAAATAACTTCTTCATGCTATACAAAATCCTAGATCTATTTTTCATTATGAATTATCTCCACACAATCTTGATTCCTCTTAAAGTCATCATGAGAGAGAGGCCATGTTATAGTGAAATATTCAGTGATGTTTCTTGTGATGTGAGATTTCTACTCCTTTTGAATTGGAGCTGAAATTAAGATCTAGTTTGGGACATAATCTCCAAAAACTTATGATGTAAGATTAAATATAATTTTAATATCCTGGATTTGAATTTGCAGAGGCTTGTAGTTCAGTTTATAATTTGTGATGATCCCTACTGAGAAACAAACAAAAAATAAAGATTTTAATTATTAATAAGAAAATACTTGTGTTTTATATTAGTTCTATATGTTAGAGTTTTCTTACTCCATAGTTCAGTTTTAAGGTGTTTGCCTTTATTTTTAACAGAGAGAATGGAAAATGTTCCCTCACACTTAAGGCTTTTGATAGGCCTTTTTATAATCCAGGATAATCATCATTGTTGCTTATCAGCACTGCTAAAGCAAAGTCTGTCTTTCTGGTGAGACTTGAAGTAGAAAAATTATGAAATGGAAATGTTTTCATTGTTCTTGTTAGTTTTGTGTTGAAATAAGACTAAACAAATTCAGGACATACTAAAGTCCACCTCCTTTAACATTTATATTGTTTCTAGTACAATCAGTCAAGCAAAGATGTGAATTTATCAGCACATGCAAACTTTATCAAAATGGAGCCTGAAGAGATGGAGTTGTTTTCTTGTTCAACAGGGATGTAGCCAGTGTGATGCAGGAGGGAGTGAGTGAGAGTGGAACTCTCCAGTTTGTCATCATGAGGCCCATGGGCAGATGGTCTCTTGTGGCTGCAGAATTCATGCATGTGATCCACGCTAATGAGTACAGGTTTGCATTGTCCTGCACAAATTGTTTGGGATCCTAGGGAATATATCACACATTGCACTCATTCTCTTTGGGGGTGGGGGGGAGGGGAAGCTCAACAAAACAAAACCAAATAGACTTATTTGGAAGTAATTATTTATTTCTTAAATGCAGAAATCTGCAGCTGGCTCTCCTGTAAAGCTTTGTTCATAATATTTGTGATAATAAGATTTTTTGATGTTTATTTTTGATTTGTCTATATTAAAAGCAGTTGAATTGGAGCCCCCTCATCAGGTGCCCTTCTAGATTCTTCAAAAAAACAGGTCTTGCCAAATCCTCTTTATTTTCATTTGTCTCTGGGTTTTATCCCCAACAGTGTTGTAGAAAACCTGTGTCTTTGGAGAAAAAGTAGTAATGAATTTATGGCAGGTTTTCTTTTGCTTCTGCATTTATTAGTTTAGTTAAGTGCTGAAAAGACAGATAATGAGATTAAATGCACTATGAAAATTAAGAGGTCCAAAAAAACCACAACTCTCAACAGTTAAGCTTCATGTGAAAAAACAAGTCCCCAGAATTTAGTTCACATGAGGCTGGCAGAAAATTCCTGTTGAGTTTAAGATTCTCAAGTGTTCAAAGTACCCTCTTGGCAAGGAAGACAATGGAGGAGTCACTACTACTGCTTTCAGACCTCACCACTATCAAGAAACTGAACAGCATCCGGGACATACCTTCCTGTCCTTTAGTCTTGCAATGTACTGAATAATACACATGCACATGAAAATGTACTCCATTCTTCTTCACCTAAAAAGAAAATTACTCACCCCTCTTGTTCCTAGTGAATGCCATTATATCCTCTCATTTCCAAACAACTTGACTGAATTGACCTTCAGTAATTCAGTCTGCCTACATGAAAAACATTAGCACACTGCATTCAGATTATCATTGGAAAAATGCACACTAGAAAATAAGCTTGGCATTTACGTTATCACATAAGTGCAATTAGTCTTACAATGCCAGTTTATTTTGAATGTATCATTTACATCAAAGAAACAGACCTTTCTACTCCTTACAAGATGGTCAATGACAAAAGACCAGAAGGCAACAAGTAGGTTGTTTTTGGCTTCTGTGAAAATTGGATTAAGCTTTATAGGTTCTATTGAATAAAGGAAGTTGTTAATTCTTGTAATTCACTACCTCTCTGGCAAATATTACTGAGCTTTAAATTTATATCCTATAGTCTTCATTCAGGTTGTGTATCCATGAAATCAAAGATGGGGTGGAACCCTGGATCATGTGTTTCAGCCTACTTACTGTCATCTCCTTTATGCAGAAGAACTTGTGTGACACGATTTTAAAATGGTGTTGGCTTAGTTAAAATTTTCTAAAGTCTTTGTAGTTGAAGATAGAAAATGTTATTCTTGTTGCTTTTTAACCCTCTGTTAGGTCTTTAAAATCAGAAAGATATTTCTAAAATTCATAAGAATAAGTTTAAGGTGTAAGAGAAAATTGCACATAGATTTTTTGCACGTAGACACTTTATGTCTGTTTTATGCCACATTTTGATGTTCTACTTTCTGAGCATAATGAAGATATCTGAGACCCCAATTACTCCCTGTAAATACTTACTGCTCCATCCTTTCTGGCTACTTCTTAGTGGTCATATTCAAAGAGGATCATATTCCACTGCAACAAAAAATAGCAAGAACTTGGTCCTGAGTAGCACTCATCTAGGCACATTGTGAGGATTTGAGAAATGTTATCTTCTGGTTTTGATGTTCATGTAGTTATTTTCCCAACATGTTAGTCTTACTGCAGTAGATAAATGTATTTGCACTATGACAATGTGTATACATTTCCTCTCAGCTTGGTTCCTAACAAGAAATAATTTTGTAGGGTTACTGGGTAACATTCTGTTCTTCAGTCCGTTTATTGATTTGTGAGCCAAATCACGGCACTGCTGATCTTATACTCACTTCCTGGAGGGAGAAATTTTGCTTTTAATCCAAGCACTCTGCCCTTTCACAGATATGCCTGGAATTTCTGCTTTCTGCATTACCAAACTCCACCCAAAACTTCCTTTCCTTTCAGGAACAGTCCTGAAGGGTGCATCCTGTGAGATTTCCTGATACCTGGCATGGAGCCAGTAAAAAAGCTGGTGTGTGTGTTTTTATTTTTTTTAATTCATCTAATTTCACCTTCAAATTTCTTTATTGGCACATTAACCTCTTACTGTTGATGGAAGCATTACTTATTAAGGCAGTGGGGGATGACAGTTCATTTGGACATAGTTTTCTTCTTGTAGGAAATCCACTTCCTGCAGTTTAGTACTTTAATGTGCCTATGTTAGAATGGCAAAATTCTACCTTAAACCTTGAATGTCATTTATGGGTATAAATCTAAACATGATTGTTCAACAGTAGATTAACTGTAACTGACTGCCCAGTGCCCATCAAGGTGATCTGTCACTCCCCTCACTCAGAAGGACATAAAGCTAAAATAAGAAGAAAAACCTTATGGGGTGAGATAAGGCTGACCAGTTACCATCATGGGCAAAACAGACTTGACTCCAAGAAGATTAATTTAGTTTATTAACAATTAAAATGAAGTAGTATAGTGAGAAAAAAAACCCCAAACTGAAACTACTTTTCCTCCACCACTTCTCCCCATCCTGCTCAGGCTCCTTGTCATCTTCACTCTCAAATCCTTTACATCCCCCTTTTGAAGGGTGGAGGGGGTATGGAGTGGGTGTTGCAGCCAGTTCATAACATCTTGCTATGAACTCTCCCTGCATGCTGCAGCCTGGCATCCTACCATGGAACACAGTCCTTCACAAACTGCTCCAACACGAGTGCCCTCCATGAAGCACCTCCTTTAGGAACAGGCTGCTCCAGCAGGAGTCCCCCATGGATCATAGACCCTGCCAGCAAACCTGCTCGTGCATGGACGCCTCTCCATGGGCTGCAGCTCCCTTCAGGACATACCCACTCACTGTGGCATGAATTCCTCCATGGTCTGGCTTCTTGAGGGTCTCTGCTCCGCCTGGGCCTGCACAGGCTGCAGGGGCACAGCTGCCTCACCATGGGCTGCACCGGGGGCTGCAGGGGAACCTCGGCTCTGGCACCTGCAGCACCTCCTCCCCTTCCTTCTGCGCTGACCTTGGTGACTGCAGAGCTTTTCTCTGAAATCTTTCCTTACTCCACTCTCCCACAGCTGCTGCACAGCACTTTTTCTCTCTCTCTCTTAAATGTATTGTTGTGTGGGCGTGGCTTTGGCCAGTGGCTCCATTTCAGAGCTGGCTGGCACAGAATCTGTCCATGTGAGGGTGACCCCAAGACTCTTCTAGCAAAAGCCACTCCTGCAGTGTCATTATAGGACATGAAAGAACACAAGCACACACTGCTGCTCTCAAGGTGAAAAAGAAAAGGGAAGTTTATTTTCTGACTTTAACATTTCTAGTTTTCTAAAAGTGGCAGTGGATTGGAGTGTGACAGTGCCACCTCTCCAATGACATTCGACAAACTAAGTCTATCAAATTTCTCTTCTTCTATAAAAGAATGCAAAACAATGAGTTATTTATGGAAAGTGTGTGAGAAAGTTTGCTACCAGAATGTCAACATGTCCTGGGGTGACGTTATGATGCTTGTATATCCCCATTCATCTGTTCTGTACCTTTAAGACCGGCACTGAAGAGTGGAAGTTTTGTTTGGGTTTCTCTTATCAGGACACAGAGACAAGCCGTAGACAGAGCTGGTTTTTTTTTACTTCCAGCTTTGGAGGCTTGCTGCTTTTGCTTGCTGCTTTTGCTTGCTCTCTTTTTCTGCTCTTGCTTCTGCTCTGCTTTCTGCCTCTGCTTATTAGCTAGTTCTAGCTAAACAGTCCACATTGCTTCCTGGACTGTTTCTCCTCTCCTGTTCCTGTGACCATCTCGAACCTGCTCCGGACTGGGACCCGGGAACACCAAGGGTTCGGCTGCAGCGGCTGGCCCAGCGCCGGAGGGACTGAGAACAGAGCAACCACCCCCGAAAGAGACTTTCTGATTTTGCCATCTTTCTCAGAGCGGTGTCATCGGGTATTGTTCATTTTGTGTGCTGGGGGGTGCGGGGCCAGTCAAATAAACAGGTTCTTTCCACCTCTCTCCGAGGAATTTTTTCCGAACCGGTTGGGGGGAGGGGCCGTGTGGGTTTCGCTTTCTGGAGGGGCCCTCCTTTGCAGATTCTTTAACAAATTTGCCCTAAACCAGTACAAATCTTTGGCGCCCAACGTGGGGCGAGAGAGAGAGTGGAAAAACCCTGTTTTGACTGCATTTTGGCTGCTATTACTCTGTGTTCGTTTAAATCAGCTAATAGCCATGCTTTTTGGATTCATAATGTCTGTTGGGGTGAAGGTTTGCATGCATTTCTGGTCCCTAGGGTTTTTTGAGATTTTAATACCTCTCTGGTCCCTAGGCTTATTTTCCTATCCAGAAATAGCTTTAGTATTGCCCCTAATACGTAGTTTTTACATCAGAGGGGCTGTGACCAGAATAGCTATCCTGCTGGGTTTGGTGGCAATAATGTGCAAGAAGTTTATAAACATGCTGGGGTCTGCTCCAGATATGAATGGTTCATGGCTATGGTTATGCATCCAGTTTGTCGCAGGAGGAGCAGGAGGGAATGAGGTTTTTCAGCCTCTGCTTTCCTCCTTCTCCTATGAATCAGTTGCATCACTAGTGAAGGATGTTCAGTTTCCCCTCAATGTTAAAGAAACCATCTTCCTGGTATTCAATCTGGTAACCTTCCTCTATACAGCCTGCTGCTTCTCTAGAATGAGGGCTGAGATTTCTAGACAGGCTGATGAGACCCCTGACTCAGGAGTAAACCCTGGTGTGGAAAATCCTAAGTGGTGTGGGAAATGGGAGGATATGGGCCAAATCCTGAAGGAATTCTCTGACCCTATAGTGTGGGATTTTCCCCATGAACAAATTCAGAACCCAGCTGAGGTGGGGAAATATCTGAAAGAGAAGTACCAGGATGAGCCTAAGGAGAGGAAGGTCATTGCAGTGAGCTGGGCCCTGGCATATGCTTATCGCACACTGCTAGATACTCTAGGGCAGCAGACAGAGGCAGGGGGGCAGGGAGATAAATCAGCAACTGTCCCGGTGACTCAGGCTGCAGCTAACACTCCAGGCTCGAAGCCAGCAGCTAAACCCATGGCTGTTGCTACCAGCACTAGAAGTGGGAAATGCACAGCCAAGACCAATCGACCAGTGGACGATGATGATGATGATGATGATGCAGGAGAAGGAACCTCAGTGCCTCCTGACGTAAAGTCAGGAGTCAAAGCAGCAGGTGCAAGATCAGATGCTAATACTGAGTCCTTCTCCCTGAAGGACCTTCGTGGCCTACGGAAGGATTACACTCGAAGGTCTGATGAATCCATAATTAGTTGGCTGGTCCGTCTCTGGGATGCTGCAGGCGAGGCTACCGTTTTGGATGGCACTGAAGCCAGGCATTTGGGATCCCTGTCACAGGATACTGTCATAGACCAAGAAATGATGAGGGGGGCTAACTCTCACAGCCTCTGGGAACGGGTCCTAAGAAGTGTGGCAGAAAGATACCTGTGTGCAGACGATCTCTATATGCAGCAGACTCAGTGGAAGACAATAGAGCAAGGGATCCAACGCCTGAGAGAAATGGCCGTGGCTGAGATTATCTTCTCAGATGATGTAACAACTAGGAACCCAGATTTAGTACCATGCACGTCTGTGATGTGGCGAAAACTCGTACGACTCGGGCCACAAGAATATGCCTCTGCCTTAGCCATCATGAAGAGGGATGAGAGGGGTGAGACTGTGCTTGACATGGCAAGGAAGCTCCGAGCATATGCAGATGCTGTACATGGCCCGACACATGCCAGAATCGCAGCAGTAGAAACACGTCTGCAGAACTTAGAGGATAAGATAGAGGAGAACCATAAGAAGCTTAGAGAGGAGATTAAAGAAGACCTTCTCCAAATTTCAGCAGTACAGATCCGAGGTTCCGGTATCCAAGGCAGACGTTTCCAAGATGGTGAGAGAAGATACACCCCACGAGCTGAGCTGTGGTTTTACCTGCGTGATTGTGGGGAAAACATGAGAAGGTGGGATAGGAAACCTACCGCTGTTTTAGCACGACGGGTGCGTGAACTGAAGGAAGCCACCAGGAGGAAAGCAGCTCCAGTTGCCCGTAGCCGAACGGCCAGGTATGATGATGATGACATGTCTGATCCCCTCGAAGGAACATCCAAAACATACACCCAGGGAAATAATGATAACCAGGCTTAGAGGGGCCCTGCCTCTAGCCAGGTAGAGGCCAGGGAAAATCGTGTCTTCTGGTCTGTGTGGATTCGTTGGCCTGGCACATCGGAACCACAAGAGTATAAAGCCTTGGTTGATACTGGTGCGCAGTGCACGTTAATCCCATCAAGACATGTGGGGACAGAGTCTGTTTCTATTGCTGGTGTGACAGGGGGATCCCAGGATTTCACTTTGATGGAAGCTGATGTGAGCCTAACGGGAAATGAGTGGAAGAAGCATCCTATTGTGACTGGCCCAGAGGCCCCATGTATTTTGGGCATAGACTACCTTCGAAGTGGGTACTTCAAAGACCCAAAAGGACTCAGATGGGCATTTGGAATAGCTGCTGTAGAGACAGAGGGCATCCAGCAATTGAACACCTTGCCTGGGTTGTCTGAGAATCCATCTGCAGTAGGATGCCTGACGGGAGAAGAGCAACGAGTGCCAATTGCCACTTCCATAGTGCATCGACGGCAGTATAGAACCACTCGAGATGCTGTGATCCCCATCCATAAGATGATCCGAGAGCTGGAGAGCCAAGGGGTGGTCAGCAAGACCCACTCACCCTTCAACAGCCCCATTTGGCCTGTGCGAAAATCTGAAGGAGAATGGAGATTGACTGTGGACTATCGTGCATTGAATGAAGTGACTCCACCACTGAGTGCTGCTGTGCCAGACATATTAGAGCTCCAGTATGAGCTTGAGTCCAAGGCAGCAAGGTGGTACGCCACTATAGACATAGCCAATGCATTTTTCTCCATTCCTCTGGCAGCAGAATGCAGGCCTCAGTTTGCCTTCACATGGAGGGGAGTGCAGTACACCTGGAACCGATTGCCCCAGGGGTGGAAGCACAGCCCCACCATCTGCCATGGACTGATCCAGACTGCACTGGAAAAGGGTGAGGCTCCAGAACATCTGCAGTATATTGATGACATCATTGTGTGGGGGAACACAGCTGCGGAAGTGTTCGAGAAAGGGAAGGAAATTATCCAGATCCTCCTGGGAGCTGGTTTCGCCATTAAAAAGAGCAAAGTAAAGGGACCAGCTCGTGAGATTCAATTCCTGGGAGTGAAGTGGCAAGATGGACGGCGTCAGATTCCTACAGATGTCATCAACAAGATCACAGCAATGTCTCCACCCACCAATAAGAAAGAGACACAAGCTTTCTTGGGTGCAATAGGTTTTTGGAGGATGCATATTCCTGAGTACAGTCAGATCGTGAGCCCTCTCTACCTGGTCACCCGCAAGAAGAACAATTTCCAGTGGGGCCCTGAGCAGCAACAGGCCTTTGTCCAGATCAAGCAGGAGATTGCTCATGCAGTAGCCCTTGGCCCAGTCAGGACAGGACCAGAGGTGAAGAATGTGCTCTACTCTGCAGCCGGGAACCATGGCTTGTCCTGGAGCCTTTGGCAGAAGGTGCCTGAGGAGACTCGGGGTCGACCACTGGGATTTTGGAGTCGAAGCTACAGAGGGGCTGAAGCCAACTATACTCCAACAGAGAAAGAAATCCTGGCTGCCTATGAAGGAGTCCAGGCTGCTTCGGAGGTAATAGGCACTGAAGCACAACTCCTCCTGGCACCCCGACTACCGGTGCTGGGGTGGATGTTCAAAGGCAAGGTTCCTTCCACTCACCATGCCACCAGTGCTACATGGAGCAAGTGGATTGCTCTCATCACTCAGCGCGCCCGTATAGGTAAACTGAATCGCCCTGGGATTTTGGAGGTCATTACAAATTGGCCCGAAGGTGAGAATTTTGGTGTCACAGATGAAGAGGAACAAGAACCAGTGACACGTGCTGAAGAGGCTCCTCCCTATAACCAACTGCCCCCAGAGGAAACACGCTACGCTCTTTTCACTGACGGTTCCTGTCGCATCGTAGGGATGAACCGGAAGTGGAAAGCAGCCGTATGGAGCCCCACACGACAGGTTGCACAAGCTACCGAAGGAGAAGGTGGATCAAGCCAATTTTCTGAACTCAAAGCTGTTCAACGGGCCCTAGACATTGCTGAGAGAGAGAAGTGGCCAAAGCTCTACCTCTACACTGATTCATGGATGGTAGCCAATGCTCTGTGGGGATGGCTGGAGAGGTGGAAAAAGGCTAACTGGCAGCGTAGAGGGAAATCAATTTGGGCTGCTGGTGAGTGGAAAAACATTGCTACCAGGGTAGGGAGGCTACCTGTGAAAGTCCGCCATGTAGATGCCCATGTACCCAAGAGTAGGGCCACCGAGGAGCACCAAAACAATGAGCAGGTAGACCAAGCTGCAAAGATAGGGGTGTCCAAAATAGACCTAGATTGGGAACATAAGGGAGAGTTATTCCTAGCTCGATGGGCCCATGATGCCTCAGGCCACCAGGGCAGAGATGCCACCTATAAGTGGGCACGAGACCGAGGGGTGGATCTAACCATGGACAGTATTTCTCAGGTTATCCATGACTGTGAGACGTGTGCTGCCATCAAGCAGGCCAAGCGACTGAAGCCCCTCTGGTACGGTGGGTGGTGGTCCAAGTACAAGTATGGGGAGGCCTGGCAGATTGACTACATCACACTGCCCCAGACACGCCAGGGCAAGCGCTACGTGCTGACCATGGTGGAGGCCACCACTGGATGGTTGGAAACCTACCCTGTGTCTCATGCTACAGCCCGGAACACCATCCTGGGCCTGGAAAAGCAAGTTCTGTGGAGACATGGCACCCCTGAGAGGATCGAGTCAGACAATGGGACTCATTTCAAGAACAGCCTTATCAACACCTGGGCTAGGGAACATGGCATTGAGTGGGTGTACCATATTCCCTACCATGCACCAGCTGCAGGGAAAGTGGAGAGGTACAATGGACTACTAAAAACCCAGTTGAAAGCTTTGGGTGGGGGATCTTTCAAGAATTGGGAGCAGCATCTGGCAAAAGCCACCTGGTTAGTTAACACCCGAGGTTCCACCAACCGAGCAGGTCCTGCCCAGTCTGAGTCCCTGAATGTAATAGAAGGGGACAAAGTCCCAGTGGTACATATCAGAGGTTTGTTAGGGAAGACTGTGTGGATCAATTCTGCCTCGAGTACAGACAAACCCATTCGTGGGGTTGTCTTTGCTCAGGGACCAGGTTGCACGTGGTGGATAATGCAAAGAGATGGAACAACACAATGTGTACCTCAGGGAGATCTGATTGTGGGGTAAGAATGATGTGCAATATCACTGTTCATTGGATGTTACTGCCATTGTCTGTACATTAAACCATACAGACATGAGATAGAAGGAAATGTGTAAGAGTTGAAGGTCTGGGCAAGTGGAAGATGGAGAAGGAAATGTGTAAGTGTCGAAGGTCTGAGCAAGTGATAGATGGAGCTTTAAGTGACTAAAGTGAAAAGGGGGAATCCTGCAGCTCTGTAATATAGGGCCTGGATTCAGTGGTCCAGTGTGGGGATGTGATGAAGGCATGATGGGTATTGCTTGTAATTTTGGGGGAACAGATAGAAATTTTGTATGAATAATGCATGATGTGTTGTAGTATGTTGATGATATGGGGATAAGGGGTGGAATGTCCTGGGGTGACATTATGATGCTTGTATATCCCCATTCATCTGTTCTGTACCTTTAAGACCGGCACTGAAGAGTGGAAGTTTTGTTTGGGTTTCTCTTATCAGGACACAGAGACAAGCCGTAGACAGAGCTGGTTTTTTTTTACTTCCAGCTTTGGGGGCTTGCTGCTTTTGCTTGCTGCTTTTGCTTGCTCTCTTTTTCTGCTCTTGCTTCTGCTCTGCTTTCTGCCTCTGCTTATTAGCTAGTTCTAGCTAAACAGTCCACATTGCTTCCTGGACTGTTTCTCCTCTCCTGTTCCTGTGACCATCTCGAACCTGCTCCGGACTGGGACCCGGGAACACCAAGGGTTCGGCTGCAGCGGCTGGCCCAGCGCCGGAGGGACTGAGAACAGAGCAACCACCCCCGAAAGAGACTTTCTGATTTTGCCATCTTTCTCAGAGCGGTGTCATCGGGTATTGTTCATTTTGTGTGCTGGGGGGTGCGGGGCCAGTCAAATAAACAGGTTCTTTCCACCTCTCTCCGAGGAATTTTTTCCGAACCGGTTGGGGGGAGGGGCCGTGTGGGTTTCGCTTTCTGGAGGGGCCCTCCTTTGCAGATTCTTTAACAAATTTGCCCTAAACCAGTACACAACATTAGAAGACTTACAAAATCTTAAAAAATTGGGGCGACACTGCAGTGCCTATCTAACTCCCATTTTGTCTACTTGCCATGTAAACATAATGCATCCATTCACACCCCTTTTTACTGTCATACCTTTTTGTATATGCCACTCACATGCATACACAACTTGAGAATTGTACGGGCAACTCGAAAATTATATATGCTACTGTAATTCTCCAAAATGTTGAGTTTCTTCAGGTGGCTCATGACACAGATAGGGGTTTAAGCTTTCTCAGTGTTCATAACTGCAGTTTCTTGGAACATAAATACCCAATTTGGTGGGTTTGCTTTAATTATTATTTTCTGATAATTCTTTTTCATCCTTTCCCATCTCATCCCAATCCACTCCATCCCACTTTGCCTCATCCCATGTTTCTACTGCATGGTTTTGCTTCTGCAGGCTAGTTTTATCTCATAAACTTTCATTTTGCTTGAGCTTTCTGCCTTTAACTTCTGAAATTTTCTTTCCCTTAGTCTCACAAGATCTTCCCATTATCCATCTCCTTTGTTATAACCCTGAGTTCTATTTGACCTTCCAGTATATTTTGATATATAAAACAGTGCTTAGCTAAATAGATATAAAATGACAGAATAAACATGATGATTCCTAGATAGCAAACTTCCTTTACTTTGTTTTTTTAACTCCTCTTGTTTTTTTTAATTTGAATTGATAGACAAAGAGCACCTGAAACATTTATGTCCTAGCTCTTATCATGACTTATGAAGCATAAATCTATTTGATGATATAAAAGAAGTGAGAGAGGTTTCAATCTAGTTGCAATGTTTTTCCTTGATGTGGCTGATGCCAGTCTCTTCTATTCCTTCGTATTGTTGTACTTTCTGTTGGCTTTTTTTTTTTTTTTTCATACTCACTATCTGTTCATTAAGAATGTTTGAGCAGAGCAAGACAAATTCAATATTGTATGATCTTCCAAATTTGCTATCTTTGTTTTAACAGAATATCCTTTCAAATTAAAAATATCCTGACTGGTGTAGGTCCATTATCCCTGAGATAAGCCTATTTCTTAACTGATCTCATACAAAAAGTATGTGCAAATAATACTTGCATGGCTTAGTATATAGTTGTTTAGAGTGAGTTTATTTAGATTTAGAGCTTCTCATGATTTCATGGTGAGGAAAAATGAGTTTGTTTATCTTTCTGATTACAAGTAAATAAATAGGGAGTTATCTTCATCATTTTTTTCATGGAAGTTCTCTCAACTGCTGCACATTAAGTCAGAAACTACATAGCAGTACAGTGACAGAGCATGGAGATAATTAATAAAATTAAACCTTTACCAGCAAAATGGATATTTCTTATTTAGTCTGCATGCTTATAAATGTAGGAAAACAATTCACTAGCACTGTTTATTAAGAGAAGATGAGTGGTCTGAATATAGAAACAACCTGGCATAGAAGTAATAGCCAAATACTTTGGAAGGGTTAAAAAAATAAGCATTCTCTACTTTTCAAAATACTGTGTATGTCTGAAGACATGAATTTCACAAAAGGTGCTAAGTGCTTTAAGTGGTTTAATATATTCTAATGGAGAGAGTGAACTGTGAAAGAAAACTTTTCTCTAAAATGAATGAAAAACAAGTGTATTCATTTTCACAGATGTTGCTAAAAACATCTGTTACTTAAAGCTGCATCAGCTTTAATTGGATACTATTCTTAACTCTCTCCCACTCTTCATTTTTCTAATAGTTGGTTTCACTAGGTATTGATTTCTGTGTGTAGAAACTCAGTAATATATGACATTGCTATACACTGCTAAGTTTTTAGAAATGTGTGGGTGTTTATGAGTCTTAGCTTGCAAAGCAAAATCTGTACATGCACAAGAGGGCTCTGGTCAAATGGGTTCACACAGATGATCTCAGAAATTTGAGTGCTTAACCCCTTCGCAGGGGTCACAGGGAGGCTGAGTCAGAAGCCTGAGCTCTTTAACAGAATCCCCACCTACTCTGATGGCTAATGGCAATGAGAGATGAATAATTATCTTCTCTTTTTGCTACCTGGTATGGGGAGTGATGCAACAAATCTCATTTCTTTTATAGTATTTGGGACAATGCTTTATTTCCAGATGGCATGTTCACAGGTCTGGTACCAGCTATCAGTGAACTAGGATTCATGAAGAGCTGTGTCATCTCTGTCAAGGCAGGAGACCAAAGAAACCAATCCCTGAGGAAGACCAAGTAAAATGAGATAATCCATAAAATGAAATGGAGGGAATATCTGACTGGTTTTGTGTGTAGTTTTCTATCTTCCCAGAGACAAAATACTACATATGTTTGTGCTTTTTCTAAGGTTGCATTACTCATAAGTCATTATCTCTGTATTTTGATTTCTTTCTCCTTTTTTCCCTATATTCTAGCTTCAAGAAATTCTGCAGTGTTTATAAGCAAATAGATTGTCCAATGTTTAGGTTCATTATGATCTGTATGACCAACAGGTTTCATTAAGCTACATTTTGCAAGGGCTCACTGCTTCTTAATGTTTCACAGTGTAAGCTGTAACTCAGCAGCTTTATTTTCCTCCTGGCTGCATTTCATCTCCACTACATGGCCACCTCTTTTCTTCTGGAAACTCTACTCTCTCATCAACAATTCTACTGCACTGTTAGTAAGATAGCTGAAATGGTAGCCTTAGATTTCATTTGGTTTGTCCTGTTTGCCCCTCTGCAAGAGATAGCTTTTCTGATACACCACAAAAACTGCTTTTGTGTTTCAGGAGTGGGGCAACATCATTTGATGCAGCTGCTGCCTTCAAGTCTCTTCAGATTAAATCACATTAATTTACTGCAGGATCATTATAAAGCCATTCAGGGATGCTTGTGTACTCAGAAATCACATTTACCAGCTAACTGAATGGATGAATATAGAGGAAATTACAACTTTCTTCTCTGAAATCATAGGCCTGTTCCACTTAAACAAGAGAATTTTTACTGGCTGAGGGCTACTAGGAGGCATACTCTGGAGCTCCATATCACGTCTATAATGCCTCAAACCATGTAAAGTACACTGTTGTAAAATTTTATTAAAAATCTCATTCTTGCTATGGAAAATTACAAAACACAGTGTCAGAAAAAAGATGGAGTACAGTGAAAACCAGAGACAAACAATAGGGGTTAAAGACGAAGGATTGAAGGAAGATTAAAAGAGCCCAATTCCAGAGATTTCAGTAAAATGAGATTGCAGGATCACATGATTTTTCTCTGCATTTATCTTTTCTGAAGGTCTTCAGAAATAGAAAATTATTTCTATGTAGTACAGGTGGAAGTACATATGAGAACAGATAAAGTAAAACAAACCGCACAACACCACCAAAATGGAGTTCAAAGGTTGTGATGCTTTTCCAAGCAGCAAACTTTTCAACAGAAAAAGAGTGACTACAATGCCTCTAATGAGCTATATACTCTGCAAAAAATTCAGGAAACATCTGTTTTTCTACTCATAATTATATTTTATTCAGTAATTTGGAAGAAATATTGAAATGTTTTCCCAGTTGTTATATAGGACTTTGAAAACAAACCTGAACAAAGCACCAAAAATAGTAGGGGTAGATAGCATGTCAGTGGACTAGGTTATATGATTTAATAAATCTATTTCCACAATTGATTTCCATTGAGCTATGAATTCTCACAGAATGTGAGTTGTAGTTTTGAAGTCTCATATTACTTCAATGGAACACAGCTGAAATTTGCAATTAAGAGTTTTTCCTTTTTTTTTTTTTGTGTTTGGATTTAAATAATAAACTCTGATGACAGCAGCATGGGGATGTTTGAGTAAATTGTGTGAAATACAATGTACATTTTTCATCTTGTCTTCCTTCCTGGTCAGTCAAAAGAATCAGAAGCAATTAAAAATCCCATTGTTCCAGTGCAGTAACTCTCCAAGACAGGGAGTGCTTAACTCTTGAAGGAACACTTCACAGGAGGTTTGAGCTGTCTGCAGCTGTCCTCAGGAACCAGCTAACTGGTAGAAATCTATTAAATCATTGATTGAGTGTTATAAATAAATATGTAGGATAATTTGTACAGTATTTTTTAAAATACTTTCTTTCATTGTCTATACAATACACAAATATGTGTCCTTAAGTGTTTTACTGCCTAATATTATAAAATGGTTTGGATTGGAAAGGATCCCTTAAGGTCACCTAGTTAAACTCCCCTGCAGTGACCAGGGATGCCTCAATGAGATCAGGCTGCTCAGAGCCCCATCCAACCTAGTCTTGAATGTCTCCAGGGATGGGGCATCCACCACCTTTCCAGGCACCCTCTTCCTGTGTTTCACTACCCTCATCACAATTTTTTTTTTCCTTTATCCAATCTAAATTTACCTACCCCATTTTCATTTAAAGCCATTACTCCTTGACCCGTTGCAGCAGACTCTTGTACAAAGTCCATTCCCATCTCTTTTAGGAACCCCTCTAAGTATTGAAAGGCAAAAATAAGGTTTCCTTGGAGTCTTCTCATCTTCAGGATTAACAACCCCAGTTCTCCCAGCCTCTCTTCATAACACAGATGCTCCATCCCTCATCCCTCCATCCATCACCTTGTCCCTCCTCTGGACCTTCTCTAACAGGTCCATGTCCTTCCCATGCTGGGAGCCCAGGGCTGGATGCAGCTCTGCAGGTGGAGTCTTGCCAGAGCAGAGCAGAGCAGAGCAGAGGGGCAGAATCCCCTCCCGTGCCCTGCTGGTCTCACCACTTTGGGTGTAGCCCAGGATGTTTTTGTCTTTCTGGGCTGCAGACACACACTGCCAGCTCATGTCCAGGTTTTCATCCACCAGCAGCCTCAAGTCTTTCTCAGCAGGTCTACTCTCATCCCTTCAGCCCCCAGCTTATATTGGTACTGGGGGCTGCCCTGACCCGTGTTTAGGACCTTGAACCTGGCTTTGTTGTCTCTCATGAAGTTCACATGGTTCCACTTCTCAAGCTTGTCCAGATCCCTCTGCATGGTGTCCCATCCCTCATGTGTGTCAACCCCACCACTCAGCTTGGTGTAATCTGAAATTTACTGAGGGTGCACTCATTTTTACTGTCTATGTCTTTGATCAGGATATCAAACAGTACTGATCCCACTATGGGCTCCTGGGGGCGACCACTCGTCATTGATCTTCATCTGGACATTGAGACATTGACCATTAATCTCTGGATGCAATTGTGCAACAGATTTCCTGTCCACTGAATGGTCCACCCATCAAATCCATACTCTTCCAATTTAGAGAGAAGGATGTTGTGGGACAGAGTCCAGACACACGATCTATGCAGCTCTTTCTTTTCCACTGAAGTAGTAACTGCATCATAACTTGTACTGTTCTGGCTGACAGAAGGAGAGACACTCAAGGATACATTATACAACCATATAAAAAACCCACAAACATCTCTTTCCAAGGAATAGGGTATAATTTGTTTCCAGTGTGTAAAAGGTAGAAAAAATATGAAGCAGTTTGGGATGAGGAAATAATTTTGAAAGATGGAGATGTTGGCAGAAATGCAGAAGACCCAGGTCAGCAGCTGTCTAATACAAAACAGGTGAACTGTTGACACACGACAGGGATTGTGAAAGAACCCAGCTTGGGAAGTTGATGCTGGTCTTTTTCCACACTAAGAGGGTAGAATGGGAAAATTGACTGAATTTGAAGTAGCTGGGAGAACAAAATTGGGAATAAGAAAAATCATAGGCACACACCCCAGTCCAGAAGGGCAGAATAATAATTAGAAAATAGCATTACAGCATCAGCTGTGGAACAGCAAGGAGATGTCTCTCAGCCATAAAATCCACCAGACATAGGTAATTGATTTCATAGAAGTATTGTTAAGCAAGCTACTGAAGAAGCACATTTCTTCTTATTAGTAGCTTTATTATAAATCCTATAGGAATCTTGAGATTCATTAAAAGGGAGGATCTGGACATCTTTTAAAGACCATCTGTTTTGCTTTTGAGATCATCACCTTGTCAGGTTATGAGGAACACTGTGTTCAGTAGAAAAAAACAAATACAGTGTTAAAATTCGTAGGAGGTATTTTTCTAATTAATAATGCAGATGCCTTACTTTCCTCATTTTAAAATCTGTTTCAGGGAACAATTGAAGTCTTTCATTCTATTTTAAAGAGTCTCTTTTTTCCTTTGAAGAATGTTGTCTTGAAACCAAGAAGAGTTTTTTTTTTGCAGTTCTAACCTCTGATTAATTATTTTTCCTCCAAGTCAGGGATCCTGTCTCCTCCTATTTGATTTATTATTTGTCTGTTTAGAAATCTGACTTGAACACCTTAAAATGCAATATTTACAGAACTGTCAAACTTTGTGATTTATGCATTGTAGACTATATGATTTGTGCAAAATACATCAACATTACTTTTGAGGTTTCTTTCCAAACTGCAGAAACATAAAAGACTTTGATGTTTTTGTAAAACATTACTGAAGCAATTATACTTGGTTGCTATTAAGTTTTATTATGGCAAAATAAACATTAAACTTTGAAAATTTTCAAGTCAAAATATGCTTTAAATGTAACAGTTCAATATTTGAATTACACAAAAGAATCTTGGAGGGGCAGTAGGGAATCTCAGCTCATGGTTTGAATATGGGCACAACACATTTCTCATTAATGTTAATTGGATTTATAAGCTTGCATCAAAGGAAGAATATAGGCTTAAAAGTAACTTTCAGTCATGCTCAGATCTCACTCCTTCTTTGGCATTTTGCACATTTTTCTGAGTTTTTGCTCAAACTCTGTTTTGAACTGAACAGAAGATTACTGTGGATCATAATGATGTATTGTTTAATCAATTTATCAAGGTCAGCATAATTAGTCTAGTTACACAGAGTCCTCTGTTCTTTCCTAACAATATTCTGCATGCTCTCACCTGAAGTAATTTTCAAAATTACATTAGGAAATAAAAAGATTTTTGTGCATTTTCCCTGAAACCACTGCCACTCTAGTTTGATCAGAAGGAAAAGAAAACAGATGGGTGGCTTCCTCAGCACCCTGTAGCCCAATATCCTCACCCCTGCACCTTTCTTCTTTCAGTACTAGAGACTGGGAAAAGGTTTCAGTAATTAGTTCTTCTACCGCAATAACTTAGTTATTTTAATGCATATTTCTTCAAACAAATGTAAACCAGCAATGCATCTCACTGGGACTATAGCCAAGGCTCCACTTTATACATTTCTATCCATAACTACACAAGTGCATTATGAATCTGCAGCAGTCAGGATTGTATCCCTATTTATATTTATATTGGTATCTATTTGTATACCTTGGGCAAGGAGAAGCTGATTGTTCTGATCCCAGGAGGAGAGAGAAACAATGGCACTAAGTAATGATCCTTTTAGCTGCCTATCAGCAAACAGCTTCCCACAAGGAATCTGTTGCACCAGGGCAGAGAGGATGAGAATTCTTTGCTGGCAACTGCTGACCATCAGCTGCAATTAGGGCTTTGCAAGCATCGGACAGTCCTGAAATCAGGGTAGGATAATGAGAAATAAACCCAAATCTTATGTCCCCAACTCTCCCTTCTTCCTGGGCTCATCTTTACTCCTGAATTCTCTGCTCTCTTCCCCTCAATGGTGCAGGAGCGCAGGGAGTGGGGTCTGCAGTCAGTTTATCACGTTGTCTCTTCCACCCCTTCCTCCTCAGGGGTCTGCACTCCTCACACCCTCCCCCTGCTCCAGCGAGTGAGTCCCTCCCACATGAGACAATTTCTCCAACTGAGTACTTCCACAGGCTGCAGTTCTTTACAAACTTCTCCAGCATGGGTCCATTCCCAGAGGGTACAGTCCTTCAGGAACAAACAGCCAGAACATGTGTTCCCCATGGGGTCACGAGTCCATGAGGCCACAGGTTCTGCCAGCAATCTGTTCTAGCATGGTCTTCTCAGCATCACAGCCTGCTTTGGGCATGCATCTGCTCTGGCACAGAGTCCTCCATGGGCTGTAGAAGGGTCTCCCTTCCACCACGGAATTTCATCAGTAGCGCAACTGCCTCACCACAGTCTTCAACACAGGCTGCAAGGGAATCTTTGTTTCTTGGAACAGCTCCTGCCCTTCCTTCTGCACTGATCTTGGTGTCTGTAGGCTTGTTCCTCTCTCATATTCTCCCTCCTTCTTTCTCTGGCTCCAATGTCTGCTGAATAATATCTTTTTTTTCCTTTATATATATGCCTAATATAATATCTAGGCATATATAAAAAGGAGAAAGGCACTACCACCGTCACTGATGGGTTCAGCCTGGGCCAGTGGCAGGTCTAGGAGCCAACTGCACTGGCTCAATTGGACACAGGGGAAGCTTCTGGCAGCTGCTCACTGAAGCCACCCCTGTAGCCTCTTTGGGAGAAGCATGCCCAGAAAACATTTATACTAGTGGGCTATCCAGGTCTCTAAGGTTTGGTAAGATTTTAATCAAAATTTTAATCAATTCCTTCCTCATTTATTTTTATAAAACACAAATTGGTATTCCAATGTCTGTCTTGCAAAATATTCTCCTGAATTACAGACATCTGTCCAAAGAGAATAAGAAGAGAGTGTATATAATGCATGATGTTTGTTGTAGAAGGCAGCACTATTATTCAAGTAGACATTAAAATAGTTACTGCATCATGCAGTACTCTATTCCTTTGTTGGGGATTAGCAAAAGGATTAGACCTTCTTCCTTTCCATTGTAGATCTAGTTTTGATTAATTTATGCTTTCAGCATATCTGGAATGTAGTCAATCAAGGACTAAATACAAGTCACTATTCATTTGGTTCATCCTGCATCCTTTGTGTACCATAATCAAATGAACACACATCATACTTCTTTCTGACAATCCTCCAAATTGCTAAGCACCTTCTCTTGTTCTCATAACAATTGATCCTTGAGTCTTTAAAGGGTTCAGGTCTTAGCCTTCATTACAGCTTGTGCTTTAAAATCTGTGTTGGTAGGACAACAGATTAAATTCACAATTAGTGTTTGTGAATTTATCTTGGCAAACTTCAGTGTCATTGTAATAATTCTCAAGTCTTGCTATATCAAACACTCAGTTGCCAGAAGAGTTTCTATGAAATTGTAATTTTTTTCTGCATTTGTGAGATATTAAATTTTTACTTATCATCCTAGTCACAAGAATTAAAAAAAAAGGTGTTTCATGCTAATCTGGCTGAATGACTCATAGATACACATTTTTGATTCCCCTCTCCTCTTAGAATTTCATATAAATTTGGATTTTTTTCACTTACATTTTAAAAAGAAGCACACTTTAAACACGTACAAAAGAATTTTGTAGTTAGGACTACAATGCAGGGATCATATATGATAAGACCCTTTGTATAAAGGTGAAGTACAGTGTTACAGTAAAGATGGCCCAGATGTGCACCTCAAGATCAAAAAGAAAAAAATATGGTGGGAAAGGGAGAATTGTTGGTTGAAAGTGCATGAAGATTCCTTCCCAACCCTTCCCAAGGTGCCCCGGTGCATCTGTTGTATATCTGCCAATATTACAGTTTTAGAGATATTTACACAAGTGAGCATCTGTAGAAAAAATCCTAGCAGGCACCTGCAAGGTGAAACAAGGTAGTGAGATGCTGGTATCACAGTTACACTTTCAACACAGTAATAAATAATGTAGAAAATAAAAGTTTGTCAGATATTAGACAGCAGGATCTCCTCTTTCCCACAGAACTTTGATAGCATCCCAAACATCCCAATTGTTGCAGTAGTCTGAAAAAACAGCCATTGGAAAGATTCTGTCCATCTGTGCAGAAGATATCAATGGCAATATTGGTTTTGGTTTTTTAATGCTTATTATCAATTTTATTGGTGAAATAATAAAAAAATCTTAGTTATGAAATATCTAACATTAGATTCAGGCAAACATAATGCTATCTTTCTTTTCAGCTGTTGAAGATAAATAACAAAGTATCATTCTTTTGCTATGATCTTCCATTTTGTTTTGTGGGAAAGGACAGAGAATCTTTTAAACCACAGAATGGAAGCTCATTCAGCTCCTTTTCTCTTTCTTAAGGATGACAGAAACTTATATATAATTTCATCACATACTTCTGCAGTCAACAGCACCTTCACTGCTGAAAACTGACCTTCATTTCTCTCATGGAACACCATCATAAATCCATTTCACTGCTTGATATGGTTGGTTGAATTACAAATTATTGCCTTATTGCCTCTGATTTCAAGCAATGCTATGGTTGGCCTAGGTGCCATATCTGGACACCTCTGTCTCACGGGTGGTTGTCACAATAAATCCAGAATGATTAAATTAGTTATATAAGGTATATAGCCCATTTTATGCATACTGACCTACAATATAATAATAAGGTAAAAAAATGCAGTACAAGGTGAGCTTTAGACATGTTTCCAAATCGTGGTATTTTTTTTAATGTGAACACATGTAAATGTTGTAAGAATGTGACCCACAGGTCTAGTTCAACAAAGTGTCTCAAAAGCCAGTGCTGTGCTGCTGTCCTTGCTGTGCTTTCTGGAGCACACCTACTGTTTTGGGTAGGGGTAAGAATTTAAATTTTAAGAGCCTTTAATATCTTGAGTATAATTCTATGTCACGGTTTCAAAAATATCAGCATAATTATTGCTTTTTATTAAATTCTGTATATTTTTAGATTAACTTCTGATTAGCATTTTCAATCCATGGGCTTTCCTCTGCTTTTTCTTTATTTTGGGTGTTCTTGCTTCCATGAGAGAAATCTTTCTGGTAGGAGAATCATAAAGCCTATGACTTTGAAGATCAAAATTCTCCTCCCTGCACCCCAATTTGCTGTAATTATGATTTAGGCAAGTTTCTTCTTTGATTTATTTCCCAGAAACATTCATTATATCAGTATTATTACACTTTACATGACTATTGCTCATATATACTCATTTTGCACATTCATTCAGACACTAGGATTATTTAAGATAAAAATGCTTTTCTGATTCAAAATTACAATAACTAACTGTATATGTAAAAGTATTCCTTATAGAAGGACTATTTGTGCTTACCCAGATGTTGGAGGATGTTTTTGGCAGGCCAAGGAGCACCCTTATTGCTGCTCTTTTTTCCATTAATTCTTCTCAGAGGCATTCAAATTGGAAGACCTCTGCCTGCAGCATTTGCATCGCTTTGGCTCACAGGCACTGCAGAGTCAGACTAAAATCCTACCAAAAAAGGCACTGAACACACAGCTATTGGAAAATAATGTCCTGAGATTGCTTGGCCCTTATCTTGTGATTATCTACTACATTTCACAGAACTTCTATGAATGTTCAGCTAGAGTCTTTACAATCCTATGATACGGTTACAAGGAAGAGTGGAATGGAGATATCTTGAACATTTTTATTCAGATTTTTCATCTGAGTGAACCTTGCATTTCAATGACCCTGAATAAAAATCAAGACTTCACATGCTGACAACCTGCCTTTGTGTGAACAATCCTTTCTTTTTAAACCCTCTTAATTGTGCTGAAGACAAGACACCTGACAAACAGCTGTCAGGAAATGCAGAAAGACTTTTGTTGGTTATTTATTATCGCTGTTTTTTCCTTAAATTATTTTTAAGGGGGTAATGTACATAAATTCCACAGACTTCCTGCAAGATATTTTTATACAATCTTAAGACATAATTGAAATATCACAATCTTGTTTTTAAAATGCTTGCTGTGCATTTTTAAAGCCAGTCGTTACAATATTATATTGATCTTGGAGGAAAAAAAAAGATTCAAACTTATAAGCTAAACTATGGTATTCAACATCTGTTCAACAGTCAAAAAGATTTTCTCTTAACTGTGGAATTTTTTTTACCCTTAATCGTACAGAGCCCCACCCTGGACCTCCATGGGCTGCAGGGGCAGAGCTGCCTCTGGAGCACCTCTCCTTCATCAGTGTCTGCTCAGATGTTTCTCTCACATATTCTCTGCACTCCCTTTAGCTGCAGCTGTAGATTCCTGCCCTCCACCCTGCCCTTACCCCACAGCTGCCACCACTGCCCATCTCTGCTGGGCTCAGCCTTGGCCATGGCAGTCTGTCCCAGAGCTGGCTGCCACCGGCTCTCTCAGACATGGGGCAATTTCCTGACAGCTTGTCACAGAATCCAGCCCATGCCAATCCAACACGTTAATATCTGACAAATTTAATATCAAAGTATTTAGTATCTAGTGGTTAAAGAAAAAAAAAATGTTGCAGCTCTACGCTTTATAATATATTTAAATAGAAGCTACAAAAACCCTCTCACTTTTCACTTTCCTGTCTCTTCCCAATAAAAATTCCTCAGTTCCTCAGGACTTTTGAAATTTTTCCCTGTTTGTTTGAGTTTTTTAATTATTTTAGTAAATTGTAGATAAACCAGCAGATCTCTGATTAAATAAACAACAATTTAACAAAAGCAGAAAGAATAGGACTGCTTAAAAGCAATAAATCACAACCACCAAAAATACGAGGAAGCTTTATGGATTAATATCTGGGATATGTTAATTGATGCACTCTCTAGTGGATTTTAAGAACATGCAGATAATGCTACCTAAAATGAAAGCATGTGTCACTATCTCCAAGAGTTCCCAGAAGCCCAGTAACAGTGCTAAATGACAGCACAGTGTGAATGTGAAGCAGCTGTGAATAGCTGTTTAATACTATCACTCTAGACAAACAACAAGAACCAGCTAGACTCAGAAAATGTCCATTGCATTTTCTGTTTATTTTTCTGTATCATAAAAAAAAAGTAGTAAAAAACTCCAATCTCCTCACCTCTCTTCTTGCATCCTGGCATTACAAGGCGTTTGTCATGTGCAATTTTCACGTTGCAGAAATAATTCCTCTTGCTCTTTTATGTCTTGCTGACACAAGCATCAATGTGTGCTACATTATTAAACCAGTTGTCTCACTTGGCTGGACTTTAAGACAGAATTCCCTTGTAGCCAAGTGAAAAATACTTCTCAGAGGAGAAGACCTGTCCACTTGGCTGTGTGTGAAATATGTGCTGGAATATGTGCAGCTGCTGAGCCTGCCCAGCTGATGTTTTTTGTGCTGCTGTGTTGTGCTTGTGGTGTCTACCAAAGCACTGGGAACCTTCCTAAGGTCAAACAAGTCCCATGGAAAGCGGAAAAGAGTAAACTTAGATGCTTGTCTGACAGATGCTTCTCTCTGAACTGACTTTCAAAAACATTGTCTATCTGAAAGCTCTCTTTTGTTGGCTGCTTTATGCTGCTTAAATGCTTTAAGTGGTTATGCTCAATGAAATATGGTGATAGGAGAGGGATGGAACTCACAGAGAACTAAAGAAGGGCCAAGGAGATTGCATAGAGCTAAGAATCATCCCTCAGATGACTGAACCTGTAGGAAGAGTAGGTAGCTGAGAGAGGATGTGGTGTCATGTTACTTAGGGCATAAGGGGTACTCACCCTCCATTTCCAGCAAGTTATACGTTTCTTCAATATTAACTGAAAAACACAATGAATGTTTCATAAAGGCAAAGATTTTGGAGACATATAAATTATTAATTTATATTATTCCCTTGACCACCATTAGTTTTATATCTACTTGTTTGGGAAAGGTTACACTCTGTCAGTTAACTGAGTTCTTGCTCTTGAGTTTACTCAGAAGTTTGCATAAATATTTAGAAGTTGACTTCTGTGTCCTCTTCATTTCATGTAGCATAGAAAAATAAAAGAAATAATAAAACCCATTTTCTTCCATAATAAATGCACTAAAAGAAAATGAGGAGACACACTGTGCATATGGAATAGTACTTGTTCCTTCAAGACACTTTATAGTAGGATAACATGAATAAAGGATAAATAAAAACTGAATATTACTTTTCCTTATTTTAATAGAAAGCTGGAGAATTGTTGATTTGTTAGTATTGACAGAAAGATGAGCATTTTCCTCTAGGTAAGGATTTGAGTAGTTTCTTTTGGATTTGGAGGGCACTGAAAGAATTGTATACATTTCTATGCTGTTTCATTGTTGCTGCTCCACTGCTCCAGATGTGGTGTGTAGGAGCAGGTATGGTCCTGCTGTGACAAGAACTGCAGAGAAAAGAAAGCCTAAAGCACAAGTTCCCCACTTGGCTGTACTTCATGCTGCAACCCATGTGGAAGATAGACAAGATTCCTGCTCTCTCTCTGCTTTAGTGATAAGCTAATATTACATAATCTTGTTAAACAGAAGGCAAATATTCTGCATGTGTGCATGTGTGTGTCAAGATTTATACTGTCTGAGGAGCTTAGAATTTTTATCTGGAAGCAGGTCCTTGGGCTTGTGCAGAAACAGAGAAGCTCATCCCTGTCCTGCTTTGAATAAAGCTATGCTGAAGTTCTTGCTGGTACCAGGGAAGATGCATGTTTGGGTGAATGTGGAATGCAGTGGATATTGGTTGTAGAGTGTTAATAAAAAATAGAGAATTTTTTCACGTCTCTCTTCAGCTTTCTTGCAGTCATGTCTGGCCAGTAGACCCCTTGCCCATGATTCCAAACTGTGCTTTGAGGGGTAAAGAACCAAACAGCTCTGCACCAATTAAACAGGCTTGATAACACCACACTACTGGGGCAAGTGAGGACAAGAGTACACATGGATGCCCCTCTGAAAACTGCTCTTTTGCCAATTCTTTTCAAGGCTTTGGGATTGCTTTCCACAAAGTGAATTCCTAAATAGTATGTGGAGTTTCTGGTATTTCTCATATTTGAGGTAGGATTTATTTGATTTGGTGATGAGCTATTGAAAAGGGGTTTTTTCCTTTTCTTTCTTCCTTTCATCTCATCTGTTAAATGTGAGATGGAATGTTTCATAGTCTCCAAAAGTGGAGATATGTTTAGGGCCTTCAATCCCTCACTGTTATCCTCTTTTTGATTATTCTGCCTGTATTGATAGGAGGTAAAAGCAAATGTTAATTCAATGAATCTGCTGGGCATTTAGCATGTCAACCTAGATAAGGAAACCAAACAGCTCTGCTGATCTGGGCAGAAGAGAATTTCTCTACTGTTATTCCAAAAGCTTGATTACTTTGCTGAGTGGAAGTACTGGGCATAAAGCTGCTGGAAAAGTAATCTTGGATCTACCCTCCAGGAAAATGAAGAGTGAAATACTGCAAATAACAGAGCATGTTTTGGCCCTGCAAAGGAATCTTTGTCAACTGTAACCTGGATTCAACTCATCACTGGGATCTGTGTTGATTCTCAAGAGAAACTGGAAATTACAAACTGGCAATAAAAGCTAAAATAAAGGTATTTCCACTGCAAGAAACTATGAAAAAATGTGCAATACACTTACAGATAGAAGAAAAAGTCTGTGAAAGAGCCTAAAATTCACCACACTTTGCCCTTCCTGAATCTTTGTGTCTGTCTTACCAACAGTATAAAGTTTAAAATCAAGTGCTGGGTTCTGCATGTGTGATGGGGCAGCCCTGGTCGAGTTTGCAGACTGGGGAATGAGAGGCTGGAAAGCAGCACTGTGGAAAGGCACCTGGGGGTCCTGATCAAGAGAAAATTGAATGTGAATCAGCAGTGCCCTGGCTGCTGGGGGTGCCAGCCCTGTCCTGGGGGACATCAGGCACAGCATGGCCAGCTGGGCAAGGGAAGGGATTGTCCTGCTCTGCTCTGGGCTGGGGCAGCCTCACCTCGAGTGCTGGGGGCAGTTCTGTGTGCCACAATATAAAAAACCCATTAAACCATTAGAGAATGTCCAAAGGAGGGCCATGAGGATGGCGAAGGGTCTGGAGGGGAAGGTGTATGAGGAGTTGCTGAGGGCACTTGGTCAGTTCAGCCTGGGGAAAAGAGACTCAGAGGAGGTCACTACCACTTTCTAGTGAGGGGAACTGGAGGGGCAGACATTGATCTCTTCCCTCTGGTGACAGTGACAGGACACAAGGAAATGACATGAAGCTGAGTTAGAGGAGGTTTTGGCTGTATATCAGGAAAGGGTTTTTCATGAGAGGGTGGTTGGACACTGGAACAGGCTCCTCAGGGAAGTGGTCATAGCAACAAGCCTGACAGAGTTCTAGAAGCATTTGGACAATGCTCTCAGGCCCATCATGGGATTTTTGGGGTATCCTGTGCAGGCCCAGGAGCTGGACTTGATGATCCTGCCCAGTCTCTTCTAACTCAGCATATTCTATGATTCTTCTATCTCTCCCTTCTTTCTCTGTATCCTAATTCTTTGATTTTCTTCCCACTTGCCTTCTTTCATCTCATAAGCTATCTTCTAACTTACTGTCAGCCAACAGTATTTTCTTGCTTTCCCAAATGTCTCTGTGGATGATCACTGTGCTCTGCTCTGGATGTTGGCAGTAAAGAAGAATTTACTCCATTTTTCTCACTGAGCACCAGCTCCACACAGCTATTAGAATCTGAGTCAGTTTCTACTCTAAACTCCCTCCTGGTCTTATGGACAGTGGTCCTATTGGGTAGACCACCAGAACACACTAGAAAAATATCCTGAACTATTAAGCTGCTGAAAGATCAAAACTCTTCATTTTCCTAAACATTTAATTGAATGAATTTAGTTCTTCTTAGGGCCATTTTCATACTTATTCAGTCCTCAGAGCAGCAGGCATCAGTTCAGTCTGCATTGTAAATGAGTACAGTTTCACAGCATATGGTCATTTGGAGGAAATAAACTCTCCATTGATAGCCCTGCAGTTCTCTTGAGCTAAATAATGTTAAATTTGACCTTGGTCTGCAAAATGGCTACAAAGAATTAGTAAGTTAAAAAAAGTCCAGGATCAAAAGTTAGTGGTCAATAGTTTATACTCTGCCTGAAGGCTGGTTAGAGGTGAAGTCCCCCAGGGTCCATTCTGGGACCTTGTTTAATATATTTATAAATTGGTTGGAAACAGAATGGAGCCCCATCAAATTTGCAGATGACACCAAAACAGAAGGTGCAGTTTGTAAGCTTGAGGGCCCAATTGCCTTTCAGAACCAGACTAGACAAAGCCCCAAGTATGTTCTGAATTTAATTATTACCTTGCTTTGAACAGGGCATCCCATCTCTGCAGCCTGAATGATTCTGGGATTCCAATGGTATTTTCCCCAAAGGATGTTGATTATAACCCTGTAAAGGGAAATCAGCAGTGCCATGAGCAGTTTATCTCACAGAGCTCTTTGCAGTTGCTTCTCAGGATGATTCAGAATGAGACCTTCAGGCTGAGAAACTGATACTCAGTGTGATTTCCTAACAGATTTCCTAAGGAGCTAGGGACACAGTCAGCCCTAGTCCAACACTGAACTTATAGCTTTGGTAAGTGACTCACTTGATTTTTTAAATATGGTGTTAGTGTTGGGATTGGCTATGATGACTAGGAAGTTAATGTTAAATAATTTTAACATGGGGACAAATGTGTGTCTTTAAATTGTTATTTCTGTTAATAAATGTGGGCAGGTTTTTGGCCTATGACAAAGACACAGCATCTCTGAGAATACTGCCAGTTGGCAGCCCTTTCTGAATATTTTAAGAATGAGCTTAATAATAGAAAACTAAATAATTCATGGGCAGATTATGACATTGTGCCATCATTTGGGTAAACAGTTGCTGACATAAATGGCAGAGCAGCTATGAGTTCCCTGCTGTCTACCTGTGATTGGAATTGAGCGAGTAGCAGAAATTTCAAAGAATATTGATTTGATAACATTCATAGCTATGTTCTGTTCCCTGGATCAGAAGAGTGGAAAGTTCTTTGTGTACTTACTAACCTGAATAATTTAAAAATAATGCTACTTTTCTATAATAATAAGCATACATATTTGCTTCTCAGATCCTATTAGAAGCTACTTAGCCTATAGAAGAATAACTTATAATAATTAGGAGAAACACTGATGTGAATCTAAAAGAAAAATAATAGTGACAGATAAAGTGTTTATTTAATTTAAGTTCTCTACCCACTCAGGAGGGAATTTGACTGTGATGTGTGTGCCTGGTGGCTGAACTTTTGATAACTAGGGTACTTACCTAATAGAGCAATTTACATAAGTGCGAAGAATGATTGTCTCTTATCCCAAGACTTACAAAATAAAAAGCTATTCAGGAAAATGTTGTACTGTAGAATGCATTAAAAATGGTCAAAGTAGAGAATGACTGAGATTTTGCAGGATGTCATGCTGTCTGATCAGACAGACAACCTATTTCTTTCTGTCCTTTATACTGTGCATCAAAATACTTATGAAAAATAAATCTACTACTACAATGTTCAATAGAAATTAATTGTATAGTGAGGTATTTCCCATGACTACCTCTAAAGGGAGAACCAGCATACACTGAGTTAACATGAATAAGAAAATATTACAGGAATATCAAAATTCCCACCAAGTTCTATCATGCTAGTGGATGCTAGCCAGAGAAGTACCATGTGCTTTTCAAAAGGAAGACAGCCTGAACATTAGGAAGACCTTTATAAGCTTAGGCCAGGAATAATTTACAATGTGTTACTTGCCTGACTGATGCATATTATATGAAACTATGATCTGAGCCTACTCCTGTTGTATCAGTATATCAGATTGCAGGAAATGGTTGTCGTGCATTTCATGGGTGTTCCACTTAAATTTACATCAGAGGTCTTAAGCACTGGGCCTATGTTGTACACAAAGTGCTGAAAAGTGTTGGCTCGAGTTGGGATGTGTCTTATCCCTGTTTAGCACTGGTTCTCAGTAGGACACTGATAGAAATGCTATGCTGGCACTCATGTCAGAAAAATGAAACTGGTTATGGTGAGCTCTATGGAAAATTGTCCTTAACAGAGAGTTGTTCTGAGCCATTACTTTCTTGTTTACAAGCTCATCCCGCACCACCATTTTGACAGAGAAAGCATGACAATGTGTAGGACAAAAGGAGGTCAGGAGTGTGATTATGTACACCTTGGAGCTCAGTTTTATTGCATTTTGGAAGATTCCTGGTGTCTGGTGAAATGTCTGTCCTTCCTGTGTTAAAGTCATAGAGTATCATGGTGAGCAGATGTGCAGGTTTAGTCTGCTAAATCTGACCTTTTTCCCAGGTGTTTTTTACAGGTTTGACCTACAATTCTGGTTAAAAATCTAAATTTCTGATTTTTGGTACCACAGAGAAAGAGGCTTTTGTGAAAAAGTGTATTTTGAGCTGTATGCTTGGTTTTGTTGGTTTTGTTGTGGTACTGTTCTGGATTTTTTAATTTGGTTCTGGTCTTGGATAACAGAAGATCTTGTGGTTTGGATGGACCTTCAGTGAAGTATTTAATATCTGTTTGACACAACTGAGGCACCTTAGATTAAAATCTTTCTAGTACAGAGATATTTAACAGACCTTAGTGGAAAGGGATTTTGAACTTAATTAAACAAATTCAAGAAGTTATATGACAAAGAAAGAGGTTATAGGAAAAACATCCATATGGAGTTACTAAGTTGTATATAGGCATGTGTCAAGACAGCACTCCACATATTGAAATGAGACCTACATACACCATGGATGATTACTATAAATTTCTTAGTTATACTCTTTGTTTTGCCTGCGTTGCATGCATACAGAGTCTAATAATGGTTTTTGATAAAAATCTACAGACATAGTGATATTCCACTGTGATTCAACAGAATTTCAAGGGTCCAAACAATATAATTTTTCACCTTCTAAAATTTTTTGCTTGTTTATTACATATTTAAGTGACTTAAGTTGGTAGCATTAGCTCAGTATGAAACTAGGAAAAGTGACTTTAGCACTTAGATGACTGTACTTACATGCAGTTGCTGAGACTATAAAAATTATAATATTGGAAATATTTTATTTTTTTTTTCCGAATATATTCTTTGTCTTCTTACTAGAGACCAAATATTCAACAAAAAAATTTTTGGATTGTTTCTGCAAGTTGAGACAGTTAATACTGGAGAGGGTTCAAATCCCATCATACATTTATGTGAATAATAAATAAAAGGTAATGGTCCATTATCACAAATACGCTTTGAGAACAAAGAATGTTTTATTAGGTTTACCTTGTTATGTTATTATAGCTTTCTTTTGTGAGGGCCATTCAAGCATGTAACCATTGGTGGCTTTATAAAAGATAATAAAGTTTATTAGTGTAATAAAAGGCAATGAATAATACTTTAGAAATAGCAAATAGGCGGTAAAAAATTGGATAAGGTCAAAGCTGTACGATCAAAAGCTATTGTGTCTTCTTCAAAAGGGGATTTGCAGTCCAGTCTTCTAACGTGTTTAATGGGTGAAAAAAATAAAAATGTAAGGCAAATTACAGTCAATAAAAAAATAAAGAAATGACATTTGAGTTATTATTCTGTAGGGGTTTTCTGGTGACTTTGTTTCAGTTTGATGACTTTTTCTCATACCCCTGAAAGCAGTCTAGAACTTTTTATGTTTTATGGGGACCAGACAAACAACACTTTTGACACACTGAAAATATGTTAGCAGCTTTCCTCTTGAGTGTTTCGCATTCTTTTTCTTGATTCCTTGCTCAATATGAAGCAAGTACACCATACTCAATGAACAGCATTCTGTAAGACTGGATTCTGTTATTTAATTTTTTTGTGTGGTGAGGTGACTTTGAAGTTGGTGTTAACTCCATCCATCAGAGAATTCCATGATTTTAAAGTGTCAGGTGTCATAAAGAATGAATTGCCTCTCAATTTTTTTTTCTCCCTGCATGTGGGCAAACTTTCATGGAATATGAAAGAGATCTTCAGCGGCCAGACTTAGTAAATGAGTATGAGGGGGCAGTAGCAGAATGCATCTTCACTTGTTTGCTTTTGTGAATCTCACCTTAGTGACCTGTTTTCAGCAGCTGTTCTTGTCCTGTACTATGGTATCCTACCAGATTTCACATACAGACTAACTGTACTTACTACACTTCCCCTTCTTCTGACATGTCACCTTGTGGATGCTTTTTGCGCAGGGCTGTTTAATGGATTTCTTGCACCAGTAGGTTTTGCTGTTGCATTGTGGGCTGTCACTTTGCTGTTGATACTTTGTTCTCTTTTAAAGCAGTCAGGTTATAAAAGCTCTTTCCCATACATAAATGGGAGCAGTGATAATTGAAACAGCAGCAAGAGATGGATACCAAAATCATTATTTTGTTAAAACCATAAAATGGATACTATACACTTTGGAAAAGTGAGGGAAGAACATGGTAACAGCTCCTGACTTCTATCCAAGCTCCACTGTGAAATCAGAAGATGTCATAGTGGGAGGCCCTTGGTGAGATGCCAAGAGCAAGTTCAGCAGTTTCTCTTGGCTCAGTTTTTCTCCCAGTATATAAGTATCTAACAATTTAGTCCAGAGGTGCAGGTGTCCTTAGAGTGGAAGACTCTTTCACCCTGTTGCCATTGTACCATGCAGCACGTTGACAGTTTAAGAACTTTTCTCTCTTTTTTATTACCTAAGGTAGTAGGAGCAAAGTGAAAATTATGGGGCAACTAGGATGTGTTGCATCCTTTTAGGATGAAGATATTTTTGTACTTTTCAGAACACTTCAGCTATCATAAATGTATTGAGACCTGATGGTTCCTGTTACATGAGGTACTACATAAAACATCATTATGATGTTGACAGTTTCAGGGGAGTTGTAGTAGAATTCTGTGGCAAAACAATTTTTTTTGACTAATTTCTTTTTTTCTTCTGATAAGTTTCTCATTACTAAAAAACAAGTCTGTACTTCAGCTCCCAGCTTGGATAGCAGTAGCACACCTGACCCTCTTAGTGATCTGTTGTATAAATACATTTGATACTATGAGGCACTCAAACAGTGCTTTATGAAAAAAAAGTGGCTGGCTGGATGGTTTGTTGGTTTTGGTTAGGGTTTTTTTTCCTTCCCTAGGCAAAACAAGAGGCTGTAATCTTTTTAGTTTCTTGGAGTACAGTTCTGCAATGCCTTGAGATGGAATATCCTGCAGCAGAAGACGCTCCAGGTGAAACAGATGGACGTTTGTCTCTGAAGCACCTGAAAATTGTGGTGGAACAGAGAGCTGACCTCAATAAAGACATAATGGACATAATGCGATATGTTCTCATGCTGTAAGCTTTATTTTAATGGGGCAAAAATAAACAACCCCAAAAAGTTCATCAATACAGTAAACTAAAACAAGATTAATCCTATATTTTAATCTCATTTTGATGAATACTTCTATTAAAAAGACTGTGGTGGGTTTTCTACTGGTCATGAACAAGCTTTCATAAAAAATGTATGGAAATTATGATGAAAATGCAACTAGATTTCAACCTGTTTCATTAGCAGCCCAGCTCTTGGGAACATTTGACCTAGATCTGCCTACTAATACACAAACTTCATAATGATTCAAGACAAATTTTCATAATGAATGATGTTCACTTTTGCACTGAGGCCTGAACAACACCTGTATTAATCTTAAATACTGACTTTCCAGATTTAAATAATATTTGATTCAATTGCTGGTGCCTGAAGTTGATTCTTTTATATGGAGCTGAATTTTTTGATGTGAAGAGAGCAGGTGGGATTTTTTTTTTTTTAGTTGTGGGATTCCTTTTGTTGTTTTGTTTTTTTTTTTTATTATTTGTGGTTTTTTCTCTTTCCTGTTTGATAAAGATGCAGTAAATTTTCCATAGGGTGTACCTAAAATTTGCAATAGATGGGGGTTGGGAATAAGAAAAACTTGAACAGATGTTTAGAGATTTGTGTGAACTAACCTTTTTCAGCCAAGCCACATTCACAACTGGAAACAAAAAATCAGTTGTGTGGACCTGGATCAATAAACACATATGAATGAATAAACATGCATGGAAACACATGGCAAGGCTGTTTATGATCTATGGAGACACTTGTCCTGATGGAAATTCCCTCCTGGGTGCAAAATTGGGTAGGTGGATGCACTTTAGCTATCCATCCACAGTGGCACTGGGAATTTGGTTTAGATGGTAAACACTTTAAAAAGTGCTTATTTGAAATTCTTCTGACTTTCTTGTCCGTGGGATGATCACACTGTCTGCATGCAGGCTGACTGACTGGCAGTTAGCGATAGGGTTGGTAATAAAAATAAATGATAATGAAAAATGCATGGGTAACTGACACAAAACACAGACCTAGGGGAGGGCCTCTCCTGTGTGTACTCACACCAGAGTGCTGCTTCATCACTGCAGCATCTGCAAGTGGAGAGTAATTGCAGTACTGGCATCCTAAAAATGTTTTTAATGAATGCCCATGAAAAAAAAAGAGTCCAGAGTTGGTATTCAGATGTCTTGCTGTCTGAAAGACTACTTTCAAATTTGATGCCATTTTCATGGCAGTGGGACTAAGGAATTTAACAGTAAAAAATTACTAAAAGTAATGAGTTCTAAATCAGGAATTTTTGAGAGAGATCTGGAGGAAGGGTGGGTATTGGGTTGTATTGAGTGTTGTTCACTCTGTAGATCTTTGGTTTAGGAGAAAGGGCCCTACTGGACTATCACTGTGACAATTTCAGGAACCACAGGATCCACAATTTATGCTGAAAGCTGTCATGGGGAAAAAATAAGCAACCAAAAACCTGTATTCCAAATATACGTACATGTCATCAGGGAGAAAAATGAAGATTTAAAGAAGAAAAGGTGTAGGATTCTAAGTAAATTTAGAAATAGCTGGAGAGCTGGTGGGACGGAAAGATATGAAGTTTATCTTAGAAATGTGATATACACAATAGAGCTCTAATTCCAAAAGAGATATTGGACAGTTCTAAGTCCAAACAATGGAGAAGAGTAAGCTTGTGTACGCATTAGTGCAATCTTATTGAACAAGAGAACTAGAGATGAATATTTTGGGTCTTTTGTGTGTAGGCTGTATAACAGCCAGTGAGTACTTTTGCAGTTTAACTTGCTGTTGTCTTCACTCTGTTTCCAAGGAGGAAAAAGACCACACTAAACCCCCTAAAATGGCCTACTAGCCAATCCATTTAAGTTACAGGACTGTGCTTGCTCACTCTCAAAACAACATACCTGTTCTTGTATTTTGAACCCTCAAGCATATCCTAAAAGATACTTTCTCCAAAGCTCCAGGTCTTCCTTAAGAGTGGACCTATAAAGTTTTGCTTCTTTTCTTAGAACTGTAACATAATTGGACAATTCAGGCTAGAAAGGATCCCTGGCCATCACCTAGCTTTGTTGGAAACAGGTTAATCTAGGTCAGACTTCTCTAAGCTTGTCCATCCATTTTCTGAGTAGTATCTTCAAGGATGGAAATTATGAATCCTTTGGCGACAACCTGGTCTAGTATTTGACCACATTTCTGCTGCAAGAGTTTTTCCTTACATGTAAATAGAATTTCCAGCCTGTTTCCTTTATGTCTTTTCTTATCACTGGGTACTTCAAAAAGATTTTGCCTGTCCTTTCTGTATCCCTCTATTCAATATTTATTGGGAGTTAAGAGGTCCCTTTATCTTTCTCAGGGCTGAACAAACCCAGTTCTCTTGGCCTTGCCTCATGATTATTGCAGGTCTTTGTCCGGGTTCAGGAAGTTTGGACAGATAAGGTGTGACAAAGATCGAGTGCACTACAGACCAAACTGGCAGGTTTGGCCTGAGTTCAACTTTTCCTAAGTGTAGAAGAGTTAATGTCCAGCCAAAGCTCAAAAGAAGTAAACAGGGATATGAACAGCAGTCTATTCCTCCACTCTTTTCTTTGCTGTTATGACATTTCCTTATCACTGTTTAAGTTAATTATACAGACATGCCCAAGATCTGTCCCCAGAACCACAACTGAAATGTAGGTACTGTTGTATTGCTAGAACATCCCCTAGAAAGCTTTGGGCCCAGATCAGCCTTTATGCTCTCAAATATTTGCCATGAGCCAACTGTTCAGAAGTTAGCCTGGGTCAGGAACCATTACCAATAGCTAGTCAAGACATCATGGCACATCTTGGAATAATGTTTAACAGGAATATGGGCTCTTCTATGCCAGCTGGCCACAGGGCTAGTGAATGGTCCCACACAGAAATAATTTGTGGATGGAGCTGTAATTCTAGATTTGACACTGCTACAGCAATTGAAGGTAGCTTCAGTCCAGTGCAAGACATCTCTGCTGAAAAGGCATTGAAAGAGGGTAGTGAACTGGAGCATGTGGGAGCTGAGTGAAATTGAATTTGAATTGGGTAATACCAGGAAAGCATGCCTTGAAGAAAAGCACATAAATCTTTCTTTAGCATTCTTTTAATGTCCATTTTTTTTTCTGCCAGAAAACTCTTTCAAGCTGAGCAGGATGCAAGCAAATGAAAGATAGGAACAGCTGAACCTTTAAGAGAATTCATGTTTCAGGAGATTTACAGCTTTCACCTCAAACTTTATTTCCTTGCAATTGGTTCATTGGCCACTAGGTTATGTTGTTTTTGTATTTCAACACAACTTTATGAAAAATCATGCACGTCAGGCAGAATAACCTTGATTCTCAAAATGCACAGGAGAAAAACAATCTATGCCTGATTTAATTGATATTTTTCTCTACATTCAGATAATACTTAAATATTGAGAGTATGTGTAATGGAACATTTTAAAACCCAGGCACTGCTTGTGGAACCACTTCACATTCTATTTATAAAGAAAGAATTCTGGAAATACTATGAGAAACGGGAAAATATCAACCACATCTGAGAGCTGCTTTGGTACCCAGAATTATGATCTGATCTGATGGCTTACCCTGCTCAGAACAAGAGGTTGAAGTGGAGACCTTCTGAGGTGCCTTGCACCTGAATGATTCTGTGATTATCATAATTATTAGCTGCAGCCAAGTTCACACAAATAGTGTAACAAAGGGAAATGACATATCACTTGGGAGCTGATTTTATGAGCTGTCTGCAAGTGCTAAGTGCTCTTAACTCTTGCTGATTTTGATAGGAGGTGAGAGAACTCTGCAAGTTCATAGAATCACAGCATCATAGAATGGTTTGGGTTAGAAAGGACATTTAAAGGTTATCTAGTCCAATCCCCTGCAATGAGCAGGGACATCTTCAACTAGATCAAGTTTCTCAGAGCCTTAAATGTTTCAAGGGATGGGGCATCCACCACCTTTTTGGGCAACCTGTTCCAGTGTTTTGCCACCCTCAGCATAAAATTTTCTTTCTTATATCTAGCCTAAATCTACCCAATTTTAGTTTATTACTTCTTGTCCTACCACAACAGGCCCTGCAAGAAAGTTTGTCCCCATCTTTGTCAAAAGCTCCCTCTAAATGTCTGCTGAAAGGTCATCCCTGAGCCTTCTCTTCGGCAGGTTGAAAAACCCCAACTTTCTCAGCCTTTCTTCACAGGAGTTGTGTTCCAGCTCTCTGATATTTTTATGGCCCTTTTCTGGACATCTCAATTCAGTGGGCATTTAATTAATGAAATTTTCTTCCTCTTCTTTCAGAGTGTCTAAAATAACACCAAGTGTAATGAAGTAACAAACTCTCCAACTAAGATTTTCCTAAAAGCAGTTCTAGCTGTGGTAAATGGAGAATGTTTAGATTGATTATGGGAAAAATTACTGATGGGCATTTACTTCTGCATGAATCACCAAGCTGGGGTGGGTTAAGATTAGTAGAGATGATAGTTATGTAAAATGTATATATCATGGGTAGGTACCACCTGATTACCATGGGCAAATCTAGATTTTCTGTACTTGCCAGGTCTTTAGACAGATACTGAGGCAACTGAGAACCAGGGGTTTTTGCCACATACAGTCTTGTTGACAGAAGAGATAACTCAACCTACCCAGGGAGAATTTTCCTTCAAATATCCAGCGACATTTTTACTTGGAGCTATTTACAACCGTGCTGTGGTTTAACGCCAGTCAGCAGCCAAGCCCCGTACAGCCACTTGCTCACTCTCCCACCAGCAGGATTGGGGAGAAAATTGGAAGGGTAAGAGCTAGAAAAGGCATGAATCGAGCTGAAGAGAGTTTAATAGCGAAAGCAAAAGCCACATATAAGCAAAGCAAATCAAGGAATTATGTTACTGCTTCCCATGGGCAGGCAGGTGTTCAGCCATCTCCAGGAGAGCAGGGCCACATCACACATAACAATGATTTGAGAAGACAAAGGAAAACAAATGCCATCACTCCAAACATCCCCCCCCTTCCTTTTTCTTCCTCCCACTTTATACACTGACCATGATGCCACGTGCTCTGGAACACCCCTTTGGTCAGTTTGGGTCACCTGTCCTGGCTGTGTCTCCTCCCACCCTCCCATGCACCCCCAGCCTCCCCACCTGTGTGGCAGTGCAGAAAGTGGGGAAGGCCTTGGTTCTGTGTAAAACCTGCTCAGCAATAACAAAAACACCTCTGTGTTATCAGCCCTGTGCTCAGCACAGATCCCCACACAGCCCCATACCAGCCACTGTGAAGACAATTCTACCGCAGCTGAAACTAGCACAAAGCTGAACCACAGAAAACCCATACAAAATATTCTGGTTGGTATACATGTCAAAAATAATAATTTAAATTAGTGATATATATTGATTACAGGAATAAATCAAACAGAGTTCAGTGGCTGGAGGAGTGTCCCACAAAGTTGTTCTCTCAGATGCTGTAGGCTCACAGCACTTCATTCAGTGGTGTCACAGTCCACTTTCCTTCTTCAGGTTAATTATTCCTGGCACTTTTCCTTCTTGTCCTACTTTTGTACCTAGCACAATTTCTGCAGCTGGAGTGAACTGTATCAGATGGTGATCAGTTATAACCTTTTCCTCAGTTATTCTTAACCTGGCCATTCTCTGACTCACTGCTCAGCTGCACAGATACTGGTACAACTGAGTGGGCAGTGCTGAGCTAAGGTATGAGCATGTCATCAGCAGGGGAAAAGGTGAAGCTATTGAAGCAGAGATACTGTTACAGAAAAAAAATCTGGTTGAATTACAGCCTGAAAATGTGGTTCAATGGAAGTTTAAAGCAATCTGAAGTAGCTCTTGCTTGGTTCTAATGTTTTCTTTAAGAGAGAAGAAGTGTAGCTCAGCTTGTGGCATGAGTTTCTTCTGGTGGCTCATGGTGCAGTCATGCAAGGAGGAAGGAGGAATGCTCTGCTGTGGAACAGATGTTATCAGGATAAACTGCTGTGGAACTCTGCCTTTTGTCATCAAAATCATCAGGAGGATTTACCAGCTGGTGAAGTACTGGATATATCACTATTCCCATCCAAAGGGTTGATGCAGTCCTTACTTAAAAGGAGGACATTAAAAATTATCTCCTGTTTAAGTCTGAGGTAAGTGTAGCCTCTGGTTAGATAGATTCAGATCAATAAAAGGTATTTCAACTGCTGATCAAACTTCTCATCTCCTCAGCAGATTGGTCCAGTTTGTCCTCAGGAGAAAAGGGGATACATAAGAAATTATACGTGCAGTTGTAAAAGCTGGTATCACAGATACTAGAAAAGAATGAAGTATCTTTCAGAAATCACCCATAACCAGTGCAAGAGAGATAGCAAATCTGATTTTGCAGGTAAATAAAAGAAGGTACACATCCCAAAAGACTACTGGCACTTATTTTTTTTCCAGCTGGAAACTAATAGCCTGAAAAAATGAAAAGCCTCATTTCCTTAGAGGAAATAAGACTGAGCTGTCTCATTTGTTATCACTGAGCAGGAAGTTTTGAATGAATTTGAGGCTACAGTTCATTTTGCCTCTGAAAAAATATGAATGTTTGAGGTGGTGGTATTAGAGGCCCATAGGTTCTGATTCTGCAGCAGCCAGCAAACAACCTCACAGGGAAAATATGATTTTTTGAAAGATTTGACACACCAGATGCATTACTACAGTTGCTTGGTTTCTGCAAATTAGCATTCTCCAAAGGAAAACCATTGATTCAGAACATTGCCAGCTACCACTAATTAATGAAACACTCTCTTCAAAGTTAATATTTGCACCTTTAAATGGAGGTTATCATACCTGAAAAAGTTCAGGAAAAAGCTACACAAATTAGTCAAAGTCTGAAGTATTCTGCTTATCACAACAGATTTAAACTCAGTCTGACTCGGGAACATGGGGTTCAAGAGAAGTTTTGCTATAAAATACATACATAAAGAAGAAGTCTGAAGCAGATGCTTTTTTAAATTTATCAGACAAAGCAAGTTATTGGGCTCTGAAGTGAGATAAATTCAAACTATGAACATGATGTGACTTTTTTTTAATAAATCACTGAGCAGCTTAATTTTCTCCATCATTTATGTCCTATTAAGACTGGATCTGTTCTTGACAGATGTTCTTGCACATCCACAAATGCACTGGAAATACGTCAAAATGAAGGAAGGTGTCCCCCTTACCCCACTCCCTGTCCCCAAATCCAGCACTGCTCCTAGAATGGGCTGTTGGCTGTGACAGGACTTTTTGTGTTGGGCCTGCTCATATCACAGCTGAGAGCTCTGGGTTGGGAATTGGGCAGAATTGCTGCTGCTTTGCTGGCTCAAGAGGCTGGGCTTGCTCCTCTGCTGTGCTGTGTAGCCTGTGCTGGGTACCAAACTGAAGCTCTTCGCATGTTCACTCACTTTCTAGGATAAAAGTCAAAGGAAAAGCATGGCTTCTTATCCCAAATAGTATCATTGTATACTACAGCTTAGCCCTGAAAGCTGGCAGAGAGGGAGAGTATTAAGACAGAGGTGAAACACAGAATAGAATCAGTCTTGTCTTCTTGCATCACAAATAATGTTTTGGTGTATACAAAATTACTAGATGTTGGAAATCTATCACCTTAAGTAAGTTTTGTTGACTTACCATAGATGAGGAATTGTCCTTTTTGTTTGTGTATGTTTACTTCTGTGATGTGCAGTCTCACTAGAAAAACATTTGGAAAAGCAACATGCATGAAAAACATTTACAGCTGTGTATCAAATTAGGTGAAAAGATTGAATGGCTGAGATATGAGAGACCAATAGAAGGAAACTAGTCTTATTTAAACCTCTATTAATATTTTCAGAACTTGCAGCCTCTTAATGAAACATCCAGGGAATAAATTAAAATCAATAAGAGAAAGACCACAAAGTAGCAGTAGTCTTTCTAGAATAATGTTAATCCAGGACACTATTGCCTGAAACTTGCAGCAACACATGGGAATACATTTAGTTAGTGAAAGTATATTGAAAAACAATAAAGATCCTCAATCAACATGAAAAGGGAATGGCTTGCCAATTAGATTTGACTTTTCAAATGGCTTGTAGAATCATAGTCTTATTTAGGTTGAAAGGGACCTTTAAGACCATTAAGTCTAGTGATTAACCCAGCCCTGTCAAGCCCACCATTAAACCATGTACCAAAGCATCACATCTAAACACTTTTTGAACACTTACAGGGATGGTGATTTCACCACTTCTCTGTGCAGCCTATTCCAATGCTTGACAAACCTTTCTGTGAAGACATTTTTCCCAATATCCAATCTAAACCTCCCCTGATATTTTCTCTCATCCAGTTACTTGCTGTCTGGGAGAAGAGATTGACCCCGACCTCACTGCAGGTTTCAGGTAGGAACAAAGTCTCCCCTGAGCCTACATTTTTCCAGGCTGAGTACCCCAACTCCCTCAGCTGCTCCTCTCAGGACTTGTGCTCCAGACCCTTCGCCAGCTCCGTTCCCTCCTCTGGACATGCTCCAGCACTTTAATATTGTTCTTGAACTGAGTGGCCCAGAACTGGAGACAGGATTCAAGGTGTGGCCTCACCAAGCCCAGTACAGGGCAACAATCACTGCCCTGGTCCTGCTGGGCACACTATTCCTGATATAAACCAGGTGCCATTGGCCTTCTTGGCCACCTGGACACACTCTGGCTCACATTCAGTCACTGTCACCAGTACACTCAGGTCCTTTTCCCCTGGGCAGCTTTCCAGCCACTCTGCCCCAGTCTGTGGCACTGCCTGAGGTTGTTGTGAACCAAGGGCAGGGCCCAGCATTTGGACTGTTTGAACCTCATAAACTTAGCCTTGGCCCATCAATCCAGCCTGTCCAGATCACTTGCAGAGTCTTTCCACTCTTCAGCAGATCTACACTTCTTCCCAACCTAGTGTCATCTGCAAATTGACAGAGGGTGCACTCAATCTGCTTGTCCAGGTTGTCAATATTGAACAGTCCTGGCCTCAATACTTGAGGTGCCCTGGGGAGCACCTCTGGTGAGAGGCCACCAGCTGGATGTAACTCCATCCACCACCACTCTCTGAGTTTGGCCATCCAGCCAGTTTAGTACCCAGTAAACAGTGTGGCTGTCCGAATCATGACTAGAGTGTTACTTCACAAGAATGTTGAAAAAAACTGAGTCAAAGACTTTCCAGGCAAACACATTCACACCCTTTCCCTCATCCACTAAGTGGGTCAGCTGCTGACCCCCCTCCTTAGTTCTCCAAGGATCAAAAAACTATAATTTCCTAATTGCTATAAGGTTTAGTTTTTTTGCTTTCAGATTGTCAGATAGAGTTATTTTTTCTATAATTCTAATAATGAGTTTTTTTTCCCTGCTTCATTCTCCATTCTTCTTCTGACACAGATACCTTTTCAGAACCTTGAATTTCAGGCAGATTTTTCACTGGCCATTATGTCTTTCATTTTATTCTTTCTATATTTTCAGAAAGGTATATCTATTTTTGTAATGTCGCATGTGTTATTTTGTTTGCTGAAGGCAATCATTCTCATGATGATTTTGTATGTGTGAGATGAAAATATGCACAGCAGCTTCATCAAGTATTCCATTAAAATGGGACTACAGAGCTCAGTGACACACAGCTAGATAGCTAGATGCAGTGGTGAATTTATGTTGAATTGCAAAAATATTTGGATTTAGATGCATGTTGGCAAGCAATCACTTAATTTTATAACTGATAGCCTGTCTGTACTGAAGAAATAAGAAAGGGTCTGCCCTCCCAATATACTGGGGCAAAAATTATACAGTGAACCTGCTAAAGTGAAAATGGTCTCTCAGCTAGTACAATGAATTTGAGAAGGGGAATAGCAGTGCTGTTTTATAGAAGTTTTTTGGATTTCAAAATTTGTCCTTATTCTATGTTAGAATTAAAAAGCTTCTCTTTTTCATTTGTTTTTGAGAAGGAAATGGCATTTAAAACGGCATTTAATGCTTTTTTTAGAGTAAGGCAGGTCAGGTTTTGTCTTGTTCCCTCAGAACTTGGATCACAGAAACTTACAGCTCACAACTTTGTGGAAACAGATTTGTCAGATTTCCATATTCCTAAAATGTTCTAGCAGCTCTCCTATGTAGGTGTTTAGTTAAATGTACCTTTTCTGCATGGATATTCCAAAGAGACTTCAAGAATTCACTTGAAAGGAGGGGCCTATCTTCTGCTGTGTTTTTCAGAGATTGTCAGCTTGAGAAAAAGCAACAACTAGATTTACGCAGAGAAACAGAATGGAAATAAGATGCAGTGATCACCTGAGGCATCAAAATGAAAATTGATTATTCACTTATAAAGATAAATTTATTTTCCATTTTGTGTTTGAAAGTTATTTGTTCATCTAGAGTTGACAGAAAAGGTGACTGGACTGCAACATGCAGAACTGTGCCTATTTACAGTGACTGAAGTTCACTTCACTTCTGTGTCCTGTCTGATTTTGCCTCTCCTTTCTTTCTTTAGGCTCCAATTTTCTTCTTGCTTCGTTTCTTCCTCTGCATAACCCAGCTTTTAAGTTGCCTTTGGCCATCTGTATTTTCTTGCATTCCCAAATGTGGCATTCTCCCTAGAAATACTGTATGTTCTGCTTTGACTGCTGGCAGCAAAGAAGACTTTACTCAAATTCTGCTCACTGAAGCACCAGCTCCACATGGCCATCGAGATGTGAGTAAATTTCACTTTGCTGCCAGCACTCAGAGCAAAAAGCTGCATCAAGAGAAAACAACAAAAGCTGTAAGTTCTAAAAGGATTTTCTGAAAAGCATTAGTTCATTTATATGATGTGCCTTACATAATATCAAAAGAAACAGCATAGCTGCTGGGCTATTTGGTTCATGATTCTTCTTATTCTTCATCAGCATTGTAGAAGTTACTGCCCTCACTAACTCATGCCATTTTAGTGGCATGAAACAATTCAGTTTATGAGACTACAGCTTAAAACCTTTTTCTACTGTGGTCTGTCTGTGATACTACATAAGTTAATTACTGACTTTGCTTCATTTTTCCTCATGTAACTGAACATACCTAATTTAAAACATTGATAATATTCAAAATATGTTTAAAGGTTTTGCTGTGCTGGAGAACATGACAGCAGCTTGTATAGATGTGTCAGAAGAGGAACAACCAGCTCTGTTGGCAGCAAAGATCTGTGGTGACAGCATAGGTGGCATATTTGGAGCCCTGGGAAATATTTGGTGGTGGAAATCAACCTAACATAGCGACAGGGCTGTCAGTATAGGATTGAATTATGAAGCTGACCTACCTGAGTTACAAACAAAATGTGGAGCTTACACATCCCTTAGACTCCAATGACAAGTGTAACCTCCAATTCTGCCTTATAAATCAGGGGCCTTTATTTGGATTAGTCATGTTCATGCAGATGATATTTTTTTGTCCTGTAACTGAAAAATTCCAGCTATTTCTGGTACAAATATGGCACCTTTTTGGCTTAACAGGAAATTTGCTGTCCTCACGCATCCAAGAGCCTTCTTCAACTTAGTCTCCATACAGAATTTGCATAAATTGCAACTGGAAAGTAAACCAGACAAAAAGTGAAAAGAAATTATTTTCCCAAAAGAGACGAAAATGTAAATATTTTTGTGATGTTTGCTAGTCCCTGTCATGTTACTGACTCTCTAATGGAGGATACAGTCTGCAAATGGACACTTTAGGAAATTGAGTCATATAGATAGGACAAAAAAGTAATTGGCAGAAGGATTCTCTGCAGACTTCTGCACAACTGTGGCAGGAGCTGCTTCAATTTTCAGCTCCCTTTCTCATTCATTGTTTCAAAGCAACAAAAGAAATAACTTCTACTCTTGTGTAATTTCAGTGATATAATTCTGCCAAGGTGATGGAAGAGAAGAAAAATCAGAGCAGTCTAACCTAGAAAATGCAATTTCTGAATTACTGAATAACTGAGTTTGTGGGATCTACAGTGTCTTTAAATGTATTTTTTTAACAGTGTAATCCACAAAGCCAAATTTCTAGTTTTGAAACTGAGCCTTTTCAGAATCAGTAGTACACAAATGCATTCCTGTACGTGAAGAAGATGAGCCTTAAGAACTAGGTGGTCATGTAAATTATAGTTACTATTCCTAGTACAATAGCTTTTAGAAGACCCTTGCTCTGTCCTCCAGTAGGATACCACTCAATAAGTCACTGCAGTGAAGGAAAAATCCTTCTAGCAAAATCTAAAATAAATAAATTTTGAATGAAGAAAAAGGAATGTCCCTATTTATTTGCAGGGGTATGAGGCACAAGTTCTGTTGAACAGTTTAAGAAAAAATTGTCTAAAACCCCTTCCTTCCCTGTACATAACCCACTGCAGGCATTTAAACATCTGATGATGTCTGCAGTTTCACAGTGTCTTGGCTGAGTGAAGTATCAGAGTGCCTGTGCAGCATCTAAAAAGCTTTGGATCTATAAGGAGGATGGATCCTAGCCTGTGTCCATCAGTTCCTAAGAACACTAGGAGTTCAAAAGGAACAAAGTGAGTCTTTTGAATAACTGTGTTTTGTGAATTGCCTCAAATTCAGGGTGCCTGAACTGGCACTCCAAGCAATCCTCCAAGCAGAAAGCTTTGTTGAGGGTGGAGATGAAGGTCAGGAGAAGCTCAGCTCTAAGGTGCTGAGGAAGTGGAGTACACTTAAGAAAGGTACACTTAATACCATACTGAGTGACTGACATATAGCATTGTTCTTGGCATGTTTGGACTCATAAATCTGTGCTTGGCCCTAGCCAAGAAAATAATCTTCTGCACAAAGGAGGTTGAAATAGATTGACTTGCACAAGGATTTGTTCACAGAATCCGTAGCATTATCTGAAATGGTGAAAGAAAACAAAGAACCCAAAACAAAACAAAAGAGGACTGAGGGGTAATAAAACTTCCCATCCATTCCTAGGCCATCTAGAATGAGACAAAGAAGGAAAGAGAGCTGTTCCTAGATATGCGTCCTCTTCTGGGTCTTTCACAGTGCAGCAGGGACCCTCCACAGTGGTTATGGAGGTTATAATCACTCTCCATAGTGATTATGTAGCTGTCATTAAACACACAGACTCCCTTCCAGCAGTGCCTGCTCCAACAAGGGTACCTGCTGCACCCTGCTTAATAGCCCTGGGCTGTGCAGGCAGTGGAATGTGAACCAAAAGCTATAACAAAATGGTAGGAAAAGTGTGAGGGGGAAGAGGTGAATCTCAGATTTGATCCAGCCCAGGGAATCTAAGGCTTCAGTTAGTGCGCAGCTTGCTGGCTGCACTGACTCCAGGCACCTGCAAGGTTCTGTAGTAGAAAATTTGTCTCAAAGAGTCACTGGAACATAGGCAAAGCTGCCATTTAGGAGTATCTAAAGTAATCAGGGTCTTTTGGCCTTGTTTAACTTATTCCATGCATGCCATGCATTCTCTTTTGCAGAAATATTACTGAAACCTTTCCACGTGAGCCTGAATAAGCAGTGGGTGGACAAGGTACATGCAAGCATTAAGCCACATGAGTGCAAAGAAAGGCACCCATAAATGTACCCAAAATAGTGATAAATTAGGCAGGAGCTATTTATTTTCTTTATGAGTTAATTCTGAAAGTAATGCTTTCAACAGTCCTGATGACATTAACCTTCTACTTAAATTTCCCTTGAGACTGATCCCTTCTCTTCTCAGAACCAAATTTGATTAGAATGTTTTGGTCCCTGATGTTTTAAGCTTTAAATTTGTTCCACTAGTGGGAAATAAAATCCTTACTATTGTAAAAGCCTCAAAAATGTGGATAGGGAATCAGAGAAAAATATATTATTGAATTATTAAGCAGGGCAAGTACTTTACATCACCTATTAGAGGCAGTGGAAAACACTGGAAAACAAAGAATTTTATTCCATACAAAATGGTATCTGTGTTTTTAGTCTAAGCATTCAAAGACACTCTTTTAGAATAACTGGAGTGTGAAAACTTTATTTTTTAAAGGGATATAATTTTTGGAAAGAGTTATTAAACCATGTCTAATATATCTTGTCAAATGCCTAATCCTTAGCATCCCATCCTTTACTCAATATCATAAATAGGAACATTATCACCTATGTAGTTTATTAATGAATCTTAAAGGGAGAGAGTTTTCCTTGAGACTTGAGCTAAACTTTCTTTTTACTGTTTCCTCTCTCTTTTCATGTCCCAAAGCCCATCACTTTACATATTTCCTGTGTTATTATGCTAAATAATTCCTGTTCATCCTCATTACATACTTTTCATATTGAAATGCTTTCCCAAACTACACTGAAAATGGTGATTGTGTCATTAAAAATTATAATAATGCTATTCTGCCTCCCCCAAAGTCTACTTAACACAACACCAAGAGGTATCAAAAGCACTTACCAATGGGTAAAAGAGCAGAGCCTTTCCAAAAGGCCAGCCCAATGTCTGACATGTACAATTTTCAGGAAAGAGGTGTTTTGGAGCCTGCTCTTTCCTCTCAGAGCCGCTTACCAGTCCCTTGCCAACTGCTGCTTTATGCTGTGAGTTTCTCCCAACCCTTACATTGACCCTAATCCTTACCCTAGTGCCACGAGGACCCTGAGACTAAGGTTTTCAGCCACACAACGGAAGAAATTCTCAGTTAAAAATTGTTTTTATAGTCCACTGATTCTCTCCATTTTTCTCTGCTCCAGCTGCAGTTGTGCTCCTTTTCCCTTTCCCAACTTTAGCCCTACACATTAACCCTGTACCTAGGACGCTGTTTTGTTTTGAGCCCATGCCACAAATCCCTGTATAATTCCAGCTGCACCTCTAGGTTCTGTCTCTATTGCACCTCCTGAGATGAAGTTAAGGTAACTGGTGTATTTATTGCTGGGTGAAGGAAAAAGCCTAGAGCTGTAACTTCAATGGGGCTGGGAAGTGACTGCCAGAGCAAGTACTGGATTTCAGGGCTCTCCTGAGAACATTTTCTTCTTGCCATGCATTGTGTCTGGAGCTAAGGCCAAGCCTCAGCCCCTGCACTAGGTTTAGGTTTAGGACTCATGCTAAAGTTAGGGTTTTGATTAGGATTGGCATTGGAGAGAAGGAATGCCCACAGCAACATCAAATGACTGTGAAGGAACTTCCAGGGTATAAGCACATGGAGGGAGTCAGAAACGGTATAAAAAATATGGAGATTGAAGTTGTATTGAAGTCTTTATAGCTATTTGTACCCCAGGCATTTGAACTTGCTTTTGGGTTTAGTAAGACCTTTTCTATAACTGAACCTGCATAATATTTTTTGACTGGAAAATGTATCTTAAATTGAGAGGCATTCCTGCTTAAGTTGTTTTTGACTGGCATATATTCCTGTCTCACTAGGAGTCTCATAATGAAGCAAACAGGGTGTATATCAATACCTATGCTCCTGAAAGAAAAATAGTCAATGTAATGGAAGTAGTTTATGTCCCAGAAGAGGTCTTTCTGTCTGAGAAATTCTAGAGCATGGCAATAGACATTTTTTATCTTTGCAGCAGCTTTGAAATATTTCTTGTTGCAGTTGTCTTTTTTTTCTCCTCATTTTTTCCTTTATAATCATCTCTCCTATTGAATGCACATCTAAACAGGAAGAGGTTTTGCAATAGAATGAGCTGCAGTGCCACCAATAATTAATGCCATTCAACTTCACAGCCATGATTTTCTATTTTCTTTCATCTTTGGTAGCTATTTACCCCTGTGCAAAGTGAGTACAACACTAACAAATCAGATTGCTTCTCAATTTACATATATACAATGTCATTGCTTAGGAAAACAGTACTTACACGAGTAAATGAACAGTTAAACAGCTGACTTACCATTTGCATCTGCAATCATAATAATGGCTTGCATAGACTAACTGTGCAATTGTGCATCTCTTTGTGTGTATGCACCTGCCTTATAGTTCTCTTCACCTCTGCTGCACTTATATTTATGAAAATTTAGCAACTAATGTGTTTTAGTCCCTATTTCTGTTTTTTATTTAAAAGATGACACCTCTATCAACACCAATTTTGCAATTATCTTGGTCATTTATTCAATCAATATATAGTCTGAAGTAAACATACCAGATAACAGTTTATCGCATCTTTTCTGACTATATTTAAAAATAATAAAAGGAAAAAGAAAATGAAAGAATTTGTTTGGATTTCTCTCAGCCAGTTACTGAAAAAGATCAATGTGTGTATGACCACAGAGTAAAGCATAACTAACTGGCAAAATTATACAGTATTGATGGCAAAAGCTTACTCATTAATGATTTTAAACAGTCAAGATCTTAAACAAGCATATTTTTTACCATGCAAAGTATTTACATATCTGGATAAATGTTTTTTCTTTATTTAGACTTAACAAACACTGTCAGTGGAAGAAGTTGACCCTTTAAGGGGTCTTTGATGCCTCATGAGTGCTGTCTGCTTACCCTGACTCTAAGCAGGCATGCTAAATCAATTCAAAGAGATAAATTATTTTTTCCAAAAGCAGTGTCCTTGCTTTTGCCTTCCTGTTGAAAAGCAACTGAAATAACACAGCTTTCTGGGTTTATGTGGGGATTATGCAGTACATTAACTTTGTTCTTATCCTCTGCAGGAAGGTGAATTTAATCCTTTTAGGGTGCATGCAGGGGATGCTATTTGATCTACTGTATGTTACTTCATTATTGTTGCTAATAATAATGCTATCTACAGTAGGTAGATACTAATTTTATATCTTCTGCATCTTATCTCTCTCTTCCTCTAGAAAGGAAATTTGAAGATGTGCCTCAGATATTTTGATTCCCACAAAAATCCACCAAATTGAGCATATTCTGGTATTATAGTGATTCCAGCCATGCAAGGCACCTTATTAATTAAGTTTACTTTTCAATAAATCTGGACTTGAAGCACAATTCTACAAAGAGAAGTAAAATGCAACACCTGCCAGTCTGCTCTGTTTTGCACTTTATTCTTCTGGTAACTTCAGTCAGTGTTGATGTCATCAATAAAATAGCAAGACATAAAACACTAGTGAGCTGAATCACAAAACTTCTTTCATATGATAGTGTCCCTTTAAACTACATCTAATTATTTTAACTTTCGTAACAAGATATTATATTTTTCAAAGGAAGATTTCAAAACTGAGTGCTAATACAATGTATCTTCTTTTTGCAGATGATACTGAATCTGAATCCTACTTGAATGGCATCATGTAGTGCATTCACATTCTGAATAGAGAAACTAATTCCATATGGAGTACACTTACTGCAGATGCCTTCCCATTGAAACTGAAATACTCTGCATTTACAGTTTTGTGAAATGTTCTAGTTTCAAATTAATTATAAAGGGGAACAAAGAAGTCCAACTACAGGAAAAGTAGCCCATTGTTGTGAAGACTCTCTCCAATATAGCAGCAGCTCCATTTGAACAAGTAATCACTGATTCCTTTAGGGATACAGCAGCTCTTGCCAAGATATGTAGCAGGACTGAAGGAAGCTGACAGGACAATCTGAAATCCAGTGGCTGCTTATATAAATGGAAAAGGATTATATAAACACTAGTGGACATCAAATAGAGCCAGGATCAGCCAATTTACCTGCACCTTGGAACACGAACTGACCACACTCTTTGGGGTTTTTTGCCCCAGGTGGAAAAACCCATAAGGCTCATTACTTTACATACAGAATCTGTGAAGATTGGAACTGGCGTGCTTGGAACATACTGCCAGGAATCAGTGTTGATTAGTGGCTTGGCCAGTGGACTGATATTCAGAGAATCCAGGTCTAAGTCCAAGATAAATTGGTGTCTTGTACAGTCATTTAGCACCATTGGCTCAGTTTCTTTTGTTTCAAAGAGGGAAATAACACTATTTATCTTGTACAGTACTTAAAGTACTCTGGACTCATGCGAGAAAGCAAGCTATGCATGAAGCTTAGTATTTTTAGTTTTTTTTTATTGAATCTCTGCCTGAATTTTAAAATTGGTGGGTTTTTCTTGATTTTTTTTTGTTTGTTCGTTTTTTGGTTGGTTTTTTTTTGGTTTTTTTTTGTTTTTTTTTTTTTTTTAAATCAAGCCCAAGATGGTAAAATACTCACTCAGTAAGAAGGTACTTTTAAAGGATTGGGGGATTTCATCCTCCCCAAGATCCCAGCATATATAAATTGGTTATTAACATTAGAGCAAGGCTGTTCATATTTGGCATCTGATTTTTCAAATCTCATTTTGAGTAGCTTTCAGCAGGTAAATTCTTCCCTCCTAGGACAGGCATATTGCTTCAAAGTGAGGTTTTGCAACTTCTCCACTTTTGGATCTTATGTCTTTTTTAGTCCAGTTGATATTTGACAATTAATGCTCTTCAACAATCAATAATCACTTGTAACATAAAACCTCTCATCTCCACATAAATATTTTTTCATGATAAAGCCTGATGTGCATCTCTCAGCATGAAAATGAGAATTCTAGAAGAATATAGTAACAATGCTAGTAAAAATAAACTAGTTCATAATACTTTTTTTGTATTAAAAAACAATTCAGCATTTTAGAGATCTTTTTTGGCCCTGCTACAACAGTCTGAGAATACAAGATTCTCACTGAGGTAGAAAGTGTTTCTTGACTCTTTGCATACCTTTGCAAGGGGATTGGGTCTCCACCATCTCTAAATCCTTGCATTAGGCAGTAGCTGTGCATAGCAAGATGTCCCCTAAGCTTTCTCTCTCTAATGCTGAACAAACACAGCTCTCTCAGCTTCTCATAAATCACATGTTCCAACTCCCTGTCTATTTTAGTGTCTTATCTCCTGTACTAGTTGCAGCACAACAACATCTTTCTTATCTTAAGTAACCCAAAACTCGATTGCAGTACTACAGATGCAGTCTCACAAGTGTCAGCTCAACAAGAATTGTTGATTCCCAGGACCTGTTGTCCACACTCTTGATAACACAATCTGGTAATTGAGCATCTTCTCTGCAAGGGCAAATTTTTGTTCCATTTTTGTGTTCATGTTGTTTGTTACAGAACTGGAGTTTAATGAGCCAAGCTCACATGAATTGCAGATTTATTTCAGCATTAAAAAAAACCAACAAAACCAACTCCATGACAAAAAACCAAACCCTACACAATAATCTTTGATAAGCTCTAGACGGCCGGGTGGCTACTGTATAGGGATTATGTGTTATCTTGCTATTTGCAGAACTTTTGAGGTGAATGGGAAGTAGATGCTGTGTTTTGAAAACAACAGATGAAATTGGAAGTAACTGAGAGGTTGTGTTTCACGATTCATGTATCGGTAATCTCAAGATAAAATGTAATCTGTTTGTTCATGTCAGCTACTCAAGAATAACTGAATCAGAGTCTCTGGGTTAGTCAGTCCAACCAGTTATTCTATTCCTGACCACAGCACTAACAAGTTCAATCCTGAGATGAAAACTGAAACAGAAAACCTGAGATGCAACAACCCCACACAAATATTTTTAGCCCTGGATTTTACAGAACTGCTCAAGCATTTATGGCATGAAAATGTCGATTTTTAAGTCAAGCCTGAAGTTGAGAGTTGGTATTGACATAACTCAAGAAATTTGGTAACCAGCAATAAATTTAGCTTACAGAATGCTGAACTGTACTTAATATATTTAAATTCAGTATTTTAATGACCTTAGAATTTATTGCTCAACTTCCAGTACAAGTAACATTTAGCATAACTCACAAGCTTTTCTATCACAGAGCCCTGATTAACATAACAACTTTAGTTTACTCTTTAATATCTGTCTGACTATATTCTTGCCCTCTTTTTGCTTATTATTTAAAATTTGTGCAAGAGACAGTACAACTGTATAATTTCCCCTGTTCCTGTTTGGCAACTTCCCATTCATTTTCCCAATAACAATGTGTTAGGCTGTTCTTGGCTGGCTTCAATTGTTTACCAAAGCTCCCTTCTATCACTGCCTTCATCAACAGGACAGAGGAGAGAAAATGCAACACAAAACCTCTTTGGTCAAGAAAAAGATAGAGAGTTTTCACTCACTGGGTGCTGTCATGGGCAAAATAGGTTTGACTTGGGGAAAAAAAAAGATTTAATCTTTTTCTAATCAAACCAGAATGGAATAATTCTAATTCCTCCCTTCTTTCCTGGGCTCAGCTGTGCTCCTGAATTCTCTGCCTCATCCCCTCAGTGGTGCAGGTGGTTATTAACATTAGACCAAGGTGGTTCTTATTTGGCATCTGATTTTCCAAATGTAGTGCCCCCAGCCTTGAGAGCACCTCCTGCCCCTCCCTCTTCACTGACCAAGATCTCTGTCACAGACATATTTTCTGAAAAATCCTTTTGCCAGGATCTTTTCTCCTGAGAAGCTGGGAAGCTTCAGCTTCTCCATGTTTTGCTGCTTTGGAATGTGATTTGGAGAATTTTTTACCCAGCATGTGAATTGTTTCTACTTGATGACCAATCAAGTCACAGGTCCAGCTGTGTCGGAACTCTGGTCAGTCACAAGATTTCATCATCATTCCTTTCTTTGCTAGCCTTCTGATGTCTCCTTTCTCTTTCTTTAGTATAGTTTTAGTATATAATTTTCTTTTAATATAATATATATCATAAAATAATAAATCAGCCTTCTGAAACATGGATTCAAGATTCTCATCTCTCCCCTTGTTGGCGTTGCCCGCAAATTCCCCAGATCTCGGCAGGGTTGTTCCTCTCACATATTCTCACTCCTCTCTAGAGTTTCATTGTGCAGCTTTTCTCCCTTCTTAACTATGCCATCCCAGGGGAGCTGCCAGCATCTCCCATGGGCTCAGCCTTGGCCACTCTGGGTCCATCCTAGAGCCAGCTGGCTCTGTCAGGCACGGGGGAAACTTCTGTCAGCTCCTCACAAAGTCCCTCCTGCTACCAAAACCTAACCATTCAAACACAACAAACCCCAAAATGTTATGAAATTCATTTGAGTAAGAAACTTCAAACTTTTCCTAAATGTTTCTATATTTCTTATATTAGCAGTGTATACACTGGAATGTATTCATAAAACCAGGCCAGAAGTCCATTTCATCAAGTATATTTTCTCTGCTTGACTACATATTGCACTGAGAGGTGTAAAATAAATTATATAGGATATTGTTCTGGTCAAATTTCAATCCTAAATCTGGGAAGGTAGCTAAGGGAAAGTTTTTACAGTATCATAGATTATATAAATGCCATCAAATTTTGAGGTAATTTGACTGTAAATCCCTATTGTCTTTTTCTGCATCGAAATTTTCTTCAGTTATAACTTGTCTAAATAAAATTAATGAAATTTTTTGCCTTCAGCAAGCTTTGTTATTTATTCTTTTTAACACTATTTTGAAATAAACTGCATCATTGAATATTTCCCAAATTGTTAACCCTTACTGTGCTAAAAACTAACCCTTTCTGCATATAATTTGTCATTAAAATCCCTTGGGATTTAATTTTCTGTGTATCTTCTCCTAAGCTTTTAAAATATTCAAGTAGATTTTTTCCCATTCCTTTTTGTACTTTCAACTGATAATTCTTCAAAGTTCTAAATAATTAAGAAAGACATGAGTTTCCACTAGCAGAGCCATCTGACTTCAGGAGAAGATATCTTATTCTACATCTTTAATACTCAGAAACATGATTTAAAAAATTTATACAACAACGAAGTAACAGACACAGTTCTGTTATTCTAGACATCAGCCACATGTCAGAAGTAAGAGAAATGTGATTATACTTATGCTTTGGCACGCTGATGTGGTTACAGATTTTCAAAAGATCTCTGACAGTAGGTTTGTGTGTATCACTTGATTCTGTTACATTTAGGGTTCATACACCCCCAGTGACAGTCAATTGGTTGTCCACTGTCTGCAAGGAACAGTGTCTGTGTACCTGCCCTTCTCCTGTGCTGTACACAAGTATCCACATGTCTTTATCACAGATGCAGCCCAGTAAAAATAATTTTTTTTATCACTAGTAAAAAGTCTGGGAATGTGGTACCTTATAACTTGTCTGGGCTTGTCTTAGCTTGATCTGATTTTAGCTTGTTTTAGAAGTGTGTAGATGTATTTGGTAACAAACACCACCCTTTTCTATTAACTGGTAAAAAAAATTAAATTTATTTCAAGCTTTGAATAAGGATCTCATATTGCCCCACTTCTTAGAGAAGCCTCAAACTGTTGGCCTTGGGACCTAGAGGGGCATTATAAAAGTGCAAGTAACATTAGAGAAAAAGAGTAGGTACTAGGGACAGTTTCTAATTTCCAGTAGTATTATCCTGTAATATGTGTAATTGAATGCAGTATTTTGATTACACACTAAAATATAATTGGATGAACAATAAATTCACAACTGTACATAAAGCATGATTTCTGATATCATTATTTTAGTATAAAACTTGAACAGCTTGTCAAAACCTCACTATGTATGTGCTAAACTTTAAAACCTTAAACATTTTCATTGACACTAAAAGGGACAATCCATGTTCAGTTACACAGGTGCTGAAGTTTGGATTTTATTTACTGAACCTTAAACAATACATCTTCATTCTTGATGCTAACTCTTCATGGGAAATACACTTTAACTTGTTGCCAATGCAAATTTTATTGTTCAGAATGCTGGAGTAGCCCTAGTGAATATTAACTGAGCTTAATCACTTGACAAATTGCAAGTGCTATTTTTCTACTAATGTCCTAACAATTCTATCAATGTTTTTGTCTTTTTATCTTTATTTCTTTATTCTTCTGTCATTTTTTCAGGTATTTATTCAATTATTTGCACTCCCTATCCTGATATTCTTTGATGTACGATCATTAAAAATTTTGGGCAGTTTTATAAAGTTCAGAAGTTCTTTTTCCATTATACTACAGTTAATATCTCATTAAAAGTATTATGTCTGATCCCTTGTATTGGCAAAGGATGGTTTCATTTAAAGCTGTGGAAATGGTAGGAATAGAAGGGACTTTTCATCATCAGTCAGAAGGAGTGAGCCAAGATGGCATCATGGTGTTGAGTAAGTAAGCAAAACCTGCCTTGCTGTTGTTATTCCTGTGATATTTATTTTGTTATGGTTACTGAACCCTAGTTGAGGATCAGCTAGGATCAACAATTACCTGAAGCACCACACCAGATTACAGCTGATGTTAGAAAGATTATATGATGCACAGCAAAGTATGCAGAATTTTCCTCTGAAATTGTGGGGAAGGAGAAGTTGCAAACACCACTCAACACCACCATTTTTTCATTTGTTAAATGGACAGCTTTTGCTACAGAGAGGAATTCCATCAGTAAGTATTTTTTTTATGCTAAGGATGTTAAATGTTTTACATATGCTCAGTTTCTTCCTTGCTCATGGATTTTTTCCCAGTGAGATTATTTGCCAGGCAGATGTAAATGCTCAAAAGAGACAAGCAGGAAATATAGTGATGAAATTGAGGGTAAGTTACAAAGGCACCAAGTATGTGTACATTGAATTTAGAATCGTTGCACAGTGAGAATGCTGTGGTTGTTTTGGAGGCCTTCTAATTCAAATGTTGCTGTTATAAAGGAATCCAGTGATGCTGCTGAATATAATGCCCCTTTTTTCAGAATTATGTGCATGTTGTGTTCACACCATGCACAGCGATCATATTGATTTATTATAATTCATATTATGAATTATGATAATCCAGATTATGAATTATGATAATCAAGATAATAACACTGGCAATATGGCAGCATGGCAGCATACAGAGCATTGGATCTAGAAGACTTCTGAATGCTTTATCTTATTAACCAGGAACAGCCACTTGTTTTACTGAATTTTATTTCTTCATCCGTTTTAGAAAACTTGTATCAGTACTGAAGACTGTCTTCCTTTATATGGCCACATGGATGTTAAATCTCATTTCATTATCTTACTTACAATATTTCATCTTGTTTGGTGGTTTTGGGTTGTCTCAGCTTGCCTAGTTGTTGGTACTTTTTCTATGCTCAATGTCTGTTACTGTCATGTAGTTTATTTGGTAATTTCTCCTTAGACAGAGTTTCTGGATTCCAAAAGCCTATGATCTGCAGCATGCCTTTTTCTCTTTTTTTTTTAATTGTTGACAGAAGACAACAAATGAGGTAAAATTTCTTTTAAAATGTCACTGATGTATTTACCAAACACACTCTAGGAATTGTCATTTTAGATTTGCACCAACTTGGCCCCCAGGGGAATTCTACAACAGAGAGTAAGCTGTGAGGCATAAGCACCTTCTAAATATGTATTTATTTTTATATAATGGAAAACATTAGTGAATCAATTATTTTGGCCAATTTAGGTAATGGCAGAGCTTGAGTATGTGTTTATTGGGCTGGGTAGTTGTATCTGTTTCAGAGTTGAAAATGAAGTTTAAAAGAAAATCAGTGAAGGAGATTGTATGTCTACTCCCCAGGACCTTTCTCTTATTTAATGTTCTTCCTAACTTGAGCAGAAAATAGGAAATATGAGATTTCCTGTACAGTGGAAGTATTTGAAATACTGCACCTTAGGAAACTCCCCCATGGAGCTCCTAAAACATTTATGAGCCCTCCCTGTCAGCCTCATGGTGTGTTTCTCTGTAGCATGGCCGGCGTGCGCAGGCAGCTCCCACTGGAGCCACGGGAAGCAGAGCAGGGAAGCCTGGCAGCACAGCTAAGGGTAAAACAATAGTTAAGGAGAGCTCTGTTTTTTTGGTGGGCTGCCAAAGGAATGGGGAAGTGACATTACAGCAGTGCAAATTCCTGAGCTAGCTGGAATGATGTGAGATGGAGTTCTTAGCAGTGGAATGACTTGAACATCTGCAGCAAGCTTTTTCTCTAAGAAAATGACAATTTACTTGAAAGAACTCCAGTTCTTGAAGGAAGTGTACAGTCTTCAGCAGCTTCCTTCCTTCTCCCTCTCCATTCCCCAGAGATATTTTTATTCTCCAAGATAAAATTATGTATTAAAAAGTCACGTATGTTCTCTTCTGTACTCTCAGGTGTGTGACCTACATGCTGATTTATTTAGTCCAATGTACGATAAATATTTAATTATTTTTATAAAGTGGAAGATCTTCACATGGAAGCAAAAGAAATAGCACCTCTTGAAATTCCAGTTCCCAGAGACCTGGAAGGAGACGGAAGTTCCATGTATGACAGGAGGAATAAGCAGATCATGTATTTGGAATGAAATATTTTCTGTTCTTGGCTTTAATGGTCTGAGCAATTCTAAAAAATCTTGTTCAATTTCATAAGTTTATTGTATTCTGAGGTTTGGGGTTTCTCTCCTTTTTTTCTAGATTTTTTTTCCAGGGCTTGCTGTTCTTAGCTAACTATAGACTGCAAGACACACAGATGTTAATAAGAGAGGTTGATGATCGGCCTCACGTGCAGTCCCAGCACTTTGATCCAGTCCTAGAACTTTGTTGTACAAAATGTCCAGTTGAAAATATGTCTTAAATTCTGCAGGTTAATAATTTGCCTGCTTGCACTTTCCATGTTTTCTACAAACCTTTCTCCAATAAAAGGTTAATTTTCTGAAGTCATTTCCAGGCCCAAACCAGCAAAATCATTGAAGCTTCACAGATTCTCAGGATATTTAATGTTATGGTTGGGTGCCCACGTACTAAGGGCCATTGCAATACGTAATTACCTTCAGAAGGAGACAGAAGATTTTAAAAATCTTTCTGCATTTGAATGAATGAAACTCATTTCTCCTAGAAAGAAATGTATTGAACTCTTGTATTTCTGATGGAATAAAACCACAAAGAATCATATACAGATTTCTCAGAAGCAAAATATTGATGAACCTCCGTAAGCTCTCAGGACAGCACCGTGGTGGTGGTGGTGTACAAATCCCTGGGCACATCCAGCCAGCAGAGCCATCTTGGCTTCACTCAATTCCCATGACCAAAACATTTCCAACTCCATTGCAGGGAGCTGTAAAGAGCTGATGCTTGAGGCTTCTTTAGTTGTTACTCTGCATTTGCCAGAATTGTGGCTATGTTTAGCTTTTCTGACACACTGCTGAGAAACTGGGTGACCTGCCAGCAAATGTGCTCTCCTCTGTAGGGAACCTGCCTGCTTCTGTCTACACCCTGTTCTTCTAGAACACTTTTGCACTGATGTAACAGTCCAGTGACTAGCTTCCTAACCCTACCAGGAATAGGAAGATCACTAAAAGCTCTTTTGTCAGCGCTTCAGCCCAGCTCACTCTTCCAGCAATTTGCAGGGATAGACACTAAGTCAGGGTCCCTCACTTTTGGCCAAACCAGAAGCAAAGAAGTAAATCTTCTGGACAGAAGGGCCATCCATCCCCTTTCAGGTTTAAACTCTGTTTAAACCTCTCATACCTGCAGTTTCAAGGTACCAGGACACACAGCATCAGTCACAATGAGTTCAGACAGTGGGAGTTAGAGACTGGAGAAGTTTATGTACTTGTTGTGTTAAGATCTCAAAGAAAAATTTGTCCTTCCTGAATATGTTTGTGTTCCTCAGATTTGCAGACAGGACCGGTCTTTTCAGTGTATTTATACTCACTGTACGCATGTGAAAAGTCTAGGGAGATTATTAACACTGCTGTTGCTTTTGCAGGAATGAAGAGCTGTTTCTCACAAAAAAAAAAAAGGAACTTTCTTCAACTGCTCTTGTTTAATCTTACACTTTTTGAGCTGCAACAGTCAGAGCTATTTTAAGCTTGTCACAAATTAGCAGAGAATTTTGTAACCCCTTGTTAGTATGGGAACTAATGGGTCAGGCCAGGTTCACTACTGATGTTAATTGCTCCATCTCTATTTGAAGTCAATGGCACTGAATTATTTCCTGATAACAGAGGATTCAACCTTTCATTTTTCTTTTGACACACAAGCATTGGTTTTGCTGAGTGGAAATCTCATTTGTGAAGTTTTATAGACCTGGGCTGAGACGCTTTGTATGCTAACACTAGATCTTATCTTGTATCCTTTTCTGTGGCTTTCAATGCAAAGCATAACCTCCTATTTCTCTTATATCCTCAGACAGTTTTTAAAAAAAAAAAATCAACAAGTGTTTTAGAAAGGAGAGGGCATCTCTTTCCCTCAACTTTTGTCCCCATCCTTCACATGCCTATTTGAATTTTCCATCTTCTTTATTTTCTTCTTTGATTCTGTTTCTAGACTCTTAACAGCAACCACATTCTCTGCTTTGCTGCTACATGATTAGAGTTTTATTTCTAGTTATTATCTTTCTATGTGAATTTTCTGAAAATATCTATCATCTGGAATTGCATCTAGTAATTTAAAATATTTCCATTTATGTGCCTTCCCTTCTACCACCTTCTTCCCTTCTCTGTCCACCTTTGTCATAAAGATTAAGAAATATTTGTTGACAAGAACTGAATTTTTCTTGTACTTTTACACACTCAGTTATTTGCTTTATATATGTCAAGAATTTCACTGATAACTGATTATTGAAGTTATACTTTTCACTTATTATATGAAAATAAATTAATGAAGAATGTATTATTCTGTTTGTCATTTACATGTGGATTTTTTTCTGCCTTTAAAACCGAGGTTTAGTTGAAATTGAATTTTGTCTGCCAAATTCTTGTAAGTTCTTGGAATCTTCTTTGAAGATTAATAATTGTCTAATTATAATAATGTCCTTAATACAAGCAGTTTTCTGAAGCAGGATTTCTGTAAGAGTTTGGTTAGGTCAGTCTTATCAGGGACACTTGCTTCATGAAAATATTCTGGGTTTAAAATACCCAGATATCTGATAGAAATAGAAAAAAATATTGAAAAAATATTTCCAAGGGGATATAAAAAATTTAAATAATTTTAGTGATGTAATTAATAGAAATGGCCTGCAACATACATATTGGCATAACATACTATGTTAGGATAAAGGAGAATGTCCCTGAGGGGACAGTAAACTTCAGTGCAGAAGTAGGGACAAGAGGCTGAAGTGGCACAGGGCAGCATAGGCATGGAGATTCCTTAAGTTCGCATTATTTTCAAAAAATAAACACATCTTGAACATGTAAATCTCCTCCCAGCATGTCTGTACCCTGTAGAGCATGTGGTGCGTGGTGTGCTCCAGCACTCTGGGTAGCTTGGGACACCATCATGCATACCCAGACTGCATGGCAGCAGTGGGGGCCAGAATTCACACACAGCTTTCCAGCTCTGTTTGGTGCTTAAGCCACAGCTGTTGTGTAATATCCACCTTTGATGATGTGTTCTCTACTGAATGAGGACAAAGGCAACCAAATGCTTGTGGTCTTCCAATACCTTCCCATAATGGACACTCAGAGATACAGTTCACTGCAAGAGTTATGGAGAAGTTCAGACTATAAAACTGCAAGAAAATTTAAATTATGGACTTGTACATGCTGATGCTTACATGATTATGATCACATAAACTTGAGCAACATCAGTGAAATGAATTTCATTTATTGTGGCTTCTTGCGTTTTAACAATGTTTAAATAACAGCTGACCCAGATGAACTAAACATCAAAAATTATCACTGCCTAGAAATCAAACCATAAAAATTATCTGTTCCTAATAACTGGGATTTTTTCAAAGAAAATTCTAGTCCATAATCTTTTCATTTGCGTGTCGCCTCTTAAGCTGTACAAAGAATTTGGAAAGCATGCAGGGGAATGCAGACATACTTTTGGAGGCAAATGTGGAAATCATCTTTGGTACTTGACAAACATGTTTACATGAAGAGGTCAAAATGTGACAGATCCTAGTGAAGAAATAGCACAGTGCATGGAGGAGAGGTAGCCCAGTCCCAGTAATGACAGCCTCATCCTCAGACAAACATCTCTTACTGAGGAAAGCATGACCTCATATTTTCAAATTTATGAATGTATGACCCACTTGTTTATTTTCATAAGTCATTTTCACCCAGATTCCTGCTTCAAGCATTACCTTGTTGCTTATATTCTAATTTTAGAAGGAAACTTATCTTTAACAGTGAATGGAGATTAATTATTTTTCCAGTTTTTATTTGTTCATAGGTTTTGATCCAGGAAAGCTGCACATCAATAGAATAGATCCTGTTCCCCAACTGGAGGAGAGGTGAATATCTCCCATTTTGTAATCCTAGAAAGGAGATGGGCTGGCAAGTAGAACAGTGAGTTTCTAAAAAGTGATTTCTATCTGTTGCACAATGTTGAGAATTGTCTTCAGTAGTAGAAAAAATAATTTTTTTTGGAAAAATTACACTTCTGCTTCATTTAAATCCTCCCATTTTTTTTTATTTTAAATTTCACGTGTCTTTTTGTGTCTAAGTGGTGGCTAGACTTCTTTTCTCCTTTCTTTACTATTTTTATTGTTTTATTGTTTGCTCTTTGTTTTTGCTGTTATTTTCCTGTCTGAAATTCTGTAAATTTAGAATAGTAGTAAGAGAAATAGGTTCTAAGGAAGTGAATTTGGTCAATGACAATGGTATGGCATACATCGTTTAATACAGAAGTAATAGAAGGTGACCAATGTAATAGTAAACCTTCTGAAGAGGCAAAAAGGATCTGAAGTAACGAAGGGTCAATTAACCTGTTTTGTTTTGGTTTTTTTTCTCTAGCCAGATGTGTAGATTGATGCAGGCTTTTTGTCTAATTATCTTAATAACCATCTAAATTACAATATCTTTTTACATATTAAATATATGTTAAGTATTCTCTCAGAGAAAATGTAGAAATATGAAATAATCACTTAACCAGGCAAACACACCTGATAGTGAGTGATGAGTGTCCTGTGTACTGGAGTTAATGGAGAAGTGGTGAGAGGTTATCTGAGGGAAGAGTTGCACTATAGGGGGAACTCCTGATCCACACAACTGCAGGGGTCTTCTGAAGTCAACAGCATATCAGTAGGGATGATAAAACTAATATTGCTGGAGAAATGAAGCTGCCACAGGAAATAAAGAAAAGTCCCCTTATAGGTCAGCAACTGTTTAAAAGGTATGAAATAGAAGGTAGAGTATATACTTGGTTGTGACAATAGAAGACAGAACTGAGATCCAAGTGCTATGTAGCATAATTGTTAAAAATCTGGAACAAGTATTAATAGATAAATAAGAGGGTTTGTACATTATTTTTATGATATATTTAAACCAGAAATATTTAGGGTGGCTGTCAAAAGTTACATAAAATTCTCATGCTAACTAAATGCTGTAGTGGCAAAAATGCAGTGGTACATTGACTGTCATATATGCAAGGCAATGTAAATGAATAATAATAGTCACTGGTAGTTTCTAGGTAATTATGGCTAAAGCTATTATTATTAATGAAAAGAAAGAGAAAAGTTCTTCATATTTTTTAAAAAAACCTAGAAGAGGGATGAAGTGAAGCACAAATGTCTCATTAAAAATTTCAATGCTTAAGAGAATCTCAAGTGAAACTCAAATTTTGACTGCATTTTTTTGGCTAATCCTGTTACTCTTCACCTATACATTCATAAAGGTGGAGAGAAATTTTCTCTTTAATAAGAGTTCAAGGACAGAAAATAGCTTTTCAAAGCTGCATAACCAGAAGCTGGACTCCAAATTCCCTGACTTCCAGAAGAGATGAAGTGCCATATAAACATATGTGTCTTTATTTATCTCCTCCCTGTAACCACCTACACACAAACTAGCCTAGTTTCTTATCCACACCATGTGGGCAGAGGATGGGAAAATCGCTCCTGGGAGATGCTCCTGCTCCCTCCTTGCAGGAAAGAGGGAAGTCTAGGGTGTTCCCAAGATGCTCTGACTGCCCAAGCTGCTCGGTAGCAAACCAAGGCTCTGCCCTGGCAGCAGAATTACACATCCCACTCCTGCCACAAGTGAAAACCTGGGTCAAATGCATGAGTGCCAGCACAGCCACAAATATCTGCCTCTCCTGACAAGACCTGTTCTCTTTACTTAGCTAATGAATATAGTTGGGGTTTAGCACTTTCTCTTCCCTCTTTACCCCACACCCTGACTGTCAGACTTCAGATGGCTGAATTAGCTTCCCCAAGTTAAAAACCTCAAAATTTTGATTTAAGCATCAAAATCATCTTCAAAGATACTCCCTAGCTTTCCGTAAGAGGAAAATATGGTTCATCAAAATGTATTTATACCTATCTAAAGATGAATGACAGTTTTCTTTGGTTATCTAGAATCCATGGAAAATAAACATTTCATTTAGTATAAAACAATTGCATTGAACAGCAAATACTTTATCTTTTTTTCAAGTATTTTTTAAATGAGGAAATGGTATCAGCAGCATCAAAGGATGTTGCAATACAAAAAAATGAAAATCAGTGATTTCATTTTGAAATTATTTTGCAGTTTTTTTCCAGATATTTTTAGCGTGTAAAATTTGAATGACTACCCAATGTTATCAAATATTTTGCTCAGGAAAATAAAGCAGTTGTTGTAAAAAACTCACTATATTTCAAACAGCCTCTCATCCTTAGAATCTACCATTAATAATAATTTTAAGAAGATGAGATTTTAGTCCAAGTTTCCACCTTGGGGGAGTTTTCTTTTTATCTTGGCATTGCAAACCTTTGAAAAGAAGCATTTCGAATGGAAGGCATGACAGATCTTTTAAATGGAATATGCAGCTACTGAGCTCCACACTATAATTACTGTCATACTGAAGAAGGTTAAATATTTATGAAGACTGTGCTTTTTATCAGTCAGTCTAATTTTTAAACCTGAATTCTGTAATTGCATTGAAATGCCAATAATCAAAGGGGGGTTCTTTCTTGGCAGGCACAAGATTTTCACCAGCCTCATTTATTTGTGAAGTGCGGCCAATATAAACAAATTCTGTGTAGTTTTTTTCATTTTGGATCAAAATGAAATTGAAACCAATTATGCCAGATAACATCTTTGGCAATTCCTGACTGTTTTTTGGGTTTTTTTCTTTTTTTTTTCCAGCGATCAGAAACTGGATTTAATGTATATTGAGGCTTTTTTTGGTCACTAAGTTTGGTTAGGCTAAATAGCAAATTAATCCTAGAGTCTTAGCAGCATATTTTGCTGTATTGAAATCATGCAGTAAACTTCTGAATATTTTCCTGCCAAAACTTACTTCATGACATGAATTTCCCTGATGCTTGCGCTTTGATAAGTTTGTTGAAAATATGTTCCAAATTCCTGTTTTACCAAGGTTATTACAGGTAACTTCTACCTCATATTGAAATCCTATAATAAAAATACTAATAGAACAAAGAGGTGAAAATATTTGTTTAATCATTTGATTGATTCACATCAAGCCCCACTATTTTCATGTGACTGTTTTGTGTGAATTAATGTAGAACATTGGTCTGAAGGGACATACTAGAAAAAATGCCCTGAAGGATGTACAGACTGTGATTTTATAGTTAATCAGGCTTTTAAAAGTTCTGATAGGTTCTTCGTCTGGAGAAGCAATGCATGGTGCTGAGCCCACTCAGTCTAGAGAGGGTCCTCATGAAGTGCTCAGGTTACTGGGAGGAGGTGAGGGGTGCCTGCTTTTGGGGTGGAAACTGCCTCAACTCCCTAAGCAGCACCTTCAGGATGTGATCAATACAATAACAATAAATGTCTACAGAATGTCAGGTCAGCCAGCCTTCCAATGTTTTCCTCTCTTCTGAAGAAAACTCCAAGTTTTCTTCTTTCAGTGCACTAGAAAGGAACAGACCCAGCCATCTGAAGTTGCATGAAAAGAATGCTGCCTCTTTGTATTCATAGGAATCCTGACACAGCACAGCTGTTTTCTACAAGAAAACAAGTCCTTCTCAGCTGTGTGAAAGGCACGCTCTTGTCCCTGGGAAGAGGTGCTGGACCCCAGGAGAGCTGCAAGGAGCATCCTCAGAGTAATAGAAGCAAGCACCCCATAAATGCAGTGTTTTCTGATGGGTACTCAGAAACTTTCTATTATCAATGCAGGGCAGCCCTTCTGTGGGATAAATCTCATTGTGCACCAGGATAGGGAAGGTAAAGGACAAAATTCTGGTGTGAGTTCCATGAAGTAAAGCATTTTTCATCCTAAGGAGGCCTGGTTTTTCACAAATTCCAGAAAATATTGTAAGGGATAAAAGTGTCAGTAAAGCTGAGTCATTAAACATCTTGTACTTAAAATAAATTTCCTCTTTTTAATTTCATTACAATTTAAGTAACAACTTAGAATTTTTAAAAAATGGCATTTAAGGAATTAATTTTCTTCTCTTCAAGCTATAAAGCTTGGAGTATATACTTTCAGAATTTGTTATCAATTTAATATTGACTATTTATTACTCTTTCAGGGCTCAATTTTGTTTGGTTGCCAGTCTGAATGAAAAGAGTTAAATGCTGGGAAATGGCAACAAGGTTGTTAAAGGAGTGCCTTAGAAGGTAGAACAATGACACAGATAAGGCAGCCTAAGGTACATAACTTCAAAGAATTTTAGATATGAGTGGCTTCTGGGCTGTTGGGATACAAACTGGCTCCGTGTAGGCTGCAGTGGGGTACTCTTCTTAGGGCTATGCCTGGGTTCAGCAGAGATCTGAAACTTCAAAGACTTTAGGAAAGGGGAGGGGGCATTAATAGATTAGGAAAGGCTATGAGAGATGAATCAATGGAAAGCTGACAGTGAGATTGCAAGAGACATGGGAAAATATCAAGTGTGGTGAGCTGAGTGGGATGTTGGGGTATTTTGTTTTGTTTCATTTTGTTTTACTTCTGGAAATGAGGTTAGTTAAGCTCATGAGAAAATAAAAGTTTCACACAGTTCTGTGTAAGTTTCAGAATTCATGTTTCAGTTCTTGTTTCCCAGATGCAATAATATAGCTGTGACTCTGTACATATGTTTAAGAAACAGTTCTGTCCAATGTTTTTTGTTGCTCAGAAAAATCCTGGGATGTGTTAGGTTGCAAATCCCACTGAATAGTGGGATTTGAGACAGAATAGAGAAAGAATAAAGGTCTAGCATCTCTGATTTACATTCTTGAAGATCCAAAAGAAAGAGATTCTCATATATCCATTAGCTGTCACAGTGATGCTCATAATTGTTTCTTCAACATTACATTAAAAGAATTGTATAAATCTGATTCTTCCCCTCAAAAAAGGCAGACTGAGGACAGTCAAGATTATCACAGACTAGTAGGATTGTGTCTGTTTTGTCCAGAGTGACCTTGTACAGAAGTTATCTGTGTTGGTAACACAGAAAATGAAAACATTAAATCATTTAAGCTTTGTCATCTACTCTCTGTTAATTTTATTTTTTTATCCATTCTCTACTAAGTAAAAATGTTTCTTACAAAACTATTCTTCTGCATCAGTCACTGCTTTATATTCACAGATGCATAAGGGATTAACTTTTAACTCCTTTTGTATTGTGTTAATAGAATTTCATTATATATATTGCTGAGCAGCTTCTAGCAGGTGCAAATGCCTTTTGGTATTTTCTTGTGGATTTTTTTTTTCTATTCCTGTAGTTTTTAGTTGAAGATGATTTAAAGGGGCAATAAACGTTGAACCAGGTTGCTACATTCAGGGAAGAATAGTCACAGTAGAAGGGTCTGGAAGGAAAGCTTTATGAGGAGCAGCTGAGGTCACTTGTTCTGGTCAGCCTGGGGAAGAGGAGACTGAGAGGAGACCTCACTGCAGTTACAGCTTCCTCATGAGGAGAGGCAGCTACAGATCTCTGCAGTTTTGTGACCAGGGACAGGACTCGAGGAAACGGCCTGAAGTTGTGTCAGGAGAGCTTTAGGGTAGGATAACAGAAAAATGTTTTTCACCAGAGGGTGTTTGGGCACTGGAACAGGTTCCTCAAGGAAGTGATGACAGCACCAGCCTGTCTGAGTTCCAGAGCCATTTGGACAATGCTCTCAGGCCCATGCTGTGATTTTTGGGATGTCCTGTGCAGGTCCAGGAGTTGGACTCAAGTCTTGATGGATTCCTTCCAACTCAGTATATGCTGTGATTCTAAGATTCCATTATATTAATTCTAACAAGACAATATTGGTTTTGCTTAAAACATGCTAGCCTGATCTCTTTTCTTCAAAACTATTTTAGTGTCCTTGAAAATATAGGGACTATATGAAAACGGTATAATATTTGAGGAATTCTGAATAAATAAATCATTAAATACAAGTTTTAGCATTCAAGTGGAGTCTGTTATACCTCTAGCAAGTAGCTCATCTGAAGTCTTTAACTTCAGTTACATCCCTTCAAGTATCAGTGATTTAAAAGGCACTGGGAGTAAGGGGCAAATTGCAGTAATGATAAAGATTAGAATTATGTTATTTAAGGGGTATTTACAAGATCTGAAGAAAAGCTGTTTCTTTCCAAAAATATCACCATAGGAGTCCTTAGGGGAAATTCTATTGTTCTCTTTCCAGAATCACAATCTTTTTTCATACTCAAACAGTTTTGAAGGATGATGGTGACGTACTTGTAGGTTTTTAAATTCTGTTTTGGAATTTTGCCTGACAACATTCATGCAAGAATGTTCTAAATTACACTTAGCAGAAAAAAAAAATCAGCTTTATGTGACTGATTTTGCAAGTAAAGCTGTAAAGGTTTTTGTTGTACATCATCTGGATATTTGAGGTAATGTTGTCACAAACATTCAGATGTTGTTTAAATCCTGTTCATGATTTTTACAGCCAATCAGGCAGAACAACAATAGAACATAATTTCTGCAAACAGCATTGTAAATGGTATAACACATTGCATTGCATACTTTTTGAAAGAAGACACGAGGTACATCTTACTACCAGGTGTATAAATATTTAAGCAATTTACTGCCAGTTTATTTAGGTGAAAAATTAACTTCCATTCTGATATTCACCTACAAAAGTCAATCAGAAAAAGGCTTTGCTTATTTTATAGGACTATTAACTAAAGAATGGCAATTTACATTTCCTGTGTTACTCTGCTGAACAGCAGTCTACAGCCAGATATGTCCAATTACTGTCAATGATTTAAAGAAACATTGTTACCTCCTGCAAGTGAAATATCTATATGGGCACTTCAAAAATATTGAAAATCTTGATTCTATTGGCAGTTTATTTTTTTTTAACAAACATTTTAAAATTTGTTATGTTTTATGTATTTTTTGCTTTCTTTGTTGTGTTTATTAGAAAATAATGTAGTCCTAAATTTAGTTTAACTTAGGTAAGCCTATAAATCTAATAGTCATTGACCTCATTGCTGCAGCATCTTTTTCTTCCTGGCTGCTATTTTCTTCTCCTTTTCAAAATTTCTACAGAAGTAGGGCAATATAGCCCTTTTCCAGTGACACCATAGTTCACCTAAACCTACACTTTCTTTCATGAATCTTGTTTTTTTCCCAGATGACAATCAAGACAAGTGACCTTAGCATACACTCAGTACAAACAGCACCACTATGTCTCAATAAGTCTGTATTCTAATGATTTTGAGGCAAAACATCTCTTGAGGTACACAGTCCATAAAGTCATCTCAAGAAAGGAATTAATTAAAATGTCAGTTTGTTGTGGGAGAGCTACTAATGACCAGTTCTGAAGCCCGTGCTTTCACCTTTTCCTCCCAAGCTAACCTCCATTTGATGGTAACATCATGTGCTCTTTTGAGGCCACCTCTTGATCTAGACCAAATTGAGATAAAATAGTTAAAGATGCTGCAGTATTCCTCCGGGTGTGTTGTAGGCAGAGCTGGTTGTCTTTCTTCTGTGAACGTGTACACGAATTATAGAATTAAAAAAAAAGGAAGAAAAATGCTTAGCAACTTCACATTTCTCTGACCTCTTATGTAAATTACATCTGACATCTGAGCACAGTCACGACTTTGTTTTGCAGTTTATGAAAGTCTTTGTTCACCATGTCCATTGTGTAAGAGACCTCTCTTACCAGATCAGCACCATCCTGCAGACATTTCATGCAATGAAACGAATGAAAGTGGTTGTGGTTGTGGCAGTTGGTGGTGGCTTCTTCTGCTTTTCAGACTAGCATTTTAGCCTGCAAACTCAGATTGCAAGGTATAGCTTTTTCTTGATTGTCTGTGGAGGATAATAAATTGTTAGGAGATGAATGATGATTAACGATTTCAAGGGAAAGATGACTGTCTTTGTAATTCACATCCCATAAACCAATCTGCACTTGCCTGCTTTATCTTGTCTGCTTATCTTGCCTGCATGAGCAAGTTGGAATCTGCCTTGGTAACCACTTTGCATAGTCTTTTTGTTTTATTTTGAAGTATTAAATGGAGAGAAGGAAATTGGCATTTCCTTTTCCTGAGGCATTCACTGAATATACTAGAAAAGGCAAAAAAGCCTGGTAACTTCTTTACTGCTATACAAGCTCCAAGAAAGCCAGAAGAAAAATCTGTTTTCATTCTCTCCCTTATACTTGAATTACAGGTGTCAAAATATGGGTAATTTAGTAGAATTTTCTAGGGATATAAAAGAAAAATAGCTTGATCCACCATAAGACTTCAGTTTGAGCTTCAGAATACACTATCAGTGAACCATAACTGCTGGGACCGTCTGCATCCTTCTGCTGCATTTAACTTAATTGTCTGTTTTAAGATAAATTGTAAAGCAACATATCAAGTTAGCAGCTTATTGACTGTCCTGCTGGAAAATATGTAGAGCAGGCATGTTTTTAAATTAAGTCTGTAAAAGAGTGAACAAGTCTGTCTGTACAAGACAAGCAAGCATATGTCTGTACATAGCAAGCATTGGGCTGATAGGCAGTAACTCAAAAATGAACTTACTTGGGTGGAGGGGATTTTATTAGACAAGGGTTGTTTCCATGAACAATTTGATTATAGATAATTTCTACATGATTTCTTGTTCTTTGAAAGATATCTGGCTCTATACAACTCTGCTTGTAATTTAAAAGATGCCTTTTTCCCTCATGCTGTTTGGCTAGTTTAAGGATAGCTATATAACCTCGGTATTCTTTTCTGTGGCCAGAGAGGGAGGAATTTAGTTTCATTTTAATAAAGTCCTCAACACCATTTCAGAAATGAAGAGGTACTATGGAATCACTACAGATAATTTTGTTTAACATCTGTTTTCCAATGGTAAAAATGTTACGACATCAAATTGTGTAGTGTTTAATTAACCTATGTTAATTTAAACAATATTAAAGTTTGGCTTACCATCTGTAAAATTCTAGTGCATTTCTAATGTTTGGGTATTTTATTTGATTATTTGGGTTTCTTCCATTATTTAACTTGCTATAATGCTAAATTCCTGTGAGACATTTACAACTGTTCCATAGAAAGTAGAGTTGAGGTAGGTTTCCCTTGCCATCTGGTTGGTCCTTTTTAACTTTCGCCTATGGAGAAAGCAAAATTTCAGAAAAGTTTAGCTAAGCTAAGGGGGGTTTATTACTGGAGACAGCATAAACAGAAAAATGAAACTAACTAACTGATATGCTTTTCAATGTTTTTAAAGATGAGATTTTATTTTCATTGCTTCATTTTGTAGATATTTAAAATGTAGTGTTTTTTTCTTCAGTTGTGGACTCCTTGTATTGGGTTTTGGCTCTTTGTGTGTGTGTGGTTTTGGCTTGGTGGGGTTTTTTAGAAGGTGGAGGCTATTTCCCTGTGACAATATTCACAAAGCCTTCAGCAGGCAATCAGAGCCACCATAAAAGAATCCAGTACTTTTGGAAGTTGCTTTTCAAAATGCCAAAGGTTACCTTTCTGCATTTTCTGAATAAAATGTAGTTTATGTCTATGGATCTAAAGAATTGTCTCCCTTTCCACAGATGATTATATGGAGGACGGCACATTTAATCAGTGCATCTGAGAGCCAAGCAAGATAACAATCCTGCTGATTGGAATAAACGTTTTCCCAATTACTGATATTTTGTTTAAAATTGATCAATAATTTTATATTCTTTTAGAAAAGGAAAGATTTTTTCTTGTCATTATTTTTCTGGTTTGTTGCAGCCATCAAATATTCAGTTATAAATACACAAAATTGTGGCACAATTCCCTTGTGAAATTGGCTAAGGGTGGTACTAAAAGTGTCTCCTTCAAAAACAGGAATTATCTTAGACTGTCTACTCTTTGTTGGCAGATGGACAAAACGTTAAGGATTGAATGGAAAGGCAAAAATTGAATAGAAAACACAACCCATTGAAAGATGAACATTTTAAGACAGGTGGGGAATTGTGCACTTCCACAGTTGCAGTGTCCTCACAGACAGGTTTGGGGGCCATTTACCACCACCTCCTCTTCACCCAGAGTGTTTGAACACTGTTACGTCTAAATCAGTCAAGTAGAAAAAATGAGCCCTGGGCATTCATTCAGTTTAAAATGTTTTTATCAAAAGCATTTGTCAGTTCATGGATTGGTCTGAACTAGAGGAGTCAGTGGGTGCAGATAGGTAGCAATTCATAGCAACCTTCACAATGGCCACTGCATGCCACTTCTCTAGTCCTCTTTGCATGACCTGTGCTTTAAAGCAAATTTATAAAAAGACACATCAGTTCCCTGATCCAATTCAAAGGATAACTGCCCACAAAGTTCTGCCTAAGACAGCAAAAATAGAGGGCAGGAATATCTCAAGGTACTGCAATAGCTGAAGACTTTTGTAGTTTAATGAGCTAGTTTTTGGTGGCAGTGTTGGAATGAAAGGCTGTCTGACATTCAGGGATGCTTCTGTTTGCAGAACTGTGATAACCTGAATGAGGGACCTGATGCAGCTGAAAAAACAAGTTTTGTTTGGGTTCCTTTTCAGCTGAATTCACTCCTGTTCTGGCACAGCTCTGAACAGCTTTGGCCAGAATAAGCAATATCTCTGAGTGTTCAACCATGGCTCATATCTGCTGAAATCACATTCTGTATTACTGGTTTGGGGAATAGGAAATTCAGGGGCATCATTCCCAGCAAGTATTTATTACTAGACAATCAAACACAAGGCATAATGGCCTGTGTGCCAAAGAAATGGATGCAATTTTAAAGGCTGAGCTCCTTCACTTAGTAGGAACAACAAAGCTATCTCCTGAATAAGGCAATGAAGAGTTTAGCAGCAATACCAGTGAAATGTATTCCTTCTGTCTGCACTGGGCACATTGTCCTCCCAGCTGGTTCAGCTAACTGTTTATAAGGCAAGCAGTTATGTGGGTGGAGTAGAGAGCTGCTTCTCCTAAGCCACTTTCTCCTTTCTGTTTACACTGTTATTTCCAGTATACTCACAGCTAAACAGACCAATTTAAGGCTGGTAATCTGGAGCACAGCGGAAGAAAAGGAATCTTTTTGAGGTGACAGATGAGAGGCAGTAAAACTCTCATGCTTGTGCTAAGGTGGAGGAAACACACCAGAACTCTGCAAGTCCCCACAGAGGCTCTGACACCATTCTACCCTTGCTCTGAGAACAAGAAAGGATTTCCTTTTCATTTTCACGAGCTGTCAATCTCTGTACAATGACATGAACAGTTAATTCGCTTGCTAAAATCCATTTTTCATGCACTGCCATCTTTTTAAAGGAGTGTAAATCCTTTCCTTTACTTACCATGCTTGAAATTTAACTTTCTTGCATAAGGCTGTAGAAAAATGGTTTTTCTGTGAGTCAAAAAAGGAGCATCAGAGGCAGTTCAACTTTTACTTTTTTTTCCAGTTTATGAATGTCTGAGAATTAAAAATGCAAGTTTATTGTCAAAAAATGCCACTAGGATTTTAGTATCATTTGATGTTAAATAATTAAGTTAGGAAATGAATGCCAACATCATAAAGAGTCATATGTACAATATTCAATATATAGTTACATTCAATAATAAATATCTTATGGAATTCATACAGCTGAAGCCCACACAAGAATAAGGAAGCTGCCAAAATAGTATTATATCCAGTTGGCTTAGTCAGCAAGAAACCAACTGGTCCACAGATGCTCTTTTTTCTATGAGAAAATATCCTCTTTTGCAAGTCTCTTTTCTGCAAATTGTTTCATATGAACTCTTCTCCTCCTGCAGGCTGTAAATAATTTATTCATCAAACCTTTTTATTTGTAGCAGACGGAAAACTCAGTACAAATTTAAAAACAAAAAAGGGGAAGATTAGAAACTGAGGTGAATGACTCTAATTGCATTATAGTGTGCTAACTTGTAAAAAATGCCTTAAGGCATGGGAATCAATGGACACCCAGATGGATTTGGATGCCTTTTCTCTGGCACAGACAAGAATTGGAAAAGAAGTTGTTTTGAGAATTGAGAGTTGAATGTGCTTGTTCATTATATGTAAGGATATGAACAGAAGTAATGAGGTTATGACAAGATGTTCACCTGTATCCAGTGTTCCCTTTCTATCCACTCCCAGTATCCTTTATTCATGCAGCTGCCTAGCTGCAGATCCAGCCAGTGTCACTGTAAAATAGAGTAGGTGCTCTGTTTCTGTAGCATGTGTCCTTTTTCCCCCTCTATTATTCCCTTTGCAGAGGAACACATATATTTTGGCAAGAAAATTATAGGACATAAAACAAAAAACAGCTGTTATGGTTCCAATTCCTTTTCTTTCAGAACATGCACACTTTTGATAGCTTAGGTTTAGCAAAACTTCACCAACTGTTGTAAATTGATTATAGAACACAATTGGCATTCCTGCATTTTATATTTTACATAAGGTCACAGAGGGAACAAAGACCCTATTCCTGCATGTTTTAAGAGATGGTTCTCAAAATGCTTTTGTCACTTCCAAAGAAACAGTGATACCATTTGTATTATGGGGGAAAGTCTCATAATATGTCAAATAAGATAGTTGCTACTGTAGCAACAAGAAAGTTTTGTTACTTTGATTATACATTTCTATTTATAACATATCATTTGCCATTAGATAACTACATAGATGTGATGATGGTGTGACAATAGCTTCTCCTGACATGCAATGACACAGACCAAATAAGCTGAATTTTATTCAAATAAAGTTTAAAACATATCAGAGCAAACACATATAAAGTATTTTTGAGCTCCATAATGCTGTGATTTCACATTCATTTGAATAGTATTCTATAAAAACACCATCAGATAATGGATCTATTTCTGATAGGGTGATAATATAATAGTTAATAGCACAGATGTGACAGGACAGTAGCACACAAGGGAGGAAAGAAGAATTACACAAATTACAAAAATAGGAGATACCCTGAAAAGTGTTTGGTTAAGAATATCTGCAAGAACTCTTTCTTTTGAGAGTTATCTGGACTGAACTGTGCTGGATCCTAAAAGCTGGCCTGATCTTTATTGATGAAATACTGCTGACCCATTGATTGGAAACCAAGGAGAGGAGGGCATGTTAGTTGTTCTGTTTTTTGTGAATGTACACATGTTCCTGTTTCTGTAATCTTCATCCAAATTAAGAAAAGAAGAATTTTGCCATCAGTTTCAAAATACTCCTTTGTGCAAGGCAATGTGCCTTTGTAATTGAAGCCATGCATCAGAGTTGTATTACAATGTTTTTTCTTATACTAAGGGATGCACCTGCTATTGGGGGTTTGGCTCTTAAAATATATTTTGGCAGAGAATAATATAAATACTGAGTATAAAGGTGATGTAATTATGATAGGATTATTGACTTGGAAGTTAAAGGAAGACATTGCTTTCATAGACAACATAAAGTTATCTCCAAGCCAAAAATTTCATGTTCCTTACCACTAAAAAAAAAAAAAAGCTTTCTCAAACCAAAGAGATCAGATGCTCCTATGCATCCAGCTGCTCCCCACCCTGACGTGCATATTTTATACTTCCCAGAAGGCATTTAAAATCTGCAGCATCACTGTTGTGTTTATTGCACTATTAACTTAAAAACTGCATCAACTGTTGTGTAGTATTTAAGTAGAAAATTTACTGTGGATTGGTTATTGTTGCAGGAAAAGAGTACTGTTCACTGCTAAAATTCTAGGAGACATAAATGCAATCTCATTTATTTTTTGTAAGGAAATTATTAATGAATTTTTTTTCCATTCACATGATATTTACATGGCTTTCACCCATAACTGGCCTCTCCAATCAATTGAAAAATGAAGGATTTAATATTGAAAATACAATATTTTGAGCATAACTGGGCATTAGACAGAATTATATAAATAAAAGTTGCTGGCATAAGAATGAGAAAATATTGTTACAGCTGTAGAGGCACATCCTTGCAACTATTTCAGCAGGTACATACCTAGTACCAAGTTCAACACATTTTGTTGACTTAATTTAATTCAATGCTTTGGCCTTATTTTAGTTTTATTACTTTGTTACTGTATTAGAAAACATCTAATAACATACTTCTGAAAAATTTCATTCACAATGTGGTCATAATTAGGACTTTCAAGTCACAGACTTCAGAAAAAAGAATGGAGAAGGAACATTCCTACGAGAAATAGTTTTGATGTACAGTCTCTTACTCATAGAGTACATCTGTGATATTTTTTAATACATGGTCAGCCATGCTAGATAAAACAGAAGATACATGGAAATACGCCATATGCCATATTCCATAACCCATATTTCTCTTTGGCATTTGAAATCTGTTTGAATGATAACAGGGAAAGAAATCCTGGCTTTCTGCAGACTCTGAAAATGGCAGTAGACAAGGAAACACAAAATTATCAGCTTTGAGTACCAAACTAAAAAAGTTTTCATCTAAAATATTCTATAGTGTTAAGTTTCACACACTTATCAATGAATGCAGCAAGATTTAAAAATTGATAGATTTTTTTAATGATATGTTCCAAAGAAATGATTTATTCAAGAACAGTAGATGTTTTTTCACCTGTAACAGCAGGAAAAATATACAAGGAAGAGCCAAGCACATGTAACCAGATCATGCAGCATCAGCAGTACATGTAGAAATACTCTTGATGAAATAATAGCTTTGGTGTTCTTTTCCCTTTCCATAAACTTCCAGCATTGTTCCTGGAATAATCATTACAGTCTAATCTTTGTCCTCTGCAGGTACAATATCTGGCTTTCACGCTAATCTGTGTTGTGACGCAAAGGGCAAGACAGTCCTGCAGTGCCACCCTGAATAATTATTTGGTTGGCATTTCTTTTTGTACTTAAGGGGAGTGCCCGGCTTTTAATTCTCATAAAGCCTTGTATTTTCAAGAGTGATCACAGGCTTGACTAGGTGTCCTGAGAAAACAGGTCTCTGGAGCAACACCCAAGTGGTTGTACTTTAAACCTGAGCTAGTAGAGCTTTACAGAAATAAATACCTGTGTTGCATAACACTGGAAAGGTATTTCAGGGACTTTTTTCTTTTATGAGCAGATATGACATGCCTTCAAAGGTCATTATTAATTTTTCTAGAGTCCCAAATGGAATGTGCTTTGGTCTTCTTCTTTCATTCTCTCTTCACTTTCTGATGGCTTTTGTTATTGTCTAACACCCATTTAGAAACAGCCTAGTAAATATATTTAGGTACAGTAACTAGTGTGGGAAATGAATGTTGCTCTGATTAAACAGAACATTCACACAGAATAGTTTTCAGAATTGGAACTCTTGAACTCTTGAACCTATGGCAGGTAAACATTACTGCTATTATTAGTGTGGGTGTGATTTATTGTTCATCACCATCACAGCTAACAGAAAGCTACCTTCAGGATAAGGTATTGTACAGTCATGCCATCCCTGCACAAGGTGTAAGCATTGGGTATGATATACTTTCTGTGAGACCCTCTGAACTTGGTGTTGAGGATGTGACTCCTGTGATATTGTGCTTCAGAATGTCCCCTGAAGTGGTCACTTCACCTCTGGATCCTGCATACAATGCTCTATGAGGTCCTAGCACTGTAACAGTAGTAGTGACCTAATGCTTCATGCTGCACTTCTCTTTCCATAGAGAGACAAGCCATATTGTGTGTGGGGAAATGTGTGCATGTGACCTGCTTAGAGACAGGCAAACTACTGGTATCAAGCAGCACCAGGCACTAAAAGTATCCTCAGTGCCACCATCAGCTGTCAGTATTGCACAGGCATTTCCAATTCAACACTGATACCATGTTCAACCTGCTGCAGGGGGACTTGTTGCAGCCCTGCCTTCACGTACTCCTCCAATTCCTGGTCACATGCCTGCGAGTATTCTTCCTTTCTCAGCAAAACATTGGTAAATGTGGTGAGCTTAATCTGAGACTGCAGGAAGGCACTAATGGAAGCCTTTTTTCTGGGCCAAAATCACTTTGGTCCAGCTGGTTCCTGCAGAGATAACATTACCAAGGTAATGGGGTAAATGTAGGAAAAAATACTGCCCCACCTTACACAAAATTCCCTGAATTTCTCTCTTCTAAAACTTTAAGTAAAATATGATGGCACTATGATTTTGTTATTTTTAGCATCTGCCTCATGTAAGATTTGACATTATTGCCACCAGAAACTTTGCCTCCTTGTTGTATATCCTGGGTCAGCAGTGAATCATTCAGACACAACCCAACAGCAAACAACTGCTTTCATATCAATAGCAACACGCTATTCAATCAATAGCTAAGCTCTTAAGTAACATTTAGCTGAAATCTAAACTGGAGTTGAATCCTAAATTGTGGTCTTCCAAACTAGAAACTGAAGAAAAAAAAAACAGAAGGAAAAATGCAATTCAGAAAATATTTTATTGAGTACAATACCATTTCATTGTAGGCTTTATAAAACACTGCCAACCTCTCTGAGGCTGAATACAGCTTGGGCAGGTGCACAAGGAGTGGGAGAGAGGGACAGCATCTGCAAATTTTCATGCAAAAGGCATAATATGGGATATTTGCATCCAGATGATACCTTGTTATAGTGCCCAAGTTTGCACTAGCTCACCAGAAAAAAATGAATGAATTCACATTTAAATTTTATAAAGGATTGTAGCAAGCTCAAATTTACTGGGTGTTGCCATTGCACATTCAACAACTAAACTCAAGATCATGAAATAAAAATCAGTATCTTGGATTGAAAGTACTGTGAGAAGCCTTGTGTGGAAACTGGATTAACTCTAACTCCAGAAACTGATGGTGAACAAGACACCATAGCCACTGTAGATAAGGACAACTGCAGTTTTTACCAATGTACTAACATCTATCTTCCATTTTTAGCAGACAGAAAACAAGGCAAGTTCCTGGAATTTGGGTTAATCCCACAACACACATCTCATTAAGACCCGGCATCGTTGTTCTTGGAAGGAGATTAAACAAATAGTAGTCCATAGGCAATTTGCAGTTGCATGAAGCAACAGAAAACTCATAGAAAGCAGCCTTAAGTAGGGGACAAAAGTAGAAATATTTATATGAAAGAAGTTCCTGCTTAATGGAAGGTAGACCAACTAATTTTTCTGGTAGGTTCATTTTCAGCGATGGTAAAGCATAAATGTGCTATGAAATGTAGGAACAGTCAAAAGCAGCCTTGAAAAAGTCTCTATATTGCTTAAATTCTCTCAACCATACCTCTTTATGAAGTATACATATACTCAGAGACTGGAAGTTTTCAGGTTGACCATATTTCTACAGCTAACTGTATTTTATGAGCTGGTCCCCACATAATCTTTAAAATTCTGCCATGAAACCTGCACTGTACTGCCAAAGAATTGAGGAGCACTTGTTATAACAGTGAATATGAATGTTAAGTATAGCAGTTAATATATCAAATTACACAGAGACATCCATTGTCCTTTGGGTGTGCATTTCCCAACATGTGTAAGTACCAACACTTTGAGAGGAAATAATTTCATAAAGCAGGATTGAACAATTTGTTAGCTACAACAGTATTTGCAAATGGAAAAGAAATTATTAACCCACACTAAGAAAAATGGAAAGGTAAAATTTAGCATATTCATTAGCAATTAGTGAAAATAGTCCAGGAAGGCCAAAGTATTCAAATAATTCAGAAATTTTCTGTTGAAATGAAATTTCTTATTTATTAAAAAGACAACACATTCTCAAGAGAGCACCTTCTGCAATGAAATAATTTAGTTTCTTCATATAGACACGTCATACACAATGTTAACAACCATGAAAAACAATACAAAATGCTTTCAAATTTAACAAGTAGAAAAATATAACTAGTATATATGGCAATTGTGAATCTAATACTGTACAGAAGTATTTATGGATTTTACAAATAAATAATAGCTTAAATGCCCTTTTTAAATCTTCTAACTGTACACTGGAACATAGGTTCTGAAGCTTACCACTAACTTGCCACAAATGTGTGCCAGTCAAATGTTCTGCCCACAAGCTCAAAAAACTTCTTGTTGGGTTCATGGAAATATTCCTGCAGTTTCTCCAGTAACCGGGTGTCCACTTGCGGGTGTGCTCGTCCTTTGGACTCGTGCAAACAGCGCTCTCTACCACTGTCCCTCAGGCAGTAAAACCCCTTAGTTTTATTGAAATAAAAGTTTGAAGCATTTATCTGTGGTGATAACTTCAGAAATCTCTCTACCTTTTCTATTTCTGGAAAGGGATCTTTGATTAGTCTGTCCCCATCTACAATGTGGATATGATCAAGAGGAAAATACTTCAGCCAGTTCTGCATGTGAATGTAGTATAAGCTTCTGTTTATTGCCTTGTAGTCCACATTGAGTTCACCATTTTTTATCAGGAATTGCTCTATGGATGGGTACGGCTTGTGCTTCTGCATGTGGTTGTAGAACACTTGGGTATAATCTGACAGCACTCTCTCGCTTGGGTCTCTTAAAATAAGGAGTAGTCTCATGGATTGGTTCATGTTATAAACTCTTTCAGGCACTTTAGGTGATGTGAAATACGCTGGAGTTTTTTCCACGGTGATCTGATCGGGATACGAGAATGGCATTTGATTAATATACCACTGCAATCCGTTCCTGTAATGGTCTTCCCAGTCAAAGAAGTGAACTTCACTTTCTGCTGCTGCAATATCTGGATGGAGACTCAACATCTCTAACAAAGCTCTTGTTCCACCTTTTCTCACTCCAATAATAATAGTCTGTGGCAGCTGCTGACATGATCCATTAGAATGAATGTTTTCCTTGAAGTCATTTTTCTGAGATGTTTTCTTTAAAAGCTCTCTCTGAACTGACTGAGAAGAAGTCTCAGCATTTGAATTTATAGCTGGTCTGGAAGGCACTATCTGAGGTTGAACAATAAGCAACACAGCTCCCAGCAGAAAAGTTGCCATGACAGAAGTTCTTAGTCTGGTTTCACTCAAGCGGGTGATAGGGCATAGAGCAATTTCCACCAAGAACAACCCTTAAAAGTGGTTTTTGTTTTGCTGAGCAAATGTGTTTTTCTCAAGCAAAAACTTCACTGAAAGAGGGAAAAGAAAAAGCACATTATTTTATATCCAAACACACTGCAAATTATCTTTTTCTGTTCAAAGCTGAACAAACTTTAGCTTTCCGAACTCCAGGCTCATAGATAATTTAGTGCAATTAAATGTTTTAAAAGACAGGCATATGCAACGATGCCATAAGAAAATTATTTCCTGACATCAGGAGACATGAATATTATGAATCTTTCATTTGCACACAGGGTGTTATTAGTTATTATTTTTTAAAAATCTGATTTCCTTCGAGTTGAACCACAATCATAAAAGAATTGTTTTCTTAGTCTACAAGAACAGATTTGTCTAAGAAACAAAACATAAAAAGGAAAAGGTGTGAAGGGGACCAAAAGAGCATGCCTAAAAGCTGAGGGTCTTGTAGGATGTCTGGGAATTACAGCCTTTCAAAGAATCATGTAACAGCAACCTCAGAAATCAAACCTCCTGGGAAAAAGGCTCATGCAATGTAGACAGAACTGTCCAACATGAGAAGGCAACACCATCCTGGACAGGAATTAGGAAGAGCTCTAGGTAAATAGCACACCAAGGAAAAGTTGAATTTTGCGTCATTTTTAAGTGAAGTTAACTTTTGCTTTGTGCTTACTTGTTTCTAAGGATAAAATAGGTGGCTTGCACAATGGCCCTGCAAAGAGGTAAGATAATGAAACTATAGACTATAGTATGACTGAATCAACAAAACACTAGAATACCTGTGGGTCCCAGCTCCATACTCTGGAAAGAAAATGCACAATGGGTACTTCTGAAGGTCATTTCAAGAGTTAGCCAGCAAGCTGCTGTGATGTAAAGAACTAAGTTTAGGCTTTATCAAAAGACTACTAAATACCACCACTGAACACCCTTTAAAGGTCAGGGTATTTTTAACGCAATGTTTGAAGTGAAATTGTAATGGTTTCACACATAGTAGAGCTATTAGGTTGTTGCAGTATGAGCAGGCTGTGTACACAAGCTCCCTGAATTACAATGTCTTCCAAAGACTTTATACCCTCAGTGAAGGGCTGGTGTGGATTTCAGTATTGTCTAACTCCACTTAGAAGTAGAGGCCATGACAGCTGAGTACCTGACTGCTTTGCCTTAGCAGGCTACTGTAATTATGAATTTAAGCCCGGAACAGCACATACTGCGCCAGTTAACAAGGGCTGAAATATGAAATTACATACGAACAACCTGAGGAAATGCAAGGGCTAGGTTTTGGAAATTCTCCAGAGAATGTGAAAAGAAACTAATGACTTTTCCACAATAACCTAAGTCCCAGTGCAACAAGGACTAATGATGTGTTTCTAAGTAATCTAAAGTTCTGTTTGATAGCTTTGCATTTACAGAGGTCGTGACTCCATCCTGAACGGAACAGGTCTGCTTCCTGATGTTTTCTACTGATTATCACTTATTTGCTTTCCCTTTTTCCATTTTTAAAGGGCTACAAGGCAGCAATATTGTTAGGAAGCAGAAAGCGAGGCTGCGAAGAAAGAGAAGCAAAGTGTCATGATGTGAAGTTAAGAGAAGGCCTCCTTGTATGCCCACAGGCTTTGAGCTTGTGGGCATACCTTGTCTCAGGCTATTCTGCAATGTCTGATGTGAGGCAATTCTGCAGAGGAATTTGGGTTTTTTTCCATTTTTGGCCACTGTTAAGTTTTCTCTGTCTGGAAGAGTTCCATTTCATCTGTCATCATTAGTCTTCTGCTCTCTTTCCCTGTCCCCACCATTCCTCCTAATCATTCTCAGCTTAATCTATATCACTTTTAACAAGAAACAGTATTAACAGCCCCACTGTGTGGCTGTTGACGGAGGAAGACACTGGGTGACAGAAAATTCGATGTAGGTAAATTCCCTGAGCTTTGCTGCCACAATATTCAGCAGCAATGGGAGCACAGGATACAGCACCAGACAGATTGGATCAGCGACTGATGGGCATCTCAGTACACAAGAACAACAAAACATCAACTCTGCTGAATTTTAAGGTCACAGATTAAAAGGAATAGCCACTTACTTCACAGTATATTTTAAGTCACTGGCTCCATAAATAGTAAGCCGGAGCAGTTGTCTTAACACCTTATTGGAAAAGCATAATAGGATTCTAGCAAGGAACAGGTTGAACTGTGTGGAAAGAAGTGAATTTAAAGCCTTCTGGTAGGAACACTTATTTCTTAATAGTCAGGTTGAAATATGCTATGCTAGCAGCCAAGTTCTCTAACAGACTATCTCTGGAAAAATTAAATTTTAGCTGCTGGTCTCATAGTGACAGCACACCACTGGATTGGAAAGGGGGGGGGGGGTTGATTTTTTTTTCTTCCTGCTGTTGTTGGGGGATTTTTAGAGTGTTTTGTTTTCTCTTTGAAAAATAAAATTAATGTTATATATTAATTCATTGAGATTCTTAATTTGTAACTCATAGTTCGCATATTAGTCAGTCACCAACTTTTTTATTCAAGCCTTCCTGCGACTAAATATAGCATAGGAACTTTTGAGAAAAAGCCATAGGAAGGTGTCTCTTCATTCTAGCTCTACTCTTGTTTTAGCCAGCTTCTTTGAAATCAGAATACACGGGATGTTACAGGTGTGGTACCAGGGGCCCCACCTCAGGCAGGCTTTTAAGCCTCAGTGGAGCTCTGCCTCAATTGTCTTCCAATTGTTAAAGACTTCTGTAGGGCACAGCTTTTTCTAAATACACAAAAGCAACTGTTTCCTGTTGCAATATGAAATCTCATTGTAACATAGGGATATCTTTTGTTTCAGACATACAGAACTTCATTGTTCCTCCTCAGCTATTTGTTCAGGTGCACATCCTCCACTGCAGAACGAACACCTCTACTGTACTGATAGCATTTATTTTATGCACTTCCAAAAAACCACATCAGTAACTATGCCATTCAGAGTACCTATACGATATTGTTGTTTTGTTTTCAAGTAATAGAGCTTTTCTATTTTGTGCCTTTTCTTTCCATTCTATTTTGTTTCTCACAAACTGTATAGGCCTGATATCTGGATCAATTATTTTGTTTTGTTAGATTAATGCAACACAAAGGACATGACTGTGCCTCTAAATTCAGCATAAAATACACAATGTGTGAGAAGAGTGGCCTTCAGGAATAAAGCAGCATGTAAATGGGTTGTCATTCAGCTCTTATGTCCTACATTCTCTTGAATGCTTTAGGTCAATCTGTAGTTTGCTGTCTAGAATTACAGTGGTTTATATAAAATGACGCAATTGTGTATTCCATAGCTTTATAATGTGTGGGTCTGAAAAACTCTTTCAACAATAAGAAGCATGCACTGAGGAGTTTAAAGCAGGCACTTTGCCAAGCTACTTTTCTGCTTTCAGAATTCTCTTCACTGCATCCACAAGTCATGCAGAGCATACATGACTTCACTTCATGACTCTGTATTCCAGATTAGTTCAAAAACTTTAACTGACAGCCATTACTTTTGTATTTGCTACAAGTAAATGAGCAAGTTGTAAAAGAAACACAGTTTATGTTAAATGGTGCTTTGAAGATTATACCAAGAGTTTTCAAAAACTCTGATTGCTTTTGCTTAATCTTTTCTCCAGCCTTCTCCAATTAATTAGTGAAATGTGCCATCCTGTTTATTTTACCAGATTCAATGTGGACTTTATTATTAAAGCCTATTCAACAGTAATAGTAACTTGGGAATAAATAGAAAATATAATCAGTAAATGCAGAATGATGGCCAGAGGCTGTTATATGTCATTGACTTTTAAGCCTGTTTCAGTACTCTTTGAAACATGTATCACTATTTTGTAATTTCTGATATTTCTTACTATTCTACAAAGGTATTTCAATGCCTCTATATGTGTGTCACCAGTGACACTGCCTAAACCATCTAGATTATATAGACTTCTTAGTTTAATATGCATTAACAAAATAAGGTAGTTTTTTCCTAGAGTGATAACTTCATTTTTGCTGGGAATTGGATAGGGTTAGATTTAGCTCTGAACTTTCACAATAAGCTCTGAGTTAGCTGCCCAAGTGGGTAGGAAGAGGCATAAGGAGTGTCTGTAGGGCAGTCAGTAAGCATCAGGCAGAGTCACACCTCACAAAAAAGCCCACAGCGACACACTGAGAGGTTCAGCAGAGCTAATGGGACCCAGTTACCAGCAGGACAGTCACTAGGAGAGGGAAGACATCATCCTTTCCATAAGCATGCAAATGACTTCGCCTTCATTAAAGAGAAGTTGTGTTTTCCTGGCTCTTTAGGGACTGTGGACAAACAGGTTAAGTTTCAGATGGCCTCACTTTATTTCCTTGCAGAACTGAATCCCTTCACTGGAGAGATCTCTAAAACACAGCACAGCCATCTAAAAATACAGTCTGGACTGAATGAGAACTATACTTCACTTGCTGAAGTTTGTCTGTAGAGGGAGATTAGAGCTGAAAATCTGAGCAAGACAGTCTGTTCCCATAAAGAATACTTAGTTTTGCTGATGTGATAGAACCTCAGGACAAGTTGTGGACTATATTTTCCCTTGCACATATTTGGGTACAGAGTACTGCAAAATATAAGACTAACATTGCTGGTTAAACCAAGCTGTGCAGTACAGCCCACACATCTGCTATGCTGGCGGCTTCTGTTGGTAAAAAAATTCCCCTAACTGAGATAACCAACTTCCTAAACTGATAAAGACTCAGTGTTCTGAACATTTGTATTCAGTGATGTGCTTTAAAAAAACCCAACTAGAGCAATTGCAGTGTACTTGAAATCCTTCAAGAACTCATTGATATGAACAGTATATTCCTATCCGCTAATAGTAGACTCTGTCCACCACAAGATGTATTGCTTAGTTGTTTATATTAGTTCAAGTGCCACTTTGTACCCTGGTAACATAAAAATTCCCAGTACAGCTATCACTTAAAGCTCAGCCAAGAGCAGGAAAAGATAGGGACCAGGTTTTTGGGTTTTTTAAATTTAATTCAAATTACAAAATGTTTTTCTTAAAAATATATTCGGCAATTTTTTTTACTTTGATCTATTAAACTGTATCACAATGCCCTCTCCATGAAGAAATTCTTCCTATACTTCCAACTGCATACACTTGTGGTTTTTAAACCCATTTTAACAAAAGTTTTAAACAACATTTGCCAATGAAATGCTTGAATTCTAGTTTCCAGTAATTAACTACAAATAAAATACTTTCCTACATTAGTGAGTGTTATGGAGATAGGTGGAAGGAAAGAGGTAAGTAAAGGAAATAGAACTACATACTACTGAAGGTCTCCAAAACCATAAACTATTGATCACATCATGAAATATCAAAAAAGTCATTTGCACATTGAGACATGAAACTACATGCAACTGTATAAACCTGTCCTACAGTGTCTAGATGATATGTACATTTCCCAAATTACATAAAAAGTGCTGCACAACCAGCAAAGATTAAATCATGGCTTTAACTTTTATAGTCAGATGTTAAGAAATCTAATAATAATTTCAGTGCTGTTAAGATGAGATACTGTCTATCAGCACTAAAACTTCAGAAATACACTTTAAAAGGCTGTTAAATTTTGGGAAGGGGAAATTCACAAAATGAGAAAGGCTGACTTGGTAGGAAGTATTTTTGGCTGAAATCTGCTGCATTTCTGCACCTGCTGTGATAAATAGAGTTTATGCAAATTAGATAGGCCACCAGTTCATGACTTCCAAAGGAGTTCAGCTCCAGTGTGAGCAGTAAGGTAGCAAATTTACAATAGACTATGGTTATATATAACATGCTCTCTTTCTTAAGGCCAGAAGGGACCATTCTAATCTTTCATGGCAAGAGATCATAAAAAGTGTTAGAACAGAAAATACCCTAGATTTCAGAGAACCTCATGCAGGTAAAAAAAAAAATGGGACATTACACCAGAATAAAAATAACTTGAAAAGCTCAGGATACACAGATTTTTTTTTTGTACTGAACAGTAATATGGAATCCCCTTAACCCCTTTTACCAATTTTTTAAAATACCTGTCAGGATTCAGTTTTGTAAAGAGGGTACACTGTACCACTGCCTCCTCTACCCCCTCCATAAATCCAAATGCTCAATTCAAAATCCAGAAATTGCTCCCCACCCCACTTTCCAAGCAAAATGGGTCACATTCTAATTAGGAAGCAGAAAGCTATTGCACAGTTAATAGAGTTGCTTCCTAATTCATCAAAGCTGTCCCCAAGAAAACAGCATGCGTGAAAAGATGGCTCTGTCCTGTCTTGCCCCCTCTCAGGACAAAGGCTCACCTTAACTGGATGTATTAAAATAGGGAACACAGGAGACTAATCAATCCCATTTTCATTTCCTCTGCCAGGCAATTTCTTGCCTCTTACACAGGGGTGTAAGCCCTGTTTGAGATGCCAGTAATTTACAGCAAAAATAAAAACAACAACAAAAATCTCCACACCTCAAAATATTCATTTAGTTCATATTCTGAGTAGATTTCTGTGTCTTCTTCACTCTCCTGCCTTCAGAATAACATTGGAGCAGGGTGAATACTGGTGAGGTCATCACTGTATTAGACTTAGCTAAACCAATCAATTTACTGAGCAAAGCTCTACAGAGTGACCTGGAGGGAACCCTCCTGTTCTGGAGTGACAAATGAGACGACCAGCAGGATCTCCCATCTTGGTCTGCCTTAGCATACTGCAGTTTTGTTTTTCTCATTATCAAAAGTTTTCATGGAAATCCATCAGCTATGATATGTTTTTGGGCTCTGATATCTTACGCGCTGTGAGTGGCATTTCCGGATGAGGGAAGGGAGAGATCCCAGGTTAGTAAGACTAATAAAACATTTTTTTTATTTCCTCTAATAAAAAGCAGAAGAGTTGTATTTATCTGTACATACATGCATGTATTAGACAGTGTTTTCCACACATTCTGGTTTTCTGTAATGCCTTTGCAAGCACATGGCTAGTTCAGAGCAACCAAGGTAGTATCCTGACAAGGAAAGGGACACAGATGGGAATCCAGCAATCCTGAGGCTGGAATTTGCTCTGTCAAATTAGGGTCTCTCCACTGCAACAAACAGCTGGCCTTGCTTCAGATGCATAACCTTCCTGCTGACCTACCAGAGGTAATTTTGGTTATGTAGTATCAAAACGCGCTGCGTTTTTGAAAGAGGAGAAAAAAAGAGGGTGGGTCCTGAAAGGGTGGATGTGCAAGAGAGCTGAAGTTGATGCCAGTGACTGTGCTCTTACTGAGAGGTGCTCGTTTCTGAGCATTGTGAGAAATTCACTTATTCAAGAGTGCAACAAATGCTGGCAGATGTAAATTGCAACGGTTATAGCCAGAGAATATATATATTCACCAAACTGAATGTGTTCTACTGTGTTCCATTTGCCATACATACTGCAGAGGCTCTCTCTCAGTGGGAGTGGGCACTGCATGGATCTCTCACGCCAGAAAGATGCTCCCTGCAGACATTCTATCCCCATGCCATTCAAGCATGATATTCCTGGAACTTCACAGGTATTTTTTCTTTCCACACCAAAATCCAAAGAGGAACAGTCTTGAAACTGGGAAAGCCCTTAACCCACTACACTGACAGAGAAAGGAAGGAGAATAATGCACTTTAATTCCCAGCCAGCTGAGGTGATTGAACTGCCTGTACTCAGCTGTGTGCCCCCTCCTGATCTTTTGAATTTCTGGCTGGAAGATGAGACCAAATCCAAACTCTTCCATCTGAAGGCTACCACCCGTCCCTCTCAGCATCCTTTTACCCCCATAAGACTTGAACTGCATACACCTTTATCCTAGCAAAGCACACCGAGAACTGCAGTAACCAAGCCTTTGCTGTAGTACTTTAAGGTGCCAGTCCTTCAGAACAGAAACGAGTTCGAATCAAGGCTTTGTGCCCTCCTGCCAAGCCCCAAGGACCACTGTGCCCCCAGCCCTATGCCGCTCGCAGATTCCAGCTCAGCACGCTGCATCCCGCCGGCTCCAGCTTTATATGAGGAGCGAGCGGATCGAAGATGCTCAGCAGAGCTTTTGCGAGTGTTCTCCCGTCAGGCAGGCGCCCCGCTTCCAGAGCCCCACCACTCTGCCCTCACTTGCTCTTGTCATTTTGCCACAGGAGAAAGAAGATGAAGAAAGTGCCCAGAAGCCGCACCTGGCCAGGTGCTGCCGAGCACTTTGCTTTTCCCCGCAGCTTTCTCCCCTACCCCCACCGGCAGCGCTGCCTCCCAGAGCCTGGCTCCGTGAGTCCAGAGCGCTGAGGCAGCTCGGCGCGTCCCTGCCGAGGCTGGGCACAGCTCTCCGGTACCGCCGGGCCGGGCAGACGCTCCGCAGCCCCACAGCGGCGCTCTCCTGCCGCGGCCGCGGGGCTCCCACCTGCCGGCAGCAGGTGCCGGCCGGGCGGCGGCGCCGGGCGGCAGCGCCAGCGCTCCCCGGGGCCGGCAGAGCCCACCCACGGCCGCCGGCACCCTCGCCCACCCCGAACTTCCCACACGGGCAGGGCAGCGCCCGGCCCGGCGCGCCGCTCCCCTCCGCGGCAGCCGCCTCACTCACCGCCGGGGCGCGGGGCCGGGGGGCAGCGCTCGCCCCGCTCTTCCATGGGCGCCCGCGGGTGGTGGCAGCGGCGGCGTCCGGAGCAGCGCGCCCGGCGGCGGCGTGCTGGGGCTGCGGGGGGCTGCGAGCGCCCGCTGTCGCCCGCCTCGCCCGGCCGGCAGCGCCGCAGCCCGAGCCTGGCGCCGGCTCGTTTGTAGGGCCCCGCCCGGGCCGCGTCACGGGCAGGCCCCGCCCGGGCCGTGGGCTGCGAGCGCCGCGCCGGGTGCGGGCTGTGAGGCGGCGGCCCCTGAGTCCGGCTGTGCAGGCCCGCTACACAGGACTGTGTGCTAACAGGGAGTTCGCCCAGATAATGCCACAGGTCCGGGGAAAGGAACGGCTGTGCGCAGCAAACGCACCTGCCCCGTCTCCGTAAAATCCTGGAATATCTTTAATTGGAAGGGACGCACAAGGATCAGTCCAGAAGGGACGCACAAGGATCAAGGAGTTCCAAGTCCTTCGATTGCCTCCTTCCTGTACTTATAAAAATACCACCCATGCGAGGCTGCTTGAATAACAGACTTATAGTACTTGTATTTACTTCTTCTACTTCTTGTTTACTTTCTTGGGACTTTACAAAATGGCTCTGATTTTTTTTTTTTTTTTTCCTTCATGAAATGCTTTCTGTTTAGCCAGATGAATTTGAAGCAGTATGGATGTCTGAAATGACTGAAATATTGTCCCTTAAGGGCAGTGGGGAAAAGACCTTCTGGGGATTTAAGTTTTAAGATTAATTTATTGAAATAGATCTTTATTTACCATAAACTGAACTGTGTTTTTTTTTTTTTTAAGACAAAATGAGTTTAAACTGGCATTAACATACTGCATCCATTATTTCAAGTGCCAAACTCTTGAAATTTACTGTGAGCAAAATACAGACCCAAATAAATTTTAAAAATAAAATTAAGTTCTCAGTTGATTTTGATAAATTCCTTGTAGTTTAACAGATCTGACACAGGTAGGGTATTCCCAAACAAAGTCTATTAGCACTGGTTGTACACAGGTCGTAGGGGTTTTGCCTGAAGTGGTGAACTGAAGACAATTCTGTCAGGACTCTGGGATGTTTCTCATCAAGTTCCACAAAGCTGTGTGGTGGTGACAAATGTGATCTGTACCTACAGTGGGAGGTACTTTGTTCCCCCAGTCCCCATCCTGCTGTCCATCCGTGACAGAAGAGTGGGAAAAGGTTGCCATTGAAGCTGAGGCAAAAAAGTGGGTTTTTTTTCAATCTCCTCATCCATGGAGCAGTGTTGTTTATCAGGTGGTTATACCTTCCTGACCCTCTCAGCAGGGATGTATCTTCTTTAACCAGGGCTATGACCTGCTCACACCTCATTTACTCCCTGGAGTGCTGGGCGGTGGGAATGTTGGGTCTCACTTACTCACTGCACCAAAACTCAGCTTCGTGCATTAGTGTTATGCACAAATATTCATGTTGTAAGTTTTCTTATATCCTTTACCTTCAGCCTTGGCCTGCACTGTTAACATAATAGGAGGCAAAGCTACCAATTATGGAACACTGCTTTCTAAGCATGACTTCTGTTGGGGGAAGCAGAACAAAGATGATATGTTTGTAAAAGTATCACCAGCAATTTCAAGTGGTTTAGAGGAAGTAGCTGTGTTTGTGGAGTTATTTTGTTTACAACCATTTACCTCCAGCCTTGAAATATGTAACAGAACATCTGAGGAGTGAAAAGTACTCAATTATGTTTTCAAAAGAGTATTGCCAAGTAGAATTTTGTTAAAAGTTTTCAAGAAACAAATGTAAGTACTTAAGGAAAAATAGGATGGTATAACTATAAATGTATTTTATTTTATGGTTTTGCATATTTAACATTTAAGATGTTTTCTGTATTTAAGTGTACTGTATCATTGCAGTGTGGTTGCTTTAGCACCAAGAGATATGTACAAATACTTTACTTTTAATGTTTCAAAATAGAGCATTTCACAAGAGCGTTTACTGAAAAAACCCCAAAACAATAGTACTGTCTTTTTACTTTGTATTTTTATACATTTCCATATGTTTTACTGTAAATCTGAGAGTCTAGTAGAGAAATACATTAATTTGTGATTAGCCTTGCTATTTAACACTGATATTCATGTCATGAATGTGGGTTTTGATTGTCTTGGAAACAGGTTAAAACAAAAAACTTAAATGTTGTTCAGCTATAGACCTGCATAGTTCAGTCATAAGGGATCACTGTTTCTTCCATGTGATCTATAGATCAGATATCATAATACTAATTTCATTTTTAATACCCAGTCTTGATATAAAAGAATCAAAAGATGAAAAAAATCATCATTTCTTTATTATTCCAATCATGAACTATCTTTGGTGTCAAAATAATAACAGAAAGCATCTGTGTGCCCTTTTATCTGAAGGTATCTAAGGGTAACTTCAAGCCACTGTTTTATATAATCACCTTTCCAGGTAGATTAAAGATATGTTTTGCCCAAAAACATACTTTCTTATTCTAATTAGGTCATTTCTCAGTATTCTTTTTCCTTTTTAATAAGCTAAACAAAGTGATCTCTTGCAGTGTCGCACAGAAAGGCTCAAGAAAGTTTAGATTTAATTACTTTTCTTCACTTTTCACAAGATCTCATCAGTGAGTACAATACTGATGCTAAATATTGACATGGAAGCATTTTCACAATGCTTTGATAATGAATCCCAATTGCCAATAAGGTTTCAAGATTTACCGATTGTGCAGTTCTTAAGGTATTTCAAGTACATTTCTTTCTTATGTAATCCTTACTTTTTAAATTCAGGTGTTCCAAGCCACTAAATCTGATGCCTTATGAGAGTATTTTGCCTTCACACTTCTCTTTATCAAGCAAATTTGTAATTTCCTCAAAGGAGATTTATTTGACATGATGGTGGTAGTTTCTCTTCAGCTGTGGGTAAAGTGGTAAGAGAGAGTGACATTGAGTCAACAGTGCCATATTTTTATTTTGCTAATTGATTAATGAGTAATTTAGAAAAAGGAAATGAGACTTCTTAAAGCCAAAAGAATGAGAAAGGAAATGAAAACAACATTGCCAATACTTATTTACGCTTCCCTCAATAGTCCAAAAATGAAGATGTGAGAGATGGGGTTACCAAAGTTCTAGCACATCCTGAATGACTGACATGTGCCATAGAGGCAAAAGGAAAATTTAATCTTCTGCCCAAAGATTAAATTAAATTTTAGCCTGCTTAGAGAAAAACTCTGCCAGAGGAGATAGCAAATGATTCAGAGCCAAGATTGACTAATTTGGGGATTGAGCTGAGGACAGGAGCCGTGTTGGAGACAGGAGGGCAGCCGAGGTGGGCTGCCTGCACAGCAGGGAAGGAGAAGGTGGTGACTCACTGGAAGCAATGTTCCTCCCAGGACAGAGCCCAGTGCCTCTCAGCCAGCCCTGGAGGTGGCTCTGCTGCTGGCTCAGCCCTGAGCTGGCTGAAGCAGCTCCCAGAACAGCCTGGGGAGCATTGGATTCGTGCTGTCATAGCATCAGAGGGATTTGAAAACTTTATTTCAAACACTGTGCTTCTCACTATAGGAGTATTGGAGATGCAGAGGTGGAAACTAGCTGAAGGAGCAAAGACATGAAAATTTTTTAATAGAGGAAGTAGTTAGAGCTTTCTCTGTACAGTCTATGTTGGAGCTACCTGTTACGCAACAAAATTCACATTTGTCAGGTTGAAATAATCCAGATATGACTTAAGAATTCAGACTCACAGGTTTCTATTTTGTCACCAGGAATCCTCTAGGGAAATCAGGGAGGAATTAGTAGTGTTATCCAGTCAGCTAATGGAATACGGGTGTAGAATTTTAAAATACAATTAAATAGGTATACATTGTAATGTTATTTTAAATTCAGGAAATAAAAGGTGTGTTTCTTCAGGTCTAAAATTTACAGAAAATGTGTCTAACTTAGGACAAGAGTGTAAGGACATGAGTAAGGCACCATTTTGACTAGAAAAGCAAAGTGAAAAGGGTAGGGAAGTATGGAAAGAGGTTTGGGGTTGGGAGTGTGAGGTTATAAACCGGCCTTTGAACAGGTGAAGTACCTCTGAGGAGAAGAGCTGTCCATGAGGTGGAAAAAGCAGGTTGGTTGCTGACAGTAGAAGGCACAACTGAAATAGGGAAACAAACTGGGGAATGAGACTAATTCTGAATGCGTAGCAGCTTTGAACAAAAATGCAAAAGGCTAATCTGTAAACTTTTTGACAGCTGAGTTTGCTTGTCAAGTGTCCAGTGCTGTCAATAGCCAGTTCTACTTCCCAGAAGCAGTGATGGTGCATTTAGAAATAGTAATATTGAGGAGATGTAATATTGTGGTCCAGGCTGGGAGCCACCACTACCATATATCCTCTCTATGGTCCAGTATATTTTAAAATTATTTTCACACCTTAGATTAAGCAATAAAATGCAAAGAATGAAAATGTAGCAGATGGAAAGGAACTGTGTGAGAAGGACCAGATTAGTCTAGGTACAATACTGAAGGAGGTGCAAGGAAAATCTTAAAAGCCTAATCTCCTAAAAATGCTTTCAGGGATGATTTAACTACAGAGAATGAGTGAGAGCTTGCAGTATAGATGAGCTTATGGTGGAAGTGAAGCATGCAGAGAGGAACCTTACAGTGAAAAGAGAGGACAAATGATAATTAAGTGTTAATATTGAACATTTCTAGAGAAATAAATAAAGGCCTAGTCTGAAGATCCCTCACAGCCCTGCCTCATAGCTCAGTTTAGACTTTTATTTAAAATTACTCTGTGAAACATGCAGGGGTGCCATGGCCTTCTAATTCATTTTCTTTAGTCAAACATTCTCAGGTTGTTACTTTAAGCTCCAGGAGTTGAATATTGAGCATGGAGGTTTATTCTGCTGTAAGAAAGAGGCCTGTCAAAATCCTGTAGTTCAGCATAAACTTTTAAGACTTTTCCTTTCCCTAACTGTAGTGTTGTTCACAATAAAAAACAGATTATCATTTGGTGACTCAAGACTCTGAATCATGGCTTCTACATGATCTGAAGAATGCTGGTTATAACAAAGTAAAGGAAGAAAAAGATTAGTGGTAACTTGAAAATGGATAAGATTTAAATTCCAGTTCCATGTCAGACTTGTCATAGCTTTGCAAGCAATTAAGACTCTTTCCTTGAGTATGCAGGGTACCCCTATCAAGGTGTTGCTATATAAAGAGAAGTGAATAGGTACAAAATGATAATTTTTGCAATGTCATCTTCCCAAACAGCTGTGTGAGTCCTGCAGAGTTGCAGCTGCACAGGATTTCCCACCTTTCTGTTCTGGGTGACATCCTAAGTCTAGCAGAGCCTTGCAAAGGCAGCACAGCTTCCAGGTGCTTAAAAGGCAGGTACATGACTTTCCTCATCTTCACCTTGCTGCTGCTGGACTCAGTTAGGCAGCTGAGCTTGCTAAAGCAGGAGAAAACCACCAGCAAAGAGAATCTTTTCTTGATGGTTTTGTGCAAACTACCCTGAGGAGATTCCCTTGTGGTGAGAAAAAGTTAGGATCCATATTTTCAGTGGTACTTAGCCACTTGATATCGGAAGGGAAAAGTCAAATGGTGTTATATCCATTGGAAATTGCTAGCAGCACACAGGCCCTTTTGCTCAGAGCAGGTGATAGCAATCCATGCATCTGTGTCCTGCTGTGCAGATTCAAATCCAGAAAAAATGCTAAAGATGGTGGAAGGAAGCAGTGTAAACAACAGGTTGTCTTCCCATTTAAGCATTACTATGCTTCCAGACTTGCAATTTCAGACATCTCTCAATGTCAAAAAGCCTCTTGTATTATTTGGGTTTATTATGCCTTCAGCCTGAGAGCTGTATTTTTTTTTCTACTCACAGCCTTGCACAAATGTAAAGAAATCGCCAGAAGGTCTCTGTAAGAAAAGTTAGTGCATTGCTCAGTCTTCAGGCTACTCTAAATTAGGAATGATTGGCCTCAGGTTGTTTTAAGAGAAAGATATTAATGATAGGTATTTGTGATCTTCAGAATGACAGTTTCCCTCTCAGTTTTTAGAGGGCATTGCTGTGATGGAAAGAACCGTTCTGCATTTGTTCTACCCCTCTTTGTTTGTCTGTGCCTGCTACCTGATGGAATATATTGTACCAGATGGATTTTTTTATTTTATTTGTTTAATTGAGGTTTTTTTTGTTTGGTTTGTATTGGGTTTGATACTTTGTGTGTGTGTATATATCTATTGCTTTCTTTAGAAGCAAATCCCTGTTGAGCCAAAGTTACATGGTTTGTGAGAACTTTTTAGTAATAGGTCAGAACTGATCTGCATGCTCTATTTGAATTGTACTCTACTGACATTCTTGCTTAGGTGAAGAAACAACTTTCTGTTGAACTTATACTCTGCAGCTCAAATGAAAACCTTCATGGTAGTAAACACAAACATATTTCTTCTAGTGCTGCAGTGTATTGTTGAGGGTTAGCCTTTACTCAGCCTTTAGTGTGTGACATGGGCAGGGAATCAGGAATGCGAGTGTGTGCTGCACACAGCTCACTCCTAGACAGAGCCTGATAGCACTGCAGCTCTCTGGGATTGCTGCTGGCTTTAAAGGGATTCAAGAGAGGCAAGCCATGGCCCACTTTTCTTTCACACAACCAGCAGGAGGTGAATCATACCGTGTGTTTTCAGGAGCAGTAGGAAGTGATGGGACACTTTGAAGCCATCCTTCCCATGGACAGTGTGCAGTGTTTACCTGCTCAGGGCCAAGACTGGGACCCACTGTGTGGTTGTTTTGTCCCCTTGGGTTATGCTACAGGAAAAATGCCTTTTGACTGCAGGGTCTTTTTCTTATTTCAAATAGAATGTAACATCACTAAATGGACTAGAAGCCTAAAAAATGCTGTCATTGCTCTTAACACCAAAAAATGTTCAAGTTGCTTGTGATAACTCCAGCAGGGGTATGATTACCTTAGATGAAAAGAACATACCCAGACACAAAGATGCTTTGTAGCCTTTATTAGACAGAGCTCAAGGTTGAATGCTTTCACTTGCAGATGGTATCCAGTAGGACTGTGTTCCTTGAAGGCCACTGTTGCTTTTAAAAGAATTTGTTGGATTTTTTTTTTTTTTTTCCTGTGGTGGACTCTAAACCTGAACACTCAGCTGTGGCGCTATGATTCAAAGTGCTGCCTGCGTTTGCAAGTGATTCAGTGGATCAACTGACCTTACTGAGCAAAGTATATTTAATAAAGAAAAAGAAAGCATGACCCAGCCTTTCGTCAAAGGCCACCCCTGTAATGTGGGCTGTGTTCGCCTTTGTTGGCTGTAAATGCCAGTAACACCATCAGGATTTCCAGGCACAGACCAACTGGGTTGTGAAACCTAAAATGCAGAGAGAAGTCTGAGGAAATTGGATGACCCATGCTGCAGACAGAATACAAGTTCAGTGTAAAATATTTATTGCTCCAAATTATCGTTGTAAGAGTAATAAAATGAAGCCATATTTGTAGGCTTCACAGTGATATATTTTTATGAGCTTGGAGCTGCTGCTTTTGTAAATTCAATAGAGAAGCTGTTTGGACTTGTTTCAAATTTCTGTAGCTACGGGGGAAGAACATTTATTCCCTATTTCACTTGTTAGAAACAATGAAAAACAAATCTTTTATCTGTTTACTAAAAAATACAGCTTTAATGAAGCTTACTACCTTTCTGAGTCTGGTTCTTTGACTTCTCCAGAGATGGATCCAGGTTACACTGAGTGATAGGGCTGACACCAATTCTTTATGGGCCTTTTTAGAAGTACAGATGAAAACTTTTTAGATAGATTCAGAAGAAGTACTACCCCAAATCATGTAGTCAAATTGGAGTATTTCAACTGGTTTTGCTGGAGATTGAAGGAAACAGTTATTTGTGAAATTCTGCCTAGACCTGGTTTCTTGGATTGATTCTTTCCCCAGGTCCTCAGCATCCTGGGGGCTGGCTGCACTGGTGGGGTCCCTAAATTATCCTGGCTCCCTGGTTGCAAGAGTCTTTATTAGGCAGGAATCCAGCCCTTGGAATTGTTAAATATTGAATGGTAGTTGGTAGAAGTTTTTTTTGGAAGTATCAAAATCATTACAAAGATGGAGTGACCCTTATCTTTCTAAGCCTGTAGCAGTGTGCCTTCCATGGGGCTGTCTTGACAGAAAGGCAGTCCTGCTGGATGGGTGAAAGAGCCTTTGTTATATGCTCAGGGTTAGTGCTATTCAGACTTCTTTTATGGTGTGGGAAAGGAACCCAAACCCACAACTGCTTCGTGCTCAGTTGCTTTGGGTAACTCTTGATTTTTCTGGCCCAATTCAGCTATTGATCTGATTCTGATTGGGACCAATTTCAATATGGTAAAGGTTGTTAGAGGTGGCAGTGCCCTTGGGTTGTGCACTGGCTGTATAAGAAAGCTGTTCCTGGGATCCTCATTGGGGATGCCCCCACATTCCTAGAGAAGCCTTATTGTGTGAGCCAGTTCAGTTCTTTCAGTGACAGAAAAGAGGGTTAACCCCAACTTCAATAATTAAAAGCAAAATCTAGCATGCTTGACTAGAAAATATGTATAGAAAATATATCTATACATATATATATATATGTATATATATATATATACATATGACCTGCAGCTTTTTCCTGAAAAGTCTTTTCCTCCCCTGCCATTGTTGTTCTTGCCTCTCTGTTGCATATGTCTCAGTTTAATGATCACTATAGAAAAAGAGGGAAAATACATTTTAATTCAAATAATTCACTGTTTTTTTGACAAAAAACTTTCCAAAGAAAAAATAGATTGTTTTTTATCTTCCTCTGTATTTTCTTCCTTCCAGCTTCTCTCCCTCAGTGGAAGAGAGGTAAGATATATTGCACTGATTGTAAGATAGGCTTTTCAAATAGCTGTTTGTATATGAATAGTAACCAGTTTGCTCCAAGGCAGTATTTGATAAGATATGGCAGTTTTAAAATTCAGCTGCCTTTTTAGGCTCTTGTGTCTTTGTGTAAACACCTGAAACCTTTCATTCCACCTACTGTTCTTCAATACAGACAAGATAGAAGCATCTCAACTCACATAGTTCAGGGAAAGAAATGACCAGTGGCACAGACCCATCATGAGCCTTCCTCAGCACTACCAGCAAATAAAGGTGTCTATGTCTAAGTAATATAAATTTTACATCTCTTAACACATTTATAGACCTACTGTTTGAAAAATTCTGTGCTAGGATAATTGTTTCATGTGTCTTTTACTCCAGTTTTGCCATTCAAAGAAACTAATTTTGTCCTTACGTGGCAGCAGAGCCATAGTAAAGGAAGGGTGGCAGATGAGGTAAACACACCAAAATATTGGGAATTGCTGCTTCTGATATTATTTCCTCTGAAGAGTAGGGGCTGAATTTCAGAGATTTGGAATGAGCAGGAGACAGCGCAGCTCAGAGATGCTGGAAGGAGAAAGCACAAGAAGATTGTGGGCATCAGGGGTGCTGAGGGACCAAAACTTTTAGCAGAGGTAGGCCTTGAGTTATCCAAATCTTACTATGATCCAGATTGTACTTTTGAGAATACAAGGTTCCACCTCTTCATAATTCATCCTGCTAATCACCAAATAGATTGATGAAACTATGTAATAAAAACAATCACAATTTTATTTACAAGGCATCTTTCTACAAATACTGTGGGTTTGGAGCATCATCATTAACCTGAGTTCCCATCTAGATCAATAGCAGCTCAGATTGAGAGGGATCTTGTGTAATCCAGTGCAGCTTGCCCAAAGCCAGAGACTGGTCAACTGCCACATATTTCTACTAATTCTTGTGATTTTAATTGTTTGCATACAAGCTATTTATTCAGTGCAAATCTCTTGGCCAGACTATGCTATGTCTAACTTATTTGTAGGTCTATCACCTCCCTGATTTCAGTGATTTCCTTTCCATTGACATTTTTTAGGTGCAGTCAGTTCTCAGCTTGCCCTATTGCTTTACTATAGGATCCTCCCTTTCTATCTTCTTTTATTATAGGAACCATTTCTGTCACATTGGTCTGCCATATTTCTTTCTTTAACCCCTGCTTAGATTTTCTTTTTCAGCAGAAAAATATTATATACTTAAAATAGTCATTATTAAGGCTGCTTTTTTACCCACAGAGCTAAAAGCTATTTTAATTTCTCATCAAAATCTGAGATGATTTTAAAAAATGGATCTAATTACATATTTCTGATTTCTGCTAAGAATATTTTCTAGTATTTACATTTTCTAGGTTGCTCTTTCTGTCCATGGGTCCTGGTGTGTACTGTAGCATATTTCATTACTAAAGTGTGTCTGGCTAATATATCCATATGTAAATAATTGTGTGTATATAAATATTTATAATTTATGTAAATTCCTGCATAATGAGAATATTATTAGAAAGATATGGGGGTTTTATAAATATAAAATCTATTTTTGTTTGTTTGTATATTTGTTTAAAAAGTTACAAGAAAATAAACTTCCTGATTTGTGAGCATCAGCTCACATGATCTATTTTCTAAATCAAATTAAGAGAAGAGTAAGCAGAAATTACCTGGAGTTAATTAAAGTTTAGTTTTAAGCAGTCTCACTACAAAAGCTTAAAATACCTATTAATTGCACCTATAAAGTTGCATCTATCAATGAGGTGCAACTTGGTTACAGAGTTGCTTTAAACCCATTGCCTGATTTCAGTTTTCTGGGAGAACAGTAGAAAGAATGGTTGAATCCCATTGTGTAGAACTCATTAATAAAAGAGTGCTAATGCAAATTTGCTACCCTGGTAAGCTGTGTCTTATATAAGTTTGATTCAACTAGACAAATGACCTGCTTTTAAAAGGAGATGGAAACATTTGCAGTAAAACTGTGCTGTCAGATGTGCAGGGGGTATAGAGCTCCTACAGAAAAGACGTTTATTCAAATTCTTTAGACACGGAAGGTCAGACAAGCCTAGTTAAAAGTCAAGAAAATAAAATCAGCATTTGGGACTGAATCCTTGTCTCAGTGCATAGGTTAAATACCCTACCTGTCCTCTTGGGATGGCTGGGCTGGTCTCTGGGCTGCATTGCTCAATCAGTCCTGGAGTGGTGCAGAAGTAACCTGTGGTGACTACACAGCTGCTGTGCAGAAATGTTGATGTGTTAGCTCAGGTGTGTGCCATTTCTAGTTCTAGTGGAATTCAGCTCCTTAGGATAGAAATGAATGCCTTTGTTATGAAATAACATAGGAGATAAACAGCACCAGAGAAGAATAACAAGAGATAAAGAGCACCAGGGAAAGTTCTGTATTTTTCTTGATGGGGTGAGTAGTCTCCCAGAACACATCTTTCAACACTGCCATTAATACTAGAGGAAGAAACCAATTTAATGCATTAGTGATAACTGCAGACTTTAAAACACACAAATTTCTTGCAAATAGCGTTGATCACTTATTCAAGCAATTGCTTTACAATTCTTTTTTTTAACTTGGCTACCAGTCTAATACAATGGAATAGCAACATACAGTTCTGATCTTTTTTCCCATGTAGTTCATTAACTGTATGGAAATTATTTCAAAATTGCTCCACCAAGCCAAGATTTTCAAATGTAGGTTTACAAAATAGATTTCTTTCCTATTTGTCACAGAATTGTAGAATGCTTAAATTTGGAAGGAAGCCCTGGAGGTCATCTGGTCATGTCCCCTGCTCAAGCAGAGCCATGTACTGACAGTTGCCCAGGACCATATCCACACATCTTTTGAGTATCTGCCAGGCTGGGGACTCCACAAGCTCTTTGGGCAATCTGTGCAGTGCTTAGTCACCCTTACAGTAAAAAAGTGTTTCCTCATGTTCAGAGGGAACCTCCTGTACCTTAATTTATCCTGTCATTGGGCACCACTGGAAAGAACCCGGTTCTGTCTTCTTTTCACCCTCCCTTTAGGTATAATACTTTGACCTGCTGGCACCCCATAATAGGGGCCTTGGTTACTTTTGGAAAGAGGTAAACTTCCTTGGTTGCTTTTGGAAAGAAGCATAGAAAAATATTTGCAGCTATTTTGTGTTCCATTTATGTTTTGCATCTATTGTCTTCCTCATGCTGACATGTTCTTCCTGTATCACATCTTTGAACAATGCTGAAGATAGCAGCATTTCAGGTTTTGTTGAGTCATCCCACATCTAAGGAAAAGCAAAGGGAGCATTTTCTTATTACTTTCTGAAAATGGAAGAATGACACAGTAGAATAATGGAATCCCTTTCTTCTTCAAATACCTGCCAATGCGCCCAATTTTCCATATTACACCCACGCTGCAGAGGAGAGACCTAATCAGTGATCTTCACATTTGTGTGATTCTCCTTCAACTCCAGGCTTCCATGCAATTATACAAGTTCATGACTATATGAAAAAAAAACCAATTTCACATACTTTATTAGAATATCTTCAGGAATTGTGGTTAGGTAGACTGGATCCTAACAGAAGAAGTCACTTTTTTTCCATTCTTATGATTTCTTATGTTGGACAAGTTGAGCTGATTGCATGCCAGAGGATGAAGAGTGCTCCACCCACTTGTGGCTTTAGGCAGGCCGTGCAAAAAATTGCAAAGTGGGTTTTACCTGTACCCAAAGTGATATTCTCAGCTGCCTACAAGATCCAGGCAATACAGCTTTGCCACGTAGTGCGAGAGGAAAAGGAATAGTGCAGCTCTAGTGCCCAAAGCAGAACAAAACTGCTGTGAAATATGAAACACTTTTCAATGATCTGATTCTTTATCTGTAGCTCCTTAGTTACAATCAAGGAATCATGATGACCAGCTAACATTTATGTTTGTCTTTCTGAACAGATGAATCTTCAGTGAAGATACATAGGTCTGTCTTTTACAGCTGTCTGTATTTGACTTAGAGCTCTCCATGCCTATTTCCCCAGTTCTGTAGATTACTTCCACTAGAATACTACTGGAAAAACATTCTGTCATTTCTGCTAGTAGAATGAATGCGTGCTACTGTTGAGTGATTATGAATTTGACCCAAAGGCAAGTGTCATGTGGCTTTTTAGGAATGCAGCATAAAATGCAACTATGTGAAGAACTACAGTAGGCAGTACAATTTACTGAGAGGAGATGCCACAAAATGTTATGAAATACTCCTAGTTTAGTTTAATATTTCCTCTGTGTTCTCCCACACAGTGTTTGGAACAAGTTAAGTGACATGAAGAATATTACGTGTTTTTTAAAACAGGTGGAGGACATCATTTTTATGGATGTGAACAATTCATTAAAAGTTAGTTTCTGTTGAGCTTTACCATGCTGTGATTTTTCTCACTTCTTTTCTGCCTCGTCCAGGCTCACCCTAATCCAGGTAGGGGACTGAGGGAGTCCTCTCAGTGGGTAGAGAAAGTTTTGGTCAACTTTCCTCAGCACCCAGCAAGTCTCTGGTGCTGGTGCTCACAATCAGCCCATCTCAAATGTGTCTTCCACAAAGACACATTCACAGTACTTAACACGTATTTTACAATCAATGTACTCATCTATTTCCAGGACTAAGTTACTCCCTTATCCTATAGGGCTAACTAAAGTTCATATGCCAACAGTTCTTGTCAACAAAGTACCCTACTCCAATAGACAGAAGGAGCAACTTTTTAGGCTTGAATTATTTTGTGCTGAGGTTGGTGAGTTGCTTCCATGTCAGATCCAAAGAAACAGTGCCAAAATCTAATGCCCTTTAATACTTGCACTGAAACTCGACTGTGGTATGTTTGCAAATTTTTTGCAGTTTATTATTTTTCTAATATATTAACTTACGCGTGCAACATACATGTTTGTAGTGCTTTAAAGAAATACTGCTGGACAACTTGATTAAATTTTCTCACTGATTTTATTTTCTTTGGACTTCAGTGGCATTTCGTTGTGTCTCTGCTGATCAGCTTGATGTTTAGCTCCATGCAGTGTTATGTTTTATCTTGGCTCCAAATATGTTCTCAAATTAACATGATGGTACAGATGGATTCTTGTCTCAGAGCCATATGATTGATTTCATCTCTGATATTCTGCTCCATCAACATGCAAGGAATTAGTCCTGACATCAAAGGGCAATCTGTTTACATTCAAAGTGCAAAATATTGCGCTAAGCAATGCAAAACAGATTACAAAAGAGAATGGCACTGCCACTGCTGTTTTGAAACAAAACACAAACTTATTAGGAAAGCCATATCCTCTCTTCTCTAAAGCAATTATCTTAAATACTGAGAACATAAGAACATCTGTAATGAGTCAAACTAAAGGTCTGTTTGGACTGCTGTGCATGTGTGCTGGTGGCCAGTTTAGCATGCTAGAGAAATGAATGGGACAAGCAAATGGTGATATACCTCCCCTCTTGAAGTCTTTCCAAAACAAAAATTCTAGAGTATTTCCAGGAAGTGGACCAGCAATAATTATGGTAAATTTACATGGATGACAATTTATCAGCCACTCAGAATAGGTTTTAAAATATTTTAGCATTAACAAAAATTGCACTAGAGCTTGTAAATTAATACAGATTTAGGATATGTTTTTTCAAATCAGAGAAATTCTGGCAGAAAGAATTGTTATCTTCCATTTCGTTTTGGAACATAAATAGCATTGCATTCATTTTGCTTCAGAAGGTTGTCTTTTGTACTTGTTAGTGTAAAGGACGAAAATAAATAGCTAAATATAATGTAATTCTGACCTTGACACTTGCAGTCAAAAAGGGTTTGTTTCACGTTTGAGACAGAAAAGATTTTATTTGATGACATAAATTACTTACTCTTACACTCCTCTTTTTAATATTTCCTTTGATTGATGTAAAATAGTTATAATAATAGCATTCCTTGAAAAAATCCCCAAGACTAAAATGGTGAATGTGAACTAGACTGACAGAGAAAGAATACAACAATAGGCTGGACAACACATAATTCCTTTGGGTAATACAAAGCCCTTTGTCATGCCCATAGTTTTTTTTTTTTTTTGCATTGAAGACCTTTCTTTTGTGTTTTGCATTTCTCACAAATAATGAATTATCTCTTTTAGTCAGCTCTTGTTAATGAAAATTCCGTTTCAGAAGTAGAAAATGTTGTAGAGGGAAATATTTGTCTAGTAGAAACCATAGAAGTATCTTGACAGGCTGAGAGAGTTGAAACTGTTCAGCCTGAGAAAGAGAAAGTTTTGTGGAGACCTTATAGCACCTTCCAGTATCTCAAAGGGGCCACAAGAGAGCTGGTGAGGAAGATTTTACAAAGGCATGTAGTGATAGCACAAGGGGGAATGGCTTTAAACTGTAAGAGTAGGTTCCGATTGGTTATTATTGACTATTCTTTACTGTGAGGGTGGTAAGGTTGCCCAGAGAAGCTGTGGATCCTCATCCCTGGAAATGTTCAAGGCCAGATTGGGTGGAGCTCTGAGCAGCCTGGTCTAGTGGAAGGTTGGAGGTCTTTTCAGAGCAGGGGAGTTGGAACTGGATGACCTTTGAGGTTTCTTCCAGTTCAAAACATTCTATGATAAACTTTGTTTCTTTGTGTGTACTGGTCCCAACTTCCTTGAGAAGTTGTTTCTGTTTTAGGAGCTTTGGGGAAAGCAGTTCGAGAGTGTCCAATGGAGCGCCATGGGGATGGTGAAGGGCCTTGAGGGGAAGCCATGTGAGGAGCAGCTCAGATCACTTGGTCTGTTCAGCCTGGAGGAGACTGAGGGAAGGACTCATTGTCTTCAACAATCTTCAACATCCTCCTGTGGGGAAGAAGAGGGGCAGATACTTTTCACTCTCATGACCTGTGACAGCACTCAAGGAAATGGCATGAAGCTGAGTTGGAAGAGGTTTAGTTTGGATATCAGGAAAAAGTTTTTCACCCAGAGGATGGCTGGGCACTGGCACAAGCTCCCCAGGGAAGTTCTCACAGCATCAAGCCTGGCAGAGTTCAAGGAACCTTTGGACAATGCTCTAAGGCATGTGATGTGACTCTTGGTGTTGTCCTGTGCAGGATCAGGAATTAGACTTGATTATCCTGATGGGTCTCTTCCAACTCGGCCTGTTCTATGATTCTCTGACATAGAAACTAGTATTTAGATTAAAACCAGAAATAAAAAAACTGCTAAAACCCAGGTAACATCTAAATATATATAGAAATACAAATAATATTGCACTTAGATGGACTCACGTTAGTTGCAGATGGTTTATGCCAGGATAGGTTTCCTCTGATGAGATTTCAGTTTGCATCTTTGATTCTGAGTGAGGATCTATAAGGCTTTTTGTAAGGAAAGATGGCAATTCTTCCTCAGTAAACCGTCACTGCATATGCACTGAAGGTGTAGCAAATGCAGGAATGTGCTGCACATGTGCAGTGCTGTTAGGTACAAGGTTGCAGTCTCCCCAAACTTCAGGCACAGCCTGTGGGAGTCTTTGGCCTCCCTCAGTGTCAGGATGTGCTTTCTTGTGTTCAGACGTTCTGTGGCTTTTTTCCCAGTGGTAAATTGAGCCTGAACAGACTGCACACCATGAAATGCCCCCTTCACTTTTCCACAAAATGGTGATTATTTAAGTTAATTCAAAGGACCAAGAAAGACCTCAGCTTTCTGTCATGCCATCCCAGAAAGCCCAGTAGGAGCTCTGCCCACTGGCTGGGACTGTCCCTTCTTACACTAGGGTCATGAGCCGAGTTTGCAGCAGAAATTCTGGGAGCTGGTATTGAGAGAGTTTGTGTTTTCCTGAGGCACCTTTCATCTGCCAGAAATACAGATGTTTTGCAGCGCAGTGGTTCCTTACTTCCAGCAGTCAGCACATCTGACCCTTAAAGCCTTTGCATTAAAACGAGGCCTCCTACTCAGAGTAGCTAATTGTTCAGGTTATAATATGATCAGTCAAACAAAAGATTTTTAAAAGCTTTCCTGTATAATGTGACCTAGGGAAGTGCATTAGCTGAGTAAATATATTGTTGATTTGTTTCTCCATTAGCAATGAGTGATTTCTCTCTGAGTGACCTATAGTATTGGTTTCTGGGAATAAAGCTGTATTGATAAAGAGAATGGAATGTAAAGGAAATATTTTTTTTTCTTTTGAGAAAGCTTGTACACAAAACCAGGGTACACTGGTTTCTCTGGTTTTATATCCTTTAGATATGTCATGGCTTTGTTGCTTTTTCTTCCTTTATCTCCAGGTCAAAGGAGTCATGCTGTACATTATAACAGAGGTACTGTTTTCATTTTCTCAGCATCTATACTCAGCTATGCCTTTAAAAAAGACAAATTCATCTTGTGACTGTCTGCTGTGTGACATGTTGTATAATTTGATGTATATTTATTTATATCCCTCTATTGCAAGAAATGGCAGTTTTCACCAAAAGAAAACAAGACATTCATTCTCATTTGTTTGGGGATCCAAGATATATCTGAGCAAACAATCTCCCACACTGTTTGCTTCAAGATTGAGAACAGGAAATATAGAATTGGGATGGAGAATATGAAAAAGCATGTGGCACTGTAAGATAAATCTTCTAGAATCGAGTTTGTCCCATGATAGACAGTGCCTGAAATTTTCATGCTTTTATGCTTTTCTGATCTGTTAAGAAGTAAGTATATATGCACTGCAAATTGATATTCAGCAGATTTGTTAGTATGCAAATCTTTGCAAGATAATCAAGAGAGTGCTTAGAAAGTATTGCGATAATAAATTTCTTAGAGCAGATGTTCTTTAGCAGATTTTATCTGTGTCATTTCAATGATAAATACTTCTGACTTCTTAACCTTTAACTACAGTTGCACACATACATTTGATTGTGAGAAATAAAAGAAACTGAAAAGAATTTTATAAAATGAGTGTAATTTATCTGGAGGTCACTGAGTCTATGATAATGAAAAAAAAAAGCCCCTAAAACTTACCATTAAGAGGAAAAAAGGTTAGAAACTGTGCAAAACTGTTAGTGAAATGATTTCATCTTACATTTTGAATTATAGAAGTTCTTGCTAAAATTTCTTATAATTTATTAAGCCAAAGATCTAAATCTAACATTCCTAAGTTTTACTGCTCCCTTTAAACTCTTTATTGAGTTTTGGTTTTTGTTTCACAGATGGATTTGATGTGGGATTCTTCTCTAATTTTAACTTTCTAAAATTAAAGTATATATACCAAAATAGTCATCAAGGCTGTCTTCACAATTAGTAGAGAAAACTTAAACTAAAGGAAAACTATGTACTTTAGGGACCTGTCTTATCATGGGATTAGTCCTGTCTGGAGTTGCTTAAGTATCCCATTTGCTGTGGGCTAGTGCTGGCACAACCATAGGCATTTATCAGTTTTGGCATTAATCCTAGCTACAGGCTTTGTCCACAGGAAAAAAGTTTGTTCCATTTGCTTGGATTCTGAGCTATGATGAGTTCAAATCCCTTTCTGCCCATGGATGTCCTTGGTGAATAAAGTTAGACCTACCTTGATCTTTGAAGTAATGAGAATTACTTACCAAAATACTATTGGGAAAGCAAGCATTACTGTCCTTGTGCCTTGGCCAAGTGCAAATTGTAACAATATTTATTCCCTTCCTCCCACCTTAAACTGAAGCTCAGTGGATTAAGTGTTGAGAGTTGCCTAGACACTGTTATTACATATCTGCTAGAAAATTACACAATGTCAGGGAATATTATTAGTGTTCTTGTCAAGTGGTCTGGTCTGGTCATGAACTTAAGGTTAAACTATTTCCCTCTTGAAAAGAGAGGCAAATGGACTGTCCTTGGCTCATGTTACCCAACCTTTGCTGAGAATTCCTTGAGAGACTGTAGTTGGATCTGGACAGAACCATGCTAGAGATGACTCAAACGGGATGGAAAATGACATTTTTCATGTCAGGAACATTCTCTGGTGAAGTGGATTAGCCCCAAATAGCAACTCAGACCTACAGAGCTGCTCACTCACCCGAGTACGATGGGTGAGAGAATTGGGAGAGAGAATTGGAAGAAAAAAAGTGTGAAAACTCATGAGTTGAGATAAAGGCAGTTTAATAGGAAAAGCACAAGCTATGCACACAAACAAAGAGAATCAAGGAATCAATTCACCACTTTCCATGGTCAGGCTGATGTTCAGCCATCACCAGGAAAGCAGGGTCCCATCGTATTTAACAGTGACTTGGGAAGACAAACACCATGTTCTCCCCTTCTCTTCTTCCCTCAGTTTTGCATACTGAGCATGATGCCACATGGTGTGGGATATCACTGTGGTCAGGTGAGGTCACCTGTGTTCTCTCCCAGCTCCTTGTTCAACCCCACCCTCCTCACTGGTGAAGTGGGTGGAAAGCAGAAAAGACTTCAACTCTGTGTAACGCTGCCCAGCAATAACTAAAACATCTCTGTTTTATCAGCACTTTCTAACACAAATCCAAAGAACAGCCATATACTAGCTACTGTGAAGAAAATTAACTCTACCCCAGCCAAAACCAGCACAGCTGGTAGTTTATTCAAACAGTTGCTGGTGGTATAGAAGACATATAAGTTCCAAAAAAGAGGAACTTGTTTATGCTCACATTGGCAAGTAGAACTATGGGAACTTCTTACATGAAAATAAAACTCTGAGGGGCATCATCTAAATGATGAGGTATTGATGAAACTTTGTTCAGTCTTTTCTGTGACACCAGGAGTCATTAAGTATAGTTTGTAATGCTCCACAATCTGGGAGCTTTCCCGCTGTACACTGTGAAAAGTAGAAAAATAAACAGAAAGATGTGCAGTGTTACTTCTTCCACCACTTCAGGATAATGATGCATGAATGATGGAGAAAGAAAAAACAGTAGGAAATCAGGTAGAAAATTTTAGGGTTTTCCAGGCTCCTGCCTCTCTTTAGCTTAGAAAATCCTTGTAGTGAGCAAGAACTGGACTACAGACATTGCACAATAGTTGCAGTGATGTTGCTGAAACAATATATAGCTGCCAAGCCATTACTGAACTTTTCTTGTCTGCATTCCACAGACACAGCCGAGCTAATGTGAAATATATACCTTACAGTCTTTGTTCATTCACAGCAAATGCACATATCAGGAAATGTAGGATTGGGAAATAGGGTTTTCTTGGGGAAAATAATTTGAAACCATGGTGCCTATTTGTTAACAATGCTGAAAGAAAGGGATACTTTTAATAAAAGGACAGTAAGGCAAGTTCTGATCTGTCCCATCCTCAGTAGGTGTTTTAGACAACTAAGGCTGATAAGAATATAGACATGCCTGAAGTTATTTGGTGTCTCTCACTGGATATTTCAAGGTTTCACTCTAGATGAACCTGAAATGCAGTCAAAACTTGTTTACCATCAGACCCAGAAACAAACCCTGTCAACAGCCTGAGCTGCTTCAAACAAACAGCAGCAGTTTATAGGTTCATAAATATCAGATGCAGTGCTTTGAAAACTGTATTGAGCAGTCCCAAATGCCATGGTGGCAGCTGAGCAAAGATTAAATGAGTAGTGGGGAAAATTCCAAGTGCTTGTGTTTATGGGGAGAAATCCCTTGGGCAGCAAAACCAGAAGCATAATTTGTCCATAGTATGTTAAGGAACATTTTACCCACACCTAGATTTCTTTTTCTTCTGAGAGAATGAGGTGACTCCCTGATAATAAAGCTGCTAAAATAGAGGAGACAGCCAACACATTAGGGTGTAAATAAGTGCTCATCCAAAGAATTAATACATTTTTCTAAGCTTCAGGGCTTGTTTTCAGTCTTGTTAATAACACATGCAATATGCCTTTTTCTTTTGGCTGTGCAGCAGAGCTGAAAATAAGAGCAAATTGTACATCAAGATACAATCCAAGCTAGGATGGGTGTAGGAATGGTTGGTTTGTGCCTTTTCCTGAACAGTGCTTTAGCAGGTTATGCTTCTATAAGTGCTGGTGCTGTCACTGCTGTGTGACCTTTCCTTCTGGCTTGATATTTGAGATAGTAGATCAGGGTATCAGAAGTCCAGGAAGAACCTTCCTTCTCTGTTATGATCACACTGAATTATGGTTATTTGGCTACTTCCATATCTAACAGCTTTCACAACATAATTTTTGTATGTAGATATTTTGCAAGATCTTCTAAGAAAAGTTTAGAATCTGGAGAGGTCTTTTTTTGGCTGCTCTAAGGTAACTGCATTTTCATGCCATAATTTTCACTGGTTTTATTGTCTGTGGGGCATTGTTTGTTTTCAAATTTAAATTTGTTTTTTGAATTTTACTTGCACATTAAATTTTATTGCACAGTTTGCCCAGTTTTATAGCTATGCCAGAAGTAGAACTAGGGGGTGGACTCAGATCTTGTGTTAACTTTAGAGACAGAGAGTCCTGGGAAGAGTGAGATAGAAGCTGTGTCCTGTTTTGCAGACAGTGGAAGTTACTCTCTGAATTACTTCCCCTGTTAAAGTTCTTCAGCCTGGTGAGATTCATGGGTGTCATAAACTGAAGTATGCTGCACTCAGCATGCTTTCACTGTAGTCTGTGGGGCTATTCAGTATGAATAAAGGCAACTGACTGATTTTGTGTAACTCATAAGCAATTATAGCAGTGGAGGTAAGAGTGGGGCTGTAAATAATCAAAGTAAATGAGAAGGCAAAATGCTCTAGAGCTTTTCTCACCTAACAACAGAGAAGTGAAGGGCAAGGGTAAAGCAAGCAGTTTGTTTCCACTAGCTGTGGAAACTTACTAACTTATTCATTTAGAAGCAAAAGCAAATGAAAGGGCACCTTCCACATCAGTATTTGAAGCAGGTTGTAAAGGTATTTTTAATGAGGATGAAACCTAGGTAAAAATAAGGCTTCATTTTTCTTGAGAAATCATCAAGCAGGATTGCATGGCTCATCACATAGTGCAAAGAGAGTTCTTCAGGCAGGAGGCAAGCTTGCATGACTCCTTGCAGAGATGCAGACACGAGCCAGGCGCAGATTTGTCACTTTTCTGCATGTCACAGCTTCCATTTAACGAGCCGTCTTAGCAGGAAAAAATGTTTGTCCATCTAAAGCAGGACTGCTATTTTGGGCAACACTTAAACCCTACCCCGTGTAGTTGTGCTGCAGTCTAGCCTGCCAGCTGTAATGCCACCCTGCCAATGTCTTTTAGTGTGATCCAAGAACACTTTGGCATCCTGCTTGAGCTCTGACCTGATTGTAAACTAGAGATAAAATAACGTGCCCTCTGTGCAGCCAATCATTCATGATGTTAAAATACTGCTTAAATATTGCTAGGGGCAGAATGTATGGCAAAGTTGTGATAAAAATCATCTCGTGATAACTACCAGTTCCTGTTCTAGTAGCGGCTGCAAACTTCAGATTCGTTAATCTGTTTGCAAATTTTTGTTTGCATTCCTGTGTGAGTCAGAATAGAGCAAGGGTTAGGGTTTGGCTCAGAAACTTGCTTTTTCCTCATGCGTGACCAAGACAGGATGCCAGGAGAAAGGGAGAGGGAGATTGTAAGTTAGGAAGATAGCTACCAACACATCATACCAAATGGGTAGTTCAGAGGTTCCTAAGCTAAGATGCCTCAGTCATGATTGGACTTCGAGTCACTTATAGATATCTCAACCTCAACTGTGTTGCTTATCGTTTGTTTTGTGTAAAATTTGATATTGCAGCCTCACACTGGTCTGTGAGAAATTTGCTATGTTCTGTGAAGAACTCTGATACATGACAAAAGTCTGTTACAGAACTGCACCAAATTTGAAATTCCTGGTCTTCTGTAGACATATTCTTTGCTATTAATAGTGTGTGCTGAAAACCATTGTACAGATCTGTTTCTTTATGGAATACAGTGTCACAAACACTTTTAAACTGCAGTCCCTAAATAATCTAATTATGAAGTATTCAAATGTTGTTTTAGTTCACTTTAAAAGTTTAGCACCAAATTTCTAACATTTTTAGAAGTAAAATAATAGTATGTAAAAAGTAGAATTTCTTCTTTTCAAGTGCTCTGTGATGTCACCTGCTATTACTTAGCCTACCACAGCACAACTTGCTCATTCCTGTTCTATGTTTTCTGCATTTTTTCCCCAGCCAACATTATGCAACAATCAAGTATCTAATAAATAAGGTGGCTGATGGAGGGTTTATGAGTGAATTTGAGCCTCTGTGGCCTCACCTTCACATCTGAAATTACATTAAACTTTTCACTGGTAGTGCACACATATCCCAGGAAGAGATTTGTTCGACTTGTCATTCACGTAAGCTTCCAGATGCAGTGCCTGTCAGGGCATTTATCATTTCCTGTACACCTTAAGCAAAGATAATGCAATACTGCTAAGGAGTGTTGATCATACAGCAAACATTCCAGCTTGCATTGAATCAGATTAGCCTGTACAGTTTCACTAGATTTCAAACTGGTTTTCTTGCATGATGAAAAGAAATTGCTTAATGAATTAATCCACTGGTGTATCTGTGTATTTCCAAATTAATTTCTGGTTTAATTCCACTGACATTGCCAGGCTCACACTGTGGAACAATTTGGCTTTTTCAGTGTAGTCCATCACTAATTTTCACACGAATTAATTTTAATGGAATTGCCATGATATCTTGCTTTGTCTTCTTGCATTATAGCAATGCACTCAAAGAATAAAATCTAGCTTTGCAGGGTGAAACAACTGGGATTTGTATGTGTATCCAGTGTATGCAGTTCACTGTCATTGCATTAGAAAAAATTTATCATACATGAGTAACTTCAGGATTTCATTCTTTAATTTTATTTTTGGGCTTTTGTATGATACCATGTAAAAAATGTTTAAGTCTGTACTCCCGGAAAAACTCAGGTCTACAGTATTGAGGTAGTCTAGAATGCAAAAAGGAAAGTAATGTTAATATTTATATTTTAATCAATGTTTTGGGGGAGGGGAAAAATATGAAGGGTTGCCAAACTGAGTTCTATTGATTCTCTCCTTTGACAAAACCAGAGTTTTGTACTTTCTTGAAATTAAATGTACAACATTGCTAAAACTGTGACTCCCACTGTGAGCTCTGCAAAGTAACATCTTTTACAGATCATGAAGGCATGGAGAACAGGAAGAAAACTTCCCAGTGCAGAATCTTTGGTTTCCCTCCACTCAGGAGTTAAAGGTGAACTTTATGCTCAGCCTTGCCTTTTGAATCATTACCCAACAACATTTGATACTCTTAGCAGAAGAGTAAATGGAAGGCACTAAATATTCTGGCCTCTTTTCTATAATATTTAGATCAATACTGGAGTCAGATGGACTATGAGGACCTGTTTCATGAACATAGTGCTTTCACAATCATAGGACAACAACAGATATCATGTCTCCACCATTTTCATTCACTAGCTGGATAATAGTCTCTGTCATTAAAACTGTCCATTTCTTACTAAATCAGCTTTGGAACTTCAGCTCCTCTTCTTCATTCCATGACAATGTAAAGCAGTTTAGCTGCAGCAGCTGGCAAGGCAATCAGGGTCATCTGGCAATTGCTTGGTCCAAAATGTGTCTGTCAGTGCTGTTGACAAATAAGTGCTGCAAATTACACTATATTAGAGAAATACATGTTTAGCTTTGAGACCTTTTTAAGCACAAATTTTATCGGTTGCTTATTTAATTGTTCTTCCATGGAGTTCATAAAAATGTTGGCCAAAGGCCAAGGTAGGACATGAGCATAGGGAGATGAGATAGCTTAATTTTTTGAATTGAGAAGTATGAATGTTTTTATGCAGCCATATGTGTTATATCATCCTTCTCATGAAAAGGGTGCAATAATAGAGAATGATTAATCACAGGGAAAACAGCATTTCGTCATCCTTCTCCCAAGAGGTACTTTACAGAGTTTGAGCAATACAGCATTCAAAACCAAACCATCAGTATTTATTTTCTGGTATCTCACCTAACGACAGAATGAATAACCATCACATGAACAAAGAGCAATCTGTTTGCTTTATAAAAGACGTAGTTTCAGCTGCTTGTGAAATAATGAAATCTAACACCTAACAGTAACATCAAGTGAATATGACAACCTACATTTTTGAGCAGTGTGTGAGAGGGAAAAAGTAGACTGTAGATTACACGTCAATTGCTATTGTAAAGATGAATCCTGTTTGCTTCATAGTGATGATTCATGAGACGCTAGAGTTGTGTACACCTGAGATGTGTGAGGCTTCTGTACTCCAGTCAATTGAGGCATGAGTATTCTTTACCTGCCTTCTTCACTCTGCTTTTATGTGTCTGTTCTCTACTTGCTCACAAAGGCAGCCCACACTGTATGCCATTCTGTGGGCTCACATACTGTGCAAAATAACACACAGACTGCATTTGTGTCAAATTTGTTTTTCCCTCTCAAAGTACTCACATATCTACTCTTACTGCAGGTTCTTTTTTCTTTGTGCATGTGTGTGTAATGAAATTCCTACAGACATCTTGTTGGTCTTTCTTACCGTAAATCTTGAATCTTCCTCTGTTTTTCATTCTCATTTCTTCCCCCATTGCAACTCTAAAAATAATCAGCCATGAAAGAAGCTATTGAGCTTTATTGTTACCAGCACAGTGAGATTAATAAGTGGTGAATATGCTGTACCTCACTAAAAGGATGCCTTAAATTGACACATCTCCCAGGACAGTCAGGGAGTTCTGAGAAACCTCAGTGTTTCCTGTTACTCCTTCCATGGGTCTGCATTGATTTTTCCAGTAGTCTATGCCAAACAGGAACAATTTACCTCATAGGGAGGTAATAAAATAATCTTTACAAGCAGTTAATAGAGTAAAGCAAGTCAGAAACTGGATTATTGTTTGTGGGAGAGAGAGGATATGATAGCATTGTGTCTTTCAGTGAAATTCTTTATTAAAAAAAATTAGGACTATCATTTAGAACACCTGAAGGATTTAATTTTTGTTTATCCCCTACTTTAATTTCAAGAAGTTTTTATTTATTATTATTTCAATATAGTAAAAATATTTCAATTCTACATTTCCTTTGCTTATCTCTGACTTTTAATAGAATAGAACACAGCCTAATGTACATTAAGAATGAAAACAGCATGAAATGTTTTTAACATTGTTAAAATAAAATTGCTTCCCATTTCTGGTGTGCTTTGAGAAAGCTGAGATAGTTTTTTTAAGCTTCGTCTTATTAAACACATAATTGAAAAAAATCCATTCTTATGAAAATGATCAGACTATTAGTTTTCTCAGTGGAAATAATTCTCAGGGCTGCAATCCACACTCGAGACTATCCAGGGAATCAATGTTTGAAATCTATCTTCTAGGTGGCAGGCTATAATGCTTTTTTCTGTCACAGTATTAATCTTAAATTAGGTGTACATGCCATCACAATATTTTTTTGCTCTCATTCTTTAAAAAAATGGACACAGAAAAGATGGCAGGTATGACCCAGGTTTATAGCCTCAATTCTCCAGTGGCTATGTGAGTATCTGCTCTGTTTCTTTTTACTGCTTTGTCAAGAAAAACTGCATCAAAATTCCAACTAAGTGAAGACTTTGGTTCTGGAGCTGCTTTTTCTTTCCCCGTGTTTCTGAAGGTTTAACTCTTCTAAAAATAATTATAGGAGACTTCAAAGTGGAGAATAAGTGAAAAGTATTGAGGTGAACAATTAATTCTATAAGAAAATATGAACACAGAAACATTTTCAGATGTTAACTAATAAAAGCAATAAACCTTTGCTCAAAATATGGTTAAATCTAATTTTATTGACAGTGATAGCGGTATTATTACATGAGGGCTATGAGTTCCTGGAGTTGGGTTAATTCCTTTGCTGTCATAAAAGTATATTTAAATGGCAGGAGACTGCACTGCCTCTGTTAGTGTAATTGTTAGTGTATTTCAAGTGTCAGTGGCATTGGAAAGAAGCAAGAAAGTCAGTCAGCTGAAGAGCTCTCACTGTGAAGAAGAAACAGAGCATTAATCAATTTTCTGATTTTTATTTTTAAATCCAGTAGAAAATATTTTCTGAATGCCATGGCTAGAAAGCAGTGTGTTAGGCCTCCCAAAAGAAATGTATGTGTGGCATCTTTTCCACATCTAATGCCTTATTAATGCATGTCCAGTCAGCATGGGAGACCATGAAAAGACATCATTTACTAGATTTCCTTCATGGACGCTTGAAGCTGTTTTTTGGTTTTTTTTTTTTTTTTGTGTTTTTTTTTAAAAAGCAACTTAGTTTATGTGTCCTTTCTTGTATGGATGAATTAGCTTTGTTACTAAGTTGCAATAGTCTAGACCCAATTGCAGCTGGACTTAAAGGTATGGCTGAGAAATCATATTGCTCTTGTGATTTATTACGACACATGTGCAATTGCAGTGCACTCAATACCTTACCTTTTCATGTAAATTGAAAACATTTTGCAACTTTTTTCAGGAATGAAGGAATTAAGAGACAAGATGTGTATGGGGCAGCTCTCATATGAATATTCCAGTACTACTCACATGTTTTTTTCATCTGGACACAAAAACCTTCTATAGCACAGGGGCTCTGCAGGTCTGTAAAATTGTAGAAATGATTAAGCAAAATAGTTATACCCCTCCTAATCTATTTCAAACACCTGATTACAGAAAATAGCCTGTATAAAGTGATCCATGGTCACAATGCCAAATTTTCGACTAAAACTCAGAGCTTCAGCTGGTATGTGTAGACATGGCTACATTTAATCTACTGAATATGTATAAGTTTACATCAGTAGAGGCTGCTACAAGTATCTATAAGCACACTTGACACTGAAGAAGAGGCAGAAAATTGCTATTAGTTTTTCTTCCATAAGGCATTTTCTGATAATATTACAGTATCTGAGACCTGTGAAGCCACCCACTGTTAAGTTTTTCATAACGATCTTTTCCATGCTATTCTCACTGTGTCTCACAAGTGTTTGGGACAGGCTGTAAACATTTTTTTACACTTGTGAGTATTATTGTGTTGTAAAAGTAATAAGGTGTTAAAGGACCCAGTTCATCAAGAATTTCCATAGAGCTGGTGTTCCTTCTCAGCTGAAAGGTGGATTCAAATACTTCTGAGGAAAAAGAAATTATGTAGAAGTTAAATTTTCCACAACTAGTTCATACCCCGCTGAGTTAGGTGGCTGTGATTCATAGGTTGCTGATGGCGTATGACAGGAAATTCTATTACAGTGCTCAGTAGCAGGATAAATGCAAATAATGATGATGATGGAATTCGTGGATGGCTTTTTATCAAAGAACATTTGCAAATGTTGCGTCAAAGCTTAAGATGAATTGGCTGCATATGGACAAGCCGTAGGAAAAGGGAGGGGACAGAGGTTGGCAGTGTGCCACAGAAGAGTCTTCAGCTGTCTGGACTTCTGTCCCTCGTGCCCAAAGTCTCCATCCACCACTATGACCGCTGAAGGGAGACTTCCTGTATCTTCAGGCCTGAGGCACAACAGGCTGATTGCACAACAAGGTCTGCCCTTAGTCTTAGCTCAAAGGATGGATGGAAAATTAGATTTTAAATGCTTGTAAAATATTTTAATACCTCAATACCTTTGTTAAAAAAAAAGGTGTATATATGTGTTTAAGCAATTGTGCACATACCCTGATGTGAAGTTGTGCATGGGCCTTTTGGTTTTATTCTAAGTTAATTAATAATTATTGTAGAGAACTGAAACTTCTTACAGGAATCCATTCAGAGTTAGTTCTTCTGATCAAACAGAATTCACAGAAATATTTTAGAAGTAGAAACAGCAATTTGAAGACCATAATAGGCATAACAGAAAGCTGATAACAGAAACAAAATCTTGATTGAGGACTGTCATCTAGCAAATAAACTGATGAAATCAGAATAAGCAGTACTGAGATTATCAAGCAGTAGGTTCTAACACGCCAGATATTTTACTGTTAAAATTTACACATATTTTGCCCATGCAAAGATAACTTGATTGATGTAAAATTAAGTATTTCCATGGAAATCCACTTAAATGTCACCATGGATATCAGATCAATGTCTCAATGTTCAGGAGAAGACATAGGGTCTTCTTTTAACCCTGCCATGGATGACACTAAACAACCTTTATTCTAATATGTCTTTCTATAAATGTCTCTTCTTTACCCATCACTTTGACCTCCAATACTAGACTCTGAAGAGGATTTTTTTGAAGGAGTGTTATCTGAGAAGTGTGCTTGAGTGATATATTCCTGCATTTCAAATTTCAAAAAGCTACTATATGTCCCAACTGCTAGTAGAGTGTGCCCCTGCTTTAAATCTTAGTTCTAGTTGAGCTCAGGAAGTGTTGGCTGATCTGGAACTGACGTTCCTGACAGAAAGAACAACAGAGCTGTGGGAAGGCCTATTCTGGGCTGCTGCCAGAAACAATATAGGCACATTTCTGCTGCACTCTGTACAGATTAATTAGCTCTGTCGAGAAGCAAGAGTCACACTGTGCTAACATGGCTACCTTTGCTCTGCAGCTTAAGCTAACTCATTTAGACCTGATGTAGGTACTTTAGATAAAGTGTGGTTTCTTTATCTTTTGACTACATCAAGGTAAAATGACTCATTCCACAGTACTAATTATTTCTGGCAAGTTATGGTCAGTGTTAATAAGTGACACATAGCAGATGCTTTGTGATGGTATCATCTTGCTCTTACTTGTATCCACCTGTTCAGAGGAAAACAGCTGACCTGTAAAGTCCTTTCCCAGCTCTGCTGAAGCACATATGGACATTGCTACTCATTTCCCAACTCCAATAGTGGTGTAACTCTTTCAGTCTCAGGAGTTGCAAAGAGCAGGATAACTGCTAAGTCACAAATGCAAACAAAATCGCTCCAGTCAGGGCCTGCTCTCTTCTCCCTGGGGACCTGCATTCCTGTGTATATACTTGTCAACGTGCACAGTAAATGGGGACTATTTACTCACTTTGTTGTTTCTTGAATTGTCTTCTTTCTATTACCAGGAGGACTATTACAGCCATTTAAATTTTTGGCTTCAGAACTAAGCTGATTTTAGACACAATCGCTGTGAAATCTAGAGTTTCTCTGTGGTGCTCACATGATGAGTTTTATGAAGTATTTTTTTGTATTGCTGTACATACACCAAGCCTGTACATATAATCCTGATACAAGGACCAAATTTGTGATGCTGTGCCAGAAAAAGCCATTAATATCTGTAAAGGAGAGAGAGAGCACATCACTTGGCAAGTCACAGTTAAGCATGAACTCTGATGGTACAATGGTAATTACTAATTAGATGTTATGAGGTAAATGCCTAAGGGAAGCTGCCCTCACCAAACAAGTAAGTCAAGAGGCCAATCCTTGTTGGCAGGGAAGTTCTAAGTATTAGTACTCATGTGAAACAGCCGTAGGGAAATGAATCATACAACTGAAAGTTGCTTGAAAATGTCCTGTCACTGGGTGCACTACTCTGAGTTTGTGTGCAGCACAGCGAGCAAATTTCCTTTCAAGTTACTGGAGTAAGAGGAAATTTTTGAATAACCATCACCATATAATGACCTAGATGACAATGGATAGGTTAAAAATAAGAAATGCCTTTTTGGATTTAAGGGAAATGAGAGTGGCCTTCCTCTGGGACTCAGGGAAAAAATTGAATGTGAGGAAGAGAATGTCCAATTTTAGACCTGATTATCCTCTCCTCTTGCAGCCTTGCACAGTCAGTGACACGTTTTCAAGGGGATGTGAAGTGCCATCATTCTGAATTTTTAAGGTTATCACTCATGCCCTGACTTCCCTGGTGTGTGACCCCCCCCCCCTCCCAAGGACAACATAACAGAGACTCCATTTCTGACCTTTCTGGCTTTAGATTTCTTTTAGTATCCCTTTTTTTAGGAGAGATGATGGAGCAGCCAGTGGCAAACTGACCACAGTTTCACAGCTGACAAGTGTTGCATGATGGAGAACTGGACTCATGGTGTTTCCATAACACTATTTTCAGAGATTGTTTGAAATATTTGCAAGGAAAACCGCCTATGAATTGGAAAGTATAAATGACAGTTCCCAAGATATTTCATGCTCTCTCTGTCTCACTCAATGAATGATACTGGAAGATACCATTTACTCAGACAAATTATATTAGAAATAGTCTGAGAGAAGTGTCTATGTGAGAAGTAGGAATATGTGATGTTACAAGGAGTTATGATTTTTCTTCTCATGACCTCACAACTCTGTACATGCAGGAGACTGAGCCAGCAAGTCTTTGGGCTCCCTGGTGGTTCCTATTATCCTGACAGTTCAAACACAGTCTCTGGTCTGCAGCTGATGAAAGAAGTGAATTTTCTGCTATAAGTTATATAATTGGGATTGCTGATTGATTGTATTAGAACATTTCATTGCAGTAAGTTTTATATAGAAATATCTGCAGTTAGCATGGTTATCCAAAGCAGCAGATTTCATTTGTCACTTCCTTGCATTCTGTTCACAGGAATGGACATCCCACCGAAATGTATCTATGGTCTTAAGTACATTAAGATAAACATTCTTCTGGTTATCGGGTTAACACAGATTTTTTTTTCTTCTGTCACTTGCTGAAAGTTGTTTTTTTTTCACGAACTGAGGCTTGAGGGGGCTGCTGTTACTGTCTTTTGTGAAGTCTCCAGTAGAGCTGATATCACATAGTCTGGTAAACTAGAGAATATTTACCAAAAATCGAAACTGGAGGTGAAAAAGTAGTGCCTTTGAAGATTTTGGTGTGTTTGGCCTCTTGCATTACTTCTGTAGGGTTGAGAGGTTCCTACCATACTGGGAAAATTGAACAGTTTTCAAATAACCACAGAACAAAATAATAATAAAAAATCGAGGATTAAGCTGCCTCAAAATGATTTTCATCAGTGACCCTGAAGAAAATGAACCAAAGCATTTAAAATGCTCCCCTAATTAAAACGATTATGTTAAAAAATATTGTTAAAATCTGCACACTATAAATGTATACTTTTCCATCTGAACTATGTCCTTAGCTTCACAGCAGCATAAATAATTCCCCTTTTTGTTTTTTTCCACTGTGTTTCTGTTTTCTGGTTTTCAAAGGGTGTTCCCTACCCAGTTTTTGTTATTTATGGAGATTGATCATGTTTATTTTTTGTACTTAGCTTAATGACACCAGCAGAGTTAACCTGTGAACCCAGGCTGTTTTGACTGGATGATAATTTGGCTGAAATTGTCATTAAGGTTTCAGAGTGGATGCAGAACAGTGACTTGGCACCGCTCGCTGCTGCTGCTGAAAGCAGAGGGAGGGTCCCTGCTCTGCCATCTGTCACTCCTGGGAGAAAGCTGCCATTGAGGAACACCAATGGGTGTCCCATAGTTCACATTTCCTCTTCCTTTAGCTTTCTCTATGGAAATGTTGATTTTACCCAATTACAATCCCTTACATTTCCATTTCTGGGGTTGTGCCATGCCTTCTTCCAGACATATCTAAATCTTTTGTCCAGGCATACTTTCAACTGGATAATTCCATTGTATCTCTTACTTCCTATGTGTCCATCAGGTGCAGCTGTTCTGTAATGAGGTTTGAAATTCTATACATGGGAACTGTGTCCTTCAAGGGATGAATTTGAAATTCACAGTTATCTCAGGAAAACTTCAAGCTCAGCAAGGGTCACATCTGACACCTTCAAGAACCTGCCACATCCCTGTCTGACTGTGAGCCTGTGATGTGATTTATTTGGTTAACCTAACTGAGAGAGAAAACCATTGAGAGAAGAGGTTTCTCTTATATTGTGAACAGGCTGAATTGAACCTAAAATATTTGACAGTCCAACTATTATTTGAGTAATTGGAACAATCTCAGCCATGCTAATGTCTGTGCATGTTTAGTCACTAGCTTTAAAGGGGCCTGGTTTTCACCCAATGTCTGCCAAAGACCTTTTAAACAAACATTGCATTTGTCCCATGCAGTGCTGGGACAAGCGTGCCTGTCCCATACAGATCCTGGGAAAGACATACTGTGATAATTCATCTGATCTCCTACAGAAAAAACGATTTTCCCTGAATCCATATGGTTAGCAAAGTACATTGTTAGCAGCATTACTTATACTGTGTCTGTGATAACACATGCTACAAGTTGTCATTTGTAATCATCACTGTTTTAACTGACTGTCTGCTCCTGGCTCATCTGTTGAAAGAGGGTAAGGAAAATAATTCCATACTGTTGTGCTTTAACCTCAAAAGGACAGGGTGGTACCATCAAGCAATTACAGGAGTTCAACTTCTTTTCTATTGTAAGCAATTTTTTTAAAGTTTAAAACTAACTAATGTATGAGTGAGAAAAAAAATCCATGAAGAATTATAAAACAGCAAAATAATTAAAAACCAATATCTTTTCAAGAAATGTGGAGAGATGACATTTATCTACAAATTCATAAATTCCAAAATTAGTACTACATGTTGAATCTTTAATAACTAATAAGAGATTTGTCCTGAATAGATATTTTGATGTATTGCCTTAAGAGAAGAAAGGTTATTAGTGAAAGAAATGGCTACCCAACGCTAGCATCTGCTCTGCTTTTACACATCCCTTCCTTTTTGTGGAACAGCTCCTCTGTCCTGCTGCTCCATCACAGTCTATCAGAAGGCATTCTCGTTTGAAAGAGCTAGACAGTGTTTACCTGCCACAGCAGATGGAAGCATCACCACCTGAGGACAAATACTAAAATTGTGTCCCTTTCTTTTTCTGGTCATGGATAACAGAGGTGATGGGGGCTGCAGGATGTGGCATGGGGACTGTGTGTATTGGGTACCCTCACATAGACAAGTCAGTCTTTAAACTACACAGGTATATCTATTCATATAATAGACATAAATTAGGCCATTTTCCCTAAATAAAATTACAGGAAGAGATTAAGTATTATATAATAAACATACGTAAAAATATTTCTTTTCAGTGCTGTTTACTAGTTTGCAGATAATTCCAAATCCAATTCATATCTTGGCTTTTTATATCCTGCAGTGTAAACATATTTATCAAAATAAATGCATTTATGCTGCAAGGCCATGTTTATAGCATTGTATAACTTTGCTAAATTTAATGTGTTTGGGCACACATTTGTCATGTTGAATGTCTGACTTGGGAAATCATTTTTTTAATGGTTTGGTCGTTTCTAAAAATGAAGTTAAGGAAAAATATTGATGTTTCTTCGTTGCATCTGACAAAAAGGTCTCTGGACTTTCTTCAGAAGTTTGAATGCTGTCAATCATTTTAACTATTCAGGATATTTTGTTGTGGTAGTAGACAGATGTGTCTGCAATTTTTGAAAAAATCATCTTGGTTTTGCTGGTTTCCAAGATTCTAAAGAGTTTGGTTTCTAACATGCCAAGAGGAGTACAGGACAACAAGAGCACAATGGGCTATTTTGAATACTCCCCTTGGACTGAGCACACTTTAAGCTCAGATAACTCCTGCATGGTGACTGGATAGGATGTGTGGCATCCCTAGAGCAAAGCAGATTTTTTTTTTTTTTTTATTGCTATATCTCAAAACCAGTTCTAAAATCCTGTGGAAACAACACAGTCTGTAGAGGAAAATAATAATTGTCATTCAGTGCATTTAGGATCAGCAGTACTCAGCTACCCAACGAAGAACACCAAAAGAGAAGGGCAGAGTTTGAACCATTGCTGTGCAAACAAGCACAGCCCATGTGAGGAAGCCCCAGCATTCCTGTGCTTTTTGTGTGAAGCAGACCTTTTAGAAGATCAGGCTTTGATCATGTCACTCAACACTATATCTTAAAGTGTGTGAATAAGATAGCAAAATTATCAAATTGCCTTTTGTTGCATTGCTTAACTGTACAGCCTTACTTTTACAGCCTTACAGCAGTGATTTTTCTTTTACCATTGTTTCTCTACGAGTGTAATGTAAATAGCACAATGTTCCATTTTTTTGATACATTGAAATATTACATGCCACCATTTTTAATTTGCATGAGTCATCATTTCTCAGGAAAATCAAAGAATAAATGTTTTTTTTTCTGATAACACATCTATATGTGTTTCCTTTATATTTAGATCTTTATCAGTTTCCCAGAATTAAGTTTTCTCTGTAATTCTGAAAGACTTTATGACAGAGAAAAAAATAATTTTTTTTACATACGAAGAAAGAAACTTTCTCAGAGATAAGAATGGATAAATCTTCAGGTTATTTATGTTGATAAACACTGCACAAGTACTTTGCAGCTAAAAGTTGAAATAAAACCTCTGAAAATTGGATGATGGTGGGTGAGAAGACACCTCTGCACAGCTCTGCAAGTGCTTATATTACTGTAAATGAAAGCAATTTTGGTGTTTCAGAACTTGGTGAGAAGACTGAAATTTTATGATTTGATCCCTAGAGTGCCAAATGTTGACTTGTTTCCACAGGCACTCCGAACTCTTCCACTCATTTTAGTGGAGTTGCTCCATGTTGAAAAAGGCACTGACTGCAGCCTGGATGACACACTAGGAAAAGGCAGGCTCCTTGTCGTTGTAGGAAAATGTGCAAAAAGAGCCATATCTTTGAGGCCAAGTGTGAATGGGGCAACATTGAATTAAAATCTTTGTCTTCTTCCCTTGTCCTGTGTTAGTCTCATTTATTTTTTGAATCTATAGACTGAAGCAAAAAATGGAGTAGCTTCTTGTGCCTCTGATTCTGCCTCTGTCTCACACTTGTTGTAGGAAATTCAGTATACAGAAATGCTATGGGTCTGCATACTTTATAATTTTACATACTTTTTTCCCCCCAGTAACAGAGGTAAGAAAAAAAACACATCTGTCACAAGAACAACCCAAAATCTGTCATAAGACTTTTCAAATTCAGGCTTTGTGGAGCCTTCATAATACAGCCTTTGTATACAGATCTGTATGCACATAAGTAATATACCATATGACATATAATTGATCTATGCTAACTGCTACAGAAAAGTAGGCATATTTTAAGGTGTAGAATTAGTACAGCATCCAGGCCAAACCATAATAAATGAAAAGTAGAGCTGCAATAATGCCATAGCAGTACCTCAGGGACTCATTGGCATGGATGGACTAAGATGTAAATTACTCCAACAGTTAATTTACAGAGCACTGTAAATAGGATGATTAAGTACAGGCCATGCTTTTGAAATTAGTATGCAGATAAAATCATTGTAACAGTGTATTTGAGAAGTTATAAATGCATTTTTTAGGAGAAAAAACCCCATGACCCATACTTCTCTGAATTGAAGTTGTTTGGTTTCGGATTTCTGTTTAATCAGTTAAAGATGAAAGTTAAAAGTCATGAAGTGACAACTGCAACTGGTCTGCATCTTTGTCTTCTGTCTCCCTCTGACCATAGTGGTCATCTTTATAAACAAGTGTTATGATCTCTGTAGGAAAGATTGTTGTGGCCTGTGAGCCTCTGCATGAGTTATCTGAGAGTCACTAATTTGAGACTTGAGCTGTTCCACGTTATAATTCACTGGAATAGGCAAAATTAATGACCTACCAGTATTCTTTGTTAATTTCTCTGTTCCACCAGAGTAAAAAAATGCAAGCAGGAAATGTAACAAATACATATGCTGCGCTTTTAATAATATTGAAAAGCATGTTTACACTCATAGTTCTTCTATGATGCATTGTTCTGATGGGTTCAGATTTGCACATCAGCAAAATTTGTACAGAATAAGTTCTCTTTCTTCTATTAATTTCATTGAAGGGGGAGAGTTACACATACTTGGGATGTGTTTCCCTGAATCTGAGCTAAAAGTGGATAATACTAAATCTATTTTTCTCTGTGAATAAAGCCAGGTAAATAGGTAATAATTGTGGCTTTAATCATGCTTAAAGAATTCAGGTGAAGAAGGAAGTTATGCCTTAGGAAAAAATAGAGAAATTTCCAAAGCACTTTACTGGCAAGGTGGATGAGTGATTGGAAAAATAAATATTAATAGCCACTTTTGGAAAGGATTGAGAATCACTTTTCAGGGTCAAAATCTGCTGCAACTTTTGTCATTAGATCATCAGATTACTGGAGTCATGCCAGTACATCAGGAATGTGGCCAGCTAAAAATCATGTGGCAATCAGATGTTGACACTTGGCACAAGGAAATGGCTGTGCTGGGCAGGCAGCGCTGGCAGTTACACTGGAAAGATGCAAATGTGCCTTTTAACCACATGGAGGGCTGCAGATATAAAATATCACACTTTCTCTTTCAGAAAGTCCTGCAAAGAGAAGGGATCCACTGTTCTATGTGCTGTGTGCAGGCAGAGCTGAAAGTAAAATGAGGCTCTCAGTAAAATGAGGCTGTACAGACTGAGCAGGTAATGATGCAGAGCTGGCCATAGGGTGGCTGTATTCTCTTCTCTTGCAGACAGTCAATTTAGAATTTGTGCTAATTATGGAAAAAGGTGCTGAACAAAGTAAAAATTCTGGTTTCTCTTAGATTAGTGAAAATCTGCAATAACTTGGTCACTATTTAAAGTGTTTGGCTTGGGAGTGTTTCTGAAGGGCTGGTTAGGGCATGCGCACACCTTCTGATGTCATTCCAGCCACAAGCAGGGATGTGTGGTGGATCGGTTTCCCTAGAAAGGAAATCTGTATGTATATGCCAGAAAGGACCATGATTCACTCCCAGTCAGCTCTTAATCTGGACAGCTGGGGATAAGGATCTCACAGGATTTTGGAACATACAGTGATGCCTAGCATCACCAAGGACTCTATAAGTGTCCCTTAGGACAATGTGAGGTCAACAGTTTACTGAGATCCTTCTGAGGATTTAAATAGCAAGACTGGCTTGATTGCAAGAGTTCTTGTGAAATTTCCTCTCTGTAAAACCATTTTACTATTCTTTGACTTAACCACCAGTGCCTTAGGTTCAGCCTCTGTACTATGAATTTTACAGAAAAATGTGCTACATCACAGAGTTGAAATAGAGGGTTAAACCCCCCCAAAATCCCACATCATCTGCATCTTGGTTTTACTTGTTTTTTCCTCATCTGGTCCAAGTAAATGAAGAGTTCTCTGAATGTGGGCAGTTTTACAACAACTAAAAATTTGGATTTAACCAACTTTTTATAATGACAAACTTAGACTGCTTTCTCACAATAATTTTTTTGTCCTCCCTCAGATACCAGCTTTTGACATAACCGTGCATTTTCTTAGATTTTTCATTTTTGTCTGTTGCATTTTTACTTGTCATGGTTCACTCCACTGTCATACCTCCCACACTGTGTTAAAGCTGATGAATTAGATTGTGTTTCACCTTCTTGTTCTTTTCCTTTTAAGTGGTCTCTGCTAATGCTTTCTGGTCATGACTGTTGCCTTTGAGACACCCACTTCTGCTGTATATTTTGATTTTGGCTTAGTTTGCAGTTCCTTCACTGGACACTCTTGCTTTTCAAGTAGGGCAAGCATGACACCTACAACAGGTTACAACAATGTCCTGACTTTGGTTTTCTGCCTGCTTTGGTTGTGAGTTGGCTTTATACCAGCAGACATGGATCACATCACCCACTGTCAGTGGAAGCTGTGCAATACTTGAGTTTTTAGCTCTTGTACCTGGAAATTGATTGAGGAGAGTTAAACGAGTTTCTCTCATCTGAATTTTTAATTGTTTATATCTAAAACTCTAATGCCTTAATTAAGCTTAGACTAAATTATTCTATCTTTTGTTGGCTTGCTGTTTCATTAGCTTGGCTGCTATTTACCCAGTATGTTACCCAGCTTCTGCTTTAAGTGCTTTTCCTAGGTTGGCTTCTGTCTGCAAGGCTGCAATGTCACTGAACCTTTGGGTTTATTTTGTCTTCCTGACCTTACTGGCTGTGTTTGGGGATTTTTGTTCTTCCTCTTTCATATATTCATATCTCAGTATATCCTTTCTGCTGACCTCATCAGCTCATACTATTATGGCATGTTAAACATTGTCAAGTTTCTAGGTTTTATAACATTTCCCAAACTATTAGAACAACTGTGTCCAAGTATTTGTGTCTTAGTATTTTTACATCTCTAGGAGACATAGTTTGAGCAATACTAAGGTATTTTACTACCAATAAAGTTATTTTTTATCCTAATATTTACAGTAAAACTTTAAATAGTAATGCAAACAGTTGGGTCCTATTACTTCATTTTCATAAATTGGATGTAAAAAATATCTGTAACTAGAGATCTCTCTTTTTATTTTACTTTTTTATAAAAAAAATCTACAATAATATTAGTCCAAACTTAAAATAAACACCCAGTAATTGTTTCTAGCAGAGTTCCCCATCTCTGGCCATCCACACTTCTGTTGCTTTTATCCAAAAATACTCACAACTTTTGAGTCAATATCGCCTTCCTGGAAACATAAATTTCTACATGTATATGCATAAGTATTGATATAAACAGTGGTCTAAGAACATTTGTGCAGAAGCATACATTTGCATTTGAATAGAAGCAAAAGAAAAGGGTCCTTGAGAAGAGTTGTTACATTTATTCTTTTAATCGATTTTATGCATTCATTTGCTCATATTTGTTTCATTTTTGATAAATCTGAAAGTTGTCTAAGAATTAAATGTGTCCAGTCAGTCACTGTTCCTATGGTTCAGCTTGCTATTTCTGTCACCTTTTGAAGTTGGCCTTTGTAATAGGATCATACTTACTGTTAGTCTTTTTTCTCTTTTCCAAAAGAGAAACAAAAATAATTCACTCTGGTTTGTTGAAGGCTTGGAAGCACTGATTGAAACTTTCAAAGTGCTTCACAACTTGGTATGAGGAGGAATTACAAAATAGCTTTAGATGTTTTTCTGCATTGTTGCATTTTATCTGAAAGGAACTGTCTTGGTGTTTTGTGCATTCTTTGAGGGAGTAAAACTTATTAACTTGAATTGAGCTTTCAGCCATATGAAATAATTTATCTGGTGAAGAACTAAAATGATCTTCCATAGTCTAGCGGATGGCTATAACTGCACTACTCTAGCAGCAAAAGGACATATTAATTCATTTTTTTTGTGTTTTAATGTATTTTGTCAAGTACAGCTCTGTTTTTTGAAAAAAATATATATGTGCCTTTTATTAGTAGATGCTCCACTCAGGTAAGGGGAGAAGCCTCTGAATCAAAGGTCAAAGAGGAGAGAAATTTAAAAGGAGTCTGTTTAGACACAGATGCTTAGCTGGCCAGTTCCAAGCATTGGTGCATTGTTTGTTCTATCACTGCCCATTTCAGTAACAGGGATGGTGACTTTTGTGCCTCTTTCTGAGATGTCCAGTTCATGTGAGTGTGTGACTTCTGTTCACTGTCTGCCTCTTGGTGCTAAAAATATAAACCTTTCAGGTGCAGAAGTTTTTTGTTGGATCTCCTCTAGTACTTGTTTTAGCTGAAGGTGCTTTAGGTTGGTGTTATTCAATGTGAAAATCTGGTCAGTTCCTTATTGATTTGTTGCTGCCATAACTGTAGGAACTATCAGTGATTTTTGAGCATTCACTAAAAGAGTCAGGAACAAACAAAGTTACCTAAGTGCTGGGGTCAAAAAGAAAATAAAGGGAAGATGGTATGGAACAGGAGAAGAGAAAGTTTGCAGTGAGAAACTTCAAAGCATTAAGGTTAAGTTTGTCATTCAATGGAAGGGTTGTATAATATTCGATTTAGGTTAAGAAAGATCTTTCTTTGTTTGCCTCAGGTGAAAACAAACCAAGAACACCCTAGAATACAAATACATTCCTTTTTTATGTAATATGAAGTGGTTTAGAAATAGGAAATCCATTAAATAAGTTGTGTTTTGAATTCTACAATGAATGGAAAAAAAATACACAGCACCATAAGACAAAGGAATGGAAAGTGAATGTTTGATAAGCTGCTAAAGAAAAACCACAATTTTTTAACTCTCTGCCCACATAATATATAAGCTTTCAGATGCTTCACAACTTTTCTTGCTGTAATTAAAACTTACTAATATTTTTTAGGAAGCTACCTAGCAGAACTGAGAGGGCTGTTATATTGGAAAGGCTTTTTTAACATTTACGAGAAATAGGAGGTGTTAGTTAATGCAAAAGCAACACCTATTTTAGGCATTTAAAAATAATATTAAAAAAATCAGTTTATGCCCACTCTATCAATTAGTTAATTTAATTTAATTTAATTTAATTTAATTTAATTTAATTTAAAAAATGTCTAGTGATTTTTTCCAATGTAATTAGAGATGCCGCATAATAATTGTAATTGTGATTATTGTGATTCCTCAAAAAAAAAAAAAAAGAAAAGGAAAAACAAATACCATTGCTTGGAAAATATCTTGATTTACTTTCCTTGCTTTTCACAGGTTTTGAAGTTTTCCCAGGAGTGTTGTGTTTGAGAGTTTAAAAGCCTTTTCAAGTTGTTCTGGAATGGTAAAAATGCTGAATCCCTTAGCCCTGGAGTGATGTTCACTCATATCTTCCCTCCAGGTGATGATGAGATGGAGACCTGCACAAGCCCTTCTGCAAACTTTTTGTTTTGTGTTTCTGTGGAAGGAAAGTCAGGTGTCTGCTTCACGTGTATCCTCCAACAGGTGCCTGACCTGAAGTATGAAAAGAGCAGGACTCTGGGGAAGGTGGTTCTCCATACAGATACTCTTTCTTGTAGAGCACCAAAAAATTCCTCAGTGCCCCACAGAACTGAGAGCCCATCAGCTTTTATATAATGCTTGCATATAAGGAATCTCCAGCACGTAACCCAAATCCAACAATTAGGTGTAAAAATTGAGACCTCTTCATGTTATGTGATGTGTTTACATCAAATGTAGGTTTTTTTGTTAGTATGAATTGTATTTTGTGTCATTATCAACAGTCTTTCTCAGCAACTGGTTTATTATTATTCACCTTGAAAGTGTGCCTTTATTTTCAAAAACCTACGTATAAATGTGTATTTGTAGATGGAAACCACAATCAAAACATTCTTTGCTGATACCTTATCAGCATTTTAATGATGGCTTATTATTTTCTTAGCCAGAAATAATAATGTTAACATCCTGAAAATGAAATTGCTTTTGCCAGTAGCTCAGGAAATGAAGAGAAAAGAGCTTTGTTGTCTGTATGTTCTCATGGGCTGGAAAGATCCTATCGTGATATGCTATGATAAAAATCTGAACACATTTGGCACAATTTTAGAGAGCTACAGTCAGAAAGCTGATAACTGTGGAGCTGAATAGAAGTAAACAGAAGTAAATCAAATCAGCTGTATTTGAGACAGTGATTTTTTACTGCTGCTAGATTAACTTGTTAAAGCAGTGTGTTCCCTATTATGTTTGACACTTGGTTCAGCTGGAGAACAAGTGATGTGAACCAGGGTTCAACGAGCGATGAACCTGAGTTACATAACTGCATCTGCTTTTCCTGGGCAGGCAGAGATGGCTAAAATTTTCTGATCACATCTGTACATACGCACACTGACACAAACACACATACACTTCTCCCTCTATCTCTCTGTGCATATAAAAGTTCTTTTCCCACTTCAGAACCTTTCCCTATTTTTTAAAGTATTTATATAAGTTTTAAAATATTTATATTATTTCTTTTTCTGTTCTCTAAAATAGGAAATGCCTCAAAAGTAAATATTTCTGGTTAGGACATATCAGAAGTTTCATGTGAGTCTATTCTGTCTGCAATATATCTTGGAGAATTAGGTACATTTTTCTTGTCTGACATTCTAGATATCCTTTTTTCTGGATTTTGGGGTATTTTTTTCTGAAGCAGAATTTACACGCAAAAAATCAGTATTTTGATCAAAGTCTGTTTTGAGCTTCTTGTGACTAGAGGCTGATCAAATATTGCTGCCAAGTCAAACAACAGAGCACTGATTTTCTCACTCTCCTACTGTTTTACTGGATCTGAAAGCATCCTGGGAATACTCTGGCCTTTGTTCAGAAGTTTGTAACCTGGTAGCAGAGGCTAAATAGATTTGGATGGCCTCTGAGTGCACAGAGCTGTGAACACAGGACTTTCCAGCAGTAAGAAATCATGCACGATGAGAGACCCACCTTTCACTCCTTCAACCTTGTGTTGGCTGTGTCTGGCAGTGAGTGCTTTTGGGGCATTTTAGCCTTTCTCAAAGCAGCTCTGGGTGGCTGTGACAACCTGGGTGTGAAGAGACTGTGTGGGCTGCAGACAGCTTTAGTCGCCTGCACATTCATCACTGTTAAGGTGGTGGCAACTTTTGTTGAAGTCAATAGTAAAGCTGTAGGTCTGTAAAAGTTTTCAGATCAAGTCTAGCTCATTTCTGTGTCTCTTGTATTCAATACCTTAATTCCACCCAAGGGGAAAAGTCACAAAAATCTCTTTTAGACCTCCCTGGACACCTGCTTGAAGTCTGGTAATTCCATTAGTATTACAGCCAGAGTTACTGGCTGCAGGTACCAAGGTGAAAGTGTTACAGCCATAGTCAGTCATGGCTCTGAGATGCTCTGCAAAAACTAAATCTGCAATTGTGGCTTTCAAGGCTTGTTTGCTGAGCAACTTTCCATGCTGAGTATCACATCCTGAAGAGGTTTTGTCTTGCTTTAGAAACAAACTCTTCTCCAGTAAAGGGACTTGCACAAAATAAAGAGGCAGCAGCAACTCTGCTGCTTCAACTATTGGAAACATCAAATTTTGAAGATTTAAGAGACTGGGAAATATATTGTCACACTCCTGTGTTATAAAGCCCTGGGGTTGTGGTTACAAATAGACACCTGCTGTCATCTTGAAACAACAGCTGGTGTCAGGCCATCATTCCATAATCTATCTCATCCTCCTCAGTTTTTCAGTTCCACCTTCCTTAAGTACCATAATAGCAGAAGTTCTCAGCCCGTGTGCAGGGTACTCTCCTCTACTGCATTGCACAGAAGGGGCTGGTTTTCATTTCCCTGCTTTCTTCCTTTCCTCATGTTCTCAGGTCATGTCAAGCTGCCCCCTCCCAGATTGCAATCCACCTCTCGTGCCAGTTTCCTTTATACTTTACACTTGTTATTTTTTCAAGCATGAATATATTCTAGAACAACCCTCCCCCCTTCTTGAGCACTGACAAAAATGTCTCCTTATCATCTCTCAGATCACTCCTTCAGCACTCTGTGTTCATCAAGGAAAAACTGTGATGCTTTAAAGCTTGAGAGCAATTGGCTAAGCATGGGCTGCTTATCAATTTAACACCATTATCTTGATGCTTCCTGGGACCTGGTCATCCAGCCCCATCTTATCTGCTTTATTTGCTTATGACTGTCAGCCCCTACGGACAGAACACACTGTTCTGTTTTTGTGCAGGGTGAAAAAGAGCTCAGAAGAAATGTTGCAGAACTGGGCCTACACTAGATTACGATTATTTAAGAAATAAATACAGGAATGACCTTACTTATTCTAGCCCAGATTTTATGCCAGTCTATGAATGCTGGGCCAGGAGATTGAGTGGTTGGGTTTCTTTGGTTGTTTTTTTTTTTTTTTTTAAGAGACATGGGGCATAAAAATATGCTGGTGAAGTTGATCAGGGTAGTGTGTTTGATGGAGTGTGAATTTCCTTCCTGCACTTGTGTGCAGGATAAAACTGTGGCTCTATACTTCAGTATAATTTACAGCCTTCTGGCAGGTCTTCCATTACATACTTGATGATGTAATATTTTCTTCCCCTGTGGCACGTACACAAAGGAATGAAACATTTGTGATACTCATTTTAACACCATTACTATATGTTTGCATTGTAATAGCAAACTTTTGAGATTTCCAACTTAGATTTAGATCCTAAACATTGCAAAAAATCTCCTTCTCCAGTAAGATTCACATATAGAAAAATCAAGATAACAAAGGGTTATGGAGTAGTCTGCTAATGCTCAGACCCCTTGACCAATGCAAAGCATGAGGAATTACTGATTCTGAGCCTCTGAAACTCCTGGCTGATGCTGTAATCGCCACCTTGCCTCTTTGACTACCATCCAGAGAGATTTGGTCTAATACTTGATATGAATTTTCCTTCCAATTCTCTATTCCAAAGTGTTCTGTTTTCAAAGTGAAAACAGATAATTTTAAATGCTTATCACTGACATTGAACATATTGCATATGTGAAATACATTTCCATGAGAAGTATGATAAGTTACTTATGTTCTGAGTCAGATATAGTTGTGGATGAACATATTGATTGAAGAATTAAACAAAAGACCTCTGTAATTCAACAGGAGATTATGTTGTTGCTGTCTAAAGAGATGACACAGTTTATTTTCTGAAGCTCCTGACAAACATGAGTGTCTGTTATCACAGGTCAGGGTGTGGGTCCCTCTGTGCTGTCCTGTTGGCAGGAGAGGTGGCACAGCCAGCACCAGCTGCATCCCTGCCCTTTTCCTGGAGGGAGCAGCTCCCACAGCACCACTGATGAGTGGAGCTGGCAAGCAGCTCCTGAACCACCGCACTTTGCACCCAGAATGCATCCAAGGCAGTTCAGCTGCTCCTGATACCCTGTTCAGCTTCCCTCCTGAAGCATGTACATGGCTGGGTTCCCTCAGCCCCAATCCAGCTGTGCTTCCTTGCCCCACTGAGCCATGACTGTTCCATGCTCCACTGTGCTAGCTCTGCAGGGAGGAAGGAATCTCTGCTTCCTTTTAAAGTCTGCGTTCAGATTTAGACAGCAAATTCAACAAATACCTGAAACATGTTACCCAGTTGGAAAAATGGGATAGCCCTTGGTTTAGGTTTTTTTGGTTTGGTTTTTGTTTGTTTGTTTGCTTTTTTGGTTTTTTTTTTTGTCCACCCAAATCAGGACATAATACATTATTTCAGATTATTAAAGATTCCTACATGCAGTTCTGTGGAGGTCTAGTATAACACCTTTGGTCTCAAGATAAGCTTGAGTTTATAATCAGCCTGTCCTGAAATCACATGGCTTTAACATGCTCTTAAAATTTATATTAAAAAATCTTTTGAAAACACCAGTTATGCTCCATGGACCACGATTCACAGAAAAAGAAGTCACTTATCTCTTTGTAAATAAGTGTTGCCAGTAAAGATAATTAACAAGCATGAAAGCTAAAATGAGATGTGGTTTGTCAGCTAAGTGTTCAGATGGGTGATGGAAAGAGTAAGAGATCTGCCAGCTGAAGCCACCAAATGTATTATCTGCCATTTCTTAAAATAAATACCAATGTGATTTTAACAGAACCATTAGAAATAGGAGTGGAATTTAACACCATTAATATTACCTGGTATTTCATAAACTGATAGGGTATAGCCTGGAGGAAAGCAAGTATTGCAGCTGAAGTTTTCATTACAACTTCAAGATGTAAAGAATACAGAAATCCTAAACACTTTAAATTTATCACTTTAAGTGTCTTTGAAAATGATGGTCTAAGACCATTTCTTTTTGATTATAATTTCATGTAGGTGACTTTTTTTCTTCCCATAGAACAGTTAGTAGATAACAAAGGTGGCTTGTGTAGTCATTTGTATGAAATGCAATGAGTGCAATGCTGATCTATCATCACCGTGACATTAATTAAGGCCTGAAGATTTTGGCCTGTCACTGAATTCCTCCCTCTCATGAATTTACAGAATAAAGCACCATAGAACTCTGACCTAAAATGCAGGAATACTTGGATTATTTTCTGTGGGGTTTTTTTTCTATTTTATTGTTTGAATTTACAAAGTCATAATCAGAATATCATATACATTTAAAATAAATTGCCACTAACAACGTATATATAATGTGGTCTGAATGTGTGAACCTGGTTGCAGTGTGTTTTCTTAACTGTGTTCAGAATACATGTACAGACAGACAGAGTAAATGCATATACAAATATATTTGCAAATGAGCAGGACTCAGGACTGCACTCAGTGGCTACACTCAACTCTATCCAAGTTTTCTGGTTGTAATCATAAACAAGGAAAAAATAACTCAGGAGGCAGGCTGGATTGGATTTTTTCTGCCTTAAATTTCAGGTATGAAAGCAGGAGAGTTGTTCATATGGGAAATACTTGTGTGGCAGATGATGCACCAAACCTCTGGTATTCCTCAAGAGAACACAGTAGGCAAAGCTCAAGACCAGAGGTTTTGAGGAGAGTGTCTTTATATTCAGCTACAGATCTGGAACTTTTTTTTTCTAGGACCACTAAGAAATTGTGCATCTGTACACTGAACTGCTCCTGAATTGGTCTGAATATGGGACCAAAATCTTGGCAGCAGTACTTGTAAAGCTCAAAATATCACCAAGTGATTAATGGGTGAGGATATAACATGGACATGTTAGTGTACATTAAAGGTAATTTTTCATTTTTGTTGGATTGATTTTCTCCTAAATCCTTCAAAACATTTAAAAATTAGTTACCAACACCTCTTTTCACATGGTAAAATGCTGCTTTCCTTTTTTGCTAAACATTTAAATAGATAGTGATTTGTTGTTAGGGCTAGATGTTGTAAAGTCTTGTTTTAATTAAAAATATTTATTCACTCCTGTGTAAATATCTTCACAGATTTACCAGTCTACTAGATTTAGTTTAATAAGGCCAAGGAGGACTATGTCACTGATGGAAGAACTCTTGCTTTCGAGTTTATTCCAATTTAATTAAATCAATAAGAGAGGATCCTTTAAAAAACAAATCTGACCAAGAAAAATTATATAGAAAAATAGTTGAGAACAGCTGCTTTTTAGAAGTAAATTTCCACATAATCAGAAGTGGAAATTTAATGTTATGAATGAATACGCTATTCTCCATTCCACAATCCAAATGCAAAATCAGTGATTTATGTTGGGAAAAGAATGCAGATAAACTTGGATGAGAACCACAAGCCAGATCCATTTACAATTTTGGTGGTAAGAAGGCAGAGGTTTTTTTTCTTCCAAGGTGCTTGAAGCATAAATCAAAATGACAATTCTCCTAAGGAAAATTAGGTTCTTGGAATTCAGGGGACCTGCTTCATGTGAGATGGAAACAAAACTTAGAGTTAAGAATGCTTTTTCAGAAGGATATAGGTCTAAGCATTTTTACTGCAGTTTCCCAGGCTGATTACTACTTTTGTCACAAATTCTAATCCATTTTATTTCACAATCTAGTTTAACTTCTGATTACTAGCATGTTTTATCTCCTGCCTACAAAGTTTTTCCACTCCTGTTCAGACAAAATCTTCTTCAAAGCAAAACCAGATATCCTAGGAGATATCTCTCTATAATTCTGGTTTTATTTTCCACCAGATCAGTACTTTCTGGGTTCACTAGTATGTTTGTCTTGTGTCTGTAATTTTGAGATTTCAAAGATTGATATTTTTACTTATTTCCTTTTGTTCTGTTCTTGCAGTCTTCTCTTCTGATCATTATCCATCAAAAGGTACCAGTTCATCCTTATTTGAATTAATGAATTTGCTCAGAGAATTTTTGCTCTCCATCTGTTTTAGCATATAAGTGGCTTAGCCTCAGGTTTTGTTTTCAGTTTTCTTTAGCAGTCTAGTCTTAGATGCAACTTCATGTATGACTAAAATTGCTTAATATTCTTAACCAAAAATTTGCTATTTGTATTCACAACTTTACCTGATTATCTTTTTATTTGTTTTAGCATAACAGGCCAAAGAATCCCATTCTATTAACAAAGCAAAGTAATGTCAGAGTAATGTAAAATATAATAAATGACTTTATCTCATTATGCATCATTTCAGGCTCACTGTTCTTGTAGTTTCCCTATCAGAGATCACCAGAAAGCTGTATGGAATTAAAAAAAAAAAATACTGGGTGATTCAGGTAAGATTTTTTCACTAAAACTTAAACTAGGAAAAAAACACCTTACTTTTCTCCTATAATATATGAGTCACATAAATACTTGCATTATGTGCAAAGTTTTCTAAAAGCAAAAATGCCTCTTTTAAGTTTTTCTCATTTGTTATTAAAAAAAAGATAATTCTAGGAATTCTAGAAACACTCCATTCCCTCTCCTCAAAACAAGAAGTTTTCTTAAGAATTAAGCAAATTTCATTGTGCAATTTTTATTTCAGTAGCTGAGACTGCCTGGTTTCCTCTTTTTCAGTATAGGACTATTCCTTTGGGGAAGCATTCAGTGTGTGGATGGATGCCAGATTCTGCCCATTTTGGTTGAAAGTTCAGATAAAAAACTCATTTCCATCCCTCAGCTCCACCCCTCATTCCCTGCCATTTTTCTGCTTCTGCATGGTGAACTTTCAGTGATATGATCTTTATCCTAGAAAATACTTATTTTGTTCCCCCAATATTACTTTAAAATGTAAATCCATTTACTCACCTTTTTTGAAGAGAAATGAAGGGAAAAGCCTCTTTTCTACAGAGAATACTATTCCTTTCTGGCTTGTGATTTCTTTTTTAAGAAGAGTAATGTGTTAGGGAAACTAATCCCAAGTATATTGGAGATATAGAGAGAACTTAACTTTTGACTGAGCAAAAGGGATTTCTCTCTCCCAGCTCCTTGCTCTACCCCACTGGATCAAGTGTTCTGAATTTGATCAAAATGCACTCTTGTCTCAGTCGTGTGTACATGAGATTTATTATTCAAAGAAAAAATAAAGGGGTTGTGGTTTCCAAATCAATTGTAAGACAGCTTTTTTTTTCTTTTTTTCCCCCTTTTTAAAATTTTTTTCCCAACTCTTTTCTCCCAAAGCAGTACAATTGTGCTTATTCTACAGCCCTTTTAAGACTGGACATTTATGCATTCCTCCCAGGCAAAACTGTGACACTGCTCTTGCTCTGTGTAAAGGTCAGTTCCCACGTTTGCGAGCTTGGGGTGCAGGATTTGCACTTTGCTCCTGCTTCTTCCAGTCTTGCTGTGGTACTGAGTGAATGTTTTTCAGATGGTCAATGCCTACCATGTGGTGAGGCTCATGCTGTCCCCCTCTGTACTTGATGTTGTCAGGGAGAAAGGGTGAGATAGAAGGACAAGGTTTCCTCCCCTGTTCTTTGGTAGTACAAGAAGTGTCAATGGGAGAGAGTTTGTAACTGAGCAGGAGAGCTCCTCCCCTGACAACCCTACATTAGTCCTTAACTGAATCTTTACCTGAGGACTTCAAGGATTTTTTCTATAATTTTCAGGAATGTTATATTAATGTCTACTTTATAGTGGAAGGAATGTTAAATTGGTTTTCTTTACATTTACCTGGAATGCTCAGATATGAGTTTATTTTGATTTCCACTCTGTTTTGATTATATTTACTGAGTACTTTGCCCAGCTTCTTAACCTCATTCTGGAAATCTTTGCAGCATTTTTAATGTTAACCTAAGATGTCTTTATAGTTCTTTAAAATGCAAAAGCATGGAGTTAAAATATATATATTTGAGAATGTATTCTCATGAAATCATGGTAGGTTGTCACAACTGCATTTTTACATTGCAACAGAAACAAATCCACACTGTGGATTTAGTGAATATAGAAATATTTATTTTCTGTTCCTAATGAGAAAGGCACACTTAAGTATCCTCTTTTAATGACTGTTCTCTCCCTCATTGATCTCTGTGCAATAATTGTATCTGAGACCAAGTAATGCTACATCTCAGGAACATGGAAGTTTTTAAACCCTTTATCAAGTTTTTCTTGAAGGAAACTGCACATAATGAAAAAGGAATGTCAGCAGAATGCAGGCAGAGTTCTACAAATGCCAAGGGCCATTCTGGTCTGCCTCAGAGGATGAATTTGTTCTCTGGAGATATTTAGCCATGTTCTTCTCATTTTCTCTTTTCTCCCTCATGTCGGTTTTCTTCCCTCAATTTCTGTGCATGGTTCCTAAATTTATTGTCCCCAGCTCTCAAAGCTTTGCTGGTCTGCAATGTGCTGACATGGGCTAATGCAGGGTGAGGATAGTGCCATCTCCAGAGGGCTGGCCATCCCCAGTGACTCTGTCTTCATTACAATCTTTCATCCCTATGGAGCTGCTTTAAGTTACTAACAGCTAGTCATGAAAAACAGTGCTGCTTTGTTTCCATACTTACATGCCTGAAATTGCATCTTCTCAAAGTCAGACAGTGTTGTCTTGAAATATATTCCCAATTTGTTCCTGAGTGTGTTGAGCTTTTAAGTCAGAAATGTGAAGCATCAGAGAACGATAATAAAGCTACTAAAAAAGTGCATCAGTAACTGATTTGTAATTGTGGCTCTTGTTTCTGAAGAGTTTTTAAAGAGAATTTGCAGATCCAAAGCCACAGCTTGCTGAAGAACAGTAGATATACCCATTATTTTGCTCAAGCTGTTGACCTGAGTTAGGAACTTGATAGGTTGTGCCTCAGGTTGCACTTATGCAGAACAGCCATCACCCAGGGGGTGGCCCTTGAAAATTTATAAATGTGCAATATAATTACAAAATTCTATAATTTCCTTGTGTGTGTTCTCTCCTGCATCTTCTCCCTTTTTTACCCTTTTTTTTTCTTTAGTCATGTTTGATGTAGACTGTCATGGTCCTTTAACAAAGAAAATTGTTATAGCCATGACCTGATGATCTGAAACTTTTCTTTAGTTGCCTGTCTTTTCTTTTTCACTCTCTGAATTCAACACAGAAGTACTCTCTACAGATATCATCTCTAGCATGTTGCTGTTAGTTCTCTTCACTTCTTATATTGCTCCAGCAGGTCTGGAGTCACTGCCAGTTTCCTTTGCCTTTCCTTTTTCGGATAAGCATCTAAACACAACATTTCCTGGCTATTTTTCACCATTACTATGAAATAAGATTAGATTCCTGGTTTTATCTTGGCAGCTAGCTTTAGATATCTGAGCCATTGCGTGTAACTGAAAGTGAAGGCCTCAAGCTGTGTTCTCTTGGCTGGTAAAATACTTCACCAGCAGCTGGTTTATATATATGTCTTAAAGTGGCTTGCTATCATTGGTGAAGTGACCTTTCATCTGAAATTACAGAGCCAAATTCTCACCAAGCAGCAATCATGTAAGGACAAGATATCAGTTTGTTGCAGTTGAGGATACAGCCATAAGAAAATAAAAATAAACCATTCATAGAGCTTTAAAAAATAATCTGTTACAGTCAAGGTAGATCAATGCAAATTCATATGAAATGCTACATTAATTAAATTGAGTGAAAACAAATAATATTTTTCTGATCCGTACTCTTAACATATATTAAAACAAAATCAGATTCTCTCTTCTTTGAAAATAAATTAATGCAGGAAATAAGATTAGAGCAAAAATAGAAAAAACAGGATGTGAATGCCCTAGGTCTAATTCAGTAATTCTTTACATGTTGTGCAATTGTAGACGCCCATATGTATGTATGGAAAAAAAACCTTTTCACATCAAGATGAGAAAGCCTTTTGCATCAATCCTGCCTCCATAAATGACAGTGAAATGAAGATAACAATAGCAGTGCCTTCAGGAATTCTGACGGCTTGTCAGGATGGCTCCATGAAGGCAAGTCAGCATGGCAGGTCTCAGGCCAGATTTGACTTTATTGCTAACTAGCTTTAAAAGGGTAAAATAGATTAAGAGGATAATAGAATCTTCTTTATTTACTGAAGGGAAGATAAATAGCTGTATGCTTTCAAAGCCATGTTTCAAGCTCAAGGTGCAAGTGGAAGTGCAGCAATAGGCTCTGAAGTTCCTTACTCATTGCTCAGGGTACAGCAGGTAGGAGTGCCTTCCCAAGGAGACACGTTTACAAATGGATAGGATGCTCTGCCCTAGACCAGGAGGACAGGATTGCTCTCCCTAGCTGAGAGAAGAAGAATGGGAGCAGCTAGGAGAGTCAGAGAGGTTCACAAGTGAAGTCCAGGGACACACCCCTGCTTCCCCCAAAGCTTTGTGACTGAGGAGTATGCAAGTCTCAGAGTAAGAGGGCTCTTGAATAAGATCTAGCACCCAGCTGGTGCCACGGTGTCTCTGCTGAGGGGTCTTCAAGGCTGGGAGAAGCAGGTGGTGGGAGTGGTATTCTTGTTTCATAGGCATATGGATAGCTGAGGTTGTGGCACCAGAGAGAATCACACAGAATTTTGCAGTGGGGTGCAAAGGCAGCAGATCTCAGAGGGTCTTCATTTACTTTGATTAGTTTGGTTCAAGGAGCAGAGAAAGAGCTGCTGATCTTGGTCCATGTTGCTACCACCAACCTGTGGAAATACAGGAAAACCAGCTCTTATGGTAAATGCAAGGACACTGGCCTCTGTGACCTCCTTGCTCTGAAATACAGCCAATTCCAGTGTAAGGCACACCGGGTGGGAAGGTCTAGAGCCTCAGGGCAGGGTTGATTCAAAGGCATAGAACAGAGGGATTTGCTTGTATTAACAACTGATAAATATTTGGGTAATATTGTATACTAGAAAAATAGGCTTTACTTTAACCTGAGCTAGTGGCACTGGAGATAAAATAATCATGGAGGGTTTTCTGCACTAGAAGCAAGAGAAAACTGACAGGCATTGAGGAACATTTAGTTCAGTCCTATGCAAAGAGAGTGTGGCTAATGTCCAAAGCACTTCCAGAAAGGTCAGGAGGGAGGTAAACAGAGAGCTGTGATGAAAGGACAATGGTAATCAGTCTGCTTAGAGTGCCAGTTCAGTAGCATTTGCAGCACTGAGAAAGACAAAAAATTACAAATGTTTCTGCAGCAATAGTAGAAATCTAAAAATGATAGAAAAAAATAGAATGGTTGGCACCAGTAGCAAACCTGGCAGAAAACACATCACAGAGCCTGTTGAAGGGAGGTAAACAAGATTATTATGATGCTAGGACATCAATTTCATAAAACGTAAAGAGGGGATAAGAGGGTGTGAGAGAGGCACAATACAGGCGGTATAATGCTAAATTCAAATATAATATTGTGGGAAGTTCAAGTGTAATATGGTGGGAAGAGAACTGAGGAATCTGTTGGTGAAATCCAGCACTTTGATAGCAAAAATATAGCATTTTCTTCAGTAAAACTGAGGAAACTGCAGTTAAGATCGATAGCAATATAGTACTAAATAATAATTGATTTTAACTGTCTAGATATAGTTCAGTGCCTCATAAGGATATGATGAAAAATGTTTTATAATGCAATATAAAGTTCCTTCCTACATTAGCCTGTTTCAGAACCAGAGGAAAAAAAAGGAACCCAGACATTGCAGTAAGGGCACACGATCACACTCAAGAGTTACTTGTGGGTGAGCCACTCTGTAACTGATATAGTTGAAGCTAATTTTCTATCATGAGAGAAAATCCTGCAGATACCCAATTTCAAGAAAGAGCACTAAATAAAAAAAGACATTAAAAAATAAACCAAAATGAACAATTCAACCAGCCAACAAAAATGTCCTGTAAGGAATAGTTCTACAAGCGGGAGCCTGGAGTATGTATTGCAAGACCAGTTAAACTGTGCACTGCAGTTCCAGGAGAAAATGAAGTCATCAAATGCAATCTCTTCCAGGCTCAGGGGAAAATCTATCATAGAGAATTATGGGAAATGGAAGAAGTTATTATCTTAGGGAAAAAAATGGCAGTTAAAATATGGCAGTTGTGCACAAAGGAGAAGAAAGAAAAGTCCATAATACATGATACATAAAAAAGATTAAGAGGAATAAGAGAATTTGACGAGTATCATAAAAAAATTGTAGTCTGTTGTACTAGAGAAGTGGTGTTTAAGCAATGCCATCTTGAAAGAGAGGTGTGGATAGGCAGGTCCTGGGGCCTACAATCTGGTGAATCTGCTCTCCCCCCATAACAATGCCACTGAGTCTGTGATGAGTAAAAAGTCCCCGAGCATACTAAGAAGGTGATTTTTTGGGACGGTTCAAGTAAGGGTTATTCCTGCTTCACTGTTTCATCATTCTGGTGTGTCAGTAAATCTGTGGAAAAAAAGGGGCTAAAGCGGTCTGAATGTACTTACTTTCTAAAACTTTTTGACAGTTTTTTTAGCCAAAGACTCCTGAGGGAATAAAACTTCTTTAAAGTTGAATAAAAAGTCCTTTTGTGGATTGAAAGATGGTTAGATAGGAAACTGGAAGGGTTTAATACTCACTTTTGAAGAGGTCAAGAGTTGGTACAGGGGTCAAAAGTGAATCTGTATTCAGACAAGTTTGGTTCAAGATCTTCATCAGAAAGATAATGGAATCTTGAGCCATCTGGAAAAGGGAGTGAATTGTGAAATTTCCAATTTCACAAATGATTGTAAGTTATTTTGGGAAATCAAATACCATGCTGCTGGTCAGGATCTTCAATAGAACCACAGCAAGTAAATAGGAAAAAAAATCAACAGATTAGCTTGAGAGTAGATAACTCAAGGTAGAAGAAAATAATCCAAATCATGTTTACATGATGCTGTGCTCAGAAATGAGAGGTACAACTCAGAGGAGTGATTTAATTTATTGTCACCAGCTGAGTGAAATTATCTGTATGAAAAGAAGTGGCATCATCAGGAACAGTACTGAGAAAAAACAAACCAGTATTGCAACACAAAAGTGTTCTTTTATTTTTGAAACATGGATATGCCCATATCTTGACTATTGTGTGCATGTGAGTTTTCTGCATCTCATAAAAGTCACTGGAGTTTGAGAAAGTACAGACAAGAACTAAAAGGAGTAAGGATGTAAAGCCATTGCGTTAGGAGACACTGAGGAGTCTGTGACTCTTCAGTTTCAAGAGAAGGCAGCAGAGTTTGACAAAGTTTTGCAATATCTATAAGATGATGAATAAGGTATAGGTGAACTGTTATTCACTAATCCCACTCTACCAGCTGATTGAGCAGTAAGTGAAGTCAACAGAAGGTAAGTTTAAACCAGACAATTAATAGGATTTTTTTACATAGTGGACACAGGGCTTCTTCAACGTTTGGAACAAGAAGTTAGGAAGAAAAATAATATCAGCAGAATCATAAAGAATCACAGGAAAAGTTGTGGAAATCCAGTGTGGGAGAAACAGATACCAAAGAAAATAGTCTGGGACATGCTATCTAAATCTCACACAGAGATTTTGGATGCTTTGTATCACCAAAAGGAAGGGACTATTGCTACTCACAATTAGTCTCAAAAATAGCACCTCCTATTACTTCTGTTAGAGATAGATTATTGTCCTTAATTGGCTAGTGTTCTGTCAGTATGGCATTTCTTTTTTGTAAACGTACCACAGTTTGATATGAGGTTTCTTTCAAAAAATATTCTTGATCTTTAAATTCTTTCTTTCCCCTATTTTCAATAACTGATTCAAACTTCACTAACAGAACCTGAACCAAGAATAGAGATCTATTTCCACATAATAAATAATATATCAAATAAGAGATGGAATTTAGAGGAAGGAAGTGGTGGAAGGAAGGAAGTGGAGGTGGAGGTGGGAAGGAGATGGCGAAGGAAGTGGCGGAAGGAAGGGGCGAAGAGGAAGGAATGGCGGAAGGAAGGAAGAAGTGGCGGAAGGAGATAGTGGCGGAAAGGAAGAGTGGCGGACAGGAGAGGTGGCGGAAGGAAGTGGCGGAAGGAAGTGGCGGAGAGGAAGATGGAGGAAGTGCGAAGGAAGGAAGTGGCGAAGGAAGTGCGGAAGGAGTGGCGGAAGAAGGAAGTGGCGGAAGGAAGTGGCGGAAGGAAGTGGCGGAAGGAAGTGGCGGAAGGAAGTGGCGGAAGGAAGTGGCGGAAGGAAGTGGCGGAAGGAAGTGGCGGAAGGAAGTGGGGGAGGAAGGGGAAGGAAGGAAGGAAGGAAGGAAGGAAGGAAGGAAGGAAGGAAGGAAGGAAGGAAGGAAGGAAGGAAGGAAGGAAGGAAGGAAGGAAATGTTCCTACCGATTTTGGAAGATTTAGCCATGTTTTGCTCTAATTTGATCACGCTGTAAATATTGTGCTGTTTAACACAGTATTTTCAATAGGCTAAGTAAAATGGTGCCAAGAGTACCTCTACTTAATAACTGTCCTCCCTTCCTGCTAACAGGTTTCCATCCAACGCACACTTCCATTTCTCTACACATTATGACAGCCTGTGTCTTTGTGTTTGTCCAGTGTAGGCAGGTTTTGGCATTTCCTCATTCAGTTGCCAGATTAATAATAGAAAAATCAAAAATCCAAGTAAACTCTCCACTAGCAAGTCCAAGTATATTTTGAGATAGGCTTAAAAATAATTTCAAAACTAATGAGACAGTTAAAAAACTTGTGAGATTTTTAGTGGAAGCAAATACAATTGTTCTTATGTTTTTATATTGGGGGTGTTTAATCCAGTCAAATTAGGTCTTTACACTTTTCCACAATCCTTGCAGCATTGGATACTTCATTTTCAAGGAAAATTAAGCTTCTCATTGCTCCAGGAAGTGGAGCTATGAAGATGTTAAAGCCCTAGGGTTGTGGTAGCAAAGGTGGCTTCTACATGCACCCCAAAGGAGTAAAAAATATCCCAGGAGGAATTGCTTCCAGCCAGCCAGTGAGGAGCTTTGAGTTTTTAAATATGATTATCTCTGTTAATAACCTATCCATAGACCCACAGAACAGCAGAAGCAGCAGGGACTGCACAGCCTGAATTTCTAGTTGTCTATCCTTTTCAGAGGATAACATGCTAATACTTCATGCTTTAATGCAAACCTGCACAGACCCCTCACAGCCTGTGCATAATCACATATGCAAACCTTTAAGCTCTCAGCTGTATTTTTTGTTTCCTTATATGCACACATATGCTCAGTTCCCATGTTTTATACTGCTTCTGTGCACATTTTTACATCTTATTAGTGATTTTGAATCATCTGTAGGCAAAAAAGCAGGAAATAAGTTTTGAAATAGGGCAGACTGGTATGACCTTCAGCAGCACAGGAACAATTACCTCCTCTCACAAATATATTAACAAATGAAATGTTGCAACTTTCTCTTCACCTCACTGATTTCACAGGGATGCCAATGAAGTAACTCATGACTTAATGGAAAACAATCATGACTTTTACTTATTCTTCTACTGGCACCAAACCCCAGAACAGGATTTAAACAAAGAAAGCCTTATTTCTTAGAGCAACCCCATTCCACTCCTTCAGACATGTTTATACATGCATAAAATCTCCCTAGGGAATTATTTACTACCTTTTTTGCCTTTAATCACACAATCTGCAGATTAAAGGGAAGAATGTTGTCCGGAAGTGTACCTTATTATTCCATGGTGACTGAGCACCATTTCTGTGAAACCTGAAGTTCCCAGGACAAATTAAAATGAATAGTGTTTGCTCCTATTAGTGGGTTCTGGAAGACAAATCAGTATCTAGTGTTTGTGAAAAATGCTTTCAGAAATCATTGGAAGAAATTAAATTGCTTAATTCTGCATAACTTTTCATTCAAATGATAAAAATGAAAATATGCAAGGTGTTTTTTTATTTTCTGATGCTTGGACCTTAAAGGGCTGTCACCACTGTGAAACACCTAAAGCGTGAGGAGAATTACAGTTTTTGTCTTCACATCCTGTAAGGGAGAAGTTGGAGTTACACTTGATTTTTGATATAAATATCCTTTAAATACTGATTGCAAATATTGCCACTTGGTAGGCACAATCTACAGACAGGACTAACAGATGCTGAGTCTTAAAAGTGCTGTTGAAGTCACTGATATTTACATATGCTCAAGAATTCAACCTCATGCTTTTGATATATACACTTTTCTTTCAGTGCTGATTGTTGTGAATAGCTGATAAACTCTTTTATTTTGTATAACATTACCTCAGTGTTACACTTTCCTCAATCACATTTTGAAAATGTGATTTCTATTTTTCAGAAGTACTGTCTTGAGAGAATATATAAATGTGACTTCTATTTTTCAGAAGTACTGTCTTGAGAGAATATATAAATTAGGGGGGAAAAGGGGGGATATAAGCATATTTAAGCATGACTCAGATAACTTGTAATTAAAATGAGAGACATTTATAGATAAAAAAGAATTTATTGTCTTTTTCAATTACTATCACACAAGATGGCTGCCATTCTGGGCTACATTCCTGGATATCTCCTAATTGAAATACCACAAAAGTGAATGCAAAATGAAGTATATCTATATAAAGAAATCACATTTGTCTTTAGGGAAACCCAAGATGCGGATGTAAAATGGGTATTATTGCCCAGCCCAGTGTTTGACAGAAGAGGAGACAAAACAAATGGCACTTGAAGATGGAAGAACTCAATCAAGATAAGAATTCTGGCATAATGCAAGCATCAGTGGCAGGAGCAAGGAGGAGAATAGCGTTTAAAATCAGATTGGGTGGAGCTTTGAATAACTCAATCTGGTGGAAGATGTTCCTGCTCACAGCTGGGGGTTTGGAACTGTAGGTATTTATAGGTCCCTTTCAACCCAAACCATTCTGTACTATTCTGTGATATTCCAGAATATCACTATTCATTTAAAAATGGTGAGGGCACAAGAGAAGCAGAAGTCACAGCAGTCACAGCAGTCACAGCAGTCAGCATGAGAAAAAATGACTGGAGAAATAGTGTAAAATATCACAGAAAATCACATGAAAATATTTCTGTTTGTTAGAAAGTTTTCATCACAAGCCAGTAAGATTGTGGGACACGAGCATAAGTCATACTATGATCACATACTGTGGGCAGTATAACCTGTTATTGATTTTATGAGAAAATAAATCAAATAGATCTGAAAAATAGTGACAGATTCTGAAATTAACTTTCTAACTAAGGATCATAAATTTATCCTAAATATTGCAATACCTGCACTGGTCACATTCTTATTTTGATAATTGAATGAGGACTAAAATTTACATGTACATTTGTAAGAACAATCGCATGCTTTCACAGTACCAGCTAGGCAAATATTTTATTTCATGTTTATCTTTTTTCTCTTGTTTATAAAGAATAACATGTAGTAACCACAGAATCCATTAGGTTGGAAAAGACCTCTGAGATCATCGAGTCCAACCTGTGACTGAGCCCGACCTCGTCAACCAGACCATGGCACTGAGTGCCAGGTACAGTCTTTCCTTCAAAACCTTCAGGGATGATGACTCCACCACTGGCCTGGGCTGCCCATTCCAATATCTAATCACCTAACCCTCCCCTGGTACAGCTTAACTCTGTGTCCTCTTGTCCTGCCAGTGGTTGCCTGGGAAAACAGGCCACGTGCCCCCTGGCTACAATCTTCTTGAAGGAAGTTTTAGAGACAGCAATAAGATCGCCCCTGAGTTTCCACTTCTTATCTTCTTCATCATTTCCTGTTATCACATGTATAGAAAAGCAAAATTCCACTTCTAACAATGTTTCCTGAAAAAATTACAACTCAGTTAAAGGAGTAACCAGAGCCAGAAGCCAGGAATTTGTAATGACATTCACAAAAAGGATCATACTGGTCTTTCTGCTCCCTCTAGAAGCTTTTCTGAATATGCAAATGATTGTCCTCTTAGATCTGTGTGTGCAGGAGTTATGCCCATGGAGTTACACATCTGTAAGTGAGCAGAGGCACAAGAAGCCCAGCTGACTCTATGAACGGCTAGAGTTACATTTACATGGAATAAAAATTTTCACTCCACAGAGAAACTGCAGCATCTCAGCACTCATGGTCATAACAGATTAACATAATCAAAAGATCATAGTACTTTTGGTTGAAAACTCATCTGAAAAATCTAACAATTAGTGTCCCAGTACTAGGAGCTGCAAGTCGAAAACTTGAAAATCTGGCCCCTGTTTTGATACGTTGATGAGAGCAAGAGTTTCAGAAAAATCTGGCCTGTACTGTCATTCTGAATACTAAAAATACAGCTTCATACATGCAACTCACATCACTTCTGTATTTAACTGTACCCAACACAGCAATGCCACCATATGGTGTAGTCCTCTTAGCTATATTAATTGACAGCACCAATGGGAGCCCATGGAAATACAGTGATTATGAGTCAGTATGTGGATAACAATGCCAGGTACAGACACCCTCAGAGGGAGAGTGGGAAATGCCTGAGGGAATTCATTAGCTTCTAACATCCTTTCCCATTACTTTCAAGCCCCTAATTTCTGTCAGTAGGACTCACCAGCAGGTTCATGTCTCCTGTCTTTTGAAAACTGCAGGATGAAATTTCCCCACGCACAGCTTGGAATAAAACAGGCCGTGTGCAGTAGAGCAGGCAAGAAATGTGTAAGAGTAAATGTAGTTTGCACTCAGTTTTTTCTGCCCAGGCATCATACCTATTAGGGGAGAATACTATGTAGTGAGTATGAAAACTGTCATCTGTTGTGCTGGAATTCTCATCCAAGTACATTGGAAGTTTCTACTAAATTCTGGTTTGGTTTGTTTTTTATTGGAACATTCATGAAACATATAGAATTTTTTTATCGACTTACAAGAAAAGAAAAACCCAAATCTCATACAGATTATTTTCCTTCTTACATATCTTATCATTTCTGAAAAAGGTTTGAGACTGGGAGTTAAAATTGTTACACCCTGTTTCTTAAAATTCTACTCTGACACTACTTGCTTTTCACAAAAGATCGTAGAAATCAAAGAATATACTGAGTTGGAAGGGACCCACCCATCAATATCATGGAGTTCAACTCCTGGCCCTGCACAGGACCATCCCCAACTCACACTATGTGCCTGAGTGTGTTGTCCAAAAGCTTCTACAACTCTGCTAGGTGAGAAACCTTTTCCTGATATCCAACCTAAACCTGCCCTACTCAGCTTCATGCCATTTCTTCAAGTCCTGTCACTGATCATGAGAGTGAAGAGATCATTACCTGCCCTGATTCCCCCCACAAGGAAGTTGTAGACCACAATGAGGCCTCCCCTCCCAGGCTGAGCAGACTGAGTGACCTCAGCCACACCTCATACAGCCTCCCCTCCAGACTCTTCACCATCTCCATGGCCCTCCTCTGGACAATCTCTAACAACTTTGTGTCTTTTTTATACTGTGAAACCCCAAACTGCACACAGGATTCAAGGTGAGGCCACACCAGTGTGGAGCAGAGCAGGACAATCCCCTCCCTTGTCTGGCTGGTGATTCTGTGCTGATGCACCCCAGGACATGGCTGGTCCTCCGGGCTGCCAGGGCACTGCTGGCTGATGTTCAACTTTCCAGGTCCCTTTCCATGGTGCTGCTCTCCAGCCTGTTGCCATTAATATTCTGGGGAAAAAAACCCCTCTTTTTATTTCCCTCCATGGTTCTTTCCAGCTTTAACTCCTGTTGAGCTTTAGGCACCTGAATTTTCTCCCTACAGTGATAAGCAACATTTCTCTATTCTTCTCATGTCACCTGACCATACTTCCACCTTTCTTTTATTTCTTGATTTCCAAGAGAAATTTCCCTGTTCAGCCAAGCCTTTTGCCTTGCCTCCTTGACTTGCAACATTTGGGACTTGCCTGTTCCTGTGTCCTGAGGACGTAATATTTGGGGTGGACCTCAGCAGTGATGTACCCCAGCAAAAAACATTTTCCCCATGGTCCTTATTTACTAATTCCCCGAGCAGCCTAAAGTCAGCTCTCCTCATGACCAGAGCTGAGGTTTTCCTATCACTTTTCCTCCTGTCGACAAATTTTAAACTCAATCACTCTGTGGTCATTGCGGCTGCTGTGGCCACCAATCTCCAGTCACGAGGTCCTCTCTTGGGACAAGCAGTAGATCAAGAGGGGTTTTTTTTTCAGTTGTCTCCCTTAGGACCTGTTCCATAAAGTTGGAACAGGTTTTTTGAGAGTCTTCTGGCCCAGGTTGCAACACCTCTGTGATGTTTCCAGTTATTTCTGTGAAGTTGAATTTGCCCAGAAGGACAAGGGCACTTGACTTGGAAGCCTCCTTTAGTTCCACAAAGAATAATTCAGTGGTGTCATTGTCCAGGCTGGGAGGTCTGTGATTGACTCCCACAGTGACATCCCTTGATTCCTATCCAGAGGCTCTCAACTGTGCCATTGCCAGCTGTGGGTTCCATATGTTCTAACCCTTCTATTACACACAGTGCCACCCCCAGCCTCTCCTGCCCTGCCTGTTCCTCCTGAAGAGCCTGTAACCACCCTACAGGGCCCTCCAGTCCGAGGACTCCTCCCACCAGGTTTCACTTATGCCAGTGTGGACCTTTGCCCACCTCATCATGTCTGTCCTTCTAGTTCCAGGGCCTCATACATGTTGTAGAAATTGCCAGTACTATCTGTTAAATTTTAAGAATTAAGAGAATCCTTCCTCCTGGTATGTGAAGTGACCTGCTTCCAGCCTTCATCTTCAGCAGACCCTTGACTAATTACCCCACAGGACTCTGAGTCCACCTGCTTCTCCACTACAGTGAAGGTTTGAGACTCCTAAGTGTCTTGAGCCTGTAGCTTCTCTGAAAATAGCCAGTCAATCTCTTGCTCCTTCACTCAAATACAATGTGGCTTATTCAGTTTCTCCTGTAGCTCCTTCCCCAGGCGGCACAGTTCTCCACTACAGCACACCAGCAATAGAACTCTGTCAGCCCCAGCCTCAAGGAGAGGCTTCAGCCACCCCTGGAGCCTGTGTCCTGGGCAGGTCCAGCTGCTGTCAGCAGGTCTGGCTGGCTGGCTGGCAGCCTCTGGCACAGCTGCCTCTGTGACTCCAGAGCTGAGGGGAAGGAGCCCTACAATGTGTCAGTGCAACTGAAGAAGTTTTCACTGGAACACTAATAAGGCTGAAGGGGTCTTTTTGTGCCCTTCTTCACCACATACCAACTCTGTTTATCTGCCTGTTGGCTCCTTCTGGGTGGTTGTAGAGGTGCCCTTCCTGCTTGCCTCACCTGCCTGAGCTGCCATGCAAACACCTTGCCACGCCTTCACTGCCATGCCACACTCCTGCTTGTCCCACCCTGGATCATTCATGCTCCCTAGATCCATTTGAATTTCCCATCTGCTCCTGGAAATGCCCCTTCATGCCTGCTTGGCTGCCCAGGGCCTCCAGAGATGGGTCTCAGAGCTGCTGCTCAGGTGTCCTGAGCTCAGGAGTGCCCTGTGCAGCTCAGTCTAAGCCTCACCCTAGGGCTTGCCTCAGTCACCAGTGCTGCCCCCACTGCTGCTGCTGCTGCTCCAACTGACCCAACAAATGAGGACAATACCCGACACTGAAATGCTTTTAAGTTTTGGCATTTAAATAGAAGATTGAAACTGCATTAACTCCACTGGACAGCTCCACTTTGGGTATCCATTCTACCTTGTTTCCCTTCACATTTTCAAGTAGGTAATCCATTTTGTACAGTTCCTGTGAAGTGCCATACACTTTCAGAATATTTTCGAAGTGTATGTACACTTACAGTTTGCAGTATGCCTGGACATCCTTTGCACTGAAAGCTGATCTGTTAATGTGCTGTAACAGCTATCATGGACTTCTTCCAGAGCACATTATATTGTCAACAGAAGATTCACAATAAACACTGAAATCCAGATCAAATTCTCTTTCCTTACTCTTGCTGTATGTATGGACACAGATAAATAATCCATTCTCACAAAAATCTGCTGAACTCTTCTGATAGGTGCCACCTCACCTGTTTGCGCTAAGGGATACTTCAAATAGCATCTTAGTAGCACTGGCACAATGGATCTGCAGATTATTTCTCACAGAGAAAAACACACTATTTATATCCCTGGACACTCAATTTTCATTCTAAAAACATTCTGGGAGACCAAAGAGGGTTAAGTATAGATGAGTGTAACTTTTAATAGAAAAAGAAAGAATTTGAAAATCTTTGGTTTCACATTTACAAACTCTCCTTGATTTACCTGTTACCTTTATTTTAAAAAGAGGGATCCTATGATGAAAATCATGCTTTTAGCTTTTAGTCACATGCCACTCTAATCACATATGTGAAAAAGCTTTTTGTCTTTTATCTTTTTTTCAAATAACAAAAACATTATATCAGCTTAAAAAATCATTGATTGATTTCGTCTGTTTCTAGAAAGTCATGCAAAATTAAGTTTTAAAAGGATTTCTTTCACACCTATTCCAGTATCATTAACTGAATATTTTTCAAAAATCTCCTTTGTATATATACCAAAGCCTTAAAGGTTTGTGTGGTTTTTGATCCATGGCATTCACCAGCCATAGGAAGAAAAACATCAGAGATAGAAAAAAAAGATGCTTTCATGGGCATTTAGTATTTATATATTTCATGTAAAGAATCTAGAATTATTGCTCTATGATTGGCTTTCCATAACAATCAAAGTAAGTATCAGGTTACCCCTGTAACATTTTTGACATTTTTTCTGGCACTAATTAGTACAGACTAAAAGAAAACTAATCAGTACAATCTGACCCCTCTTAGTCTTTCTAAACTTCACCTGTAACCTTCTAAAGTTAATGGAAAAGTGCCTGTTGAGTTCAGCAACCTGTAGGTTGAATCTTATTAGAATACTTGTTCCTGAACGGGCACAAAAGGGAAAGCATGGAGAAACAGTATTATTTGGTGCTTCATTTTATTAAGTCTACTTGCTCAAAAAAATTTTCACCTCTCTCTGGGTTAACCACTAGTGTCAAGGAATAGAAACAAGACCAGAAGCACAATAAATGTGCTCAAAGACAATTATTTAGCATTCAAAAATAAGGTGCACAAAATGAAAACAGTGCAAAAACAAAAGCAAAGTTTTACACTTTATTAGTAATTGGTATAATAAGGATCTCTGGGTCACATTTGGGCCATAACAGGTATCTTAATATCTCTGGTAATGCCTGGATTTGTGAAGTGCTGTGACATTTGGCATTGCAGATTGGGATTCATGATTCATCACAGTATTTTGGTGTTGTCAAAATCCCTCAAGAACAGAATGCATAATTTGCATTGGCTGTGGAAGAAGAGATGGTGCTGTTCTAGCGCAGGGGAACGGCCATCTATGGCTGATCCACTGCTCAGCCTACAGGGGCAAAGCAAACTGACACAATTCCAGACACATTTGAAAGAGGACAGTGTGTTCAAAGCCAAGGTAGGTCTTTAGGAGAGTTTTTAGTCTTTTGAAGGTGAATTTCATTACAAGAAATGAGAGAAAACCATTAAAGATGGAGGCTGAATCATTCAAGGTGCTCTAAAAGAATTAGACATCCAGGTACCAAGCTTACCAAGCTTTCCCAGCGCTCTCAGAAATCTGAATATGTGAAGGGGACTTTTCTCCCCAGATAGTCCTAACCCCTATTGCAAGCTGGGGCCCTGAGAAATCATAGTTCCTTCATTCTATGGCAGCTTACAGGGTCTAATTTCTTCTTTAATCTTTTCATTGCTGAACTGGTGTTGATTGGAAACTCTAGAATCAGATATATTCAGGTTAAATTCTCAGAAATATTCTTAATTTTATACCTTGCAGATGCTTAACACATTCATTATAAGGCAAACTTGAGCAGTAAACATATTTCTGCCATAGTTCAACAATTTTAAAATATCGAGATTTTAATTTTAATATCTAGATTTTAATTTTAAAATAAAATCTGCTGACTTTCAACATGTCAAGGCTAAGTGTCTATGCAGAAGCACTTTTCAAATGTTTTGGAGTTACCTTTGTTCATGGCAGCTTGAACTATGAAAAACATGACAAAGGCATCAAGCTGATGTAAACTCATTATCTATGAATAATGTAAAACAAATGTGTCAGATTTATACTTCTGGGTGGCAAAGCTGGTGCACAGATGTGGTACTGAGGATAATGGAATTATTTTCCAAGGTTCAAGCTAACTTAATAAGTCCAAAAAAGAAAGATTACATGTTGATGATTTTGTATTGAAAGAGCTGCAAGGAAAATTTCAGTATTTACATCCAAGATGCTAAATTCTGGGCCAAGAGTGGTTTTAAGCCGAGCTCCAATTCAGTCTTTTTCAGAAGCAAGGATAAACACAGGATTGCTTGATGTATTCAAGCATGGAAAAATGCAAGGAGGCTGAAGCTGCTTTGATAAAAATGCCCTGTGCCAATGTATTGGCCACACCTCTGAATAACAAAAGAAATATGTGTCTCAATAACAAAAGGCATGGAAGAAAGTTTTTATAGTTTTTGAAATTGTGGAAAACTGATTATTTCTTTTCACTTATCAATAATTTGATTAAGGTACATGAATCATGCTTTGAAGCTCTATTTTTGCAGTAAATAGTGGTTGCTGGAAAGGTCTGACACAGACCACAGAACTGTGAAATAAAACTGGGTGGATCTAGACAGTCTGTGAATGAGAGCATTAAAATTCAAATGGCATTTTCCTGGGAGCAACAGAGGGTTCAGATAGAGTTTATTTTCTGAATGTCTAAGCTTCTTTAAGATGGCTTAACTGCTAATGTTAAAAGTGGTGACTGAAAGCGGTTAGGCTCAGCTGGTGTCACACAGCTCTGTATAAAACAATTACTTAAAGCTATGCTTTAGTTTAGATGGTTGAACCCAATAATTTATATGGCAGTATCCTTTGCATAATCACTATGGATAAGCAATTTTCAAGGTGCTATAAAAGTTGGCATCTGGCAGAGATACACCATAACAATATAGTACAGTCCTGTCTGAAGGCTGTGTGACTATCAAGACTATCTTGAAATTATTAATGACTCTCTAGAAAAAGCTCATTTGGAGTGCCCATTTAGTAATTTCTCTATTTTGGAAACAGGAGTGCCCATTTGGTAATTTCTCTATTTTGCTGTATTTAACAGGTTAATGGTATAAGTCAGCAATCTAATTTGATTTTGAAGGATTAAAAATATTTGCCTAATTTTATTGCATATTAATATCTTATTAGTTTTGAGAAGACTTTATCCCCAATTTCATATCTCCTAAGAGTTTACCAATACCATAAACCCAATGTTTATTCAGCCTTCAGTAAGCACTGCCTTAGAGGATTATAAAGCTGAATAAACCAAGCTATTATGCCTTTCATTATTACAGCTTTGAACACAATGATCTTGTTCCTATTAAAACAAAAAGGTAGACCCTTCTTAGAAAAATTAAGCAGAGTTTGAATTAGGCACCTAGTTTGCAGATAGTCCTAAATTATTGATATAAAATATTAAATTTATCCTCACAATCAAAAGAAGAAAATGCAAAATTCATGGTTTCATGTCTGGAAAGAGATCAACAAGCTTCAGTTATTTGAGAATAGCTTTTACAACTACGTAAGCTAAATAAACTTGATTAACAGAATAAACAAAGAGAGAGAGATGTGGCTGCAAACATCACAAACAACTGTGGTTGCAAGGACTTGCAGTGCAGTCAGGGAGGAGCAGTGGGTCTGCTGCAAGTGATCTCATAGTGCAGCAGGGTGTTTGGTGCTTCCTGGCACTGAGAACTTAGTGTATGATGGTCTTTAAATGCACAAATAGTGAACTGACTGAAAAGTCTGAAGAGGGTTGAAATTTTTCAACATGGCCATTATGAGGTCAGGTACTTTCTATTTTTCCAGCTAGAATGATGGTAGACTTATGAAATTGTGCAACTAGTAGGACATACTCTTTATCATGAACTAGCCATCCATTACACATTTAGGAAGGTAGATGATGTGTATAAAAAAGCATATATATAAAATTTGAGGGATATTGTGACAGCACTGAAATTGAACTTAAGATTTATAGTTGCTAATGCAAAGCCCTCTCCTCCTAAGTGAAAAGGCACGCTTTTCATTGCCATACTGTTAACAGAGACATCAACCTCTAAATACAACCTGTCTATCATTTTGGAAGGGAATTGTATGATACTTAAAGAGTTCAAGCTTATTCTTCATTCTAAGATCCATAAAACTTGAATTCCTAAGTACACTCTCACTTGCAAAAATGTTTTGGACCAGACCCAAACAGCTTTCTTAGACGAATACTCCAGGATGACCTCTGACTGTGTGTTTAGTGTCTCAGAGTAAGTGTGGGTTTTCTTCAACACAAAACCACTTAAAGACTTTTTATGTGCAGTTTCCCAAGAAATTTTCTGCATTTTTTCACTTTTTTTTTGTGGAAAAAATAGACTGCTTCACTTTGCAAACTGTTATGGTAGAGCACTGAGGAGTTTAAACAATCTACACAGCCGAGGAAGTAGTTATTAAAATACAAAAATAAGAGTAGCATGTTCCATAATATATCCCTATTATCATATGTTAAGTGTTCAAAAAGCCTAATATTTTCCTTGGAACATTGTTAGCATTATGTGCTTTGCAGCTGTGATGAGGTCCTTTAACGATGATATGTCCTGAAACCTTGAAATAAATAACTTCTAAGTTGATTTTACAAACAGGAAGAGGAAGGAAGTAATAATTTTAACTGTACCTTTCATTATTATATTGAAATTATGTTCTGCTGTACCTTAGATAACTGATCAGGACTAAACACTACTCATTTCTTTTGGCTGGGATTTTTGGGTTGGTTTTGGGGTTTTGTGTTTTGAGTTTTTTGGTGAGTTTTATTTTTGTTTGTTTGTTTGGTGTGGTTGGTTTTTGTGGGTTTGTTTGCTTGTTTGTTTGGGGTTTTATCCTTTTTTTCAGGAACAAAAAACCAATCTCTTCATCCCTAAAAGTGTACAAAATAAATATAATGGATTAAATCCATTATGATACCAATCACATGCTACATAGCTGCTAATAGTGGATTTGTGCATATAAACTGTTTCTGAATCTTAACTTAGAATAATTATTTCAATCTTTTTAAAACACAGGAATAAAAGTTAAAAAGGGATATTATTTAATTAAAAATGTTATGAACAAAAATTCAGTTAATATTTTTTTTGTGAGAAAGAGTTGCAGGGGGGCAGCCAGGTCTCAGGCGCTGCCAGGATTCTTAGTGCTTTGTTATTGTAATACCGGGTCGTTAAGGCTTATCTCCTTCTTTTGTATTAGTAAAAAGCCTGGCTGGGTGGGGAAATGGCCCTTCCCCGAGGCAGTGCACCCTTCCAGCATAGGGAAGACACCTGAGAGGGTGGGGGGGGTTATGCAAAGTGACTCCAAAGTCCAGAATGCTTTGTGGGACCCCGACTCGAGATGCAACGAGAAAACCCCAAAAACAACGAGCCAAATAAGAATTGAGAGACTAAAGTGATGTCTGGACGTGAGGAGCCGAGTGCTGAGCCTGCAGAGATGCTGAACACCTTCGGAGCCCCTCTCGCCCTGAGCAGGGAGTGGTCCCAACGCCGGGACCAGATGAGACCGAGCCAGGGAAAGTAACATCTGACGGGGACATCAAGCCCTGAAAAAGCTCCCACGAGGACTGGATCCCCGACTCTGCCCCTAGTGGACAGAGCTGCGCATATCCTCCTCCTCTGAGTCGCCCTGAGAGACGCGATGGGGACTGCAGCCCTGCCGAGCCGCCCAATCCTGAGCTGATCACTTTTAATAAAGGCATTATAAAGGAGACCAGGAAAATTTTTTTTTTTTTTTTACTGTAGAAAAAGAAGTCTTCTAAAGATTAAAGAGGTCTAATATTCTTCAAGATTTCTGTAGCTGCTTTCCAGTTTTTAACAGGAATACATGGACTACGTCAGTTAAAACAAAAGTAAGGGGAATTATTCAGCGGGGGAAGTCTCAGTTTGGAAACAAAAGGAGGTCATAAAGCAGGAAGGGATCTGTCCTCCCTGCTGGGTGTGGTGGCCCTGAGAGGGTGCAGAGCCCCTCGGAGCTGCGGCAGCTCCGACAGAAACCTGTGCAGGTGGCTGTGGGGGCATCAGCCTGGCAGCAGGGACCCAGTGCCTGAACCTGGTACAAAGACAAATAGATGCCAATGGCAGGGCCAGGAAGAAGATTATGTAGCTGGAACTGCACAAAGAGGAATTTTATCCTCTTTAGCATTAGCAGTCCTGGTTGCATCTATCTATGCACAGCCAACACGGCTGCTGTTGTCTTTGCCTGGCATTTCAGCAAAAGGGAGGGAGGGAGGGAGCAGAGGTTGCACACAAATTGCAGCCTCCATATTTCTCCTATATAAAATTTCTGTTTCTGGCAGGATGGATGATCTTTTTAAACACAGTGTATGCTAGCGTCCAAATACACTATTTATTTCCTCAGCATCATATGGGCTGCCTTGTGATATTTCCTTGAGAATAAATACAGACTGCAACCATCTGTGTCTGGACTCTTCTCCCATGTCTTCCCACAGTTATTTCTTCTGTGAGCTATTCTAGCTTTCCTTTTCTTTGTAGGTGCATGTGTATTAATATACAAGCTATAAACCTCCAGTTGGAAAAGAAAATGTGTCTCTTTTTAAAACATTTTTAATCCAATTTGCTCTTAATCATATGAAATTTTAATCTCCCTTTATGACAGCTGACACTTGAATGCTTATATTCTATCTGATGAATTGTAATTATTCACTTCCTTTCCCCTGTGTAGAGACGTTATCACAGTATCTGCTTCGCCTAAACATGCTGGGTGATGTAATATAAGAGATAAGAAATAAAAATAAGGGAACAATTTTCATAAGATCAATAATACCAACTCCTAACTTAATCTTTGCTTTATTTAAGAGGGAATCTTTGCTAGGCACCAATTCCTGAAGACAGTTTTCACCAATTCCTGTAGAGGTTGTCAACTTCTCAAGAAAGTTTTGCCCAATGTTTCAGAGTGTTCTGAAAAATACTTTGTGTTGACTTGTAAGCAGTTCCTGAGAAAAGCTATAAATTACGTCATAGGTTTATTTTTGTTTTCCGATGAAGTTTTTAGGAAAGGTTGCTGCCAGATTGTAATGAGAAACATCGGGTTTATGGTTTCATCAGAATATGCATTAGTCAATGGACCTTTCTGACCCTCACAAAGTGAATTATTAACTACTGGCTTAAAAATTTGAGAGCTAATTATGTAGCATGTCTTCCACTTAATTTCCTCAGTAATAACGTTTCACACACAATTTTCTCCTCTACACACGGAGAAACAATTGAACAAAACCTGTATAATATAAACAAAGTGTGTCTCCTGTAGGCTGGAAATAAGGGAGGGATTGATATTAGTATTGAATGTTATTATCTTTATGGTATCAAGTACAGAGGAGTTGGTAGATAGCAGTGTACTTGTGAGGGCAAAACTAATGATCAAATATTCAAGATAGAAAGAAATGAAGGTTCAAATCCAGGTTCTGGAATATCCTATTTCAAGTCAATGGAATTAAAATTGATTAACTTGAACCTGGTTGTAACAGGTTATAGAAATGTTGATTTTATCCCAGTATCCTTTTGGAATGGTTTTGAGTGACATAGTGTTAGCCTTTATTTTTTCACACTTTTGGTAGCTTGGGAAAAGGTGACAATACTTTTGATGTGATTTGACCCTGACTAATCTTGAAGAATCTGCATGGAGGAATTTAGAAGAAAAGTAATGATTTACAAAATAGTGCTGCAGTACTTTTTTGTGTTAAAGGACCATTTTTACATACATATAATCTACAAATATAAGCAGTAATTGATATACAATTAATGCAAGTTTTTTTTGCTGTGTTAATGCTCTCTTAAACAGGAGTAAGAGATTTCCTCCATCCAACATCTTTCTGTATACTAAATTCCTTCCGGGGAGCATCATTTATTGTGTGTTATGTTTGAACATGAATTGTTTGGACTTACTTTAGCAGGAAGTCTAGTAAGTAGTTTTGCAATATACACAGTGAAATATAATGCAGTAATCTTCACATTTGGAAAATTCTTTGTATGTACAAATGAGGCAGATGAACAAATTTAAAAGCATAAATTTTTATGTAAACTGTATCATCCACAACCTTATTAGAAAATAAGAAGAATTAAATTTGATAGCCTTGATATTGTGCAATAAATTCTATATTTCGACATTATAAAATGATTGAATTGAGAGGAGAGCTTTTCAGAATTGCTTTTTATAAAAGGCATTAAAAATGTACTAAAGAAGGGAAAAATTACGCACAATTTTCTGTGGATAAATTCAGAAATAAAATCTAGCTGAATCTTGTATCACAAAGCTATTTCATTCTAACCATCTTCCCATAATTGCCTGTTATGTACTTACCCTTCCATCTTAAAGAGTTATTCCCACTACTTTTTTCCAGGAAGCCTTCATAATTGTCCTTTATATTTTGCACAATGTAAGTGCTACAACCCTGAAGTAGCAATTTTACAGCTAACTTTTACTTTTTGTATCTCTTCTGCTAGTTCATAAGTGTTATTAACATTTGATATTCTTTTTCTTCTTCTTTTTAAGAAAATCAAACCTTTATATGGGCTCACCTTGACTTAGTGATACTTATGACTTTGAATTTTGTTGGTCTTCATGTTTATGATGAGACGGAAAAGGCCACCTCTACACAGAACTACTGAATTTTAGTGTGAAGTTCTGGAGAGGTGACTCTTTTTTTGTTAAAAATAAGACTTACTGAAGCCCTTTTGTAAGAACATCTCAATTTTCCGCTTCCTTCTATATGTTCAGATAACACATTAGTCAGCCTGAAAGGCTGTGTGTAGTCATCTTATCTGCTTATTCATCAGCTGTCACTGGAGCAGCTCTGCACAGGTTGGGCATTTTGGGCTCTTCCTGTGCTTGGTGTGCTGCTGGGGCACCCAGCTCATGCTGCTGCTGATCCTGGTGCGCTCAATGTTTAAAGCAAACACTTTATTGTGCCTCAGGCTACCTGTGAAAAAGGGTCATGGCCTCCTCTCTGTCTGCACGTTGTGTCTACTATCCACAGTACTCTGTAATAATTTCAGCTAAACACTATTTAGGAAATCAAGGCTAGTAGAGTTCCTGGTGGGAGAAAGGACTTTTGTACTTGTTTATTAATTGTATCCACACAGAAACTGAACAATGGTTATATAATGAAAGCATTCTGTGCACTATTGTATTTACAGACATTGTCTCTGAAAGGAAAGAGACCGCTATCTAATATTTGTAATATTTTAAATCCATCCCTTACGTTATTTTTCAGATCTAATTATAAATATAATTCAAGAGAAATTTGAATTATATTTATATAAGAGAGAAAGAGAAAAGAAATTGCAGCAGAAAAAAATACTCAAGCCCTCAGAAGCTGTAAAAAATCCCACCAATGCCTTTGTTTGAGAACTGTGTTGTCGAGTATTGGCATACATAAATATCTGCAAAATATCTTTTTGAATATTTTGAATATTTTGTGCGCATTTTATGTCCCAGGGATAGAAGATTTGGATGTATTTGCAAATATGGGCTGAATTATCAGCTATACTTTTGTTTTAATGTGATTTTTTTTTCATAGTCTGGTGAACATCCAACAGGAAGCTACAGATCTAAGTTAAAATCTACTCTTTTTCTAGTACAGATACAAGATCTGAGTTCACTTCTCAGAAAACTATTATTGTAAAGCTTTATGAGCTGACCACCTTCAGATCCTCAGCTGACGTAAATGAAGCTCTTCTTGAGATAAAGTACATAAATATGACCAATCAAGAGTCTAGCCATTCAGAGAAAGGGTGTGAAAATTTGGTTTAAAATCATAATGAAATATTTAAATGTTTTTGACACTGCAGTTCTTACCTCAAAGTATGTCTAGCATAATTATTTGACCACTATCCTGTGACTCCCTAAGCAAGGAAAAATGAAAAACAGGCGTTACCACATTTCTGCAGGACAATCCTTAAAAATAAGTCTTTCATGTCCCTCCAAGGTAAAACAGATGACCCCTGGAATTTCTGAACCAATTCTTTTGGGAAACAAAATGTTTTTGAGGTGAAAAAAAGAGGGATTATTTTTTTTTTTTTTATTCAGTGAGTGAGAACTACCTAACAAGTTCATAAATTTCCAAAGTGCAGAAAGGAAACAATTAAACTGAGTATACACTTCCAGATCTGGTATCCTAACATTTTATGCTAATTGCCATGTAAAAATTTTGTGCTAGTTGGAATTTTTGAGACCATTGACTAAAATTTTGACTAAAAAAGAAGAAAGGTTTTACTGGACAAGAATCCTAAGTATGTGATAAAAAGATTCAAAATATCCCCCTTGGAGTAATGAGACTCAATTCCTGCTTCAGTCAAATTCTGAAGTCCAAAGCAATCTATTGAAAATAAGTGTCACTAACAGCTCAAATACTCCATTGTTAAATTTTCTTGCAAGGCTTCCATGCTAGAAGATTCTGCTCAACTGAAGACATCCTAATTTCATAACTTTCTGCCTAAATTTATTGAGAGTGTATACCCAGCTTTCTTTCACAGCTGTAACAATGTCTGCCTTGAGTTCAACAAATAAAAAGGCAAAAAAGTAGCAGCAGCTTTTTCTATGGACAGCACCAGAGTGCTTTTACACATGGATAAATCTTGCTTTGGCGTGGTGGAGGTGCCTCTTTTAACAAACTCTATTGCTGACAGGAAAGAGCAAGATTTTACAGCCTGAAGCCAGAGGGAATTCTGCCTTTGACCAGAGTCAAGAGCATATCAGAGCACAGGTTACATTCTCTCCTGTAAGGCTCTGTCAGATCTGAGGCACAGTCCTTGTTTGGGGCTCTTCCTGTGCAATTCTTCTTTTGCTTTAACAAAACCAGAAAGCTTTTACTCAGAATATCTTAAACAATAGCTCACTGAAGACTGGTTAGGCATGTGGGTTCACTTCCTGGCTTCCAACTAAACTTTGTCTCAAAAATTGCACTACAAACCAGTAATGACATTATAGATGCAGTACATTTGTACAATATCTTTGAGTAAATGGACACATATGTGAAGAATGATTATGTATTTATGAACTGGAGAGAGATTGCGCTGCAGTTGAGATTAAAAAAGATATTGCTCATAAAATCCTACCAGCCAGGGCTGTATTGTAAATTTCTGTGAATCCTGGTTATATTGTATAGTCCTAATCCACTCTATTGGGCATATACAGCTTAAATCATGAGCCTTCAATTTCTCAGCATAACAGCTACAATAATTGGGAATTACTCTTTCTTTAAAACCCTTTTGAAGGAAAACATCTTTTTTACTAGGGTGAGCATATCCTTATATTAGTTTCTTTTTTTTTTTTAAGTATTTCTTTGTAAAATTCTATTGAGGAAAATCAGAGAAATCCCATTTTTTGTGATCTTCAGTTCCCTTTCTGTGTTTACGTTGAAGATACTTCGGCATGCAAAATTCTGCAAGCTGAAAATATGGCAAATACAATTGATGAAGCACTAATTTTCATGCATTTGTCAGCAATTCAAATTCATTTGTGCAGTGAAGAGCTTTTCAACACAGCTTTTTGATAAAGGGTAGAGGGAAGGTAGTTCATTGTACTCACCAGAGAGCACACCTTTCATCCTGGGCTGCCAAAGTACTCCTGAATTAAACTTTCTGACCATCTTTTGAGTAAGTTAAGTAGCAGGTAGGTGAACTGACCATTTTATTTCAGTACTTCTGTCTGAAACGTGCATAAAAGGGAGCTGATCCTGCAGAGGGCAGAACAGTGCTCTGTGGGATCCATGGAGCTTGGTGAGCCCTGGGTCCTGGGGACAGGCAGGATTTCTGAAGGCAGTGACTGCAGTCACAGCATTGCACATCATCTCCTGCATTTCCAAATGCCAGCATCAGGCTCCCAGTGCCTGCACCTGCTCACAAGGATGTTGTGCTGCTCCCTTTGTGCCTCACACACTTCATGTGCCTCACTTGCTCTTTGACTGTTTATCTCTCACATTAAAATGTAGGCAAGATTTCATTAAGTTTGTTTTGAGACATGAATAATGTTATAATATGGAGTATTTTCCCCTGCAAATACAGACATGTATATACATACATATGCCTATGTGGTCTGATTTGCTGTTTGCTGTGAATATCGTTCAGTATCATATTTTAGAAAAATCTCTTGGCTTTTACTGATGAAAGCATGCTGGGTTTTGCCAGATGTGTAGTTAGTCAGAGTAATTAAATCAGCTGGGTTTGCAGGTGGTATGTGGGAGAATATTTCTTGGTTTATTCTCAAGAAAAATGGATCTATAAAATTCAATCACATTTTCATGTTGAGGATTTTAGCAAAAAAACAGGGCTGTATAGTTGAATAAGAGGAGAAAAGAAATATTCATTTTTATCAAGACCATAGAAATCTGTTTTCCTAATCAGATTTCTCACAGGAAAGTTTAATTTTTTATAGTTGCCACCTCCTTTTCAGATACTGCTCATGTCTGGAATTCTCCCACAGTTTTTCTCAAGGTCATTTTCCAGTGTTCAATCAGATGATTTTCTGCTGCTTCCCCCTCAGCATTGCACTTGTTTTCTTTCTGAGGTGTTAGGTTTTTATCACCAATCAGTGCTTTTAGTGAGTCACCTCCAACACTACATATGACACCTTGTTATGGTAAAGGTTATAAGCCTTCAATCTTTTAGGTCCTATAAGGGAGTCTGGTTATTTTTTTCTTTTTTTTTTTTTTATTTTGGGCAAGTGTAAGTCCAAACAATAGCCCAAGAATAATGTTTCAGAAAAACATTACGAGAAATAGAAGTACAGCCTAAATTAAAATACTTGAAATAGTTATGGTAATGTAAAATGTGACATATATCATGAAGTAAGTAATATAGAGTGTTAGGCTAAACATTTTCTGTATCCTTTTTTACAATAACCTGAGATGGTAATGATGAAGTGATGCAGTCAGATGAAGCTTTACCTACTAAAACCTTTAACCCTGCCGTACATGTACATATATTTCCTGTCCAGATTTTCACACAGAAAAGCTCTGGTAAGAATTATTCACATGGCAGAAAGGGGAAGAGTACAAATGACATGTCAGTTGCAATTTCAATGTTCATTGCAGTCCCTGGAACATCCCTGGCATAAAGCAAAATCAGACAAGTGGACCAGATGTCAGGAATGTTAATGTGTGTCTTTAAGGTCGTATTTCATTTTCATTCTTTTGAAAAGAACTGTGTTTGGTTTCTGGGATTTTAGGAGGGAATAAAGAGATTTTCATTACCCAATAATAACCAGTGTGAATGTGAGAAGCTTACTTAAAGGAATTCTCAGTATAGTATCACAGCTGCTGTAGCTGCCTCTACTCAGTTCCCTCTGCAACAGTTAATCACTATAAACCTTTTAAGAGTAAAAACCAGATCAGTTCTTCAGTAGTTTCATTCAAGTTTACAAAGCATGAAGCTAGTTAATATCCACCATTCCTGTTTCCAAATTTTCTAAAGAGAGAAGGTTTTAGAAAGATTTTGTATATAAGTTGCTCTGTTCAAAAGCTGTATAGTATTCATTTGTCAATTTACAGTGGTGCAATATTTTAAAATTCATAGAGAATTTAAAATATGTCTTGCCAAACAAGGAATGATTCCTTTTGTTAAACATATATGTTAGATTAAATGCCTCTCTTCATACACTGCTTATTAGATTAGACAGAATTCATTCTGTTGTAAGAACAGACGGCTTGGTTTGATGGAATGTGCTTCATTCAAGGGAGAGAATTGAATAGTTTGACAAAATGCATTTTGTGGATGGATTAGGCACAGGAGAGTGAATTGTGGCATGTTGTCTAAGGAAAACACCGAAGAATTGATTTTAAAATGTTGAGTATGGAATGGATTGGAGTAGTTTAAAACATGCACATTATTGATCAATCAGATTAAGAGGCCTGACAAAAAGTAAAAAGTGCCCACAGAACTCATTCTCTCAATGGGGATATTTTTCATCTACCTGCATCCGCAACAAATTGTATTTTCTTGTATACTTCATGTGCGCTTATCAGCACAATGCCACTTTCTCCCAATTTCTTTCACCTCTGACAATAAAAATGGTTTGGTGAAATTCCTTGCTGTGAAAGATTTCACAGGCAGTGCACAGCTCAGCTGCTCCTGTTTGGTACATGCTTTTCTGGCCTAGAGAAGGATCACAGGGAGAATTTGGGCAGCTGGGCATTTGGCTACAAATCCATCTGCAGCAGATTCATCCTTCTAATTGGGTGACTAATGTACAGGTAGAAACCCATCAAGGTCAGTGTTTTGTGTTCGAATGCCTGACAAAGAGGAGCAGTGAAAGTCCTATCCCTGAAACACCTGGTGTTAATTGGACACTTAGTAATGGTGCTCAGGAAATCCCAGTCACTGAGAGAAGAGCAAAGTTAGCTGGAGCATAATGAGAGCCCTTGGAGGCTGAGGCTCAGCTCCCACGCACAGAGCTGTGTTTGCTGCTGCTGCTCAGGATAAATTCCCAGCACATGTCTGCGTCAGGCTGGCCCTTTCCTCTCTGGGAAATGGCAGTCTGGCAGCTCAGGTCTGTAACATTTAGCTGTAGGAAAATTTGGTTCATATGCACAGCATGTGTACCTGTTTTATGAGTATCCTTAAGGAGCTTTGCTCTTCTCTAGAGAAACACTAGCCATGTTTCACTTCTGCAAGTGTTGGGGTGGTGACGATAACAAAGCATTAAAAGGGCATGGATGCAGCCAGTTCTGCAGAAAACCATACAAAGAGCTTCCAAAAGATGAATTGGTTGTGACTGCAAAATTCAGGCACACCTAATATAAAAGAATAATTATTTCCCCTTTTTTAAGCTTTACTCCTTTTGTAAATACTTTAAAAAGCCAAATCCCAACACTCTTACCCAGAAAAATCCAATGCCATTAAGTGATATACAGAAAATTACTTTTCCTAGTATGAACAAATGAACACAATTGAACCATAACCTCATGTTGCATTTTACAGTGGGCCAAGTTTAGGTGAGTTCAATTACTTCTAGATGGGATATATTCCATGCTGACATAGTAACACTGTCTGGGATCTGAAGTCAGGCATGACTAGGTCCTTGCAGACCCACTTGAATAGTATCTATGAACCTGTTGAAATTTTAATTTGAGAAAAGTACGTTGTTGGCATATGAAGAAGCTTTTTGATTTTTTTCCCCCTCTATTTCAAAATTGTTATCACGACTGTTTTGTATCAAACGCTCTCATAAGAGTTCATAATGCTGCATAATAGGGGTAGGTTGAAGTGTTTATGAATTGTTAATGAATAATGTTAACTGACCAAAGTTAATAAAGATTCATTAAAATTCATAAAATGGTTCATGTATATTTCATGGCGAACATAAAATGAGTTACTCTTCCAAACATGCTTGTTTCCTGAAACTTAAAATTAGGAATTTTCAGAGGCATTAATTAGTGGAAAGCTGAAGAAAAAGGTTATGATGAATGTACATTTGGAGCTATTTTGAATAACTCTTCTGTATAAACTCATAAATTATTCAGTACAAACCATTTATGTAATATTTCTTAAAGGTAAAAGAAGCATCCTTTCAGGGTTGGTTGCCCTTTCCTTAAACAAAATAACTCTGTTACATTACTGGAACCAAGTTACAGAAATAAATTGATTTTTCCCTCCAGGGCAGGCATCTGTTACTTCCTAAAGTAAAGAAATGCTCAAGGAACATATGGTTGAAGGGATTTGGCAGGGTTCTGTTATAGAAGAAGAGATGTATATGAGATTGAAACAGGAAGCAGGAAAGTATCTGATTCAGCCAATAGATTGCCAGCATGTTTTATCTAAATTTAAGTCAGTTTCTGAGTTGAGAACAATTCAGCTTCTTAACACAGAAGGAAGTCAGGCCTTATCAGCTGGGTAACAAACTTTGCTTAGACTTAATTCTGCCTAGTTGGCTGGGCTATGGTCCTGGTCAGATGTTCAGTTTCATTAAATTAATGCCTTGGTGTAAGGGTTAAGGGTTACTCTAATGAATAAATATTTCAGAAGTGCACATATCACATCCAGAAAGGCTACTGAAATAGCATGTAAAAGCCAGTGAAAGCTGGGTATCTGGCTCTGCATTTGAAGTCCACTGTTCATTTTGAAATAAAGTCACCAAAACTAATAAAATGGGGATTTATCTTCCTTGAAAAGGGAATGTGATCAGAATTCAAAAATGTTAATTAAAACATTGTGCATTTTCTATAGACTGGAGGCTTTCAGTCTTAGATTATTTCCAATTACTTTTATTTTTGAACTCTAGGAATAAGGGTGGGATAATGTCATAGTCATTATACCCAGACAACTTAATAGAGCCTGGCAAGTAGATTTGTGGCAAGACTTTCTGGAATGGTTGCACTTGAAAAAGAGTGGATTTTTATTTTTTCTGGAGCTGGTAAGCTAAGTTTCTGCTCTCATTCATTTGTCCTCTTTGTGATAAGGGTTATGACATTTGCACTATCAACCCTTTTTTAGATGCATTGCTACTTGCCTTTGAATGAAAGAGAGAGGAGTCAAAGGCCTTCCTGTTTTTCTAATCTGTGCCCCTTTGCAATACAGATCAATGGAAAGTGAGATGCTAAACTTTCAATGTCATTTGCCAGCATACTCATGAATGACTATCAGGAAAATAATTATAAGAAAAATCTAAATTCCAGTGGAGTAGAGATACTATTTCCAAACAGGTATCAGTAAGTTGTAGTCCATACTGCTTTTCTGCTGTCCATACTCCTTTTCTGCTGTCCATACTGTTTTTCTGCTTAGAAGTATCTGGTCTCTTTAATAATTTAAGGAATCTTGTGTTTTCAACCTAAGGCTTATTACTAACAACCTCTGAATGCTATTGCTGGAAGGGCCCCTCCCAAAATGTGCCTTTTTTCCCCATGTGGAATCGGCTGCATCATGACTTGTGCACTTGTTTTCATGCAATATTGAATGTTTGAGTATCTTCACTCTTCTGAGCTGCAAGGGAAGGAGGCTGGCAGGCACTTGGAGTGTCCTCAAGAGAATGGGTGTGCTGCAATGAGAAGGGTCAAAATTTCCTGGCTGCTGAGAGCAAGGAAGCTGTCAGTCAAGGGAAGCTGTAAGATAAATGCAAGGCAGAGGTTTAACTTAGCAGAATAATTCTGTTGTTTTAAAAAAGACCTTTTAATCAGCAGATTTCAAAGGTACTCAATATCTGTATTTTACTGAAGGCAAAGAGATGTGAGCTAAGACAATGAAATGATGCAGAAACGATGCCAGAATTGGAGCATGGGTCCCTCTAATCTCAATTTGCAGCTTCTCTTCTAACCACACAACCTCATTTTGTCTCAAAGTAAGTTTAAAAAGTGTGAGACAATAGACTGAAGTGTTTCTGGCTTCCTGTGCTGGATCAACTTCAGCCTAGAATAATATAAGCTTTTTCAGAGCCACAACAAATGTTTTCTTTTTTCTTTCTTTGGAGCGCACTTTTTTTTTTCCTTATGTTTCCATCACAGAGATTTTGGCCACAGGCCGTTTACAGGTTTGATTGTCATTACCATATACATGTATTTTGTTCTTTTTTATGAAGATTCCATTCCAATTTGTTGATTTACCATTGCTAAAAGCCTTTAAAAAAAAAATTTGACCTACCACTGAAACAATTTCTCCCATCTGCATATTGAATGACTTGAAAATGTCCAGATGAAGAATTGGATGTGCTGGGAGATATTTGGACAGATATTCAGCACTTTCAAGTGCTATGACATTGGGTGTGATGAGCAAGACTGGAGAAAGTTTGGAATGCAGAATCCAATCCAACTGCAGTAGCAAGGGTTGTGTTCTCTGGTGGCCCAAACTGTCAGGGACATCAGAAATGAAAAGAGTGACATGAGATTTTATCTGATATATCCAGAGAGCTTTTGCAACTACTACTGTTTTTCTACTAATATTCACTCCAGTACAGTAGAGCAAAGCCTGATGCCATTGGTGAATCTTAACTTTACACAGCATGAGAGAGCAAGTTTAAGGCTTACCATTTGGGTTATGAAGTTTTCCAGTTTTGTTTTGTGTTAAGTTTTCATCTCCTATTTAGGCACATTATATGTGAAACTCTCTCTAATGCTAGAAAGGCCACCCAAAAGCAAACTGGCACATTCAGAACAGGAAAGTCCTCCTTGCAAATATGAGCGAATGCCTAAACACTCAGGTTTTGGTCGGCTTGAAACAAACAGATAATTTCTATAATTTTAAATTTACAAGGTAAAACCCACCCCATATATGGCTACTTTGAACACAGGCCCCAAGCTACTGAAGACTTAAGTCTTATCACTAAAGAAAATATTTTCTTTAAGTGGGGGCTGATCAGCATTCAGAGCCACATCCAGATGATTACTCCAGGCTCCTGTGTTTGCAGAAGCAGGAGAGAGTGACAAGTAAGGTAGTATTTCGAGACAGTATTTCTCAAGCCATAATTCTGTGCATACACTCAAAATGTTTTCCCATTTTACAAATACAGAGCTTGTACCTGCAGCACATCAGAACTCTTAAGGCGATTGCATATATATAGAAAATGCCGTCCTATTTAATGGGAATATCAAGATTAGAGTGGTGAATGAGGAAAATTTTGCATTTTTCAATTTTGAATTGCTTTGGGCATGATAAGAAAGAATTGAATACTTTGAAAGAGATAAACATTAGGTGATCGAGATGATTAAGAGACACATATGATTGCAAGTGAGAAAGAGATGTAATTTCTTGTACCCTAGTGCAGTGCTCTGGCATGAGACAGAAGTAGAAGCCTGGTTTGGCATGGTTTCAAGACAGATATGAGAAAGTTGGGTGAGTTGTAAAGGCTGTGGAGGGAACATCATTGGATGCCATCAGACTACAGGACAATGGTGTGAAGGAAGTTTTGTAAAGAATCTTAGAGATTTCTTTGTGCTAGGAGGTTATGTATAATAGAATCCTGCGTGGAGCTGACAATACATGTTGTACAAAACCACAAAAAACCAAAACCAAAAAAAACCCAGCCAGCCAACCAACCAACCAAACAAACAAAAATAAACAAAAAAAAATATTATTAACCTGAAGCTCCAGCTTTCAGTGATGAGTTGTATGGAAAAGTGAGTTTAAAACTTTAGAGAGTTTCAGAAAGAAAAGTGATAACACAATAAGGTCTGGAGACCTAAACTGTGGTATCAAATTTAATGTGAGGAAATATTCCTCCATTTTTATGAGGAAATACACCATGAAAGAAATGGTACTGGAGCCAGTTAGGACACAGGGAATGGCAGTTCATGGCTCAAAGAATTTCAATGTGGTACACTTTTCTGAGTGGTCAGAGATGTTTAGTGTAGACTTTGCTGTCATCCCTCATGACTGCAGTGAACATATATGCTGGTAGACAATATTTAGATTTTCTAGCACTATTAATGGCGATGTATTACTGCTTTTGAAATTCTGCTCCTTCAGATACCCCAGAGATTTGATTTAGGTTTCTGCTTGACATAGTTTGTTACAAGAACATTAGAAGAACATATCTGCGTGAATGAGTGCCTTCTTGTATTTTTCTCTTGCACACCTACATTTTGGTTGCATTTGAGTAATTTTACGTGTATGACAATATCAGATTGAGCACTACCATGAGGTGTATTGAAAAGTAGGAAAAGGATGATTTTTCTCCTTATGTTGCTTTGTCTCCAGTAAAATGAAAAATTTTGAGTCATGTCTGGGATTCCTTTGTGTTTCACCCTCAGAACTTTTTCAATGTGTTTTCCATTGTGTTCAGCTTTACAGGATATTTAAAACTGCAAAGTTATCAGAAGTTCCATTAAATTCTATCTGGTTTTCTCTGAATAACAAAAATGTCTCTTTCCTTCTGAATTCTGAATCTTTAGTCAGTTTTAATCTGTCTTCTCTTGCAGTGGCTTTTATAAATTTCTTGAATTTTTTGCCGTTAAAAAATATTTCAAAAGTATACATGTAATATTTCACTGAAACCAATTGAAAAACTGTAGAGCTGAACACAATAAGCACTGCAGTGTAAGCCATTTCTTTCTTTTGTTCAGAAAAGAACCCTGTCTTCTTTGCCTCACCCTTCACTATTTTGCTATTTTGGTTCAGCTTGGGAGAGGTCAGTACAAGATGATACACTCTAAGTCAGAATCACAAACCATCTTTTGCCAAATAATACATTTGTAAATTTTATCTGGTATGCACCTCACATAAGTGCTTCCTGCAACCATCTGATAGTTGGAAATCACACTTATACTTTTGATCCTTAAACTTTCGAACAGTATTAGGCATCCACTGTTCCTCTTGTGCTTCCTCTGTCTGCAATGAGATATTTGCAAGATTTGCCATAGGCTTTTCTGCTTCTCCTGCTACTTACTTAATAATGATGGGATATTATTCTTCTAGATCTCCTGGCTTGTCATCTTTTATTACATTCAGTTGCCAGACTTTGTACTATCTTGTAATCATAAAATCTTAGTGCATTTTACCCTTCTCCTCAGAAAACTCAGCTCTGGTCTCCAGTGTGTGATCTTCCTTCTTTTGTTTTCTTTTTCAGCACTAAGGCAAAGCAAAGCTGTATTTACAATCAGAGTGATGGGTAGGCTTTGTTTTTCTTATGAATTCCTGACTCACTTCACCCCAACCATTCATCTCAAGATTGAGGTATTTGAAAATAGGGCAGTGATATGGCTTTAAGAAGAAGTATTATTTATTTGTTTACATTTTAGGAAAATGTGTCTAAGTTGGAGTAATGCTGTTGAAAAGCCCAATGACTGAGCTGTCTTTCAAGGTGTTTTTCAATACCTCCCAGAATAATCTTCTCCAAACCTCCCCAGGCACTGAAGTGAGACTGACAGACCTGTAGTTTACAGCCCCCTCCTGGCAAGAGCCCTTCTTGAAAACCAGGACAGTGTTTGTCAGGTTCCCTCAGCTGGGACTGCTCTGGATTCCCAAGACTGCTCAAAAATCGAGAGAGCTTTTGCAATAACATCAGCCAGAATTTTGAAGATTTTTTGATGAATCCTATCAAGGCCCATAGATTTGTAGGGATGCAGCTAAATCCCACACAATTTCAGGGTCAGCTGGGGGTTGATCTTTCTTGCAGTCATGGTCCTCCAGCTCAGGGTGCCGAGATCCCCTTGGTCTGTCATCCATACTGAAGTCAGAGGCAAAGAATGTGCTAAACACCTCTGCATTGTCATTGTCCCTGCTTGGGAGGTGGCCATCCTTTTCCTGTAATGTGCTAATGTTATTTTTACCTATTGCCATTAAGATATTTGAAAAAACTCTTTTTATTTTCCTCCACAGTTCTAGCCAGCTCCCAGAGAGCCTTAGTTCCAGACAAAAGGGAAGGGACTGTGAAATGGTTTGGAAAGATAACTTTGCCTCAGAATGAAAGGAATAAAAGTGAGTGATGCATGGGAAAGCACATGGACTAAGAATCAGATTTATCATTAAAACATTCATATTATGGACCTGCTGTGCTGCAGTACTGGGAGTACAGGTCCATCTTGCCTATTACAGGAAGATTGACTCTGGATTAACTAAATATCATGCAAAAAGCCAGAAGTGCTGCCACCATCAAAGCTATTACAACATTCCAGCTTTTCCTTAACATTTGGAGGACTGCAGAAAACAGGAAATTTTGAACAGGTGATTATACAGCTTGAAGTGGATGAAGGTCAAAGTGTTGATTTTCATATGAAGGCACAGATATTAAATCAGAAAGTATTAGGGCAGACAGAATCATTGCAATCTATCTGCTTGGCTTATTTTTCTAGTGCATCCCTAAACTTCTTCACTGCCCAGCTAATCAAAGATATGTGTTCTTGATCCCAGTACAAACTTGTCATCCGAAAACAGGAACTGCATTTACAGGTGGATAGCCATCATCAATGGCTAGAAATTAAAACTAATATTAAAATATGCATATATTTCTGTAATGTGCCTGAATGTATTAATGCAGGAAATGCAACATTTTAATATTTATCAGAATTTTTCAAAGTATTGACATGTCTTTTCTGGATATTTAGATTTAATGTTTTAAAATCTGTTCTCTGAATAGTTCCACTCTTCAGACTTTTGCTGATGTTGATTAGAGCTAGGGCTTTCATATATCCTGGATGAGCATACCAACTACTGGACAATTAAAAAAAAAAATGTTCATAAAGAAGTGTATTTATTTGTAAGTGCAACCTGCACTTTAAAAGAGGGACAAAGGAAAGCTACCTTAATAACTTTTAAAAAGTAGCTGTTATTGTCTTAAAAGGCAGATTCTGACCATTTGTTTAGATGGATGCCAGTGGTCATCCTCTGGAAAGACACAGTAATTCAGGCTATGTATTCTGTTCTCAGTATTTATTAGTTCTACTTTCCCAGCATGCCATATTTTTAAAATCAGTCTAGAGTGTGCATGATATTTAGGAAATAGTAAGAGACATTTGCATTTTTGGTCCTAAGCCTGGCATTTCCCACTGACTGCTGTAGGCAGTACATTCAATACAACATCAGGAATCTGAGGCTCGTGGGTGCAAACATGCAATTAGGAGCCTCTGTTTCTTACTGTGTGTTCCGGACTTCACCTGGGCTGGGGATCTGCCTTGTGGCCAAAATCCTGTGCTTTCAAGTCCTTATTGAATGTAGCCCCAAGCATTTTTTTTCCAAAGGCACAAAGTAAATCAAAGATGGAGGAGGGACCTGAACCGCTAATTTTCATTGCGTCTGTATACATGATGAATTTAATAGCACCATTAGTTTTTGCTGAAATAATTTCCATTCTGTTCTTCAAGAAAGGAATTATATTGCATAGCTCTATTCATCACTGAGAACTGAAAGATTGTTATGATACAAAATGCTTTGTACTGGTCATAATTATACAGAAAGACTAGAAATAAGACTAAAATATTTCTGTTATTTGCCATCATTGTAATTTAACAATGTCTGTAAGAAACTGACTTAAAAAAAACCCACTAAGGTCCTTGATTTTTCTTGAAGACATTGTACTACTTTATCCCTTTTTGCAAAATTCCTCTAGGAATTTTGTAAGCACTGCTTTAATATTTTTTGTCCAACCTATCTCATACAAAAGCAAATTTTACAGCCAGTAACGTAAAGAGTATCCCAAGGACTTTTATAAAGATTTTGAGCAATACTTATTTGTTCTGTAATGTAGCAATTGGCTTTTATGAAACTATATATTTTGTCATATAACCAATTGCTTTCCTGTAAATGCATTCAGCAGTAGAGAGCTATCAGTGGTCAAAGTGTTTCCAAAGGTTTTTGCTACAATTAAATTGATTCTGCATGGTGTGTATATAATGATAATTGCAATGGCACTATTATTAGATGGAGGTTCTTTGGGGTTGATGACTTGGAGGTCATTTTAAGATAGAAACTTTTTCATTATTAAATCATTGGTTTTTATGTGAACTACAAACTACAAGACAAGACTTGAAGTTTGCTCACAACATGCTTATTTTGTTAGTGGGGAAGAGGTGATTAGGGTTCAAGAAATTAATCTCAGTCTCTGCAGGTGACATTTTTCATAGTTCTGCTATCAATTCCTGTTTGACATAACCTTTTCATTTTGTTGCCAGTACAACACTGGTCTCGTGCCACTCTGTACTTGGTCACTGCACATTCGTGCAAGAGAGGAAGGACAAAGTAGGTGAAATCCTGTGGGGTTGTGCTGACATGGAGAGAAGCAGCAAGAGGACAAAAGACTGTGACAAGGTGATAGGACTTATTTTTCTGGGACTGTACACATGTTCTTTTTCAGAGGGGCATTTATTAAATTGTTCTTTTATTTGAACCTCCCATGGCAAATCAGGGACAAGTGAAAATGCAGTGACTTGTTCTAGGTGAACAAAACAAACCCAAGGTCTTTGAAGTTCCTAAACACCCTTTTAGAATTTAGAGGAGTGTTACTGGACTACAAGAGAAAAGACCTTCATAGAAGAGATGAGACTCAGAAGTCATGGTTAAAAAAAAAAGAAAAGAGAACAAGAATAGGAGTAAAGCTGTCATTTCATGGGAGATTTTAGCTATTAAATTGTTTTGCTACTAAAGAACTTCAAAGAATATTGAATAAAGAGAAAGTTTTCCCATTGAAAGTAACATCAATAAACCAGTTAAAACTTGAGATAATATCACTTACTGAGCCGTTTCATAAAATCATTATTCTTATCTATTAGGAAGAAAGCTATAACAGTTGTATTGACAAAAATTCCTTTTAAGTATAATTTTTCAGAAGCTGTCCAGAATTCCAAGAAAAAAGACAGAGATATGAAATATTCTAAAACAGATAATGTTTGCAATAGCAATGCATTGCAAGGCTTATGTAGAGGTCATCACAAGATGGTTGCCTGTATGGAAAATTGCATGTTTGAAACCTAACTTTCTTTTGGCAGAATTTTCTGACTTCTGGCTGAAATGAAGGCCCAGCTTCTTCAGCTCAGCCCTGATAACCTGTCAGTGCCTCGTGGGAGCTGGGGAGTTGCATGGCTGAATCTCTGACAGTTGGTGTCTCCAATATCCTGAGATTCTTGGTCTTTTGATATTTTTTTGATGTTTATGTTTCTTAAGCAGTTCATGTCAACCAAAACAAGGGATTAGATTTTCATATGACTACCAAAGAAAGGACAGAGCTGGGTTTCCTTAGCAGTGTGTTTGGCCACATCAACACATAAATCCAGTTACTCAGCAAACTGATAAAGAAAAAGGAGCAGATTTAGGCACAGACAAGGGAGATGGGGAGATAGTGGCTGTAAGCAGAGGTATGGGGAAATTCTGGAACCTTAAATAAGGATCCTTTCCCAAAGAGAGCAGTTCAAATAAGAGAATCTGTCTTACGTGCAGGTACCTCAGGTCCCTCAGCCAAAAGTGTGGGTGTCTGGGCAGCTATCTCTGTTCCCCCCTCTGGTCTAGAAGAATATCCTAGACATGTTTTTTAGCAAATTTTGGAAGCAGAGCACTAGACTAGATGGACTTTTGGTCTAATAGTACAGACTGTGCTGTTTATTCTTCTCCTTTACCTCTCTTTCTCCATGAATATCATCATTTTTACCCTTTAAACCCTCATTCTCCTCTCCTGCACCCAAATGTTCTTTTCTCCTTTCTCTGACAGCCCTTCCCAGGTTGCCTGCTGATGTCTTGTTTCCTTGCATCAGGTATCCTCCTGCTCCATGCCCTCTCTGCTGCCATTGCATAAATCAGTTTTTCACATGCTTCTGTAGAGGCTAAGGTTACACATAACATTACCACTAAATTCCCTCTCCTTACTGAGTGGAGTTCACTGGAGCATCAGATCCCTTTGCATGATTCTGTGCTCAATAAAATCAATGCTGACAAGAATTACAGGATTTTATTCTATGCATACATTTCTCTGTTTATTCACTGTAAGGATTTCTGCACAAACTGCTTATAAGTTTATGCCTCTCCAACAAGTTCAAATTTCAAGTAAGGAGCACATTATAATGCAGATAAATTGAGAATAGGTGCCTTTGTCTTGCCTCCCTCTGTCTTTTGGAATTCTCAAATCTCTCAGTGTAAAAACCTCTTGACCTACTTTTCCTTGAACCCTGTTCTGCAGTCCAAGGCAGAACACACAAAGAAAAACCAAGACAAACATCCCTCAGAACAATGATTTTCCCCAGTTGGTTTCCTGCATGGCTATTTGCTCTGTCACTGTGAGTCCTGATCAGCAGAAAGCTTTGTCCTGTATAAAAGTTTCTGTGAAGCTAATTTAGGGCACAGCAAGGGCCTCATTTAAGCAAAACAAAACCCAAGCAATGCACAGCAATCCAAGTGTTTTTGTTTTGTGTCAGAGAACTGTATAAATATTTTACCATAATTGCCTAGGAGGTTATAATGAAATATCTCTTTCTCTGGAAAACAGGAAATGATCTTTACTGAGGTCCATGTTAGTGTGGTGTTGGTGCAATTAGATTCATGAGACAGCAACACTCAAGGCTCTGAGTTGGGTCATTTTTGATTATGTTTCTCTTCTATTAATTTCTTTAGTTTGGTTTTGGTTGTTTTGTGGGCGGGGCTTTTGTTGTTGTTGTTTTTTTGGTGTTTTTGGTGTTTTTTTGTTTGGTTGGTTTTTTTTTTTTTTTTTTTTTTTTTTTTTTGTCAGGAGTATTTTTCTAAGTCTAAAAACTTTTGGTTTTGTCCTAAAGGCTTAAAAAGAAAAAGTCAAAATTTTTTTGAAACATTGAAACTTTTCTCAAAGTGGTAAGATGACCTAATGTAATTGTAACTAGTGTGTAGCCCCATGGAATACAAAAATGGAGTTCCTGGGATCTGTTTAGCCCTAATGATAAGAATATAGAAACAGCTTCTTACATAAGTCTATGTGATATTATACAAAGGCTTAGCTTCACATTTCCCTATTGATTAATCTATTTGGCAAAATTTATGAGTTCTTTACCAGACTGCAGATTCATAGAGTAAAAGACTACTACTATAACATATGCAGAATTTTCTGTCATTAGTAGTGTTCAAATGTAGTGTTTAAATAAATTGCAGCTTTTCTTTGAATTGTACTTTGTTGATTTATCTGCAAGTATTGAAAATTCAAACTTGTCATGGCTTTCAAATTTAAGGGAACTTTGCCCCATATCCACTAATCCTACCAGGATTTAGTTCGTAGATGCTTAATTTTTGAAGCCCAAGCAGTGAAAAATTTAAGGCATCATGGAATTCAATAGGACTTTTGCTTTGTTCTTGGCTTAGACATGGTATTAAATACAAGTCTGAAGGGATGCAAACTGCTGTGAAGACTACAGTAGATAAGTTAATTCAGTATTTCAAATTGACATGCTGGTTACATGAAAAAAAATTTCAGCTCTGATGTCTACAGAGAATGTGCAACACACCATAAGATCTCAGCATCTTCTTGATAATTTTGTGTTAAGTATTCTCTGGTCAGGATCTTTGACTTCTCCCAGAGATGGTGATTGCATTGTAATCCTTCTGAGCAGATAATATATAATTGTGAGTGTGCTGATCCCATGAAGTCAAAGTCAGAACACACACTGGCTGTGCATAAGGGTCTGTACATGGAATATTTTCATATAGCTGAGACTTAGAAATGTTTTATGTATTGAATGTGAATAAACATGATCTTCTGAATTTGGTGTTACTTCCCATGGTGGGAGGTCAGCCCCTAGTTCAGGTTTTGCAGTGAAGAAGTTGTCACTAAAATAACTATGGTGACTCATACAAGTGTAAATACCTTCCCAGTAACACAGTTTGTGACTAAACCTCAACTGAAGATGAAACCCAGAGCTAAACAAAATAAGCATTGCAAAGAAGAGCAAAGCAAATCACCAAAACTTGCAGACTGGTACAGGAAGATACAAGCGCGTGGAACAGTCTGACAGGTGGCACCATGGCCAGAGAGAAAGCTGTGGCAGGACACTGCCACTTAGGCTGTGGCTATGTCTGCACCATTATTGCTTCCATAGCTTCTTCCTTTAGCACAGCAAGCTGCCCAAATTGCTGTGACTCACACTGGAGGTCAGAACGCTGCTGACTGTAAAGTGATGCCATTTAGTGCTCTATCATGTGCCCTCTGGGCACTTATTACACAGCTCTGTGCAACTGGGATGTTCTTGTAAAGTCCCTTCTTGTAAGGGCTGCACAGCTCTTTTCCCAAGTGAGCATTTAGGATGGCAAATGTTTTCCCAGTTTTCAATAAGGGATAGAAGGATGGTCTTCTGTACCTGTAAGGAAATACAGGCCTGTCAGTCAGTGTCATTGGTCACAGCCAGCATGGCTTTGTGAGGAGAAAGGCCTGCTTATCACAAACTTATTCACCTTTTAGGGCACCTTTACCCACCTCCTTGACCAAGGGAAGCCAATTGATATAATCTTTAAGGATGTCTAGTTTTTCGATACTGTCTCTCACTGGATCCTTCTGGAGAAAATGTCCAGCTCACAGCTGGATAAACACATGATGTGATGGGTGAGCAGCTGGCTCACGGGTAAGGCACAAAGGGTTTCAGGGTGGCATCAGGCTGGAGACCTGTCACTTGTGGGGTTCCACAGGGCTCCATCTCCAGCCTTGTGCTCTTCAACAGCTCCATGAATGACTTGGACACAGGACTTGAATCTATAATAAGGAAGTTTGCTGATTGTAGAAAACTGGAGCTGGTGACTCCCACAAAGGCAGAAAGGCCTAACTTGAGAGACCTCAACAGATCAGAGGACTGAGCTGCAGGGGCCAGATTCTGCACCTGGGATGGGGCAAGCCTGGATGTACAGACCGTCTGGGGAATGAGAGGCTAGAAAGCAGCTCTGCAGAAAGTGACCTGGGAGTTGCTGGTTGCTGACAAGTTGAATATGAGTGAACTTGCCAGGAGGGCTCAGGTGCATCAGGGGTCTCTGTGTCCTGGGGAGCATCAGGCACAGCTTGGCCAGACAGCTGAGGGGACAGATTGTCCCCCCTGCTCTGCTCTGCTCTGCTCTGCTCTGCTCTGCTCTGGGGTTGCTGCACCTCAGGTCCTGTGTGCCACAAGCTAAGGCTATAAAGCTATTAGGGAATGTCCAAAGGAGGGCTACTAAGACCGTGAAGGGTCTGGAGAGGAATTTGTATAAGGAGAGTCTGAGGTCACTTGGCTTGTTCAGTCTGGAGAAGAGAGGAGACTGGGAGGCCTCATCACAATCTACAGCTTCCTCGTGAGGAGAAGCAAAGGGTCAGGCACTGATCTCTTCCATCTGGTGACCAATGAGAGGATCCAAGTGAATGGCCTGAAGTTCTTCCAAGGGAGGTTTAGGCTGGATACTAGGAAGAGGTTCCTCACCCAGAGGGTGGTTGGGCACTGGAACAGGTTCTCCTGGGAAGTGGTCACAGCATCAAGCCTCACAGAGTTCAAGAAACCTTTGTACAATACTCTTTTGGGATTTTTTTCAAGAAGCATTTGTACAATACTCTTTTGGGATTTTTTTCTGTGCAGGAGTTAGACTCAATAATGCTTCTGAGTACTTTCCAGATATTCTCTGATATTCTATTATTCTCTGATTTCATTGCTACTCTTTCTCCTCATTTTCAAGTGTATTTTTAAACATCAGTAACTTGTTTGCTTTATAATTCTGAAGAAAATAATTGTCAGAAGTATAAGAGTTCTGAAAAATGTTGGTAATATGTCAGCTCCTTATCCATACGTATACATGAAGCAAATATTGACCTCAAGAGAATAAAAGTCAGCAATCATCCATAAATAAATCGATCTGACAGCAAGTTCACATAGTGCTGCAGGCAACATCTTGAAGCAGGTTTGCCTGTAGTGAAATTTGAAAGTTTGGAAGAACGCAGTGTGAAAACAACACCTACAGTTTCATTGGGTTGGAAATGTCAGCATATCACAGACAAGAAAAAACTTGGTACTTTCTGTGTTGGGCATGAAGGAGAGTTAAAGTTGGAATAGCATGCAGGTGCTGAAGTGTGGTATGAATCTTCACATTCCTAGAGAAAGGTCATTTAGGTACAAACACAGTGCCATCCTTATGGGAAGTTTTTTCTTGAAAGTAAAATCTAACTTGGTATTAAATGAAATACAGGCCTGTGATGAGCTTTAATTTGAGACAGTAGGCAGTAATCGATAGTTCTATATTGCAAACCTAATTTTATATTAAAAAATGGTTGAATTTAAAAACAAGCTTGTGCATCGAGATAAGAATCTCTGACTGTATGTTTGTGGGGAAAAAATTTATCCTTGTGACAAAAAGAGCTGCATTGACACTTAGGAAATGTGTGTTTCGGTCCTGATCCTGCCTCAGACTTCCTGTATTATCTTTGAAAACTTAGTCTTTGTTTTTAACTGTAAAATTGGGATGAGACAATTTCCTCTAAAGCATTCTTCAGTTTATAAACACTCTCAATGAAGGACACTTGCATGTGTGTGTCCTGCATTGACCTTGAGTAAATGAAGGTCCTAAGACATACTGCAACAAAAATAAAAACTATGCAAGTGCAGAAGGTGCCATTTAGTACAAAAAATGCTGTTTTGACAAAATTAACAATTCTTTGGATCTTGGCTAAGATGTTCATGACATTTCCACATGGGATTTTTCCCATTTGGAGAATAAGTTTTCCAAAGAAAAGTTCTCATAACATATTTAGCATACACACATTTTCAAAAGGAGATATTTAAATTTTACATTTTAGGAGCAATTATGTATATGTTTCTTTCTTCTGAATCAAGAACAAAACACAGAAATGTCAATACATCAATTAAATGGAGAAAATTATCATTTACAATATGAAAATACTCCTCCATATTCTATTGAAATTATTTTTTTACTGGGAATTCAGTTAAGGCTTCCTTTCTTCTGAAGAAAGTTAATTCTAAAGTGCATTCAATATCTTGACTTCATTATATTTTGTTTTCTTTTACCCTAATGTTGATGCTTTTCCAATAATTTTCAGCTTGCTTATGTGTGCATGCTGTGTAGTAACCACTTGAAAATGTAGAGGTATTTATGAAAATAAAAGGAAACTAGTCTGAATAGAGAATCTTATTGCAGAATTATCTTTACAATGCAGAGTCTTGCTTGCTCTTACAGTGCATTTTCACTGTGATTTATGAACAGTGTATGCACAGCAGTTGCTGTTGAAGTAGTATGAAGGAAAATTAAGTTTGTAAGGATATCCGCTGTGGTAAAACTTTAGCGAATCATGGGTAATTCAAAGATAATATCATGTCCTGTTTGCTTTTTATTACCTTCTGCAATCTTGTCTTTAGGATGATTCTTTTATCTGTGGTAATGCCTATTTGGTTCTACAGGAACAGTTTTGAGACACTCAGCCTTAAACTGGCACTGAAATTTTAGTTGCTTTGTTGTGCTTTTGGAATTTAAAATTTAAAAATGCAGAGATTGAAAAAACAGCAATGTCATGCATATCATTCCTTACTCTACTAAGGAAGCAGTGATGAGAAATAATAATTTAAGTCATTACTCCTGAACATTAACAGGTCTAAATCTGGAAAATTCAGAGAAAGGAGAGGGAGGTGTTGTTTCACATAGTCTTCAGTCTGGCAAAAAAATTTTCAGAGGAAAATATTTTTCAAAAGGTTTTTCTTTTGGGATAAATAATTGCTGGCAATGAGCAAGGACCTGGAAAAAGTCATATTCCTGAGCAACATTTTGGAGTGTTTTGGAAATGTTACAAACTGTTAAAAGCTTTTGCCAAGCAAAGAAGGAAGGACAGGAAACTATGACAAAAAAGGTTGCTGGAAAATAACAGAAAAATCATAAATCCTCATGTTAGCTTATGCCCAGACAAACAGAAAAGCATTTGTTTCTTCTGGGTTATTTTTGTGTTTGGTTTAAAACCAATACTTGGATTCAAAAAGGACCAAAATGACCTGTTAAAGTTTCACTCATGTTTCTGTAAAAGACATCCTTTTATTCTACCTCCCACAAATGATTTTGATTAATAAGATCTCATGTATATAGGACATTAGTGTACTTTAACTTCTTAGAATAGAAATAATGGGGCTCTTGTTTCCCAATTTGAGGCAAAGAGGTTTATGGGATTTTTTTTGTTTGCCTTTATTTCTGATGAACTAAAGGAAAGTCAAGGGTGACACATTTAAACCTGAAAGTGGCAGTAATCGTAACAGTGATTTCCTGTAGAAGAAAGCCCTGTAGCTTAAATATCATTCCTGTGACAGGTATGTCACCTACAAATACCTGTCTTCCTCTTCTGGAATAATGACAAACAGAACATTCCTTAAGAGCCTTATCAGTAAGGGGCTAAACTTGTAGATATTCAGTAGAGATTCAATGCAGAGAGAAGCTCCAATAATTCAGACTTCTTTTAAATGAAAAAATTTAAGTCAATTATGTAAGTGGACATTGTATTTCAGTAGCAAGAAAACCAAAATCTTTGCACAAAGAAATGGCTAATTTATAATTCTGAAGTGAAATTTCTCATTAACAAACTGTATGAAAATGCTATGTGAATGGATAGAATTTTCATCTAATATTACACTGATACAAATGTGTTAACAATGAAAGATATTTTCCAAACTCAACGCTGTTGTGAAAATGTCCTCAAAACTATAAAACATTGATATCAGTGCTCATCTGGTAGGCAAGAAGGTGCCCTGTGTAGGTGAATAATATTAAATCATAAAATCTTCTAAAAGTCTGGCTTGGAAAGGGACCTTAATGCCCCTCTAGTTCCAACCCCCTGCTATGGGCAGGGACACGTCCCACTAGACCAGGTTGCTACGCCCCATATCTAAACACTTAAACACTTCCAGAGGTGTGTCATCCACAGCCCTGGGCAACCTCGGGTAGGAAAGGTTGTGCTCACCTGCACAAAGTGGGGGAATGGCACAGAGCAAGATCTTCTCACACATCTCAATTCTGTGGAGCAAAACAATAACACCAAGGTTTTCCCAGCATTCATAGAAAATCATAAATGTGAAAAAATAAATTCCACTGGGACAACAGCAACTTCTTCATTAATTTCAGAGGAGACAGATCTTTGCCACAGGAATTTCCTGATACGTTTTATGCTAACAGCTAAAAAGAATTCATTTTCTGGGTGTTGATTGTTTTGGGGCTCTTTTTTGGAGATGTTTTTGTGTCTCTCCAATAAACCACAGTTGTTGTGAATGAAAATATCCTATTACTTGGCTGCTGTTGTACAAATATTTTCTCTTTTTTGCACTACTTATAGAAATGTTTTTCTTCTATGTAGTGATATTTGCTTCAAACAGTACTTTATGTTACACTGCATTTTCTTTAGCAGGGTGGATTTCCTGCCACAGCTTCCTTTTTAACCTCTAAAACCTATGTCAGCAAATATGAAAGAGAACAAAAAAAAAGAAAGGGCCCAATGAGAAATAGACGAATAAGGATTACTGAAATACTGTTTAGAAAGAGGTATTTCTGCCTTTATCTTTCTTCTACCTGTCAGTTTGTGAGCCCTGAAGGACTCACTGGCAGTGGCATGTCAGAGAAAATGAAATTGCCCTTTCAGGAGCGAATCAGAGACAAAAGTAGCACTAGAAATGCAATTTTAGTAGGCGGTCTCTAAGCATATATTAGCTGCTAGTGCTCAGAAATCTCCTTGTGATGCTTGCAAACCCTCAGTCCAACCAATTGCAAGTAAATTAGGCTTCTTCCAGAGCACCATTTACATTGCTGTATTTTTTCTGTCCTTGCTCACATGGACATGCACTCCTTCCCTACCTCTCTGACTGCAATCTCACCAGTGGTTTCAAAACATAGAATTTCTTCTCCCACCTTTCAAGTGAGGTGAGCTGCAGGATAACACTGTGTAAGAGAAGGGGAATGTGGAAGCTAAGCCATCTAAGCCATTTGCTGCATTTTCTCACTAACTAATAATAGAGTTTTCAGGCTTTGCCTTGCCAAATGTCACAAGACAAGGAATATGGAGAAAAAAGAATTGGAATGAAGGGGGCTTAAAAATATCACATAAAGAAATATGTGCTGATTTCCTTTTATTTCTCTTGCTGCCTGACCCTCCTGTGCCTTGCAAATGTAGGGATCAGATTTAAAAGTGTTTTGGACAGGCAGGCTGAGAAAAAAAGGAATTTATTTTCTTTCCTATACAACAAAAATTAGGATTTCTAGAGATTTTTCTGAGATTATTTTTAAAAAATGTAGGATGCTATTCTAACAGCATTGAGAATAATGATATTGAGGTCTAATTCCATTAATTTAAGATTATTTATGTTGGGGATTTTTTCCTTTAAAATATCATAATAAGAAAATCTCTTTATGAGACGTTATTTTCTTCTGGTCAGTGGTACAGAATAACATGCTTCTGCGGTAGAGGTAGTGGATGACTTCACATTCACCTTTTCATCTGATTCTAGTTTTTTTCTACATTTTTTCCCAGTGTTTTCTTTCTCAAGACAGCTTGTGTACAAGTAGGTTTCCCACAGATCTCCACCTTTCCCCTGATGGGGGCTGGGGAAGGAAGTGAGGCAGGGCACCCTTTTGGGCTCCTCTCAGTGGATTGCTGAGCAAATTTGCACATTCTGCAGTCAAGCACAAGGCATAAATCACAATCCATAATCTCACATAAGTATATTTCACATTAGTAAAATGAGATGTCATCATACATATAAGGCCTGGCCCATTCATTGAACTGAATATATAAATTTTTATCTTCTAGGTTACTCAGTATGGGGTAAAATCAAGATCCCTTCTGGTGCTGTTCAGTCTCAAGTGTTGGTACAGCACCTTGCAGCAATAGGATAAATGTTGGTTTTATATTACTGCTGAAAATTGGCCAGTAATCTAGAAATTGTGTCCTGAAACTGCAAAAATTTGTGTTTATGGATAGACATCATACTGTGAGCAGGGCTGTTGGAAGTGATGAGGCAGTTTGCTGTCAATGAGTTTCCTTAGCCTTGCAGATTTAGGATCTTAATAATTTTTGTAAGATCACATGATCCATGATGATTTTCAATGTTTACTTGCAATGTTTACTTTCAATGTTTACAGCTAAGAGTAAACAACTCTTTAAGAGTAAACAACTCTCTCTTACTCTAAAGAGCAAAAAACTCTTTATTTATTCCTTTCCTCTGTCTCTCCATTCTTGAGAAACAATATCTGCATCTCTTCACAGCTGCAATACATCCTCAGCAGCATTAATGCTGAGGGGAACTCTGGCCCTGAATAATTGTGATTTTCATGCTGTTGTCACTTTCCTGTCCCTGGCACAGAGAGGCTTACAGTGTTTTGACAACTATCCTGTGTTTTCTGCAGCTTGAAGTTTCCTTGTCTGTCACTTGCATGATGCATTTTAATTCTGAGATGTGTAACTGCTAATGCATTGTTACAGCCAGGACTGAAGCCCTGAAAAACACATTTATTAGAACTTGGAAACAGTTTGGAAAACAGAACTGATCTACTTACTGTATGCATTCTGGTTCTTCCATCTTAAAAAGATTCAGATGAAGAAAAGTATCAAAGTATGGAAAGCTTCCCTACAGTTGTAAGGAACTTTCTACTTTGAAAAAAAAAGTCACTGTATGTGATAAAGGTCAGTAACACATTAATAGTGTAAAGAAGTGGTTGTTTTGTGCCACAGTCAGAAACAAGAAGACTTAGTGAAATAATAAATGCAGCACTTAAAAGACATGAAGCACTTTTCCCCCTCTATATGTAATTTAAATGATGACTCTCAATTTGCAAGGAGGTCAAAATTATAAATTGGTTCAAAAAGGTATTAGGCAAATTCATGAATAATAACGGTATGAAATACAGTGGCCCAGAGGTAACCTCCAGCTTGAGGAGTCTTGAAATTACTGATTACTGTCATCTGTCAAGAAAAGGGTCATAACCATATGTACTTTATTCTCCCACAAGCACCAGCTACTGTCTACTGTAAGAAAAAATCTGACCTGGGACAAGAAGTATGCCCATTTTTTTTGCTTGAGATTGAAAATTGATGTCCATGAGTTTTTAAATAACATTGAAGAAGTAGAATTCAACTACAAATGCATTAATATCAAGGAGTATGAAGAATTATACACATGGTTAAAATGACATGCAAGGAGTAACAATAGATTAAAAGGAAAATTCAGCCTTAGTGAAATTCTGAACAAAAAAATGTACTGAGATTGGGAACAGTATCTTCCTAGAGCTACTAGAAACAAAAAACTTGAAAATGTACTCTCTGTGAGAGAGAATTCTGAATTGACATGAGATGGCATAAGTTAAATGCCACAAAGAATGAGTTTATTTCAGTGGATTCTGGTTTTATCATGACACACACAATTGGTCTGAAGCTCTATTGATCAAGTATGTTCTGCATTGCATTGAATGTATCATCATAGAATGGATGACAAATTTCTTTACATCAAACAAATCTGTTTTCTAATGGTGCAAACTTGAAGTACATTAGCCTCAGGGATTTTTCCTTGGATTACTGAGAACAGATCTGGGCCCAACACTTCAAGTTTTAAAGATGTCTCCAGGAAAAGTTTCTTTCTGTTTTAGAAACTTTTAGGATGGTGAATAAGCAGTATTTACTTTAAAGACCTCTCAGAAGTCTTAAAATTTATGCAAAACTTTTCATGACTACCAGCATTCCCATAAAAGTGAATGTTATTTATCAGAATATTGTGCTTAAACTTTGTCTTGGGCAACACCATTTCCCCCAGAAAAAAAAATAAATTACTATGAGGCTGAAAAACAAATCAATCAGGCAGAAGAGACCGTGAGGAGATGGGTCAGAAGGAGACAGATGGGTCTTGTTAAGACTTGTAAGGTGCAGATAGATCACCCACTTTTTGCCACATGTGGCAAATGCAGATATTTACACAATCAGAAGATCTTTCTCTAAGTTCAATCAATGCAGTTAAGAAGCTAAAACACAACTTATGCACTTTCTGTCCATTAATGACATTCAAATACCTGCAGGTTGACATTAGCTCTAATTGCATGTTTGGGAGTGAAATTTTCTTCTTTCATCGCACGGTCTGTTTTCAACAAGGTGTTTATTTATGGGAATGTGAATGATTCTACAAATGGTGATTTAGAGGCTAAATTTGAGCCTATTTGAAATATTACCATGTGAATTTCTGATCAATTTGCTCAATTCCTCTTTCTTGAGATATTTTTTAAAGTGTCCAAAGGAGGTAATGTAAAATTTATTGTCTTCTAATAACTGGGTCACCTCTACAGAACACAATTGAAGGTCTTTCCATTAGTATTACACCAAATAGAAGAATATAGAATTTTTCTAAAAAGGTGGAATTTGCTGCTGACTCAAAATGAGTGGTGACGCAAACAAGTCAGATGGGAGAGACATCTTACAGAGAGTTGAGAGCCTGGGGCAGGCTGGAGGATTGTGCTCACACTCTCAGTTACAGAAATGAAGGTACAGATAAAGTTTAATAAAGCAAAATTCAAAGTCCTGCATAACCAAAGATCAGGACAGATCAGGGTTTGTGAGACTGAAAGGGACATGGGGTCCTGGTGACAACAAGCCACATGAGTCAGCAATGACCAATGCTACAAGGAAAGCAAATCAGATCCTGGGCTTCATCCACAGGGCCATTACTGTCAGACCTAGAGAAATTATCATCCTACTCTATTCAGCCCTTTTCAGGCTGAGAAGAGACCTCATGATTGTCTACAACATCCTCATAAGGGGAAGTGGAGGGACAGGAACAGGAGAGGTCTTTGTGGTGAACAGTGACAGGACCCGAAGGAATTGGTATGGAGTTGTGTCAGGGGAGGTTTAGGCTGGATATTAGAAAAAGGTTCTTCAGCCAGAGGCTGCTTGGGCACTGGAGCAGGCTCCCCAGGACAGTGGTCACAGCACCAAGCCTGGCAGAGTCTAAGCACCCTTCAGACAATGCTCTCAGGCACATGGTGTGAGTCTTGGGGATGGTGCTGTGCAGGGCCAGGAGTTGGACCTGATGATCCTTGTGGGTCCTTGCCAACTCAGGATGTTCTGTGATTCCATTATTCTAACTCTATCCCCAAAATGTGAGGAAGATGCAGAGAGATGGAAGAGAATCAAAAGAGATGATCACAGGGCTGCAGAATGGGTGCTTTAACAAGTCATGGTAATCTAAAGCAGCTCAACTTATCTTTAGCTATGTTATCAAACACAAAAAAAAAGTTCCAAAAGTTTATTGGTGGATTGAAGTTGGAAAAGGGTGTTTTAAGGTATGAGTGTTACCTTTTGATCTATTTTTTTCCCCAATTTCTGTCCCATTTCCAACTAATGAGTTTTAAATATGTCAGTTGCCAGCAGCAGTAATAAATTATCTTCCAGCATATGGGGCTGCTAATCATGATTTTCTTGAACTGATCACTACACCTATCCAGCACTACACAGTATTCATCTGAGCAACCCAGCTAACATAATGAAATGTAATTATTCTTTTCAATTGTTCATTTAAAATGTAATTGTATTTTTAAAGTACTGTGCAATTTAATAAAATCACAGAGTATAATTGCTTTCTTTCAGGTTGTATATGTTATAGAATATTATAATTTTCTAAACTTCTATGCATTCTTCTGTCTTCAAACTTACGGTCAGCATGATTTCAATTAATATCTATTTATTGCTCATTCTGAGTCATCTTGCTAATTTATCCATACCCTTTAGTCTCCAAAATTGTCATAGTTTCTGAAGTAGCCCTGGTTGAAGTCCTGTGAACTGTAATATTGCTTAATATTAAGTCTTCACAGACTAAACAGAGATGCTTTCTTGGTTGTGACTAACAGTGTTTCCCAAAAGGCATTGCAGAGCTGACCTACAAATGGAGAAGAAATGAAATGGGAGAAGAGTCACAAGCATTCCTTAAAAATATTCTATGGATGAGAAATAGATTGCTTGGTGTATTGGGCTTATCTGGCAAGGTTTTGGTAGTGGGAGGAATACAGGAATGGCACCTCTGAGAGGCTGCCAGAAGCTTCCCTGTGTCCAGCAGAGCTAATTCCCAGCCAACTCTAAGATGGACCCATCACTGGCCAAGGCTGAGCTCATTAGCAGCAGTGGTAATGCTTCAGGGATAAGACAATTAAGGTGGAAAAAAAAATTGTGCAGAAATAATTGTAGCCAGAGAAGAGAGGAAGAAGAATATGAGAGAGGAACATCCCTGCAGGCCCCAAAATCAGTGAAGAGTGCAAGGCAGGAGGTGCCCCAGGTGCTGATCAGAGACAGCCCTGCAGCTCATGGTGAAGTCTGTCCCCCTGCAGTCCATGGAGGTCTCCGTGGTGGAGCAGAGAACCATCTGCAGTGCATGGAACACCCACACCAGAGCTCAGGCCTGAAGGAGGCTGTGACCTGTGGAAAGCCCACACTGGAGCAGCCTCCTGACAGGACCTGTGAATCCCTGGAGAGGGGAGCCCCTGATGGAGCATGTTTGCTGGCAGGACTTGTGACTTCATGGGAAGCCATACTAGAGCCTGTTCCTGATGGACTGCATCCTGTTGGAGGTGCCAACACTGGAGCAGGCCATGAAGAACTTCAGGGACCTGTGGGAAGGACCCACACTGGATAAGTTTGGGGAGGACTGTCTCTTGCGGGAGGTGCCACACAGTGGAGCAGGTGAGGGGCGTGAGGAATTCCCCCTGAGGTAGAAGCAATGACAGAAATGTGTGATGAACCCACTGCAACCCCTATTCCTCATCTCCCTGTGCCACTGAGTGGGCAGAGGCAGCCAATCAGGAATAAAACTAAGCCCATGAAGGAGGGAAGGGTAAGGGGAAGTTGGCTTTAAGATCTATTTTATTTCTAATTATCTTACTTTGATTTTCCTAAGTAATAAATTTAACTAATTTTCTCAAGTGGAGTCAGTTTTAGATGATAGTAATCAGTGAGTAACCTCTCCCTGCCTTTAACTCATCTTTTGCTGTATTTTCTCTGCCCTGTGCAGATGAGAAGGGAATGGTAGAGTGGCTTTGGAGATCACCTGGCTTCCAGACCAGGTCAAACCACTACACTTATTTTCTGAACTAGACTGACTTAAGTGGATGGTAATTTTACCTATGGAATATTAAATAAGCATCAGTTCTTGTTGATGTTTATCTGTGATGCTTGATATGGTGAAGTCTCTGCAGGTGAAGTCTATGGACCTTTACCAAATTACCCATGGACAGAAGCAAGGGCTTCACACAGTGAAGAATCTGCAGGAGATTTTCTTTATCAGACACTGGATTATTGCTCCCAATGTATTTTTCCTAAAGTGGGCAACATCCTCCTAAATCCATAGCGATTCCTGCTTCAGAGTCTTTACAAGAGAGGCATTGATCTTGCTCCAAAAGTACTGAACTGAGCATTTCACATTCAATAAACATAAATATTTATGCCTTGAAACTCAACTAGTCAAGAGCTAACATCCAGGAAGAGAAATTTTTGAAAGAACAAGTGTTTTGTTTTGTTTTCAAAATAATCTGAAGAATAATATCTGGGAAATATTTTTCATAGATTGAAGCAAAGCCAGATTCTTCTCTTCACAGCCTCCTGGCACTAGCACTAAATCCCTGAATACTCCAGATTTCCTGAATGGTTCTTTCCTCTAGCAAAATTAGTCTATGTAATCTGTAAGAAGAAAACAATCCCCTTTTCTGTGGAATGGGGAAGAATCATGACTGTGATTCTTTTGCATCAACTCAAGAAATGTCCATTTGGCATGACTTTTAAGAACCTCATATCTGTAGTGCAAAGGACCTTCATGAAGATCAATTAATTCCTCCTAATAATACTCCAGGTGTTTAATCATCTCTACTTCACTCAGGCCCTAGGAGAGTAATAAAGATCAGACAGAAATGATTGATTATACATTGAACCATATTTTCAGAGGACTGTGCTAATGATTTAACCAAGTTATCTCTCTTACCTCCCTGTGTTCTCCGAATTTCTGATTTATTAAAAGAAAAAAGTGACCTTGTGATCTTTCTACAAACATAAAGTATTAAATGCTTTATGCAATCCTTTAAGGGAAAGTGAAAGAATGAAAGAACTGCAGAAATTATTTTTTTAAATTACATGCTTTTATAATCCCTTTTATACTACCTGATTTTAGGAGCTATATCAAAATAAACTGCTGAAGGATAAAGCAAAGAGGCAGGGAATAGACACAAGTCTAGAAAGACAGGAAGTCTCCCTGTGGGGAAGCATTCTCTATCTCCATCAAACTGGAAGTTTCCTCTTCCCAAGTTTTAGAATGAGGCTAAATGGAGTCTCTAGGAAGAGGTAGGATGGGTTCTTAGTCATTGGAAATGCAGAGCAGTAGTGATATGCTGTGAGAAAACAGACGAAATCCTCTCACAGAAAGAGCTGGTAGTCATTAACTGAATCCAAATTTGGTCACACAGCTATGAGTCTGTGTCTTTTGTTCTATAAACACACCTTTCAAATACTTGCAAAAAGAGATACCTAAATAAAGCATTGTTCTGAAAATGCTGTTTCTATGCCTTTTGAATATGTGAAACTCCAGATTCTGAATGAAAGCTCCTAGGGACATGAACAATAATCTAATAGTTAATTGTTAATATGAAAAAGAAAATCTGGGTTACCGTAAAGAAGGAACCTCATCTAAAGAGTTTGCCCACATAGTTCAACTTACAGTCAAGTATAAAAATCCATGCACTCATTTTGTAAAGCTGAGTGTAGAGCTGTCAGCCTAATGTCTTCTGTCTCTGGCAGAATGATAATTTTATTAAATAAATACTGGCACAATATATATAATGAAATTCTAGAGTTTAAAGCTGACAAGATGCATCTGACTAAATCTGTAACCCTTTTACTGCATCCAACCCTTATGCAGTTTGGATTTGGCTTCTCTGGGAGGATAATATGCTACAGAAAAGCTCTGAGATGCAAACACTCTGAAGGTCCATGTGTTCCCATCACAGGGAACAGTGTATACAGGAATTCTTTCTGTCCTTTATAAGAGAAGCACTGTGTGTATTAGCGCAGCTGGCCTCTTCTCACCTTTCTTGGGAAGGTTCAAGTGTTGGCTTCTGCTGATGAAAACCACCTTTCTGTCGTCCCCTTGAAGTTAGTTTTTTAAATGTACAAGAACTTGCCACAGCTTTGTGCTGTGAACTCATGTTGAGACAATTACCTATGATGACCTCTAAGCCCCTTTCTGAATTATTTATTTCCAAGACAGAAATGTGTACAACCTGCATTCTGGGTTCCTAGCTATCTTGTGTTATATTTGACTATACAAAATGTATTTATATTACTTTGTGAACATCTACCAAGTGATTCAGGTCTCCCTGTAAGAGTAACAGCACTATTAAGTATACTCTTTGTTCCTATTAGTTATCATTTTAGTAGAATTTTTGTGGCTTTAGCTTGGATAAAAATAGGGGACAAGAAAAAATTCCTTTTGGACTTATGTTTAAAGCTCCATTCCTGACTGCATGGTCAGTAGGATTTGTATTTTGAGATCCATCAGGGATCTCAAAAGTTTTGAATAATTTTGCTGTCTTTTAGTTCCAAGGTCTTGAGATCAAAAATCAGAAACAGAATTGTCATAATTCTAAGACAATCCCAAATATATAAAAAACATCACTTGATTATATCCCTTAGACCTGAAATCCTGACACAAGAAAGGAATAGTTGATTTGAAAAGACCTACTCTCCACAAATTCATGCTGACTGATTGTGAACAGTTTCATAGTCTCTAAATTTAATTGGCAGGTCTCAAATTTGTTCCATATTTGTTTCCAGGAATTGCTAAGTGCACTTGAATTCCCACAGCCCCTGCTTTTATTCAGTTTTTAATCGTGGCTCTCCTCCAGTCCTTTTAAATTTCTATCGTTTCAAGTGTCTGTTAATTATGAAAAGTAATAGATATGCTCAGAAAGTTTCTCAGAAGCTTCCTCTAAGACAATTGGATTTTGTTTATCCTCTCCTACTGTTTGGTTGGCAAATCTTTCAATTTTTTTCATTGCAAATGGAGTTAAATGTTTTGTGCCCTTCACAGCTGAGTAAGGAATAGATCTTCCTTGCTTGTTGGTATGAAAATTTACCAACCATTGCTATTCCTCTACATTTCCTAACTGAGATTTTGTAATTTGTTACTTCTTTAATCCTTGTTATCTAGTTTGCTCCTTACATGAGCTTTAAACATAGATGATATTATATTACTGCTTCTATATGCCTTTTTAAAACACTAGGACTAGATTCGTTTTCTTTGGGCATAATTACCTGCAAAAACCATTGCAGGTTGATACACCTGGGATATATGTTATACCAGAAGAGGAAATGGTGCATCTCGGTGAACCTGTGACAAACCTGATCCTATCTAGATGTAGTCTGAATGTCTTTTTGTCAAGCACAAATTTTTAATTTGATTTAATTAACTTCTGTTGATTATGCAACAAAACCACTATAAATTTCTTGTTTAACACATCCCACTTGGTTTATCAGCCAGTTAACTTGGCAGTGCTTTAAGACTGGCTTTTTAAAAGTCTTCTAAATACATATTCTAGTGGTCAATCCTACATTCCTTGTGCTTTATGTAAACGTGGTATCTAGGCCTTACAGCTAATATTTGGGAAATTTCTAATTCTAGGTCCAACTAGAGTGACAGATTGAAAAAACAACTAGCTCTATTCAGAATCTATAAGGAAAACTTGGTCCTGAGACTTCCAAACATGAGGAAATGTGTTTGCTTTCATTTATTTATTTATTTATATGAAATAGCTTTGAAATAGCTTGACTCTATTGGCCTTTGAGATAGTGGATCTTAAATTCACTTAAAGCTTCATTCAATACTGCAAGACCAGTGCATTAATCAAATAGCAGGCTTGGAAAACACACAATAAAATTTTTAACCATAAACTCTTGGTGCCAGTGGGTCGGAAGCACCCACTGTTAAGTGCTGTGGCTTTTGGCATCACTGCTGAGGAGTCAACCTCCAGGTGCCACAAAATCTTATCAGCTTAAAATATCCAAGAGCACTGTTTCTCAGCTGTAGTGCTGCAGCCCTTAAGCTCATCACAATGGATTTATTATGAGGTTAATTCGGCTAGTTTTGAGAAGAGGTTTTTGGGTCATAGCAGACCAATTTTCTGTTGTTGGCTGATTTTCACCTTCCTCAAACCCTTACCTTCAACCTTCATATATTCAGTGAAGGTATAAAGAAAATGCAGGACTATCCCTATGTTTATTTGATGCTGTGCTTTGCATTTTCTTTCAATTACAATGGTTTCAGTCCTAAAGCTTACTTATCATCTCTCCTCTATTTTTTACTTCCTCTCTGTCTGGTTTTTGCCAAGCAGACATCACGGCACCCCGGTCCCCCACTTGGATGGAAGCTTTTCCTCAGCATGGCAAACATAACCTTACAGAAGCCTCTGCTCTCTCTAGGACACACATACCAGAGGCATCAACAGTGCATCAAACAAAAGCAGTGGGGCATCTAGATGTCAATCACAGTCTGAGATTCTTGCAGCAGCAAACTCACTGATGCTGTGGGAGGCTTGACTGGAGCTCCAGGAAGAAAAGCAGCAGATGTGATAGGATGAAGGGCTGGCTGGCCCTGCACAGGGGCTCAGGGCTGCATCCCCACCTGGGGATGATGGGCTTCTGTGTGAGGCTGTGCCTGAGGCCACACAGACGTTTCCTCCAGGACAGGGAGCAGGCTAAGATTTTAGACTGCTCTTTTGTGGGCAGTTGATTCTTTTTCTACCTCCATAAAGAAGTAAATTTCATAGCAAAATCCAGCTGTACTTTATGAGCTGCATGAGGTTGTATTTGTGTCCTTTATATGAAAAATTAAAGACCTGGTAAAAGTTGGGTAACAGAGGAAGAGGAGACAATTTAATACTTAATAACTGACTGAGTATGCAGAAGTTCTGTATTCAGTCCTTTAGAGATCTTTGGGTCCTTGACTTTATATATAAAGCTTGCTTTGCATCCAAGTGACTTTACATATTGAGGTGAAGATCGATATCAGTGGCTACCAGCAAAGTAAACTGCAGCCATGCAGGTTCCTGTGTGGTGCCACTGGCATCATAAAATCTCATCGTGCACCTCTGTTCTCCACTGAGCTCCACTGTTTCCCATCAGTCTTGAATTAGCTATCATCAGAATGCATGAGGTCACAAAGGAGATATTATTCTTGCTTTCAGTAGGGTAATAGGTTGTTTTACAATTAATATTTAATGGGAGTGAGTTTGGAATCTCCAGGAAGTCATTAATAGTTGATCTGCTTAAAGGGGGGGTTATTTGGGTTCATCCCATCTGCAGTAATTATAATACATGTTAGCTTGTGGGCAGCAACCATTCAGGATAGTGGGTCTGTAACCCTGAGGGGAGCAAAAGCCTGGCTGAATGAGGAACAGGTAATTCATATAGGATGGGGAAAGTGCTCTGTGAGAATAAACATAGTGTACAAAATCATACCTAAAGCTATTAATCTATGTGTTTAAACTTAAAAAGAAAAATTATTTGGGAAAAAAAATCCATTATTTAGACATGCCTTTGTTGTTGTGTTCTGAAGTACAAACAGGGTACAAAGCTAAAGCCAAATTTGCTCACAGTGCAGATCATCACACCTCAAAGCAAGAAGCACTGGAACTATATCACAAAAAACAAATGAAAAAATATAAAAACCTTAGGTTTAAGCAATCAGTAGACAACATCAGTGGGTAATTTTTTATAAAAACACAAATACCTCATTTATGCAAAACCACGTTTTGATTGACTGCAGCAATTTGTGATGTTATGCATGCCAAGTTTGGCAAATAGCTCCACCCCACCATAAATACTATTTTCTAATGGGAAATAGTTCATTTTGACAGTTTATAAACTAGGTGTTTTGATTTTTTTTTGTTTTGAATCAATCATTCTAAAACAAAATATACATCTCAAAAGTTTATAGATTTTTCTTTAGAAGTTATTGAAGCTGAAATGTTTCAGTTCGGGTGGAATAATCAGGTGTTTTGTTTTGGGTTTTTTATTTTTTTTTTAATTTTAGACATCTTATGGACTTTTAGTTGTAATTTTTTCTAAGAATCTGAAAATTCAGGCATTCATATAGTAACATGGGATAACAAGACACTCTGAAGGACCAGCAAAAGTCTTCATTTCACCCTAGATACTGAAAAGATTGAGATTTTACAGCTTGAAATCCAGATGATATTGGTATTTATGGGAGTGAAGCTAGAATATTTGAAACTTTAACTCAGTTTCAGCATGGAAAGTCCTTCAGAGTGACTCTGGGTTATTCAGAGGATGTGAACATAAAACTGAGCATTTATAAAAGGCCCCAGACCTCTCCTGTCCTTTGCAGTGTTCTCAGCAAGCTCGTCTGCTACTGGGAGCACATGGTGCCATCAAGTTTATTGTTCCTTATTGATCCATGTTGTCTTGGTTTAGGGCAAATTTGGGAGGAAACTTTCAAATGGGGTCTTTTAAGAAAGCAAATTCAAGCAGTCTTTCTTTTTCTATATGTTCCATAAAGATTTTTTTAGAGAAAAGTGGAAAAAAAAATTATTTAACAAGCAAAGCACTCACAAACATGAAAATATGAATAATAATAAACAATAGAACTTTTCATTGTTCTGAAGAGATGGTAAATTTAGAGTTTTTTTGTAGGTCAGAGATTTGTTCATGGGTGTGTCTTCAGCTTTCTCTCAGTCTCTCTGGGGCTTGGGTGTCTCTCTCCAGGGCTCAGGTCCAGCATCCTGGCTGCAGTGCAGCTTGGGGAGCCCCTGGATGACAGTCCTGATGTTCCTGGGCTGAACAATAGCTGAGCAGTTCCAAAAAACTTCTGGCCTCAGTTAACTAAAAAAAAAAAAAAACCAAAAAAAAAAAACCAAAAAACCAGCTAAAAGCAAAGGAGAGCTCTCTCCCCCTCTGCCCCTGCTGCAGCAGCAGGAATTCCAGCAGCAGGAATGTGTGGGAGCAAGTGCAGTTTCTGCAATAAACTGTGTGCTTCTTCTCCCCTCCGTCCCTCTTGGAACCAGTCTTAAAGGTGCAGAACTCAATATCCCGCATAAACAGAACAGACAAGTGGGGATACAAACCTCATAAAATCACCCTAGGATATTCCACCCATTACCCCCATATCATCAGCTTACTACCAAAACTAATATATTTTCTAATTTTAAACATACATATGCACACACACATATATGTATATATCTCATATATAGCTATATACAGATATTGCTAGTGACATTCAGCAAACAGTGACATTTATACATGGGTTTCACTCAACAATCAAGATTTTTCTGAGGTACACATCTTGTTGTTCCATCTTTCTGCATTATCCACCATGTGCAACTTGGTCTTTGAGCAAAGACAACTTCATGTCTGTACTTGAAGCAGAATTGATCCAAATAGATTTTAACAAATCTCTGTAATGAACCATTGGGACTTTGTCTATTGTATGCAGGGGCTCAGATTGGGTAGGGCCTGCTTGGTTGGTGGAACTTTGGGTGTTGACTAACTAGGTGGTCTTTGCTAGATGTTGCTCTTAATTTTTGAAAGATCTCCCACCCAATGCTTTCAAGGTGGTTTTTAACAGTCTATTGTACTTCTCCCCTTTTCCTGCAGCTGGTGCATGGTAGGGGGTATGGTACACCCACTCCATGACATGTTCCCTAGCCCAGGTGTTGATAAGGCTGTTCTTGAAATGACTCTCATTGTCTGACTCAATATTCTCAGGGGTATATGTCTCCAAAGTGTAGGGGGATACAGTATGGGTAAATGAAGGTGGTATCGAATGTAATCTTATCCCCCAACGAGTTGCAGCTGAACCAATTACTAAAGATTAGGAGCAGGGCTGATATTAACAGGCCACACCTGTAGCCAATAAGAGCAGCGGTATAAAAGAGTGGATTAGTGGGAACTGCAGTTGGGTGGTGACTACTGCAAGGATCTGGAGGAGTCAGTGCTTAGAGGAGTTGCCTATGAGAAACACTGAGGAGGTATGAAGCTCTGGTGATATGGAATCCTTGCACTATAATGATAAGAGAACTCTTGATATATAAGATAACACCCAAGGACTTGTCTTTCAAGGGCCAGGATGGTGTTATAGGCCATAGCATGAGGCACAGGGTAGGTTTCTAACCATTTTGTGGTGGCTTCTACCATTGTGAGCACATAGTGCTTGCCTTGGTGTGCCTGGGGCAGTGTTATGCAATCAATTTGTCAGGCTTCTTTAAACTTATATTTGTACCCCTGCCCACCATCCCACAGGGGCTTTGCTCCCTTGGCCTGTTTGATGGCAGCATGTGTCTCACAGTCATGGATAACCTGAGAAATACTGTCCATGTAACCATCCCTTGGTCTTGTGCCCACTTATAGGTGGCATGTCCACCCTGATGACCTGAGGCATCATGGGCCCATCGAGCTAGGAGCTAGTAAGGCGATTAAAGAGGGCCTTCTTCAAATCTCCACAGTATAGATCAAAGATTCTGGTACCAAACATAGACATCCTCCAGGCAGAAAGAGGAGGTATAGCCCGTGACGTGAGCTGTGGTTCTCCTGCATCATTGTGGGGAAAAATATGTGGGTTTGACTTCAAAATTTTAGTAGTCAGTCTGTAGTCACCCTAGGATGCAAATAGACCCTGATTACTGACTTTGTGTGCTAGCTCTAATCCACAACAAGGACAGCTGTGGAAGTTGAGCTGCCGGAAAGCATCAAGTTGAAACTGGGGGAACCTGGTCTGTAGTTAACCTAACTGATATTCATCTTAGGGTAAGCATCATTCCAGCAGCTTTGACTCCTGGGAAAGAATATGGTAATAGAACTGTTCATATAAGGTTGTGATTCTAAAAAGTTCCCCAGTTCTTCCCCCTGATTGGTTGTCATTTGATGTAGAGTTTTACATATTCCTAATCATTGTTTCAGGTTGGATCCTTACCCTCAACTCCACTCTCCACCTCTCAACTGGCCACACATATAATATATATATATGTCCTGCCTATCCTGTTTTTGGAATTAGTCTGTTGCTTGGCTTCTCCCATTTGTTGTTTTTGTCATTAAACCCTTTTACTTTTTGGATGATCCCATCTCACCCATTGATGGAATTGCCACCTTAGTCACAGAGCTGAAGCTACAAGAAATAGAGAAGGCACTCTGTGCTTCAGTCATCCTAAATTTTGTCTCAGAGTGATGTCCTTAATATTCTTGGTTCTTATAAATCTCTAGCTTGTTCTCCAAAGGAACTTAAAAGAACGGGACTCAAGGGGTAAGCTCCAAGCCTGGACCAACAGCTCTTAGAGCAAGGGACTGATCTCTGCTGGGCCCTTGTGGCTGGTTTCAGCTCCTGTTCCAAGAGGATAATGAAGAAAAGCTGGATTTCAGTAAAGAAATGGAATCTTTATTCAGCAAAAGAAGCCAGTATTAAAAACCCAGAAAACTAATCTGTTCTTTCTATTAGAATAGATGTAGACTCATCAAAAAATATAGTTCAAATTTATAAATTAATCTGATGGTAGTGATGCAGATTAAGAACTGATGGGTTTTTCATGGCTTTTAAAAAATTCTTTTAATATGTTTAGCCAGCTCTCAAGATTCCAGGATATTGCTTTCTTATCACTGTATTATCTCTTGGTATATTGTTTTTGCATCTTAAATTTCATTGTTACACCCTGACAACTTGGAATTTGTGGTCTCATATCACCACTAAGTTATGATGGTTTTGCTGTGTGATATTAATAACTTTCTCAGCATTTGTTGAACTGAAGGACCTGCCTTTGTATACCAAAGAGGGAAATAAGTGAAAATATTCTACTGTTGTTGCTGATAGAAATCGACCTTTGCGTTGTGTAGTTTCTGAAGTCTTCCAGTTCTGAAGCTGTTTGTGTGTCCAAAGTGCACCAGAAACCCCAGGCTTTGGCTGAAGTTTCATGAGGATTACAAGAAAATCTGCTGACCTCTGTCAGTGTACAACACAGGAAAAGTGTCAGAAAATGTCAGGAACTACTGTGAACACAATTGATGAGAAATCAGTGAAACAAAAGAAATATTACTATTGATAGTACCATAGTACTTATTAGCACTATGTTTAATGCATGTTTTTATGTCATCTCACTCATATCTGGCAAATGCATCAGGTACGTGAAATGAGTCTCTAATTAAAAAGAACTGCAGTGGGATCCTGACTTCATTAAAACTGCGCATTTGCCTGTGTTTAGTCATACCTGTAAGTACTTGAAGTAAGATCCTGATGCAGAGACACACTTCCATCTTTGTAACCTCTTTCAGTCTGATCTTAGAGTTTCAAAAAAGAAACAACTGAAAATTGAGATGGTATTGATTGATGTTACATGATCTCCAAAGCCTTACCTTTACTGTAAATTTGTAAGATTTATTTCTAAGGCAGAGCTGCTTTAGTGCTGAAGGCAGGAATCTCAGGATTTTGCATCTACAAGTATACTTTAATCACTGTGCTCCTGCTTCTTCACCTCTTGGATCTTGTTTTATGAATATGGAGAAATGTTTTTGAAGAGAAGAATTTTGCTGCTACTCAGAGATGAGAACTGTGGGTTTGAACAGCTTCCCTGAGCTCCAGATAAAGGCAGGCAGCCCTGATTTCTAGTTTACTCTTCTCTAACTTGACATTTTGTCATAGATAGATTCAGCAACAACACCTGTTTTATAGGTTTTGTGCCAAATAATAAGTGGTTTTGAGGATTCTGAGCCTGGAGATGATTCCTCAGAAGAATTCCATAGAGCATGTCCACAGCACTGCTGCTTCTCCAGGCTGCTCTGGTACCCTCTCCAGGGACAGGGCAGGAAGAATCAGGCTGAGCAGCTCTTTAGGCAAGCAGTTTCTTTGGCTGCAATGCTGTGATCTGGGTGTGTAGTAAACTTTCACCCAGGCCAGAGGCAGACAGAGTTTAGGCCAGGAGTTGTGTAGCTGGTGAGCACAAATTTCCCTTTTTGGTTTCTGTAAGACTCTGGGCATGCAGAAAGCTCTGCTCTCAGTTTGCACTGCTGTCCCTCAGCCTCCTGTCCCTGCCCTTCTGAGGACAGCCCATCACCATCCCCATCTAGTTGAGTGTAAGCAAACCTTTTTAGGTCATCATTTTGGATTTAGAATCCCTAGTGTCCTCCTAAATCTTGTTTTATATTCTCATGTCCTTATTCAAGTCTAATCAAAAGAGGGCGTATCTCTTAGTATTAAAGGTTAAAGAATCTGATTATCTCCCCTGGCAGTGAACAGTGTCTTGAGGTGATGTGCAAGTCATATTTGAGTGCCTCTTATTTAAGATGGCAATCTTTCATTTGCCTTTGCATTTTGTGATTATTTTATAATTGTCAATTTTTTTTCCTCAGTTCCATGGGACTAAAAATATTCCTTCTACAGGATAAAATGAGCAAAAAATTGAGGATTGTGTGAAATAGAGGCCAAATTCAGGAGGAACAATTTTTTCTAATATGAGACTATCTGAGCTCTAATGGTCATTTAAAATCTGAGCATTGAAGCTTGCAAAATGTAATTTATTGATAAGTCACATGATCTCCACATTGGTAATGGAAGTTTTGCTGGCTGGGGAAAAGGCTTGTGACTTAGTTCTCATCTTTTGCAGTTTGATGTATGGGAAGGGTGGTGTTTGCAACATGATGTAAGGTTATGGAAAAAAATACTCTGGCATAAAAAAATTTATTCAGGGTAACAGACTGAGAACAATTGCTAGCAATTGTAATCACAGAATCATAAAATCATAGAATATACTGAGTTGGAAGGGAGCCACAAGGATCATTCAAGTCCAACTCTTAGCCCTGCACAGCACCATCCCCATGAGTCACACCATATGTCTGAGAACTTTGTCAGAACACTTCCTAAGCTCTGTCAGGCTGTGACCACTGCCCTGCGGAGACTGTTCCAGTGCCCAACCACCCTCTGAGTGAGGAACCTTTTTCGAATATCCAACCTGAACCTCCCCTGAAACAACTTCAGGACATTCCCTTGGGTGCTGTCACTTGTCACTGGAGATCAGAGAGCAGTGCCTGCCCCTTCTTTTCCCCATCATGAGGAAGTTTCAGACTGTGATGAGGCCTTCCCTTCAGTCTCCTCCAGGGTGCTGGCCAAGTGCCCCCAGCACTCGAGGTGAGGCTGTCCCAGAGCAGAGCAGGACAATCCCCTCCCTTGCCCAGCTGGCCATGCTGTGCCTGATGCCCCAGGACAGGGCTGGCTCTCCTGACTGCCAAGGCACTGCTGACTCATGTTTAACTTTCCTTCAACCAGGACCCTCAAGTCCCTTTCTGCAGTGCTGCTCTCCAGCCATTCTTCCCCAGTCTTTATACACAACCAGGTTTGCTCATCCCAGGTTCAGAATCTGGCACTTGTTAAACTTCATATGGGTGGTGATTGCCCATCTCTCTAATCCATCAAATTTTGTAGATGATCAGAAGGGTATTAGCTGCATAACCTGCAGTTTTGTTTCTTCCTTTGTTTTCCAGTTTTCGTGGTAATGGAGCTCTTCCCTGGTGGTTCATCCACTGTTATATAATGGCAAGGAAAATCAAAATACATACATAAGAATTTTACAAACAAGAGAAATCCAGCATTCACTCAGTGCATTGCTACAATTGGCTTTTATTTTCAAGTCTTCTTATTGACATGGTTGAGTAAGTTTGGCTTTCTGTGTTAAGGGCTGAATTTGTCTGTCTTGTACTTTAGTTTTTTTTCTGTAAAAATGCCTTACAAGAGGGAGAATTGTATTTATTTTTCTCTCTCAGGTATATCTGTGTCCATTTGTTTCGATCATTTCTCTAAAGAGATGCCAGAAGGCAAGTGCAGCACCTTTCCTCATGTCTCAGTCTGAGGAGGAAGAACAGATGAGGGGGTGATCTGTGCTGACTTAAGCAGGCTCCTGTATATGACTCCCAGCTGCTTTCCCTGGCTCTTTGTGCCCACTTGCCCCAGAGGTTCTCACTGTGCAAAGGCAAAGATAAGAGGAATGTTTACATGAACACTTTACCTCTGGAAACAAAAGTCATGCTGCAGTACTGGAACCACTGTTTTGTTTTTGTTCTCTTGCTTCAAATTTTTCTGCTATTATTTTTATTTCTTGTTTTTTAGGTGGATGATAAAACTGATTTATCTAAAATCAAGGGTCTTCTGCCTCTTTAATCAGTGAGAAGGAGGAGCCAATCCCAAATGCAAAGGAGTGGGTATTTTTATTGTCAACATCTGTAATCACTGAGGTTGTCCACTTTTTCCTCTGTTTCATTTGGGGACATTTGATTTTAGCTTTATTTTTATTTATTGTCATTTTCCCTCCTGAGTCACTAAGACCCTCTGAAGGTTGATAAGTCCCAGTAAAGATCAATAAATGCTTTGAAAAATATTTTTTTCCATTTTTAAGAAACTGAAAACATAAAAAAATTCAGGTGCCACTGCAGAATGTTACAAAGGCTTGATGGAAAGAAATGGGGGCAGATTTCAGGGCATTAATAGCTAAATCTGCCTCAATGTCATTCACATAATTTATAATGTAAGGATTTAGTGAAAGCATAATGTAACTGTATCTATTTGATGAGTGAAGAAATACTGGGCTGTGTTATGTGACAGAATGACAATATTTTGTACAAATCTGCGCAGAATTTATGGAAGGAAATTCATAATACTTTAACCAGACATTGTTTTTCATACAGTATCATATCCCTCCCTGTGATTGTAGAGGGTGTTCCTACAGAATGAAAATATTGTCTAGTGAACAGTTTTGTTTTATTTTGAGCATTTGAAGAATCAATAAGTGTTTCCATCATTGGAACTAAAAAGACAAGTATGTGTACGAAGGATAGAGAATTCTAAGAAAAATTAAGTAGTAGACTGGAGATGAGGAGAGAATAAAGAGCTGTGAAATGTGGTGTTGGCTTATTAAAGAGCTAGCTGAATTCCCCAGGTGAAAAATAGACAGGAACAATCTACCCAGCAATGATAGTTGCAATTATTATATGATTAAATGGAATATGAACAAAATGGTTTTGTTTGGTTTGGTGGGGGTTTTTTAACTTTCATTATTTAGTAATGTGCTTTAATGCTTCTGATTATGTAATTATTTTTATTAGCAATTTTATGAACTATCTGCTTTCAAATGCTCTGTTTTTGAAAAGTTCACCTGTGAACATCTGAGCCTGTATGCAGCAGGTTAAAGGTAGTCTAGGACACAGTAACTCAACATTTTTGTTTCTTTGTATATCATAAGCACTGCTGAAGAAATGGACAGGCAAATGAAAACACTTCTATTTGTTCTGATAAAGACAAAATTATGCATGCAAGTGGTCTCATTGCCCTGCAAAACAGTCATGATGAGTTTCTTGGTTTCCAAACTATTCAGGAGTAAAACATCAAAGAAAATAATATACTTCTAACATTTACACAGTTCACATTTCAAATCCTGCCTGGACTGCTTGGTTGTTTTGTTTGCTGTTATTGAATTCAAATTGTAATGTTTTTCATTGCTGTGAGAAATGTTTCCCTATTCAAATCTTTCTCCAAATATGTTTCTCTAGGTACTCAACATCTAATAATGAAAAAGTGTATGCTTGTTTTGTCTCTTTGGTCTTCTCCTTTGATGTGTTATGAGGATAGGTTTTACTTTTATTGTGTTTTGTAAATCTGTTGTTAAGACTGAGCTGTGTGTTCAGTCACTTAGTGTGGAGACTTTATGAATATATTTATTATTCTCCTCCAGATGATAGTTTGATTTAGGTCCTGTTCTCATTGCTTTTTGTATCCCTTAAACAGCAGAGAGTTTAAGTTGTTCTTTTTAATGTTATTTGTTCTCCTTTTAACACTGGAAAAGAAATGTACTGTTGTGTTCATTCCATAAATAATTAGAGAATTTGGTGAAAAGGAGCTTTTTTTTTTTTTTTTTTTCAAATTTGAAGCCAAGAGCTGTAAAGGAATATTAAATCAAATAACACTACCGAATATCAAATAAGTAAAAAAATATCAAATAAATAAAATAAATACACAGAAGACCAGAAGCCAATGGCTGCTGTACATGTCCACAAACAGCATGGCATTGAGGCAGGGCCTTACAGAGGCAGGGGGGGCTGTGGCTAACTCAGTGCTGTTAAACATCACCTGGGTAGAACCCTTACACAAGCACACACACAAGGAATCTTACAGCATCCTCCACTGCCCAGTGTCTCCTAGATCTTCCCTTTTTCCCCTCCCTCACCATCCCTATGTCTATAAAAACACAATCTTTGCGGAAACTAGTCTAGTTGTTATATGATTACTGCAGCAAAGTACAGTTAACTATTTTTTGCATTTCATTATCTTGATGTTTCTTCTGGCCACTGAATTATGTGTCTCCCTCCCTCCTCATTCCCCCACCACAGTGCTCTTCTCTCATTCTTCTGCCTGAGAGTCACGCCTGCACTGTGAGCCCTCTTTCTGCCTGTGCTGTTGAGCTGCTGGAGTAGAGCAACCACCAAGGTGCTTTTGACTGCCTCAGGTTGGGTGACACTGGGTGTGAGCTGGGAACAGAAGTCATCTGGTGTAGGTATGCCTAAGGACAGAAGTGCATCCACAAACAGTGACAAGCAAAGCCTTAGCTGGTCCTTAGCATTTGTTTAAATAGGACTCTGTTTAGAAGAGTATGGCATTGGAATAGATGTCATTCAGTTCAATGCAAATATCTATCACTTGCTACACTTAGTGCATAAATGTATGATAATTCTCACCTGTTTCCATTAATGAAATGCTTTCCTAAGTTGTGTCTTCACCTGGCTTTCTGTAAACTCAGCTTCCCACTTGCTCCTGTGGATTCTGTGATATTTTCTACTCTGTCATTTGACTTCATGCTCTTCTCCACCACAATCCACACCAGCTCCACAAATACATTCAGGTCTACCAGGTTTCCCCTTTCTAAGCTTTGTGAGTTCACTGCTTCTGGTGCTTAGAAAAGTTCAGCCATGGTTTCAACCATGGTTTTCAGGGTTTGTTTTTCAAGATTTACAGACTTAATCCTTTATGACTTCCTTATGAAACTACTCCTATGGTGTTGTTTGTTGTTTTGGGTTGTTTGTTTCAGGTTTTTTGCTTACAAATAACACCGCTCTATTCTCATTTATGTCAAAATTGTATGTCCTCTCTTGGTTTTTGTGTTATTATAGTACAGGATTTTCAGCAGTAATGCTTTTATTTTTCTACAAGTGTGATGCTGCACGAGAGAGATTAAGAAGCTTTGACTGAGGTTTGGTAAATGGATGTATTTTTAGAGAAAAAAGACACACACAGACATTTTTCAGGATTATACTTAACTAAGGATTTTCCTAGTTCTTACTCAGACTTGAAGCCATTGCCATTTGTTTTCAATTAGTTGAATAAATGGTATTATAGCTCTCTACAAAACTTTAAATTAAAGCTGTTCTATACAGACATAATGCTATTTTTGTGTTAATTAAGAAACTTGCCGACTTACTGAGCTCATTCCATCTCACTGTTGCTGTGCCAACAGGTGTTTTGCTTCATTTGGGGATAAATTACCTGCAAATGCTTTGTGCCACACAAAACATTTCTTTAAGAATATCAGATCAACATACAGCTGTATCATTAGAAATGTTATGAAGATGGCCAGACATTGTGCACTTAATCGTTCATTAAAAACCAAGCTTTTACAACAACCCAAAACACTTTAAAATTGCCAACACTTTCAATTTTCATAAAGTTATAGTGGAAATTTCCGACATGATATTTTCTATGTTCTCAGAATTTTTACTGACAATTTTTATAAACAGCTCTTAGTGACAAGAGTGCATATTTTCCCACTGTTTTTTTTTTGCAAAAAATATACAATTAATTACGTGAGAATTCAAACAAAAATAGTAAAGGGAGCAGATATAATACTGCCAAAAAATGACAACTGAAATTTTGTACATCTGAAAAAAATTGTATTGCATCACAGAGAAGGAAAACTTTTACTATCAGAGGTATTCACATCTGTAACTAAATGACAAAAAACCCATCGTGTACTTTAAAGTTAACATTTAACTGAACATGGTTTTGAGTATAATTTTCCGTTGCCATTCCCACTAGCATTTTATTGTTGAAAAGCTATTGTTAATGATCTGAGATAAGGATGAAAAGAACTGGTGATTATGTTTGTTGGCTATGCCAAAGACTTAGAAAGGGAAATAATATTTCATGAGTTTCTGCGTGAATATACCCAGCAGGCTGAGATGTTTCTGGAGTAAGCAAGGATTTATAGCCTACACCTGCAGGAAGTGGTCCTATCGCTTTGTATAACTTAGAAGTAAAATTTCTGCTTTTCAGGCCATGTTCAGTTCACCACTTCCCACTCTGTTTTGCAAGTTCCCTGCCTCTAATGGCATGAAGCAACCTTTAATGCAATAGGAAATACTGTTTCAAGATTATGTGCCCAATTTGCCTCCCAAAACTCATTCTGAAGTCAAAATGCCTGCTCAATCAGCTTCAGAGCATTATTATGCTTCTCCTGTAAGTTTTATGCAACACTGTGGTTTTCCTTTCTTCCATTTTCTGTATTCTGTCTGCCCTGTTCCCACATGGTTTCCTAAATCTGTATTAATATCAAAGGATTAAAATATTACAACTAATTAAAATTATCCCTATTAGTGACAAAAGCAGTGTATTATTGAATTAAAACCAGTAGTTTAATCCTTGTTTCAATGGTGCAATGCACTCACAAATAGAATGCATTCCCAATTTTGCTCAGGGCAGTTTTCCCTGGAATGGGGAGTAGGGCTGAGGGAGAAGTCACCCTGCACTGCCTGGGGTCCTGCAGACACAGAGAGGCACTGCAGGATCAGCCCAGCCCAGGAAACAGAAAATGCAAAGGGAACTCCATCCCTGGCCAAGGGACATGCTGAACTGGGAGCCATGGACCTTTTGGGCTTTCATGGCTTTCTCTTTCTGACCAACACATCTATAGCAGCTCTGGTATTTGGCATGGATAAAAAAACCCTGCAAGCACACACATAAATGAAATGGCAATGTCATGCTAAGCAGATCAAACTGATTGTGAAATTCATGCTCATGCAGAGAAGAACATTGAGCTATGGTTCAAAATTTAAGCAGAAGCAGATAATGTAAGTTGGGGTTCACTGTATAAAAAATATGATCTCAGATCTTTAAAGGTACTTAGGTCTTTTACTCAAATCCTATTTTATGGGGATTTGACACCTAAATACCACTGAAGACATAAGTCATTATTAATATTGCCTTAATCACTCACAAAATCTTTAGCCTGTTTAGAGAAATAGTATCACAGAAGGTCCTTGTTCAGGTTGCTGTGCCAGATCTAAGGCCGCAGTAAAGCTTCAGAGGTTTTTAAAGTGCCTAAAAGCTTCAGATGTCAAAGCCAAAATTACATTTTCTGTGACTCACAGACCAATAAATCACTTTCTTTTTTCAGTGCTGTTATTTCCTGAATAACCCATATGAAGCAGAATTGCATTGGGAAGAATGAGATAACAAGACCAGTGGAGAGGTTGTATATTGTAAATAAGAAGGATATACTTTTTCTTTTCAGAGAAGTCTGCCATAGTTTTAATAGTACTTATGTATACAAGTTCAGGATAATCCATTTATTGTCTTCGCGTATGTATCACTGAGAACTGCTCTCCTTGCTCAATTTATGCTGAATTCTGGGGAAAAAAGTTGTCTTTGAAGCACTTAGAAGTTTACTGTTTTGTGACTTCTAAGCTCTAAACCACTCAAATGAAGTAGCAACTCATTACAAGCACTTGTCACTCTCTGTTTTATCTGAAGTTTCTATTCTCAAGTGACTTTAACAGCATTAAATCAACACCATCTACTCAAGAGTTGCCAGTCTAGTACATTTTTGCCAGATGATCTCTCTTTTGATCTGAGTCTGTGGAAAGCAGCAGGGTGTGCCAGCTCTACAATTTATCCACAATAAAAGCATCAAAGATTTTTTTTTTTTATTCTCTGAGCTCTGCTTTATCTCATATTATGGAATTTTCCTTCCCTGTGTGGTAGCAGTAGCTGAGGCCAAAAGCTGTGAAAATGGCACGGAGTGATCACTTCTGGTGACACTCATTGAATGTGCTCACTATACCATCAGAGAAACAAAATATTTCTCTGTGATAACAAACTTGGCCACCTAGCAACTGATATTTGGCAAACTCCAGAACATTTTGGTAGTGGATGAAATCTGTTGCTTTTACTTAAAAGTCAGCTAAAGGAAAGTCCTCTAAGCTATAGATTCACTGTAGCGTACTAAATCTTTGATTGTGATGGCAGCAGAGACTGTGCACAAGTAGGAAATTAAAATACTTCTTTCTGCAACTGGCTCTCCTCTGTCTCTGTCCTTCTGCCCTCGAGAGCAGAGGCAGTAGGACAGAGCTTAGATTTGCACCTCATTGCTCCAGTTCATAGCTCAGTGTGTTAATTTAAACCACTGATGAGGAGCTACAGAAACCCCTAAACCTGCACTGACACAGTGGACTAGAGCTGTGATTCTGTCATGTTGGTGCAGAAATAACAGAATTATAGAGAAAAGGGAGAGCAGACAACTCTGTACTGAGGCCTTAGTCAGCTATGACTATATTTGACATATTCCAGAAACTGCCTGTTCTGGGCATCACAAGTGGAAAGAGTGAGACTGTTGGCTGAGATTTATGATTATGAGCTGGCCTTGTGAAATTTCATCTGAACTGAGGATGCCTCAGCCAGGGAGCTAGGAGGAAAAGCTGGAGGCAGAGAGAAATTTGTACTTCTGTTCCAGCTTTCAGCAGTTCAGAAAACTTTTAAAGCTGGTGCTTGTGAAAGATTGGTATTTACAGCCTGGAGGGCTTCAGTGCCTTAGCTGCTGCTCTTGTTTGGATGCTGTCTTCTAGTTCTCTTTGAAAATTCAGCTGAAAAGGAAGGTGTCAGTTTCTGTCCACCTTTACTTTAACAGAGGACTTTTAGAGGCAGTTCAAATTATCTTGCATATCCCAGAAGCTGTGCCTTCATCTCCTGGTTTAAGACAAGAATTATAGAAGTTAATTCACTGCTCTTCTGTCAAAGTTGTACCACTGTGCAGAAAGAAAAAAACAAGACTGAGAGGGCCAGAAAGGAGAAGAAAGTAAACAACTGGGAATGTTACTTACAGCCTCATAACACACAGCCTGGCCCAGGAAGAGGCCAGCTCACATATTGCTCCTGTATTTTATTTGTGGATTCTTCAATGCCAAAATGCGTAAACAATCCTTGGGGCAGAAAACAGAGTCTGGGAGAGGGATCATAGGGGGAAGGATCAGATCCTCTGTGCTCCATTTGCTTACTGTTTCTGTGCTCCTGAGCCTTGTGCTCGTTCTACAGCAGTTAGGTCTGCACGGCACTCTGTGTGCTGAAGCCAATGATGATCTGAGTACAGCGTGAGCCAAACAAGAGATAGGAGACCAAGACCGTGTGCTCATGGGCTAATTTACTTCTTGCCATTAGTACATACTGAGCCATACTCTGGCTTCTGCATGACTCAAGCATTACTTGTATCTCCAAACCTTTTCAGAGCCCAAGGAATAGCTGTTATAACAAAATCCTGTTGAGCAATATGCTTCTAGTGTTAAGTCAAATAGTTAAAAGTAAAGATTTAAAAGTAGCATAAAGTTGTCTTAATAATCCAACTTCTTCTTGGATAAACTTCTATTCAGAGGTCGGCATAATCCTCGAGAATTTCCTCATTGCATATATAGACTATGTGACCACTATGTCTCCTGGACCAACAGTTTACAACACCAGAGGGCAATATCTTGCTTTCCAGTGTTAGGTATTCATCACAGACACCACTGAGGCAGTGACTAATCAGAAACAGACTGTCCATACCTCAAGATAACAAAGTAGTAACAGGAACAGCCCAGGAACAGCAGTCTTCTCTTGCTAACTAGCCCTAAAATCTATCTACAAATTGCATTATTGGTCACCACATCACTGCTTGGTCTGCAAAGTGAGATCAGAATAATCATTGCAGTTAATAACAAGGACACTACACTCAGTGTACAAACCACCTCAGATGCTTTATTTTAAACTATGATATTGCTGAGCTTAGTGTAGCTGCAGCAAATGTTTGATGTAGCTATTAAACATCTTAAATGCTTGAACTCTCAGATTTTCCCACTCTAATTGTTTAAGCATATGATGATTTAATTTCAGTTGATACAGAGATGTCTCTCGATGGGATCAACATCTGAACATTAAGTTTAATAACTGCCCAGCAGATTTAGTAGGGTTTTTAGTCATCACTCACTGTGGCAGAGGTGTTTCAATTCGACATTGTCCCCACATCTTCAGTTTAGTCACCTGAGTGTGTTTCTTCGCTGAAAGAGGTGACAGAAGAAGATTGACACCTCTTAATGGTGAAATAACCACATAAAAAACTCAGAATGGCTGTGATCTTTCCAAAAACTGTGGAGATTACTTCTTATATCAAATTTTCTAATTTGAATATCTCATTAAAGTAGCTAAAGTTCCATTGGATGAATCCAGGCCCAAGTGAATTTTCAATTAATTAGATTAGCAGTTAATCACTATTAACTTCTATCCACCAAGAAGTTGATAGCAATGTCTCAGTTACTAGCTTGGTGACAGGTAGTTGAGTTCTCTAATTCATTTGCACACAAACATTACAGTATTTAAAACACGATGACAGTTCTTCTTTGGGCTTTTATGGACATCTGTGGATTTTCTCCATAATATATTTTCAGCTGTTTAGGTAATATAATCGGCAGTATTGATGGTTTGAAAGACTGCATCTGTAATCTGACACAGATGTTATGTAAGAAAACACTCAATGGGCTTTTGACATAAACTGGTAAGGCATAATTTAACAGAAGATCCTTTGAATGCAACAAAATTGTGATTTACTGTGATCTCATAGAAATACCAATAGTACTATATCTCTTGCATTTTGTGCATTTGAGGGGACTTGCCCCTTAATCTGGGCATAATGAAGCATTTATTAGCATACTGTGTTTTTTAGATACCATTTTGTGTGTGTTACACTCCATAGAGTGCACTGAACCTCCATACCAATGATAAGGTCCTTTTTAGTTTATGTGCCAGATATCGAGAAGAATGGTTTCCTAAGTAATTGATATGACCTACCCCCTCTCAGGAAAATAGTTCAAGGGCAATATTTTAATAATAGAAAAATCTATGCATATAGAGAATTCTTTTATTTCACTTTTGTCCCTTCTGTTTACAACTGTTACTTCCAATACTTATTCAAGATTGAAAGCATTAAGTATTCAATTTTTTTAAAGGAGAACTTTTCATTGTCTCAAATTTTGATGCTATTTTAATGTCTACTTCAATTAGTTCAAGAGAAAATTATTTCAACTTCTGTAATAATTAATAACTTTGCCTTATTTCATCCATATTAAAATCATCTCCATGAAGTCACCGTAGTGCAGATACTGTGTGACACGGGCATTTCCTTCCAAGCTGAATTTTATTCCTCTGCATGTTGTGTTTGTGGGTGGCTTTTCTGTTGTGAGCAGCCCTGAAGCTCTTCACTCCAGGAAGGGAGTGGCATCTGTTACTGCCTGTTCACTGCAGAGAGATTTACAGCACCCCACCATTTCAAGAGTTTCATAGAAAAAGGAAAATATGCTTCCTTCAGGCTCGACTGGATTCAAAATTAGCTGCTGCTATTCCTTCATCATTTCACCTCTCTCTTGTTAGCAGTTTCACATCATGAAAGGGGCCTGGTATTACACATTCAGGGCTGTAATTTTTGTCAACTTGGTCATTACACTGCTTTTGAGGTAAAAAGTTGTCAACATCTGAGTTTTAAATTGTCCTGTGCTTGACCTACCTTAAGGCATATTTCTTTGGTTTCAGAAAGCAACACAAATTTCTGTTCTGATTTAAATCTCACTTATTATGAAGCTTCTCTGTTTTCAAAATAGCGTCTCTAAGCAAAACATTTTTTTTAAAGTGTCTTTAAATTTAAACAGCCATCCCAAAAGGCACAGTAACGTATTAATAGCTCTTGGAGAGACAACTTTTGTCTTTCTGAATTTGGCACAGACGTGGTGTAAGTATTGTCAGATAACAACTTCCCCAATTAACATAAATAGCATATGCTCAAACGGCTTTTGTTCCTAGTAAAGAGCTCACTGAAGTTGTTTGATTTTTTGGATACATGAAACATTTTATTAGTCATCCAATATGGTTATCTGGAAGTTGTTATTTCCTGATTAATAATATAAAAAGTATTGGCAAGCATGGTTCTGAAAAGGGATTTGTCATCTTAAGCATTTCAAGAGAAAGACATGATTAATGTGTTGAATTGAAACAGGAGTTAGATGAAAGCAAGCACTAGCTTCTGGATGGAAAATATTTTCCCAACCTTCCTGATTTCCTCCATATCTCTAGAGATTTATTAGTATATACAGGTGTTTAATATCCAATTTATTTTTTGTAAAATTAACGTAAGTGTATGTGGAGATTTTACCTTGAAAAGAAGAATGTGGACAGGATGATATTTACTTTTATTACTGTTTTATTTTCCTGTTCTTATAATAAATCCATTTGTTCATCAGACAGAATGCCCTGACATTACTTTTGATACAGTACCCTATCTTTGTAAGAAAAACATTGCTTTCAAACCAATTTTTTTCTGAGGAAGCAATCATGTTTTAAAAGCAAATGTTTGGTACTAAGGGAAGGAATGCTGTTGGCAAAAGAAGCTGTTTTAAATGTTAGTGAAATATATACAAGAGTACTATAGTAGTCTTCTACTTTTTATCTAGACATTTCTACTATATATACTGCATATGTTAAAAGGGCAGCTCTTAGTAGCTAATGAATATATTTATAAGAAAATAATACAGAACGTTGTAAGAAGTGAAGACAAGATACGAATTCCTGACCTTTACTCATTTTACATGTGTGTGTAGCCTTTGTGTTAACCCACAGAAAGGTTATCTTCTGAGCACTGGTTTTATTCAAGCACTTGACAGAAAACAAAAACATCATGGAATTTCTTTAATTATTTTGAATTAATTCCTCAGTAAAAAAAAGCTGAGGAAACCAAGAGACCATTGTGATAGAAAAATTTTATTTTGGTCTAAACAGGTGTGGAGATGCATTTATAGCAGCTTGACTTTGTGAGAATAAATCATAAAAGTACTGTTACTGTCCATTTTAGTGTCAATCTTTATTCTCCTTCTCATTCTAGTAGTATGTAAAGTCTGTACTGACAACTAAACAAATTCCTAGGAACATGAGTTTCACAAGCTAAGCTCTTCCTTCTCCTAACTCTGCTATCCTGCTGCCTACTTGTTCTTCATTTCTACTTAGATGATTTAGGAAGGAATTCACTATTTCTCTATTTAATAGGATTCTGAGAGTATTGAAACCAAACCACTAAACTTTAGACCATCACTGAAAGTTAGAAGAAGGAATTGAGAATTGAGATCAAGTGCAATTGTGTCTCCTGAGGCCTGACTGAAGTAAGTGGTGCTTTCATAAAATAAAATGCAGCAAGAGAATGTCTGCTTTTGATTTTCCTATCTACTCTTGCCTCCAGTGGTAGTTTTAACTCCAAATTTTTTTTTTTTCTGAGATAATATTTTACTGAGGTTTTTTACACACAGAGGTCCAACTCCATCTGATATGGGAGAGTTATAGCTAAGCTCACATCTCTGTTGTCCATATTTGTATAGGAAAGTTGGCTCCCAGAGTACACAGTGTATGATCTCCTGCACACATGCAGTCTTGGGAAAAGACACATCAAACAACACCTACTGCAGGTATTTATTTTGCAATCAACATCCATTCATTCTCTCCACACATGTTTATATCCTCGTTTGTGGTGATTCTGGTCATCTTATCTTAGTGAAGAGCAGTAATTTCACATTCTCTGTAAATTCATTACTGATGTGCATTAGTCACATATTTTCACTGAAAAATACTTCTGCTGAATTTTTCTCAGGTTGTCCAACAGAATTTACAATTTCATAGCACTGCCTGTGTTATAAATAGATATTTTTTTCCTGCTGTAACAGAACACAAATGTGTAATTAAGAGTGGGGAGAACAATTTCTGCAGTTTGTCCTTGGACTGGGAGAACAATTTCTGCAGTTTGTCCTTGGACTGGGTGCTACTACTTTAATTTGGTTTTGAGTTGTTTGAATGCAGTATTCAAACACAGTTCAGTCTGTGGCTTGCTAAAGAAGTTTGGCCAGTATTTGGAGACTGCTGAGGCTGATTCTCATCGAAATGTTAGTAGGTTCTTGTAGCAGGGACCAGAAATGGTCTTTTATGCACAAATTGCCCTCCTCAGAGATGAATGATTTATTTCTCTGACAAAAATCTCTCTTATTAACATTTGTATTACTTCAAACCCATTTTTACATCGTATATTTAGAATAGCAGCCACCAAAATCTTCATGCAATTCCTCACCTGATAACTGTACAATCCAAAAATATCTGTATTACAAAGTATCATGAAAACACCAGCACATAAAGGAAAAATTATTATGAATTCAGATGGGTTGTCACATGTAGGTCTGCTTTAGAAATACCAATACTACACTCCTCTCTCTCCAGTCACCCCCACTCCCTGCGTTTTTCCCTGTGCCTTGTTATTTAGAAGAGAATGTGTTAATCTGCATTAAAAAAAAAAAAAAAAAGAAGAGAGAGAGAGTGTAGTCTTTATTTCCTGTGATTTTCTGTAATTTTCCTTTAGATTCAAACCTCTAAATTATATAGGGAAATATGGTGCCACATTCACATGCAAACTATTTTTAGAGAACATGAATAATTACACCAGATGGTTGTTTAATTCTCTTGGCATTATCTCTACTGTACATTTATGGCTTAAAGTAATATTTCCTTACACTTTTCAATAGCTGTGGAAGGTCATGGGTAAGTCCTGTTTCGTTATTTACATTTGATCCCTTTTATAGATGTATTTCAATGATACAGCTGTTGGTGGACTACAGAGATGCTGATCTGCAAGCTTGTAATAAACTATTCAGCTCCTGGGCACAATGAAGTATGTTCATAAGAAAACTTTACATCTTTGACAGCAGATTGTTCTTAGTGTTTTATATACAAAAGAACACCACTCATTCTATGATTGCCTTCATTTAATCTTCCAGGATTTACTAAAATTACCCCATTCAATTGCATCTTCATTTATGCAGCAGTGAGAACAGAAGAGGTGTTTCTTCACATTCTGCATACCTTGACTGTTTTCTGAGGATGTAAAGAGAAAATTTCTGCACTTCAGTCTCTTTGGTTGCTTAGTGAAATAGCCTAGGCAATTACTTCCTTCTAAACTCCTAAACATTTGGACCAGTGTAAAAGATTTATTCTTTAGGTGTTATTTCTGAAAGCCACAGATTGTTATGTGTCAAAGTTAATTCGACTGATGTAGAGAGATTAAAAGCACATATTCTCAGGAAGTATCTGGCACTAGACTGAGGAGGATGAAAATTTTGTATCAAAAGAACTTTAGAATTGTATTTTTGTTCTGTTCTGGAACAAAAATAAAACCTTTCAGACACTTACATAGGAAGAGAAATATACCAAAGTCTCTGGTTTTGACTCCAAAATGCAAGTAATTTTGTTTAATAAGGGTATTTATAACCCATGTTGCTTAGAGAGCTGGCCTTAGTCATAGAAGCCATCTGTTGTGTTTAATTCCTTATATTTTGATCTGGCATTTCTCTAGAGAAGGCAGAATAAGCATTTGTTGCCTTGCTTAGACTATTGTCCTAACTGCAGTTATAGGTTATTATTTTGCCTCTAATTAATATGTTGGTGTATTTTCATTTTGTTAGGAAGATCCTGATAGTTCAGCTAAGTCTGGACTATGGGAGAATGTAAGAAAATAGAGAAATCTTGGTGACTTTTTACTCTTCAGAAGCTGGGAGCATTGAGCAACTCAGTAACAGGCTCACACTCAGGCAAATTTGGCTAAAGTCAGCAAAAAATATATATATGTATTTGGGCAATTTCTCCCTCTATATATTTATGTGCACCTGCAATTTATGTGTAACAAGCAAAAAATTTTATACCTCATGCAGCAATTGACCTTTTATTATCCTCACCCATATCCTGGGCTATGAAAAGAAACTTGATTTAGGACAGTTGGGAAGGCAAGGGGAAAAAGAAAGGTTATTCAGCACTGCTTTGCTAATTTGGTATCAATATGAAATTTCATATATTCAGATAATTTATGCATTGGAGATTATAACCATTAAAATTTCATAGTTGCCTAAATGCCTATGTTCAAGGACTGCTCTGTCTAAAGGAAATCTGACTAAGTACATATTTGTAGACCAGGTGTCAAGAAATGAAAATATATGGTGTTGTTCCTGGCTTACAGCACACTTTTTGTGAACAGTATGTAACTGAGGTGTGTGTGTAACATTTTACAGTTAACTCATAGTTCAGGAAGGGTTTGGACACTAATCTCAGGCACATGGTGTTATTTCTGGGCTGCCCTGTGCAGAGCCAAAGTTGGATTCAATGATCCTTGTGGGTCCCTTCCATCTCAGGGCGTTATATGATTCTATTCTATGATATTATATGGATGAAAGCATCAGTTCAACCTAGAGTAACTTCCCAACTCCCATCAAACCTGCCTACTTTATGCATTTGAGAAATGTTAGAAGCAGAAAAGACAAAATGTGGCAATATACATCAAGCTCATCAATTCTCAACTAATTTTAAAGATACTAAGCAAGAGTGACATGTTGATGCAAAAGAACCTTATACTTGGCATATGGTGAAGAGAAATACAGGACAGCTGCAAACATTGATGTGCAACACAGAAAACAAACTGTGGCTAGAAAATTATATCTGTCTCTTAGAAGATAAATTCTCACCATCACTCAAAGCTAAAAGAAATTCCACATCGCTGTCATTACAGCTCCCACACATGTGACTTTTTTATCACCTTATCCACGAGAATCTGTCATTTTAAATAGAAACATGAAACATCCAGATAGATTATCTAATTAAGTTTGTAACTGCAATATAAATGACAACAGAGAAGGAAGAAATACAAGCTAAACCCCAGGGTTAATTGGTGTTTAGAGCTCTAAGGTAACTGAGTTGGACTGCTCACTTCACAGGGATGTTTTATCTTGCTGAGAGCTTGCAAAAGCCTCCATGCAGTACACTGTTGGGTCAGATGTGAATATCCTGTTCATAAAAACTAACAGTGGAACTGTAATAATTCTTTTTCCTTAAATTATGAACTTTCCACAAGCAGCAAATGTGATGTTTAAATCTCTTTTAGCACTGCTTAACAGAATTGCCAGGAATCAGATAAGCATCAGAGCCGATACAGTAAGATAGAATATTAATGAAGAATAAATTGAAAGCTTTCTTTGGTTTTGTGTGGGTAAAAAAGGTCTCTCTTTTTTCTTTTTTTTTTCTTCTCTAAAAAGAAAGTTTGCTAAAAAATTTAGATAGTGATGCAAATTTAAATACCAAAACTACACCAGCTCAAGTTACACTGGTAATCAGACTCATAATTGTGTTCCAATAGAACTTTTCACTTTAATCAGGAATGTATATGATGAAAACATATTAAGCAACAACATGAAAAATGTCTTGTTGTCTCTTCTTATAGTGGGGAACTCTAGGTAAGTGGAGTACCAAAAGCTTGTGTATTTCTTTAATAGTGCTACTGTTAAAATAGGAATACTTCAGCCAATGCTGTCCATCACCTCAACACTTCATCCTGGGGCAGAATCCTCTGACATCAGATATGTGTCTTCACCTGTGAAAGAGTCATTCCTTTTGTTCATTGTTTTGGCTATTACATCAGCTCCAAGAAACATTGCTGATAGTTGAGATTTGTTATGAAATTTGAGGAGCTTAAGCCCAAAGCTTTCCCACCTCCAAAACACTACATTCTGCACATTGATTCTGTTTTCTGCTTAACAACAGAGGATGATCTCAAAATAAACTGGTAACTGGCTAAATGGTAGCTTAATGCTGATGGCTGGAAATGCTGTAAGTGTGTCATAGCACAGTAATATCATTGCTTAGCAGTAAACAACAGAACTTAAAAGATGCTGTGATTTTCTTCTCATAATGCACCTTTAATCACAAATTCATTGTACCTTCAGCATTTATTAAGGTAATAATGCAATAATTAATAATTTACACATAAACTTATTATAGAAACTGTAATATTTGGTGTACTGCTACCAGAATAATCTAATTAAAATGGAACCTGTATCACTTACAGTAGGAGGATCAATATGCACTATCCCCAAATTGTCACAATAAAGTAGCAAGTCATTTTCTATAGATAGGGCCAAATTCAACTCTCCATATTGCTTCAGAAAATCTAGGAAGAACTTCAAATAGCTCCATCAGATTTGGAATTGGACCAAATGGTACTGTGGGCAGGTGTCACTATCTTTTTTTAAAAGGATTTATTCATCTTCCCTAAAATGCATTTGAATGAAATCTGTTAATCTGCCATGTAGGTAGTGTCTGAAAATTTGATAGATGGATAGATCATATTTTCTGATATTAGTTGAAAAGGAGACACTTCTCTCCACGGAAAAAGATAGTAAGAATTGTGTGCAAAGCACTTCTTCCTTTGACAAGGCAATTGAAATATTACTATAATAATACATAATGCTAGACTAGGGGCAAATGATTACAAAGTGCATCCTTGACTCTCCCAGGCCATCCCTGAAGGTAGTGCAGCATTCTGTGTGGAAGTAACCGATGCTTTCATTTTGGTACTGATTAGACAGGGATCTCCACTTCAAACCAAACAGAAACCATCGCACAAGCTTGCTGCTGGCTGTGCCAACAAAACACAGCAGAAGTGACCTGGCAGAAGCAGTACTGAAACATTTATTCTTCCACACTTCTTCCTTGTTTCAGCTGCAGGGGCAAATTTGCATCATTCTCACCCACATTGGAACATCAGAATGTTGCTTTAGGGGACCATTACTGACCCACACTGACTCTGGTACTGACCAGTGCAACAGGGATCCTCTGCAGGATCAGGGGATTGTGGAATCACAAACCAGTTGTGGAATAAGGTAGCAAAAAGCTTTTTGTTGGTAGATACTACTGTATTCCCTCTGGGACATCTTTCTCCGTAATTGAAATACATGACCTTGTATAAAGACTTTTACTTTAATTCCTTTTTAAAATTACTTTGGCCCTGACACACAGACCTGCTTTTTAAAAGAATGCACAGTATTCTAAAATTGTAATGGAGAAATTTCTAATCTTATCAAGGATTAAAGAACTAAGCTGTCTAACCAGGCTTCATCTGTGTGCCTGATTTTTTTCTGCAAGTCTCTTGTGCCTGCAGTACATTCCTAAAGTCAGCAAGAATCCAGCAATGAACAGCCCAACATTTTTACAGATAGGTTCTAGTAGCAGAACTTGTTTTTACATTGCAGGATAACTCAGACTGTTACCAGCATTTCTCCAAAACTCAGCAGGCTGTCTCAAAGGGTCATCTAAGTCAAAAATCCCAAATGATTTCTTTTTCTATAACTTCATATCTACTTTCTGACAAGGCCTGGTAAAGAGACGTATTCTTTGTCCTCATTTATGGATTTGCATGATAAACACGCAGCTTTCTGAAAAACTTAGGTGCTTAAATCTGTGATGAGAAAGTGCAATCTGGAAATACCCATTTATCTGCCAGGATATGCTGCACTGCATCTATAACTAGGCAGATTTACAATCAAAAACACATTTCTGTGTGTGTGAAGTTTCACTGGTAGAATGGAGAATTTCAAAGGCATCTTTAAATGGAATGAAAAAAAGCAATTTCTGTGAAACAAAACTATATTTCTGTAGGTAAGAAATGAGCAGTTTGCCTAATTAAATCAGTCATTAGGACTGCAGATTGTAGAAAACTTTGGGAGAGAGCATGCACTTACTGAAGTAATTCTAACTAAGAGACAAAATGTAAAATCAATACAGTCATTTCAGCCTGTATTTACTTCAGAGAGAGAAAGCCAAGGACAGGATATGTCAGTGACTGGGCTCCACTTAGAGAAAGCATGACAGAAGATAATTTAACATGACTGTCACTAACCAGAAGATCCTAGGATGATGATTTTAGATCATGACACATTTTTGTTTGGTCTATCTGTACCTCTTTCCAAGTATAGTCAGGTACATGTTAAAGAATTCTTAATTTGTTTTTTCATTTTATTTTTTAAGTGTTGTTGAGTTATTTCAGAGAGACTGCATTCTCCTTCTGTGTATGGTGATAAGGATTGACCCTAAAGATTTGGCATTTGCCCCTCAAGATCAATCCCAGGCTTATCAATCAGGGGGGTCAGCCTCAGGAATTCATCTTTCTGACAGATGTCAAGCATGGCAGGACAGTGAGGAAAGAAGCTGAACCTGACACATTATGAAGATCACTGAGAAAAGAGACAACAGCCTTGATGATCCAGTGGCTGGGACATGCTGAGCATCACCAGCACCTTCTGCTGGTCTCCTCTGAAGTCCTAATGCCAGGCTGAAAGCTCTTCCCACTTGACACAGATTCTTCCTCTAATGACACAGCAATGCTGTTTGCACAGCTCATTTGGTTTAGTTCAAGTAAGGGAAGTCAATAGAATGATAAGAAATAATATTATATATGTACACACACAAACACTTGCAGAGGAATCTCTTACAGATTTAAGTATGTTGAATCCTACTTCATGGCAAATCAAACTGGGAGGGGTAAAATGTTTAATGCCTTCAAATGTCTGGTCTTCTTCCCCCTAAGGTTTTGTGCCCTTTTGGCATGGGCAAGGAAAGGAGACATAAATACATTCTCTTATACTGAGCTTAGACACCACTATATCAAGCAAAACAAAATTGTATTTTAATGTGGTATATTGTAAACTTAAACTATTCAGATATTGCTATATATCCTGTCTGAGGAGGATAAATTCCTATTCAGTTTTAGGAATTTATAAGCATTACTGAAATACTTTCAGTCATCAAAGAGGTGACTTAACTATGCACTATAACAGGTCATTATTGTCAAAATTCCATTTAAGCCACTTTGAAATTCCAAACAGATCACTGCCCAGAAGTCATCCATTTTTTCTGAAGCATGTACCAGTGTGTGTTAGGTTACATTACTAGAAGCTCATATCCACAAACACTAAGATGTAGACAGTCACACTGTGAAGTGAGGGAATCACAACAAACTTGGAAAAAATGAGCCCCTGCCCTGGCTCCTGCCAAGGCTGTCAGATCTGGGACAGCCATCAGTGCTTTGGGGATGGCACTCATCACCATTAGTCACTGGGAGAGCTTTCTGGATCACTTCACAGGTTCCAGTGAGGAGGTGAGGTGAGGAGTTTACTGTGGGGGAATAGAATGCAAGAATAAATAAAGATAGTGCAGAAGGTAATCTCACCCCTGAGGAGTCGCAGCTGTGCTAATCACCAAAGATTAGGAACACGCCTGCCCTTAACAGGCCACAGCTGTGTCCAATGAGGATGAGTGCCATAAAAGAGTGGGTTAGCTGTGTGAGGAGAGAGCTGGAGTTTGTTGGCTGTGCTGTGAGGAGCTGCATGTGAGATATCATCGGGAAGGTATGGAACTTTGGCAATAACATGGTAACTGGTTACTGCCTACCAAGTTTGGGGGTCATTGTGGGATGTTGTGGAAGAGCATCTTGGTATTATACAAGACCTCATTATGAGATGTTTAGGGGAGGAACCAAAGGCATAGAATGGAGAAATCAGCATGGTCTACAAAGGAGCAATCATGGAAAGAGAGGGTTAGGAATAACAGGGGCCAGTGGCATGTTATCTGACACTTGTCTGACCGTGCCCTGTGCCTAATAACTGCAGTCTGTCCTGTGTTCTCATCAAACTCCATTTCTAACTATTTTACTGGTTGAGGAACTCTATATTCTGGTGCTGTTGGCGTTTGCCCGAGTGCAGATTTTTCTCTCCATACTGTCCTGTGTGGCTGGCTGTGTGCACATGCATGTGTGTCCATGCAAGGGTGCCCATGTGTGTGCATCTACGTGCTCAGCCTTGCTGTGGCTGCACATGGGGGCACACCAGGACAGCAGCTCTGCCACTGTGGGGCAACTGGATTTGGCAAGTTTGAATATTTTAACTTAAGAATCAACTAAAAAGAGCTTTGCTCTAAAGAGTTTCAGTGTCTCTGGGGTCATCACAGATTACTTCCTGTGGGTATTGGCCAAGTTTAACTAAGTTCTGTAAAAAAACCAAAATGGAAACAAAAGAGTGACATATCATACTGTCCGACTGAGCTAGAATATATGAATTATCCTGTTGAACTGGCACATTAGCAATGCATTTTCCACCAAGGAACAAAGCCTGCTTTATGAACAAACAGAAAATATCTTTCTGTGAGGCAATGAAGTGTTTTGCCTGTATATGGTACAGGCCTCTATGGTACAGTTGGTGAAGTATTGTAGCACTGGGTGTCTTGGCAAAAAAAATCCCCTAGAAACAGAAGTTGAGGGCTACTGTTTTGAAAATACATAATTGGGAGTTCTATGAAAATTATGTGCGTTTTCATCAATGTCTTGCAATTTCAATAGGTAATCATGCGTCCTTGTTACTCTCTGGGTCATAATAATAAATTTAAGAAATTGGAAAACTATACCAAATGAATGTATTCTTGTGACAAAATAGTGATGAGAACTGAAAGTCGTTTACAAGACAAGTAAAAATCTTTTTTGTTCTGCTGCCTTATAAGGAGTAATCACAGCAGGGGATGAAATAGTTTAAACTGAAATATCAGAAAGAAAGGAGGTGCCTCTCTTCATAAAGCAAACACTTCATTGATCCCTTGAAATTGCATATCACAAAAGAAAAAGCTTGCAGCCTTGAAGAAAACAAGGCTCATTTAAATGACTGCATGAGTGAGACCAAGTCTTTCAAAAGCTTTGTCTCTGTTATAAAGTTCTGTTGGCACAACTTTTTTTGTTCATAATGAGTCAGATTCCCAGCAGTAATGCCTATAAAGTCTCAGAAAAAAGCACTTACGGCAAGTAGAACCCCTTTTGGCAGTGGGGTTTAGTGGTGGCAGACTGATTTGTCTTTTCTGCATTAAACCTTCAGCTGTAAAAGCTCATCATTTCATGTAACCCATATAACATAGTATAAACATATCTGCTGTATCCCGGTGCAGTGCTCTTCCAACATAGTTATGGTGGAAATTTAGGTGTATCACATAGGAAATAAGTCACCTTCAAAGTCAGTGTAAATGCAGAATTAACCCATTTCTTGTTCCAGCCACAGAACCCATAGCTCACCCCAGAATAACACTCAAGTAATTAGGAGTATACACATGCCCATCTCTCACTTCTCATTCACGTTAATAGTGACACTTCAACAAGAAAGCATAGGAAATGCTATGTGTTTTTTTACTTTTATTTGGGGATAAAGCTGTTAAATTTTTCACAGGTGGTTGAATTTCATGTTTTCCTCAATTTTCTGGGCACGCTCTGGAGTTTGGTTTGCACAGGTGCAGGGTACACACAGCTGTAAGTGAAGTCAATGAAAGATGTTCTGTGGGAACATGAAATGCTCACTAATTCTATGCTCTCAATTGCATTTTTAACATTGTAAAGCCATATATTGAACTACTTAACTGACTTTCAGGGATAAGGAAATAATGAGCCATTGATGTACACCTAGAGTAAAATTTTTCATGAGAAGTTGTTGAAATTTGGAAAAATTATATGAAATGAAAACTCCTTTTTTTTTCTTTTTTATAACTAGAGAGTGTTAAGCATGCATAAGAAAATGTCATATAGTCCCAGTCTGACTCATGGTAGCTGTTCTCAGAGTCCCTATTGTTCATAAAAAGAAACTTTCTATTCTTGCAAAAAAAGTTTAGAATCAACTAAATTAAGCCTATTTTCAATTCAAAATTAGTGGCAGAGGTGTTTTTCTCCCCAATATTAAAAGCACTTATAACATCAGAGAGGCTAATTGAGTGTCAAATTTACATCAGTTAATGGAATTTTGCAGGTACTTAAGTTTAAAAAGATCCACATTCATTTTGCTCTGTCCGACTCTTTGGGAGCCTTATATTCTCTGCTAATAAAAATTGCATTAATGGAAGAGAGAAGACTATAACCTTTTGCAAGGCAAGAAGCAATCATCAGTATGTTTAAATTATGTAATGGATTTTTAATTCTCATCCTTAATTGCAATTTTTACTTATGAGCTTCCTTCAAAAGATCAGCTGTCTTCTTTGATAGTGTGTCATCTGATCTGTGTAACATCACCTTGAAAGCTGATCTATGTGTGCTGTGAGATTTGAAACTATGGAATGTGCTTTCACATAATTACATCATTTCACTTTGCTAGCGATTGATAAAGAGACTGGTTAGGCCATCGCTTTGGGCAAAGAGGAAGTTAACAAAATGGACTCTTGTAGAGCAAACAAAAGAAAATAGGGAAATTTTGGTGACTTTTTACTCTTCTGAAGCTGGGAGCATGGAGCAACCCAACCACATGCAACTCGTGGTTACTCTACAGTCTGTGGAGAATAAATTAGTGTGGAAGCTGTATGGAAGTATGCAACAAAGATGTATGGAGTCCAATAATCTGAATTTCACAACCCAAAATTCCAGTCTAAGATCCCTTGAGGTTGTTACAGAAATCGAAGCTGTATTTTTGTATTAAATGGAAGGTTGCTTATGGAATAAACTCATGGGAGGCCTGGTGATCATAATGGTTCTAGTGCCTGGTTTTGCAGTTATTTTGCTCTACGGTAAGTTGCATAGCAGGCATTCTTCAAGCAATATTCAAGACAATAGACAGAATAGGGAATAAAAAATGTCAGAGAAAAAACAGGCAAGCTAATTCAAATACAAGTCATTACCAGTGGAATATGCCAGAAGAGTTTGCAGTTGCAGTAGGTCTACACAGTATTATTATAGTGGCACAAAATACCAAAAGGCATCTCTTATGTACCTCTGTCTAAAGGGAATTAAACATCAAAGAAGATGCCTGTTTGGGCCCTCTTTGCATCCAAATACTCAAGGCTGGACTGAACAAACAAGCTCTTTCAAGGCACACCCGTTTGCTACTTGTATGTACACATGAAACTCTTATGCTGTGTGTAACTATAATGGTTTTGGAGCACACATTTTACATACGAATAGTGCTCTGGTCCTGTTTGAAGGGCATAAACTTTGATCAGATTTCATTGTAAAGACTCCTAGAGAGTCAGCTATTTAAAATTTCTTTTGGGGATTACAGAGTGATTTTGCCAACAAAATCTCTTTCTTATTCTGCTTTCTTTTTAATTTCATGTCAATTAAGGTCATACTTGTATAATCAGTGTAGGAAATTCAAGAGAGAGGAAGAAATGCAGTGGGAGGAAGAGGATATTTTCACTTGCTCATACATTCACTTCACTGACATGTAATGGTAAGTAACACTTCCTTCATTTTGGAAAATTGCTAAATTGGTCTCAAAAAACCTATTCCAAAGATATATCTTCACCTAAAGTGCTTTTGGTGTAGCCTGGGCATTTCTTAAAAGGAAGCAAGGAATCATAACTCATATAAAAAATGTTAAGCAAATATTTGATCATATTGAAGTATCAGTGGAAGATACAAAATAATTTAAAACTTCTCTTATTTGTTTCTTCTCTAATTTTTTTTAAGAAAGCCTTAGAAGGTCAGGAAAATTCAGTGGAGTTTAAGGTAGCCAAGACAAGAAAAAAGGCAATTTACAGTGCAGATACTGGGAGTAGTAAATTACAGGATGCTCTTGCCTCAATTGATTTCCAGTTGATTTAGTAGTAGAAAAGTTATTCTTCAAATGGAATCTAAAGTTATTGAGTTCTTAATTTCACTTTATTTTCTACTCACTTGTGATCTCTGACAAGTTATAGTTGAGGTAACTACACTGGCTTTAGAAAAAATTCCCATTGAGTTTATTTTGCCAGGTGTGGGTTTGGAGCTAAATCATAACATAATCAATCTGGGATTCAGGAAGTCTAAGGCTTATTTTGCTTTAAAAAGTAGAGGTGTAAAATACTCCTGATGTCTTTCTCCATCTTTTACTTCTTCCTCTCCACATCAAATTTGAGGTAGCTGGGTTTTGGCACCCTTTTCCAGTGCTGCCAAAGCCTGGTTAATAACATGGACAGCACAGGCATGCAACGTCTTCCTCAGGTAGATACTCAATCCCCATACAGACCAGACTTCTAACAATTTTTGCAAAAAATGTAATATTTGCAGCTCTTGAGCCTTCCACCATTGCCTATGGGGAGGGTAGTGGAACAATGAGCTCTGTAATCCTGTAGTCAGGGCTAATGGGAAGGAAAGGCGACTAAAGAAGAATGAAGAGTACTTTGACTGAATTTCTCCTTCCTCAAACACCATGGTGTGGAGCCACAAAGTAGGAGATCTTGTTAACAGTCACATTCTTCCTAGTTACAATGAGTAAATTAGGTATGTGTGGGCTGCCTGGAGTCTTCCAGCAGTGACATAATGAGTGATATTGGCTCTGCTGCTCTCTTCTAGATCAGCTTTCTGTTCCCACAAGCACAGTTCTGGCCTACAATTTAGGCCAATTCCATGTCTGAGATTAAGAACAGAGAGCAATCCTTCATCTTTTCTTGTCCTCTTGTGCCACCAAAAGCCTCTTGAGAATCACTTGGGCAGAAGCAGCACCCACAATGTAAGATGGGGTACAAAGCAGGTGCCAAATTTCCCCAACTTTGTTTTTTTCACCTGGCCCAGATCTGTTTACTCCTTGCTTTGGTAGGAGATTTGGGAAGTTGTCCTTTGAGGTAGTATCAGTGATGATGACTTCTTGAAATGCCCAAGTGTCTTATTTCAGTTCTTGTTTGCTCGGTCCCAGCCCGTCTGCCCTACACCTCCTGTCCACCAAAACAGAGTGATATCAACTGTCCAGATTTTATCAGATGTGAAGTCAGGTGTGATACATCAGTGTATGGGAAGTAGGTCCAAACTTTGTTACCCAGTTAATGCTCCCATTTAAGGACATGCCCTGACAGTGAAATTCTGTGAATGCTACTCTTTCTGCATGCTGTCTCTTAAGACAGTTGTACTCCACATTGCATTCCTCAGCTTGATGGCCTCAAAGGTATTGCCTCACTTCTACCTAATGCCACCACCTGTGGCCAGAACCCTTGGGATCTACAATGATCCTTACGAAGTTCAAGCAGTAGAACCTCAGTAGATCATTGTCTCAAATCTAAAACACAAGAAGTAATTTGAAGTGAAAACCTAGGGAATAACTCTTTTTTTTTCCAAAGTGGTTGAACAGTGAGTTGTGTTACCAAAGAAATTATTGAGACCAAAAAATGTGCCAAGATAACAATAAAGTGGTAAAACTGCAACAACAATAAAAATATTGAATTTTGTATAATTAATATGAAAAAAAAAATTGAGGAGACATTAGACATAGCACCACACTCTGTAACCACTCTGAAGCAAGTGGTAAACCATATATATGTCTCGGGGATTACTCTGCATTTTACTTTTGTAGGGTTGATTACTTCATTTTAGGAGACATAAAGTGTATTAAATCTAATCCTATTATATCAATTGTTATGTTTCTTCAATGTGAACTTTTCTAGGACTTAGGTTTTACCTTTTTGGTCTCATTTTCAACAGTTTGTAATGTGTACTTTGGAATCCTAAGCAATTAGGAGACAGGTACTTTTACTCTCATTAAGTTCCATTACTTTTCAAAGTTTGGAAGAAAGGACCCAGAGGATGAAGGGACTAATGGAAAGGAGAGTTAGAGCTTCTGTTGTTTGTTTGTTATCACCCAATAGTCCTGAATTCATTCATCTTCTATGCATATTAACATCTGCTCTTCTCTCTTTAGAAAATGTTGATACTCTGACAGATATTTGAGTGATAAACTGAATATTTCTTCAAGTATAAACATTATGTTAAGTTGCTTGGAAATAAATACTCTTCAAATGGTTTTGACTCTTTAATATTTGAAGATGCTACAGAATAAAAAAAAATACAAACCAACCAAAAAGCCAAACAAAACTCCAACACCATCACTGTAAGCATTTCACTGGGCAGTTTTTTAAATTAATTCAGTTTAACTATTACATTAACTTAATGGCTATTTTCCCCTACTTTAACCATGTTAAATGTGCCGGTAATAATGAGCTTCTAATGCTGTCTCTTCCAAGTCTCAGAGGCATCTTTAGAGCTCTGCTTATCTCCTGGATCATAAAACTGCATAATTTAGTATTCAAACAATTAATTTAAAACTGAAACACTTGGAATTACCATAAAATTAATCAGAAAAAAAATCTTAGCGTTCCCATTCTGTTAATCTCTATTTAGTAAATTTGAAAGTGTAGGGTGAATAAAACTTTACAATATTCTGTTTTCTACTTATGAATCAGCTGCTACAGGCATAAATATATCTAAGACTGTAAGGGATATTTTCAAAACCTTTTCCAAAGCATTCTTGTATCTATTAAGCAAAGATGATTCTTTTGATGGAACAAATTTTTTAGATTTTTTCCATACCATTAACTTAAATAGAAACATCTTTAAAATAAATTGTCATTTCTAACCTATTTCCAGATTTGCAATACACAGAGGTAGCTGATGCACATAATCAGAACTGCTACTTATTAAGTGGCTAAATTCTAATAATTGTGCAACTCACAGCACTGTATCACTTAACATTTTAAAATGTCTCTGCACTTAAACTATGTTTTATTTCCTTTGTTGTGCCTCTAAGTGCTACAAGTGTCCCTTGTAGGCTGTGTTATTGCTAACCAAGGAAGAAAATTGTAACAGGAAATTGGATTTATCTCTTGCCTGTATCATCAATAAGACCCTTATATAATAAAAGACTGAGGTGCCTAATGTAGTAGAATGTCTTTTCTAAGTACCCAAATGACATTTTGAAGTGCCAGATTTAGGCCCCTACTGCCATCACAATTTCCTGGCAATACCTAGTTACCAAAGTAACTTCTCTCATCTTATTTGAGATACCTTTATCTGATCTAGGGTCCATCTATAGTCAAGATTGTAGTGGGATGAAACTGATCTAATCTCTTTTGGGAAGATTATAGGTGACTATATGTGGTCAAGTGAATCTCTGTCCAGCAGTCTTTTCTCTCCATTGGGAGAGTGGTTTAGTTACCAGGACACATAAGGATATAAATGAAATCCAGTCCCTGTCCCTCAGATAAGACATGCTACTCATGGCAACAGCAACTCTGTCCACTCTGAATCTGGGTCTTAATTTTCATTTTCTGACTATTTTTTCAAAGAATTGAGTAGGAATCTTTTGCTATTTATACTTATTTCTTGTTAAATTTTTCCAGTACTTGTTTCATATAGCACAAGCAATCCTGATTCCCACTTTTCCAGCTGAATGTCTTTGTATCACTAAGCAAAACACTACCTTTTCCTTTTATTTTGGATGTGTGGTTTCTTCTCTGTGCTTCATTCTTTGCTATGACTTTCACAGACTTTGTGTGGGATGGCTATTTGCTAGGTTAAACTGTCCTTCTGGGAACATATGGGCAGTGGAAACCCTTCTGAGATAGCTGGGCATATATTTTGAGTCTCCCATTTCACAGGTGACTGCCCTAATCATTTGGTAGCTGTACAATTAGTATTATTAGTGTAATTCTTCTTTCTTTATGTTTTAAGAAATAATCATAGCATTGAATATCTAGAAATGGAAGGGATCCACAAGGATCATCCAAGTCCAACTCCTGGTCCTGCACAGGACAGCCCCAAGAATGGCACTGTGTGCTACAGAACATTTTGCAAACACTTCTTGAGCTCTGTCAGGCCTGGAGCTATGGCCACTTCCCTGGGGAGTGTCTTCCAGCATTCCTAATGTCTGGACACAGTTTTCTGACATTTGCTGAGGTCCTGTCACTGGTCACACAGAGAAGGGATCAGTGTCTGCTCCTCTGCTTCCCCTCATGGGGCAGCTGCAGAGTGCGATGGGATCTCCCCACAATCCACTCTTCTCCAGGCTGAAAAGTCCAAGAAACCTGAGCTGCTCCTCATACGGCTTCTACTCTAGACCCTCCACCATCTCTGTAAGCTTGATTTGCTTTCTAATAGTTCCATATGGCTCATGACCATAACTTAGTACAGTAAATACAAGCATGGAAAACTTTCTGGTTGAAACTAGCACCTCTTTAAGTACTGCAGGTCTATTTAATAGCTGAGCAGACTTCTGGATTTCAATTTTGTGCATTTTATCACAATAGCATTAATCATAGTACACTTTGGCCATTAAAAATGTTAGTTCCTGATGTAAGATAAACATCTGTTGTTCCTCTACCATCCTGCTTATCTTAGTGCTACCAAGATCCAAGATGTTTTCAAAAATATTAATAGATAATTTAAAGGCAACAATTTTAGAACTTGTGCTTACTAGTTCTCCTAAAACTTTTAGGAAAAAGAAAGAAGAAAAATGTTAATTTTTGAGGTCTTTAATTTCCCATAAAGAAATAAAGCATTTCATTATAGATGCCATCTGAAACATTACAATTTGCTGAAGCTTAGTGGTTCCCATGTGATCAGACAGCTACTGTGTTATCTAGCTGTGCTCTCCAGATTGGGATGTGTCAGCCATGACTCACTGTGGGCCTCCCCTCCCAAAATGCTGTTGTGCACAACTCTTAGGCTTGTGGTGCATTGCTAAAGGTGAGATCATGAGGACATGTACTCCAGTTAACAACCTGAAGGCAGCTTCACCTGACACATGCTGTGTTTAAAGTGACATTTTGCTGGAGAACTGAACAGAAGTTGTGAAGTTACTCTCCCTGCTGTACCCACACATTGGTCTGGGTCAGAGAACGTTGCAGTGCACACAAGGTAGATTCCTTCCAGAGGCCAGGTGTGCAGAGATGTGCACTGCCAGTGCTCTTAACAAAATGTGTGCTGGAGACATTTAGGATGTGTGGGGCCTGTTGAAATTCAGTAAAACTCTCCAGCCACATGCAGTGTGGGTATGAGATCCTGAGTACCAACTTATTTGATGTACTGGTCTCTTCTTTCTGCATCATGCCATTTGCTTATATGGACGTAGCCACAGGGAAATCTATGTAACAAATAAAAAACAAACATCATGGTCCAATTTGGTGCAAGAATAAAAAGCAAAACTGCTTTACTTTATAGTTTCTTACAGTGCCCCCACTGATATCACGTGAGAGCAGATTCCAGAAATGCATTAAACACACTGAGTAATTTTAGTTGTGTCTTATCCATTCTCTGTCATGGTCTCCTTAGGCAAAGAACTGTACATGCAGTGCATTGTTCTGACTTTGTTACTAGGTAGTTATTTTATTTTATTGCCTGTACCACGTTATATTTGTATTGGAGTAAGCACACTGAAGAAAAAATATTTTGGTGTTTGGAAAAGAAGGATCAAACTTTTGATGGACTTTAGCCCCTGTCAGAACTTTTGACACTTTTTTCCTAATCAGATGAATTTTAGCAATTGAAAGAATGAATTCAAAAATTTTCTCTTTTGAGAAAATCTGAATATATTTGCCATTTATTCCTGTGACAAAATGAAGAAATAGTGGAATGTGTGATGGGGTTGAAATTATAATTTGTATTCACCTTTAGTAACCAAAAAATATTGTTTATGTAATTCACTTGCTCTTTTCTGCTCAGCACTATTATTTCTCAAGTTCTTTGCCATACACTTATTTGTATGGATAGAAAGTTAGAGATAATGAGTAAAAAATTCAAACAAGAAAGTGAAAAAGGGTTTTTTTCCTTAATTTTGAGATTTAGAAGAGGGGTGAGGATAGTGACAAGCAGTAATTCACCCACAACAGACACTTATTTTTTCCTTTATGAATATACAGTTTCTCCATGAAAAATCAGAAGCCTTGTTTCTTTGTCTTACAGACACACAATTAAAATGACACTTTACATCCAAAAAATAAAGAGGAAGTCCACAGCTAGAAACTGCAACTGAAAAACAAAGCAAAACCATAAAAGAAAATGAAGTTTTTTGGGGTTTTTTTGTTTGGTTTTGTTGTTTTGGGTTTTTTTGCAGGTAAACAGTGCCAGTAAGGCAAGTATTCTGGGTCTTAAACTTCTGGTTATATAAAACTTTGTGGTTCCTCTAAAATTGATGTTCCTGTCTGAAGGATGTGATTCCTCTTGACATCCTTAGCTTTTCTTCTAATTAAAAAAGAAGGAAAAAAAGGAGATACAATTCACTTGAATGCAGCAACCTTTACAATTAGTATTTAACTGTCCATAAAAGTACTGATTCTCTTAATGAACCTGCTGCTACCATTGTTTACTACCTTGAAATTAAGGGGGAAGAAAGAACCGATCATTAAGCAAATCTCATGTTACTGTTTACCTACCTCTATAGTCCCATTATCACTTGTAATTACATATAGTTAATCAGTGCCAGTATCCAGAAAAAAAAGTTTATTGAATGGAACAAGATGAAATAGATGATACCTCAATGCTCAAACTGTAACACTGGTCTAATGTAATTCCTCATAGAAAGTTAAATTGTAAAGTTTACATTTAGTTTAACCAAATGTCGCACTCTAAAATGTGCAGACCATCAAAATATTTCTTAATGACGGAAATTAATCAGTAGTTCAGATATTCATGCTTGATTTAGAATAATTAAAACATGAGACAGAAAGCAATTAAAGAGAATATGCTAAATTCATGGTCTTTTTGGAGAATGTTTAACATGCACGATGACTAAATTACTTGAACTTTTTTATGGGAAGGCCTTCAGCACAGGATTCACAACTTTGTGTTTTAGAAATGTCAATCAAGTTCTTCTCACAATTCCTCTCAGGTACCAAATGTAAACAGTCAAGTAGGGCAAATGCAAAGCAACACAGAGTTTGGGATTTAGGAATTTTTTTTTCTCCTCCAGTATCTTTTTTAATGAGAAGATGTTATCTGATAGGAGATAGAAGTGTCCATCATGAGAATTTCCTGTTTCTTTTTTTCATACCTCCACATTTCAAAATTGCTGGCATGATCCACTTTCACTCATTATTGCCAGGACACTGCAAACACAAGATGATCCCATGGGGCTGTGGGAGCCAGGAACGGAGAGTCACAGATGGGGGCAGTCAGGATCCTCATAGGCATGGATGCAGTCACACCATGCTTCAGCAGAGAAGGTCCAGTGATGTAAACCAGGGCCATCCAGCAGGACAGGGATAACCAGGCACCAACAATACAGGTGATGACTAAAAGAATAGAGTTTAGTTTGCTGCTAGAAAGGAATTCTTTACTGCGAGGCCGGTGAGGTACTGGAACAGGCTGCTCCAAGAAGCCATGGATAGCCTATCTCTATGTGGCCCCAGCTCTGTTCACAGAGAGGAGCAGGCACAACTCTTTCCCAGGATTCTTCCTGGGGAAGGCAGTGAGAAGCTCAGAGAAGAGAGAAAACAATTTTTATCTCTATTCACTGCTCCTGTTGTTTGGCATATGTGGAATGTGTTATGGAGATTGTTTACCCAAAGTGAATTGTTTATTGAACACCGGTGAAGGTTGTTTGGATTCCTTCACCTATTGACTCAAAGTTGTGTCCTGGCTGTTTCCAGACAGTCATGGGTTTTTCTTTAGTATCACTTTAGTATGCTTTAGTATAGAATTAGTGTAATATAGTATAGCTAATAAAGTATTTTTTTAGCCTCCTGAATCATGGAGTCAGAGCACGTTATTCCCTGGCTGGGGGATCGCCTGTTTCTACTATATCTCTGGAAGTGTTCAGGACCAAGCTGGATGGAGCCCTGAACAAGCTGATCTAATGGAATGTGTCGCTGCCAATGGCAGAGGGTTGGAACAACAGGATCTTTAATGTCCTTTACAGCCCAAACCATTCTATGTGTCCATGGCAGTTCAGGACCAAGGACAAGAAAGAGATGTAAAAACAGGGTCAAGGTCAGTGGGAGGTTGGTGCAAGGCGAGTCCTTACAACCCTTCCCTACAGCAAGGTGCAGGTCCTGAGCTTGCACTCAGGCCCAATTTGGGCTCTCTCCTCCCACTCTCCAAAGTGGAGACCAGGAGGAGCCGTCTCACAGTCCTTTACAGCAGCCTGACCCATGGTCACACATGGGTCAGAGCTGACCTCCAGCACCCGCAGATAAAGTTTTGGTGAGGAGACACTCTTGAAAAAGCTCATTACAGATCATGATGGTCACAGCTGATCAGGGCAATTGGAGCTTGTTGGTGTGCCCAAGAAAGCAAAGAGATGAGATAAAACAAGACTTCAATCTTTGGCTGAAATTACTACCCTTTTGAAATATAATTGAACATGCAGCTGAAAAATGTAAAACCATGTTTAGACTTAAAAAATGAAAGAAGACATTTTGTTTTAAATACTTGGCTGAATGTTATGTCTTGAATTTTTAATTAACTTTTTCAAGATTTCAAATTTTCTTTCATAGTCAACATGGGTACTCTTTTGGTGTGGGGTTTTGTGTTTGGCTCTTTTTTCATTTGTTCTTCTGATAAACCTATGTATATTTTTATGTCATCAGGGTAATTACACAGAAAATTCTGGATATCAATTTTTTTATTAGATTTTTCCCCCTAACAATTGATATGAGCTTTTTCAATGAATTTCTGTAAAATTTTACAGGTAGCTTTGCTGTGAGTCATGAACTGGAATGCTGACTCTGGCTTTCAGTTAATTGCCACACTTACAATTATAGAGTGGGTAATATAGTTATGAACTGCTTCTCACCTACAGTTCCTTTGTGGTTGTAATAACTGTAGATGGATGTTTTTTTCTCGTCAAACATGATTTTTCAGAGCGGTTTCAAAGCCTCTATAGAGAAATCTGCAAAACAGTAACACTTACAACCAAAGATAAATAGGTATTTGGAAGCTGTAGTTTGCATATATATGTATGTGTGTGTCTGTGTCTATGTATGTATATGCATTTGTATATATAAAAAGATAATATATTAAGTATTATACAGATATTAAATATATAAAATATAAAAATATATTTACTTCTGATCTTTTCAAGGTAAACCAAAACAGTTTAAATCAAATGAGAACTATGAAAATTTTTCTTTATTTTGCTTTTTTTTTCAATACCACAAAGAGAGTACTAAGAAATATGACCAAAATTGAATTCTTATAGCTTGGTTTATTGCATATTTAAAACATAAAAAATTAATTTTGTGGATTTGAATATTCTGACTTTGTGTTTTATTTCCTATATACAAGAAATTGTACATCTTTACTGCTTTGATGAAATTTTGTTTATATCTGAAACTCAGAGAATGAAATTGATAGGTTATTTACTGGTTCACATACAATAAAGAAATATTTATGTTCATATTTAAATTCACCTAATTTTGATGTTCCCTTGCTTGATAATAGCAGTATACAACTAAACTTGAAGAGCAGTAACTAAGGTAAATGACAACATTAAAAATATTTTTGTGTGTGTGTCATGCAAATTCAATACATTTTCAAATTAATCAAAATTCAACAAACTGTAGAATTTCTCCAGTACTTATGCTTTCAGGCCATGCATTTGAAATAAATTCATTTAATTTTATGGTGTCTATCAACTCTTTGCTCAGGGTAGTGTTTTTTAAGCAATTAATAGACATGAAAAGTATTTTACCAGTTCATCTCAGAATTTAGGCTCTAGTCTGAACACTGAAGCTTCTTTTTGGGAATGGGTGAAAATGATTTTCCACCTAATTGAAATTCTTCAGGTGAGCAAAAGCATACATTTTTCTCTGGGAGTTATGTGTTTCAGCCTAACACAATTTAAGACCATCAAGAGATCCCCAATAGCCACTGAACCAAAGCTCCTTATCTTACCCTACTATCCTTTTAATCATATTATAAAAATTACTAATAAATAGGAGAAATATGGAATAGTGGGATCCATTTCAAATACTGTTCATTGGACTTGATAGAGAGAATAGCAAGAGATTTGCTTCTTATTTATTCGCTATTTAGCTCATGTAACACCTAAAACAAAACAGCAAGTTTCTTTGAAGCTTGCTCTGCTGAAGTTGTTTGGCACTTTTGATTGATAAGGACTGGAAAAGCAAGAACACACACTACAGGAGCATAAGACTTTCTCTGACCTGGCCCTCCACTTCAAGTGCCACTTCTGGGTGAGTAGAGAAGGTGTGTCCATGACCTGAGCACTGTGTCACAGCCCACATTATCTTTTCCTAAGACTTGAGCCTATATGGTAGGGCTTTCTACTGTTCCTGAGATGTTCTGCCCTCCCAACGCATAGCTGGATAAGAAAGGCAAAAAAAAGTAAAAAGTCACTATAAAAAGCAAATTGCTGCAGGTTTTTTAAATATCACAAAGCAAAACAAGTAGCTGAAGTCCAAACAGACAAATTCATCTGGGTCGTCAAAATAGAACTATTATGTGTTGCAAGGACATCCATATATAGTGGCAAGGACTGCATCCTTTTCCTGTCACAACAAATACACTTAGCATCTTTCCTGAGGGAAAACTGTGTTAAATTTGGGATTAGTGTGCAGGGAGGTCTAGCTGAGAAACTGTTAATGTATAATTTCTTATAGCATAGATGCACATAGAACATCCATTACCTGACAATGAAACAGAGCTCAGTAAATAGCATAATTTGCTGTATGAATGGCAGGACAGGAGAAGAGGGAATAATGAGGAAGGAGTGAGGGTTTTCCAACAACCTCATGCCTTGTATTGGCTCAGCTATCAGATGTTCTCCATCTACTTGATGAGCTCTAAATGAGCTCTACATTTCCTTTCCCAGCACCGGTGTCTTAGAGGGTGGTACTACATTCATATAAAAGTTATCCATATCTCAGACTTCTGTCACAAGACCTTAAGAACCCTGTCTCCACAGCTCCAGCAGTCCTCCACTGATTTATACTGTTCTCTGCTACTCCATCTCCAAAGGCTTCAGTGTTGTTTGTTAGAGTGTGTGAAGAAATGAGATTTCAAAATTGCTGCTTTTTCAGTTCCCACAGCTTACAGAGTGCTACAGGAAACAGACTGAAAAAAAAATTTTAATTGCTGTGGTTTGAAAACTTTAAAAATAGATTATTATGGTGAGGCAAAAGTGCCAGGAAGTTGATAACCTACACTCTAAGTCTCAACCCAGCGTGAATCAAAATGACATTTATGAAGTCTTAGAAAATGGCAACTGTAATGAAAATGTCTATTGACCCCTGACTAATAGTGTCAGCAATCCAGCAGTGCTTAATTATTAAAATCAACACATGTCCTGCACTGACAGCCCAGTGTTTTGAACTGTGCAGTTCTGCTGAAGAGGTGGAAACAATAAATAGAAGTGACAAAATGTCCTTTTTTTATTCATTCTTGTTCTCTCTTTCTGCTGATTCCCTTCCACAGCAGAGTTGGAAAGGTCAGCATGACTATGTTTTCTAGGAGTTTGTTATGCTGTAAACTACAACTGGCTGTTCATGGCTTAGGTGGGCATGCTCATCTCTGGGTCATAAAGTGGCAGATGGCCAGGTCCAGAGGGTGGTGATGAGTGGTGCTACATCCAGCTGGCAGACAGAGGTGCCTCTAGGGCTCCCTACTGGGGCCAGGTTTGTTGAACTGTTGGAGGTTCAACCAGGCCAGGTGCTGGCTCCTGCATTTGGGACACGATGACCCCATGCAGCACTACAGACTGAGGATAGAGTGGCTAGAAACCTGCCTGGTGGAAAAAGACCTTGAGGTGCTGGTGGACAGTAGCAGAACATGAGCCAGCACGTGCCAGTTGGCCAAGAAGGCCAATGTCACCTAGCCTGTGTCAGCAATAATGTGCTCAGTAGGACCAGGGCAGTGATTGTCCCCCTGTACAGGGCACTGCTGACACCACACCTTGACTACTATGCCCAATTTTTGGCCCCTAACTGTAAGAAAGACCATGAGATGCTGGAGCAAGTCCAAAGAAGGGCAGTGGAGCTGGTGAAGGGTCTGGAGCACAAGTTTGGTGTGCAGTGCCTGAAAAAGCTGGGGGTGTTTAGCCTGGAGAGAAGGAGGCTGGAAAGAGACCCTATTGTTCTTTACAACCACATGAAAGGAGAGGAGGTTGTAGCCAGGTGGCAGTCGGCCTCTAGGGAGCTAGAACTGGGACACCACCATCCAGGGGAGGCTATGTTGGATATTTGAAGAATTTCTTCACAGAAATGGTGATTAGACATTAGAAGGAGCTTCCCAGGGTGGTGGTAGAGTCACCACCCCTGGAGCTGTTAAGGGAAGCCTGAACATGGCTCTCAGTGCCATGGCCTACTTGACAGGGTGGTGTTCAGTGACAGGCAGGACTCCATGATTCCAGAGGTCTTTTCCAACCTCATTGGTTCTGTGATTCTGTAGTGAGGTGGCATCATTCCAGCATTTACTGAGATGATTGTGTAAATGCTGGAAGAGCTCATGGGAGAGCTGGAACTGCATGCAGTTGTCATGGCCACAGACTATCCAGGAAGCACCCAAGCAGTTGCACTTGGGTATTGGTAATGAGGAAACTCCTCTGTCTTGAACAGGAGAGGAGACCAGCTGGATCAGCGTCCCCTAAACCAGGAGGCACCCTCCAAAATAAGGGTAGTTTGGGAGGAGACCACTCTAACTTCAGAACTGCACTACAGTTCCTCTTCTGTTATCTTTTAGGTTCAAATCCTCAAAAACTGAGTGACAGGCTTAACTTCAATATATTGACTGTCCCAGTGAGGCTGATGAAAATTCAAACTAAAATAAAATTTCTGGCAAATGAAATGCCATCTGCATTCGCTCCTTACTCTGTTATGATATGCCTTCCTCATGACAGTAATTTGAGGATGAAACCTGCTTTGTCACTAACCTTCCTGCAGGCTGTTTTTCTTTGATGGAAACACGGCAGGGGTCCACACAGATCATCCACTAGCACCCTGGGCTTGGTGATCAAAGATTCTCATTGCTGAGATTCTCAGTTCCACAGAGAGCAGTTATCTTGCAGTACAGATGCAACTCTTGGAACATACGCTCTGTAAAGTGCCTTTTTGGAATTGCAAAACTCTTCTTAGACAAGAGGACTTTAAAGCCCAAATCACCTAGAAGTTTCCAAAAATGTCATCATAGATTTAGGAAAATGATAGTAAACCTGTCCTTCTGTTTTTCTTGTAAAAGGAAATTTTCAAAATAAAACTCCCTTGTAATTTTGTCAGCAAGGTTTTGAATACTCTTCTGCATTTAGAATTTGAATAAGTAAAAAAAAAATCAATGTGAAACATAATAGCAATCAATTTTCTAAAATAAGAAAAATGTATTCATTTCTTATGCCTTTAAAGCATTTAAACTTATTTGTTGGCAAAGAGAATCAGAAATATGCTGTATCAGATATGACAGAATATACTTTGAGAAATATTGTAACTATTATAAAACTGGAGGTTAATTGTTACTGTATCTTACAGGGTTCTTTTTATGGTACCTATACTCAAAGCAGGGTAATGCTCATTTAGCTCTGTCTTTATCCGTTGGAGTACAGTGTGACTTTTCAGCAGTGGATTTTTTGGTGAGGTGAAGGCTCTAATGGTGAATTCTGTTTTAATAAAGATTGTGCTTCTATTTTTAAACTTTTTCTCAATCTAATACCATAATCTGCATTCCCTATAGAGGGAAATAAAGAAATATTGTGGTGAATATCACCAACAAAGTCTATTAATTCTAGTATGAAAGGTTGTACAATACCGTTCTACCTAGAGAAATACATTAAAAATGAAAGTAAATCACTTTATCTTGTTTTAGTGCTCTCTTTAATATGGTATTGGTAACCTGTCTGTAACACCAACCAGGTATTTCCCCTCTAATTTTGTTTTAATTATTAAAAGATGCAGAACACAGGGTGCTAAATTTACCTGGTTTGTAATTCCTCTGACTTCAATGTTTTACTCTAGTGCTGAATTTGGTCCATTTAAGAAGCTTTGTGTTTTGTTACTGTAGAGCTGAATCTCCTTTCTTAAACATTCTCCTGCAGCTGACATGCATACTAAGCAATACAACTGCAGTCATCTGTAAAAGCTTGGAATTAATTTTCCTCTTTATTGCTACAGCTTATATCATTCTGCCTTTCCCTTTATAATACAGAAAAAATTTTCATTCCTTGAGAAGCCATTGCAATTAGTTTCCTTCCTTTTATTATCACTCATCAGTAAAGTAACCAATGCAACTGTTATCATCTGTACACACATTAACTACAGTTTTCATACTGTCAGAAAAAGTTTACTGAAATGATAAGTTAAATTAAGATATAAAACAAATCTTTTCTGGCTTGCTGATGAAATCTATCTGCACACATATATACATGTATATGTATCAGTGCATATATGTGTGTATTGTCCAATACCTATTTCACAGGGGGGCAGAGGAATGTCAGTCACCTGACTGATGCTGTATTCTCCTTATGCTCTGACACTTTTACACCTTCCACTCAGCAGAAGTGAGAGGAACAAGAATAATTAAGACTGAGCTTATTGATGATTTATCTTAGCTTTTCCTACATCTTTAGACTTCATATTGTCATTGACCACACTTTGCTATATCAGCCTTATGGGTACAGGACATGGCTGTGCATATTTTTAGGCTCTGCCTACCATTCTTGCATCAAATTGAATCCCAATATTTTAGGTTAATAATTCTTGCTTGCCATGGTATAGGGAGGCTTGGACTGCAATTACTCCTGAAATGAGCAGAATTGTATCTAAAATGTGAGTGTTACTGTGAGTTTTATTAATGAGTCCTAAGCGAGCTCACACACAAAATCTTTAACAAAGGGGGGAACTGAGTCAACTCTTTTCATCCTGTGTCTCTTCCTCATCTCCATTTCCACAGGCATTTCCTTGCAGCCTCCTGCAGGCTGCATGGCAGGACACAGACACTGCCCTTTCAATTGCTGCACACATTCCCTTAAGTGTTACTTTTTCTGTGCACAACCTGAAAGAAGGCACTTTATGGAACACAATGTATTTCCTTATCCCATTCCAGCTTCATAGCAATTTAGTATTAAATATTTTAACTTAAGTATGCTGGAACAAAGAAATATTTCCCTGGGATAGTGTTTCAAAATCATGTCTAAACTGTTCTTTCTGTATTATTTGAGAAGCATTATTCTCATTTCATTCTCTGTCTAGTGTTTTTTACCCAGCCAAGAGTGAGTGAATTACTGGTGACTACATTTTCTAAAGCAAATACATCTGCTGCTTGATGCAGCGGATAATAACAAAATTATTGAACATGTTTGCACATTGTCCTTCAGAGGATGAAAATCATCTCTATAATGCTGAAATATCTCAGAGTGCTTCCTGTCCAAAAAAAAGGCCATTCTTTTTATGTAATATAGCTATATTACAAATAAAATCTCTTTAAGTCCGAAGAAATTTTAAATTAAATATTATTTCATTTCATTATTTCATTTAAGTTATCACTGTTACACATGTCACCAGATGTGCTGTAACTGTGGTGGTACAGTAAGACTGTTTGTGGTGGCAGGGGAAAGTACCATGAAAGGGATCAATAAATTGGATCAGGACAAAAGGAAACCAGCCTGCTGAACGACCCTAATATATTCCAGTGATTCCATGAAATCCCTGCAGATAGCGTTGGCACAAGTGAGGCAATGGGATTTGGTTCTCAAGACAAAGGAAATCAGAAACTGATTATGAGAAAATTTTCCCCAAAGAATATATATCAACTTATTCCTCAGATCCACACTAGGTTTTTCCATGCTGATTGCTGCCTTTAGAAATGCATTCCATTGTTTTAGCTACCACAAAACTAAATAATATCTAATTTCCTCATTATTCAACTGAAGCAAAAACTGGCACTTGTATCTCAGAGTTCAAGCTGATAATTATTCTCTCTCAATTTCTGCCTGTCCTGTGGGGATAAGCAACACTATCATCTCCCCTTTTGCTAACCTGTCCTTCTGCTCTTCTCATGCCCATCACTTTTTTTTTTTGAAATTGTCTCATATTGCCTGAAATTTAACATAATCAAGAGAAATTCAGAGCAGTTGTCTGCAGTGAGTATTTAGCCTGAGGTGGTTGCATCTGTTCCAGATCTAGAGCAGGCTTTGTAAACCTGCAAGCTTGTTTGTTTCCTACCAGCTGTATCAGTCGGTCTAATAAAGATTATTGCAGTTCCCTGCAAATATAGCTTCATTTATGCACTTAGACAGACTTGGCAGCAACACAGTCAGTAAATGTATATATAAATATGTGGAAAATTTGATGATTCACAAGAACAAGTATGTATGTAGCTGAAGCATTTTCAACAACGAACCAAACTAGAAAAAAAAAATTGAAAGTCAAATTATTTCCTTCATTTTCTGACTGAATGCAATTTATTTAATATATTATTTTAATTTACTTTAGGCTGATTTTACTCCTTCGAGATAAAAATAGCTAAACTCTCCAAAAACTTTAACTGCTTTGAGGTATAAAGTATCAATTCTTCGAAATGAAATGTGTCAGGAGTGGTTTGTGCCTGAAGCTGTCTGATGAATGTTATCCAAATTAGCTTATTTGAACTAGGATTTTCAAAAGAAACAAAACCTGGTTGCAGTCTAACAAAGACTTCTGGCAAACTTGCTGATGCTAAGAGAAAACAGAATTTCTGCTGATGTGTGTATAAAAGATGTTATAAAAAAGGTGGGGAAATTGCAAAGTCTTACCATCAAAACAATTTCTGGTTTGTAAGATGGGATTTTCCTGCTTCAGTAACTACCAGCTGAGCTTCAATGAAAGCGTTCTTTAAGGAAATAGACCTTGTTTTCCATTTTGTCAACACTGAGGGTGATTATCTGCCATTGTCTTACAGCTGGATTTTTTTCTTATGTTTTGTAATTTCATCTTAAAATAAAGTTATCAAATAACTAAATGCTAACTTCTGGTGGTTTTATATACAGGTGCTTCAAAAGTCTTTATTCTACAGTCCTCAGTGTGTAAAACTGATCTATAAATATTTTCATGTGAATTAACGTGTCATATATACAGCCACAGCAAAATGCATTTAAGAAGTGAGGAGTTGGAGAAAAACTGGTTGCTGAGAGAAGTCTGTTGCTAGATTGAAGCTGTAGTAATGAGGATATATCAGTGAAGAGAAATGACGTTTGACACTAATTTTTTCAAGGAAAAGGCTTTTATTGAGCAAGATTTTAGTCAGTCTCAATTAAAATTCTTTGTCCTAGTCAAATAGTAGACATGAATGACAGCCAGTTCCCAAGACACAGGAGATATATTCAGCCAGCTCTGGCACTGTTCATTCATGCCTGTTTTTCTGACCAAGCAAGTTTATACTCATTATACAGCCTCAATTATTATACAGAGTTTACTGTAATAAAATTGGTGATTGAAAAAACAATCATGAAAATATATAATAGCTGGTTTTTAACAGTTTAGAACTCTTTGGAAGATAGGAAAAAAAAGTATAATTCATTCTGTTCTCCTTGTTCTCTTAGTGGCAGAGAAGCTATGAGCAAATCAGTGACTGGATACCTACCACTCAAAAAAAGCAAGTAAGAGTATGAAGAATAGTGTATGTATATGATATTTGTATTACATTATCTCTGTCATTTTTCAAGACATTCCAGAAAGTCAGGTGTGCATGTAGATGGTTTTTCAAAGGCATGTAGAATTTACAGTTGGGCACATGAAGTACTCTGTGCTAAACAACACAGTATACATTTGCTGATAATTAGAAGAATCCTTGAGTGAGATAACATACGCTGCTTTCAAAATATACTAATGGCATACAAGAGATAGCTCAGTAAGGTGCTTGGCTTTTGGCACTGGAGTTACCATAGCATCATGAAGCTTCACCTCATCTCTTTCATCTGCTTTTGCATAGACTAAACTAAACTACACTAGAATATTTCAGATGGAAGAATCTTCTAGTCCAACTGCCCAACCACTTCAAGGCTGAGCAAAAGTTAAAGCCTGTAATCAAGGACATTGTCCAAATGCCACCTTAACTCTGAAAACTTCAGTCATTGATCACCTCTAGAGGAAGCCTGTCCCTGAATTTTACCACCCTCTCAGTAAAGAAATGTCCAGCCCAAACATCCTCTGGCCCAGCTTTGAGCCATTCCCATATGGGAATCACTGGATCCCAGGGAGAAGAGACTGGCATCTCTCTTCCCCATCTCCCCTCCTCAGAAAGCTGCAGAGAGAAATGAGGTAGCCCCTCAGCGTCCTTTTCTCCAAACTAGAGAAGGAGTCCTCAGCCACTCCTCACAGGACATTCCTTCCAGCCCTGTCACCAGCTTTGTTACCCTCCTCTGGATGCATTCAGAGACCTCAACATCCTTCTTGAATTGTGGGGCCCAGCACAGCACCCAGTGCTCAGGTGAGGCCACCCCAGGGCTGAGCACAGCAGGACAGTGACCTGTGATACCCAGCAGGACAGTGACCTGTTGTGTTACCCAGCAGGACAGTGACCTGTTGTGTCACCCAGCAGGACAGTGACCTGTTTTCCCTGGCTGTTGTGCTGTGTTTGATGCACCCAGGGTCGGGTTTGCCCCAGGGCCACAGCTGGCTCCCACTGAGATGCTGTTGGCCAGCAGCACCCCCAGACCCTTCGGCAGGGCAGCTCTCCAGCTGCTCCTTTCCCCTTTTATTACTGTGCCTGGTGTTACTCTATCCATTCCAGATACAGAATCTGGAATTTGGTCTGATTACATTTTGTGCCATTGGTGTGATTGGTTGATGTATTACCTTTTTTTTTTGATGCAATGATATATTGATGCATCTCTTTGATTTGATGTGTGGCACTCCAGTAATGTAAAGACAAATATTTAGGTGGAATATTTGTGGCTGGCTGAGTTATATACTGGGCATTGTACATTCAACCCAGGAACTTTGACCAGTAGCACATAGCATGCCTAAGAGAAGCCAGTGGGAACAGTGTTAGACCTCTGCAAACAATGCCTGCCAAGTCAGGTGCCAAGCGAGCACAGAGTAATGTACCTCAATATGTGCCCAAAATAAACATGCCATCTGACACTGAATGCGCATTTCCAAAGTGAGCCCCAGGCTTGCAGCACACACAGGTCTCAATCACTGCAGAAACTATTAAGCAGACCTCCACCCAGGCTGTGACTGACACTGTTCTGCTGAGATTTGTGACTGTGTTATGAGAGAGAAGGTAATTTCTCTTTGGTTGGCAAATTTTTCATGGGAGTGCTGTTACAGAGTGAATATCTAGATGTAATTTTGAAAGGAGCTAAAATGACAAATTAAAAAGTGGAAAGAAGTCTAATGACTTGACAATAATTTCTATAAGCATTTGAGAGAACAGACATAATGTGAGATTAGAAAACTTCCCAGGAAATATCATTCACAGTTATGTTGTGTGTAGCACATTGAAACCTTTATGTAACAGTAAAGACAATGTTAAACTAAATTGAAAATGCTGTCTTTCCTCTTGAGAGAAAAAAGTTAAATACAATTATACTAATATTTTAAGGTCAAAAATGAACATTGTACACACTAAAGGTGATTGTTTTCCATTACAGAAAAGGTCAGGCTTAGCCTCAAAAAGCATCAGCTGCCTCTCTCTTTTATTACTATAAAATATCTTTATTAACTTAAAAAATTTAAGATCGAATTTTCAGATTCCAAAACCTCATCTGAGTTTCATAAGAGTGCTTGTGCCCCATACATACTTATAGCAAGATCATATGGATTGATAAGAAAAGCAACAGAAACATTATCCAGCCACCTGAAAAGAAATGGGTTTTGGAAAACAATACTACAAAATATCACTGTCTTGCTGTAATATCTATTTTTTAAAAATCTATCATGAATCATAAAGGAACTAGGGTTTAGAGAAAAAAGAAAGTATTTTCTTTTTGCTGAATGTCTGCCTTCACATGGCCATGTAAGACTAACCACTTTTTACCCGGGTCTCTTGGGCTGCCTGGAATCAAGATATAAAAGTATGTAGCAGTATTCTTTGTTGTTTGGAAGCTTAAGGATGAAGATATTTTCCCCATGGAAAATATTGTCTTTTCTGGAATATTGTTGATCATGGGGCTTCAAACTGCCACCAAAACCATTAAATTCACACTTCCCTGATGTCTGCAGCCCTGTCCTGATGCCCTGGATGCCAACAAGGATTTCAGGCAGGATAGGCCTCTTGGGAGGCTTGGCTTGCTCTGTGGGGTCCCCAGATGTGATAGCGCTGCTTCTGCCTGTGCCTTGAAACTTTTGACATGGTATGGAAGACAGAGAAGTGCCCAGGCTACAAGTATTGCAGAGGGGTGATATTGTTTTATTGCTTTATGGTGTAGATCAATGTGAGATGTGAAATCCATGGTCCAAATCACTAATATTGCTAATCAAAGGGGAATAGGAAAAGGATACTATATAAGAGCCAATTGCTTTCCAATTTTGCTCCTCTAGTGGCACTCTCAAGGTTAGGTACTGGTGTCTCCAGTGTAGGGGAGCTGTAGAAGGTGAGTTCCACCTTCTCCTGCAGGGGAGGTTGGGTCTTCCACAAGCAACATAAAATATCACAGTGCAGATTAATTGCACTGCGTTTGCAGTTAGCCCTGCTCTCCTAAGAGGTGTGGGTTTCAGTTTTCTAGAATGTTGTGCTTTTCATTTGTAACAAATGCAACCAAGCAGCAGCACATCACTCTGGGAGGAAGCATGACACAGTTGTCAGTACCTGTAGAAGATCAGTCTTCTTCTAAATAAACAATTCCAATATACTGATTCATAGTTGCTTGCTCTAATTTTGCTTACTTCTTGATTTTAAAAGATTTTGCTTTCCCAGAAAATATTTTGGTTTTTACATTTTAAGATATTAAGTTTATCTTTGATTTACAACAAAGTGTATTTCACTTTAAGGAAAATATGAGGCAAGCAAAAAATGTTCCCTGTAGTCCTGCAGCTTTGATGGTCTTCTGGCATGACATTTTATTCAACACTGCATAACTACTGCTAGCATGGAAGCACCTGAACTCAGATTTATGGAATTGCACAGGTATAAAACTGAATCATTCTAGTGATTAATTAAACCCTCTGAATTACAATGAAGGCCAAATCCAGGACTCTGGAAGGGACATTTGTTCAGGAATACTGTCAGAAACACATTTAAAGGAAAGATAGGTTTCATCAAATAAGTGCCTTACTTGAATCGAGTGTGTCACACTCACAGAGGATAAAGCACTTTACATTTCAAGTTATCAGCGGCAATACTCATAAATTAAAGACTCAAACTGAAATATACTTCCATCCTATTGACTCACGTACTCTGTTCCTTATGGCATGTTATATGACAATGTTCTGAATATTACATTCTGTACTGCCAGTAAGGAATAAATTCACTCAAGTTGTTAATCTTTACTACAAGTTTTGGACAGCCTCTTATTGGTGGGTTTGTCTTTTTTTTTTTTTGTTTGTTTGTTTGTTTTGTTTTGTTTCATTTCTGTTTTTTGGTTTGGTTTGGTTTGGTTTTGGTTGTTTTGTTGGTTGGTTTTGGGTTTTTTTTGTTTTTTTTTTTTTTTTTTAAGCCAGAGTTCCGCAATATTCTTATATTTTCTTTCTACTAACAACAGGAAATAATTACCTTCTAGCATTGCTATTTTATTCACTGACAACTGACACTTCCTTCTGTTTTAGCATCAGTGCATTGTGAGAATTCTTTGCCATCTTTTAATTAACCTGGCATGATGATCTCAGTACAGTCCCAAATAAAATTACCATCAAACACTCATATGGAATTGTTCTAGGAAATAGCTTGGGTGATGAACATATACCATATGGTAGTCTTTAAAAACAAAAGCTGCCAAGTACCATATTTAATGTGACTATCCTGGCATACTCATGAGGACTGTAAAAATCAAAAATAATTCTGAGCACTGCTCACTTCAAAGAATCACAAAATATTTTATACAAACTATCTATCTTTCTGAAATCAGCTCACCTACCACTTAAAGCAGTGCAGTGAAATGCAGCAGCCATTGCAGTAAAGCACAGCAAATTGGAACAGCAATTTTAGGGCAGGTAATGAAGACAAATGGTGTATCTTGCTTAAACTGCAGGGGCAGAAGGTAATTACCCAAATTTGGAGCCAGCTGAGATACCAGACCTAACACCTCTCTTGCAGAAAAGTGTCAGTCATGGTTGTTATGGCTTTAAAAAGCACAGGAGCAAGGTCTGATATTAAACACTGATCAGGTAAACAAGTCAAATTCTGAGGGAGAAGAGTTCCTGCTCACATTTATGTGTGCAGTAAAATCAGTCATGGCTTTGCTGTGCTGCATTGCTGGTTAGATGAGAATTTTGAGTTGATTTTATGGGCATAATCTAACGTCCACTGAAATCAGTAGAAAAACAGTGGTTGGATTTGGATCAGGTCTTCTTTCAACTCTGTTTTTTTAGAGAGGGGAATTGTACTTTGGTTTATTACTTTATTGCAGTGTGTTGTCTATAGAAATATGACAATGGTAGATTTGCAAGAGCAAAATAACCAATCAAGGCAGGAAATTTTTCTTTAATGACCATCATCATACTTTTTCAGCATCTTTCTGCACCAACTGTTTGGCTGGACTATTCCAAAGGGTGTTGTGGCTGCTTCTGACTAATGTACACAGATCTTTGCAACGTGGGTACTGATAGGCTCACAAGATCCCACTTACAATGGTTTACACCCTTTCAAATCTCAGCAAAGAGAGGGGAAGGATTCATCCTATCTAGGGTTCAAATTACCCTTTGGAGCTGCTCCTTTGTAATAATAAAGGAAGGAGCCACTGCTGCCCACTGTCCTAAATCACCTGTTCAGCTGATTTCCTTGTGCTCCATAAAGAAGCAATGTTCCACAGTTCTCACATCTCTCAGCGGGATGGTGATTGGTCTAAGGTTGGACTCAATGATCATGAAGGTCTTTTGCAATCTAAATGATTCAGTGATTTGGTGAAAAGAGTTAATTCCCTTCACCTTACTTTACAAAGTAAGAAGCTTGCATTATCTAACCAGTTTTGCTCACATTGTCAAACACTGTGGTAGCTTTACAAGTATTTTTGACAGTTTATCAACATTTTGCACATTTCTTCTATTCTGATTAAAATATGAGCACAATGACCTTCTTCCCATCTGAAAATATTCCCTCCTTCTTAGATTTTTCTTCAAATGTGCATACATCCACAAAAAGAAAAAAAAAAAGAGTTTAGCCATTACAAATACAGTTTTTGTAGCATGGTATAGTTCACTTTTTTTTAACAAATCTTTTAATTGGTACAGCCAAGTTCCTGACTGGCTTTGAATAACAAAAGCAGGAGCAAAATTTGGTGGCAACTCTTGAATATTTTCCATATTAACTCACCTCTGGATATAACTGAAGGAAGAAAAGTGGCAAAAAATTATCTCAATTTATTACCCTAACAGTTACAATTGTCCTCCCAAAGGAGAATACCCAGCCAGTAAGGGAGGAAAAAACTCCTTGTGCTCCCTGTGGTTAACCTCATTAAAGTTGCTTTCCTGATTATTCAGGATTTCTGTAAGTACTTTCAACTTAAACATTTGAAGATCCCTGTAGCTGTCAAGAGTCTGAAAGCTTTACTGATGCTCACCCCCATGGAGAACTTAAATGTTTTCCTTCTTTTCAAATTCAAATGGTACTTAATAGCCAGATAGGATTCACCTTCAGCCATTTCCTTCTTTTATTTTAAAATCCAAGATACACAGACTGGCACATACGTCTCACTAAAGCCAAGGGGCTATGCTGATGTGGTGTTTCACTTGCAAGGAATTGGATCAGAATTGATCCATTTCTGTCTTCAAGTCCCTTATTTATATGCCATAGGTAATGTTAGAGCACATATCTTTTTGCCTCCCTGTTCTAAATGCCATCTCTTTAAGCCTGATTACACTAAGATTTCTGGTCTAATTCTGTCTCTGGTGCAATGCCAACATAAGTGCAATGCAAAGAAGACCACTCCTCTGAGGGCAGTATCTGGCTTTTGCATTAATTAGGGCAGCTGATATCACTAGTGTTTCATTCCCTCACTGTTTCAGCAAAGATTTTAGTAATTTAAGCACACACACACACATATTTTCAAAGTGCAAGGCAAAGAGGATCATCTGGCAGGAAGATAACAGTGACTGTAAATATCACATCATACTAAAAAAAAAGTAAGGCTGTAGGTCTTGGTTTAGTTCTGTTTTATTTTGTTTTATTTTAAAAGACTGTAATTTCAACCCTTGCTAATGTCCAGGATGGACAAGTATAAACCATCAATTTGTGTTTGTGATTACATTCTAAGAAAAATTAGATAGTTTGGATCTAAATCTCAATAGTTTGCAAGTGGACAGGTTTGTCTTTTTTATAACAAAAAAGTTTGAAATGAATACTTGATAGAAGTTAGGACACATTAGGTAGGGCTCTTTTCTAATCTGAAGCTTAGGACATCCATAGTCTTTGACAGGCAGGATTTTAGCCTCAGCCTCTTTGTATGAATAGGAAAAACTGTTCCTATTAATCAGCAACTTCCTTTCTTGTGCAAATTTGGGAACTTGAATATTTAATGTTTGTGAAAGACTTGAAAGGTACTTTTTTTGGAATTTAGTGGCAGAAGAAAAAAGGATCAGGTGTATTGAAGATCCCAGAGATTCTATCTCTCCTATTAATGTCATCTAACTGATGTATATTCCAGGTAGCATGACGTGGATCATTCTGTTTTGCTTTACAATTCCCCAAAGCAAGTACATCACTGGATCCTGTAGGAACCCTGTCAACATTGATTCTCCATTGTCCATTGGCCCTGACCTAAGCAGCAGGACTGTGAAGCAAAGCAGGGCTTGGCAACATTTGGTTGAAATTTATAGCTCAGATGTTTAAGCTTTGAACCTGCTGCAGCTTTTCAGCTTCATATCTTTACTGTGCATTCTTTTCTCAGTAAATGTAAATATTCTATCCCAGTGTAGGTGAAGTATCTTCATACTTGCTTGTATTTTCATAGTAGATAAAAGGGGAAAAACGCCCAGATATATGGTGGCAAAGAAATGAGGGTGTAGATAAGCACTTGCTAAAAAAAAGTGAAACAAACAGCCTGAAGTACAAATACAGCCTGTATCTGGGCAGGAAAGGGAAACACATATTCATTAAAAAAAACAAAATGAAAGTCCTTTCAGTCTTGTTCTTTACCTAACTATATCTAATCATGCTTTGGTTTGTTTTACAGAGTGACAAATTAATTCCATGTTATTTCAAGCACTGGCTTTTTGCCATTTTTATATTTATTGCATAAGAATCTGTGACTAGAAATGTAGTTATCCAGTTGGGGCTTATTTTTAACTAGCTTTAGAGTGATAATGAATATGCTAACATATTCTAAGATTCCCTAGTTTTGAATTTCAGCCTTAGCATAAGTATAACCAGGAAAAAAAAACCCAACAAAACCAATATATAGAGCTGCTTACACTTCATTGTAACTGGTGAATGACATCTGGCATAATAAAAATTAAAACCTTGTTCAAGATGGTTGATGATTAACAGATCAGCACTACTGATCTAAATGAGGGCTGCCATAGCCCAGCCTCATTTGAGGTGAGCTGGTTCTGGCAGCAGTGCTGCTGCAGGAAACCAGTCAGGCAGCTGAGGCAATAGATTTGGCTAAACACAGCCCTGCTGCAGCAGCACTGGTTTAGCACCTGTGGGATTGCCATGGCAAATGCACCTTCAAAAGAATATCCTCTGAAGAGTTCAAAGAATGGACCAAGACAACTTCTGACAGAAATTTTGAATTGCACAGGGAGAAACACACCTTCTTACAGAAGCTCAAAGGAAGTTCCTGCATAGGTTTACTGTGTGTTTGCAGAAGGAATTTTAAACATGTGCTCAAAAAGAGCCCATGGACCTTGACCACCAGGTGAACTTCACATACTCTCAGCTCACAGCACCCAGCCAGCCCAGCTGGAAGCCAGAGGATGGGTTTGGGGGAGTTTGGATTCCAGAGTGGCTTCCAGCGAGGATGGCACTGGAGCCCGAAGCACCAGTCCCTCTTCCAGGTCTGTTTCTGGGGATGGAAGAAAGGGAAAATGAAAAATTATGTTGACAATGGCCTGTTCCTCCATGAAGGTCTTGTGAGCTTTCCTACAAAATCAGCCCAGAAAAAGCTGTCAACCCTGGAGAACCATGCCAGTCTGGTTATGCTCTGTTTTATACAAGAGAACTGTGTTCATGCATTGCAAATAACTCTGAAACTATGCAAATATCAACAAGCAATTTGTTTGTCTTTGGGAATTTTTAACAAATAAGTGGTTTTTAAATTGTTATAATTTTTATGACTTATAATATCAAATATTTAAATTGGTTGATGATTTTTTTTTGTATGTTTGTGTTTTTTTTGGATAGCTAATAGACATCTATGGAAAGAAGATGGTAAAAAGAAATCTCTCTTTGCTGTCATGAATTTTCTGAAAATTATATCCCAATTTATGAAAGACTAATGGTCTCCAGTTCTCTCAGAAGAAGGCCAAATTATTTCAGGGCTAAACAGATGGATGGGGATACAATTCAGCATCATAAAGTCACCCTAGGGCTTGCAGGTTAAGCTGTATAAATATATAATATGCATATTAATTCCAGTAATATAAAAATAATACATTATTGCACGTTACATATTACAGTTGTTATATTATAGACATAAAAATAAACATACATGTGTTATCTATGATATAGTCGGAAATCCATCATCTAAATTTGAGCATTATTATATTATTAATAAAAATCTATAGTATTAATATGAAATAATCAATATGCATATATTCTCTGCACAGAGCAGGCAAATATAAATCTGTTTACTGGTTAGAAAATCAGACTTTTTTTTCATAAAAAATATTTTTCAGTTAAGAAAAATTCAAACAAGGAGATAGGCCCACAGGGAACAGAGATCAAACACAGTCAAAATACAACTCCAGTGATAAACAGCAGTAGCTGATCGGAATTGAAATATTTTCATATTCTAAGTAAACATTTTATCTGGAGATTTATTTTTTTTACCAGCTCCTTACCATCACACACTTTTCTGTGATAAATAGAAACTGTTGCATGAAGCCACTTACAACATTTCAGACTTCCTCTGAAAATCAGGTCAAATGACAAAGTGTTCCTAATAGATCAGAACATTTGGGGTGGTGCAGGCTTGCTGGGAGGGAATGAGTCTGTGGTTTTGGTCTTCCATTTGGTAATGAATTGTGGAAAACATAGAGAACAGAAGAAGGAGGAGAATTTATGTTAGACTGTGCATCTGTAAGGCATCTTGACAAATATGGGCTGTGTTATGAAAAGGCTCTTACTTGGAGTGTTTCTGCATGTGAGACTTTTGGATGAGTAATTGTCAAAAGCCTCATGTCCACTTGAAGTAAGTGAGAAAGATTATTAGTGTTAAATATCTCTTCTTTAAACTACCAGTGATGTAACATCATCAACAAGAAAATAAGAGTCCTCTATCCCAACTGAACACAAGTGTAAGTTCTATGTTCTTTAAATAAAAGAATGTGGAAACATGCTGGGTTATTCCTCATCTGTTTGGGTAATAAAACATGTGCCTTTGTACGTCAGAATATCAGAGAGTAAACAAAAATTCACTTCTATCACATAGGCCCTGTAAATGCATTGTCAGCTTTGAAAAATTAAGACAAAACAAACACAAATCATTGCAAAGTTGAAATTGCCACGTAGCATACTCAGTTTCATTTATAAGCAAACAAAACATTAAATTTGCAACAGTGACATGTATATGCTTTAATTTAGAAAATGTTTTTGTAAAATATTTTCATAAATTTCCGGTCAATTAAATATTGAAATTATATGGAGATTTGTGATGTATTTATATACCTTTTTGGGTGCAGCAGAATGGAAAACAAAAATGCTGAAAACTAAAAAACTGCCAAAGTATTTATTTAAACATCTGTCTACAGATCGGCAGGGTCTTTCATGTTTATATTAAAAGTTTATTTATTTTTTAAATCTTCCTGTGTGTACAAAGCTGGTTGTGGCTAAATGAACTATAAGAAAGCTGTAACTTGATAATGCAGTGCTTTCACTCAATCTCAGTGGAAATTAAATGTTTTTTTTTAAACACCTCTGAATGAAGAAGAAACTGTGTTGGAACTTTATTGCCTACCTAACAAATCGACTACTGAAAAATTTATACATTTTTATTGTTGAGATAGGCTATCGACAGTTCTTAGCAAGCGGTAAGAGTTCCACATCAGTAACCCTCAGGACAAGAGGTTGCGGATGCATGGCACCAGGACTGACTATAAGGAAGCATTGGTGATCCCACATGCATTGGTGATCCAATGTACAGCAATGCTGCTAGGGCTCCAATGATGGAGGAATGATGAGGAGGACTCCATTGATCTCAGAAAGCTAATTAATTATTTTATTATAATATATTATTTTATATATTCCAAACTGAATCTGTTAAGCACTCAGCTCTGTACACAACTGCACACACTGCACTGAATCTTGTGACTGTCACCCGGCAGTCTCGACACACACACACACTCTTGGCCCTGATAGGCCAAGGAAACAAAACACCATGACTTTGGGTAAACTATCTCCATATTGCATTCTACTTTTGTACAAACACAGGCACAGCAAATTATAAGAATTGTGTTTACATTCTCCGAGGTTCAGAGAATGTGAATCCCAGAAATATTCTTGGGAAGAATTGTGCCTTGCTTTTCTCTGTGGAGAGAAATGTGGGGCTACACCCGCGTGCATTGGTGGTCCCACAATTGGTGCTTCTGTGCATCATCAAGGTAGTGCCTTTTCTAGCTGGTTTTCCCTTTCCATGGTTGCTGTCTGCCCACAAGCCTTTTTAGCGTCCTTCAATGGACCTCTGCCTTTCCCAAGAAGATGATGTTCCTTGGAAGAGATGGGTTTTCTGTGCATGTGAAGAATGTGTTACTCATCCATTGTTAACTGATAACTCCAAGTTGACTGCTGGTTGTTGATGCAGCAATTCACCACACAGTGCTTGTTTAGTCAAATGCCCCAAGTCCTTGGTGACACACTGGGGAGAGTGAGGATTTACTGGGTATAGCAGAATACTGATAAAAGTTTAGATACTGCTGCAGGATGCGAACAAAAAATTACAAAAAGATGCGGGATGACTATTTGGACAGTGGGACCTAACAGAAAGAAGAGAGATATGTGGTAGCCTTACACATGAAAAGCTTTTTATACAGTTTCAGCATCTCCTCTCAACTCAGTTCTTAGAAAATGTTTTCTCATATTTTTTAATACCTTTTTCATATGGAATGCATTACTGGGCCCCATGTGTGATCTTTAAATCTGCCCGTTCATAATCTTGATAATTCAGAATAACAGCTTATCACAAGTTATGAAAGAATTAAACCTAAAAATTCTGCTGCTATTACACCAGCTTGTCACTGTAAATGGAATGATGGATTTCAGTGCACTTCCTTGATAGAAACTTAAATACATAAAATTGGTATCAATTATCTCTGTTTGACACCATCGTATTAATCTTCCTACTGACTACTGAAATAGGCCATCCTAGACAAGTTATACCTTTGTACTCCTTTCAAGTACGTGTATTGTGCAAGAGCTTTCATTAACTTTATCATGCCCCTTGAGCCCACTTCTCAATAACTCAATACCACCCAATTACTGACATAAAAGTCTCTCACTTTATTTACAACTGAGGAGAGTCTGGAAAGGCAGTATTAGATGTGCATAACGAAAACAATTTCAGGTCTAAATTGGTAGGAATGTTGAACTGACCTTGTGGACATACAGTTCTCTCAGACAATTCATATACTTGTATTTCACCATTAGAGAGTCTAATTACTGCTTCATTTTTTCTGCTTTTTGAGACATAAAAATTTCCTGCTCACCAGGTATGAAAAGTAACACTTATCGTTCACAGGTCTAACAATATTCTTTGTAAAGGTTTCTATGCCCTTCCGTTAATTTGAGGAGATCTGCCCCATTTCCTTTGAAATGTCAAAGGAAAATTAAATGAAAAGCCTTACAAGCTCCCATTTACAAGACATCCACTCACTCCACAATTTGGCTATGACATGCACTTGCTTGGTATGTAAAGTCTCTCAGAGAGCATAAGCAGCTGCATGAATTGCATTTTTATTTCTTTCAGATCAATAAGTAGTATTTGGATTGAATAAACCAATTCTAAGTTATAACCATGGAGTTGCCTGGAAAGAAAAAAAAATTCAGGAAAGTTTTATTTCTGGATGGAACAAGAGGCAACAAGAGATAACAGAGATAAGTGGGAGAATGTATCTAAAAAAGAACTTCTGAATGAATTCAGAAATTTGATAATGTACTCTTTTGAAGGTAGAAATTATTTCAGCAATACTTACCATACTGACAGACTTGAATATGAGCTGCTAAAAACTGTAAAGAAAGACCATATTTCATATTTTGACCTAAAAGATCTTTATTTATCCTAGAGAACTGTTATCTCCATAACTTGTTCCATTTCTTTCTTATCTCCAGTGAAAACCATTAAAATTTCTTTGTCTTTTCCTATATCCTGTCACCTTTAATACTTACTGTAATTTGTGGAGCAAAAATAACTGGTACTTTGCATGATATAATGCATCAACAGCTTGTAGGTTTGGGGTTGTCACTGTGTCAGTTGTCTTTTTCTCATCCTGCCTCCTCAGTACAGGGAAGAGTCAAACCACTGCCTTGCAGTGCCCCACAAACCATGTGGGAATGAAGATGGCTTCATCACTTTCTGCATTTATAACCTTATTCCACTTTTTTGTAATTGTATTGCAGGACATGGAAGAATATGCATTTCCTGGCATTTATATCAAGTCATGGTCTAGCCCTGAAGAACTGATGGGCTCAGTGCACTGGTGCAAAGGGGAGATGTGAAGTCTTTTGATGTTGGTCAGATAAATGATCTAAAGGTCCTTCCAGCCTCAGCCTTTATGAGTCTATTATATCACACTCGTCACAATCATAGACCTAAAATATGTGAGTGCCCTACCACTGATAGATGTACTGAATGTTTTTATAACCTTGCACAAAGCATTTTGACTGCAGACAATTTGTGATTTCATTCCCTGTTAGTTCTGTTTCCACCAAATCAACTTTGGTTTGACAAAATAGCTCTATTTATGTTGAAGGTCACCCCTTCATAAGCAATGATTAGTTGAATCTTTTCTACAGTTAATCCATCAAAGACCTTTATTTACTACTTTTTTGACTTTGCATCTTCAAAAATGTTTATTAGTTTGTTTTTTTAAAAACACAGAACCAAATCCTGCTGTCCTTAATGCAGAAAAGCTCTCTTAAAGATTGAGCTCTTTTAGAACCCCAGATTTTGCTACTTAGATTACTTCTTTCTCAGTAACCATTAAATCTGCAAATGCTTTCTTATCAAATGATAAGCTGCATAGAAAAGAAAGACCATCCTGCTCTATCTACTTTTAGTTCACACCTAAAAAAGTTAATTGTCAAAAATGTTATTAACTTGACTGTTGACTGCTCTTGCATAGCAAATATAGTTGAATTGGCTTTTATCTTTCCAGTTCATTACAGCACGATCACCATATCTCTCAATGCAGTAGGTTTTAATAATGGATAAACAAAGTACAGAGGGGTTAATCTCAGTATTTATGTAATACCTAATAATACATTCAGCAAAGAATCCTCAGAACAAGACAGCTCTTTCTCATTTACTTAATCAAAAGATGCATGACAATATGTACTTACAGTTTTACTCAGGTATTGACATTGCAGATAATGCCTGATAACAAGGACATGGTCTGTGTTTACATGTGAATTGAAAAGTGATTCTAATTTATTTTTAATGATTATAAGGATTAAAATAACTCCTCTACCCATGCTGAATCTTGTGACAAACTGCAAAGATTTTGCTTCCCTGGTTAGGCCATCTACATAAAAAGTTATGTTCCTGGAGCAAAGGCAGCCAAGCACTTACATGGGACAGATGGTGGGAAAGGATTCCTGTGGGCACAGATATCAGGCAGGAATAACTCAGGAACTGTGCATCAAGGCTAAAGCTGTCCCCATTCCTTGTGTCCCTGCAATAAGCACTGTCAGAAATGGAAGTATGAGTTAATGAACCCCAGTTCAGTCCTGGCTTCATATGGGGCAGAATCCCTAAATTAGTCTCTTTTACTATGCATGTGCCTGAGATAATGCCACAACCCAGTCTATAGATGTGTCATATAACTGATTGCTTTCATTTAGAAATGTATATAACTCCACTTATTCCCTTCCAGATCATTTAGATACTCAAATTACCAAGGTTTTAGTGCCAGAAATTCAACTCAAGGAGCACAAGCTCTATGTTGTAATAAACTTTAATTAAAATAGCTTAATAAAATGAACTTCATCTCAGAAGTGTTTCTTGCATTTTAATGTGTAAATTTTAATTATTTCATTCTGAATTAGCAGAACTTGCTAAAAATGTTTGATTGTTTTTTTAGAACAGAACACAGTGTCTGGACCTCTCAGGCACATTTAGCTTGGTACTATAGTCCTTTTCAGGATGAACTGAAGATGCTTTACAACTATTAGCCTCTTACAGGTGTTTGAATACAGAAGTGAATACTTTGCTATTCAGTACAGACAATTTTCCCCAGCCAACAGAAATGAAAAGTCACAGCAGCAGATGAGAAAACCTCCAGCACCAATGTTTGTGCCTTATATAAAAATGTTCTCCTCATGCAGTTCTGGCAAAAGAAAAATGTGGATTACAGTCACCCCTCCTCTAGCAGCACTTCAGTTTTCTTTTCGGCAAATGTAAACATCCTGAATGTTGTGTAAAACAATTAATTTCAACAACTGTATGAAAAACGAATTGTTAGGGGGTTTTGTTTGTTCTATTGCTTGTTTGTCTTTTAGCAGGTGCAAAGCCAGTGCTGAGACCTCTGGTGTTATTAGTGTCCTGAGCAGGTAAGGAGGTCTAGGGTGGTGAGTGATAAACCTCCCTGCAGTACCACTGAGACAAAGTCCAAGAATTCAGCCACTGGTTTCAACCCAACCCCAAGCAGGGACAGACAGACTTCAGTTGCTCAGAACCTTGTCCATTCAAGTCCTCGATATCTCTAAGCATCTCTTCTGAACAGAGCCAACCTAAGACCAGTGACAGCACTGCAAGTCTGTTTCTTAGACTCTGTGTTTCTATTTCTCACAGACATCCACTGCATTTCCCTGACAAAGTGACAGCTGGAGCCTGGGCATTGCTGGAGCAGGGCGAAATGGGCAAGAGAGGTGGCTGGTGTACAAGCTAGTGAAGAGAGCCTGCCTCTGGTATGAAGCTGTATCTGCAGAGTGCCATCTCTGACAAGGACAGAGGTGCTCAGGAACAGCCTCCACATCCCCTTCTCTAAGTTCACCACCTTATGTCTCTGAACTGGGCTGGTTTCTCCATTAGCATGGAGCTCATTTCCCTTGACACTGTTGCCCCAATGCCCTGGTATTCTACCCAGAAATGAGGGACCTTTATGTACCTATACACATACTGTGCACAGTCTTGGGTGTCACAAAGAACATAAAACTCTTAGAGACGATACAAAGAAGGACCACAAAATGTTGGAGCCACATAAAGAGCCAATGAGGTTTTCTGACTTGTTCAACCTGAAGAAGATCAGACTGAGGGAAGACGTCATCACGACCTACATCTTCCTTATAAGGTGGAGGAGCTGATGCCAATCTCTTCTCTCTGGTGACCAGTGGCAGGACTCAAGGGAATGGCATAAAAGTTTTTCAGGGGAGGTTTAGGTTGGGTATTAGACAAAGGTTCTTCACCCAGCGTGTGTCTGAGCACTGGAGCAGGATCCCCAGGGAACTGGTCAAAGCACTAAGCCTGAGAGTTCAAGAAGCATTTGGACAACACTCTCAGGTACATGGTGTAAAAAACCTCTTGGGGATGGTGCTGTGCAGGGCCAGGAGTTGGACTTTGATGATTCTTATGGGCTCTTTCCAACTCAGGATATTCTATAATTGAATGATTATCTGTTGAAATATATTTGCACAAATATATATCCACATATATATCACTGCTTCCCTCTGGCTTTTTGCACAGCCATTTCCTGCAATTGAGGTGCAAGGCTGTGCATAATAGATTTCATTTGTGCATGTCATGTCTGCCTCTTTCTCTTATCAGATTCTTTCCACTCTGCACCTCCCAAATGACTGTTTCTGAGTGATTTTGTTTAATAACTTTGAAAGTACATAGAGTAATTTTGAAATATACATGCTTTAAATGATGCAATTTATGCAAATACATCCTTGTGAAGATCACTCTTTCATTTTGAGTAGTAAAGATCAACATATGTTTGGGATTTCTGGGGAGTTTTTGGCTTGTGGGGTTTTTCGTTTTTTTTTTTGTTGTTGTTTTTTAGTTTATTTTTGGTTGGTTGGTTGGTTTTGGGGGTTTTTGTGGTTTTTTGTTGGTTTTTTTGTTTGTTTGTTTTTGTTTGTTTTGTTTGTTTTGTTTTTCTCTGAAGACAGAATTCTTAGGGTGTTAGATTGTTGCATTTTTGTTCAGATTCGTAGCTGCATTTTCTATATTGCTTTAATTGGCCAACAGAACCTGACAGCTTCAAGAGAGACAAAAGTAATTTGGATCCATTTTCCCTAGGTTTTTCCATGCCTTACTACTGATAGCTTTCAATTTACCACCTTTTTAATGGTCTGGTTCTTGGAGGCCCCAGAGAGAAATTCACATTGTTCAATGAAGACATGCAATAATTTGTTCTCAAATTTCTTACTGAAAATCCATGCAGGGCTCAGCAGAATATTTTGCTTCAGACGATAGGTATGTCATGCTCCAGTGGAGAGATGCAAGGAAGCAGGCAGCAAAGCTATCAAAATGGCAATCCTTCTCTGCCTTCCAGCCTCCTTAGGAAAGACTCAGTGCAACTGGGTTTATTCTAAATGCAGATGGAGCCAGTCCAGGACAATCTGCAGGGAGTAATAGAACATGGCTGGGAGCATAGGTGGGAGTTAATCCCCACAGGCTGCATCAGCAGAGGAGGTGATGCTGAGGACTCTGTGAGCTTCTGGCTGTTGCACAGTGGCTGAACACACCATTTATTGGCAAATCTGAAAAGAGCTTAGATGAATACAAAGCCTTTGTGTCTCTTTATCAGTTCTGTGCCTCAGAATTTGTGCTAATATAAAAATGTAAATCCCCAGCAATTAACAGCTGTTTCTACATTAGCAGAGCTCCCAAGGTTCTGCTATTTCCATTTGTCTTTAAACATTTTATTAGAAATTTGACACCAGTGATGTTCTAATTAAAGTCCATTTCCTAGAATGAAGTACTTCTATATACAGCACTGTGAATTTATTCTTTCAAGACTGCCTCCAATTTCAAGCTTGCTTACAGCAAGTGTTACAAATAGTGTTATTTTCATAGAGAGAATCATCACTGACATGGTGCTGAGGCTGCATTTCTGAAGATGGTTGATTGTTGATTTCTCTTAAGATCTGGTAATTCTCAGTGGACCTCATTTAGATACCAGTGCTGTGTGTCCAGATTTGTTTCTGACTTTGCATAGAGAAGTTATGGTCATATATGTGGAGAGACACTAAGAACCCATGCTGGGGATGAAAAGATAATTTGTCATAAAATGAAACTAGAAAGCAGCTTATATCTTGGATATTAACAGAAAAAAACCCCCTTTACTTAAGTGAGTTATGCATGGTTCTATGGAAAGAGCAAAACAATGGTTTAAATGAAGTAAAAAGGAACATCTTGCTTTTGAAAATGTCTTGGGAGATAAAGAAAATATTTTTTTTGTTCTAACTTTCTGTAATCTGAATGAAATTGGAAGACAATGAGAGTCATTCTTGACTGAATGTGTAATTAAAACAATTTAGGAGCAGAGCTGTCATTTATATAACTGTGGAATGCAAACTTTTTATCAGAAAGGCATTGTCTATACATTTCAGTGAATTTGAAGGTTTGTTCTATGTGGGAAAGGACTTTTTCCTGAGCTTGTTAAATGTAAATAATTTAAGACAGCAAAAAAAGTACTCCATTTTATAACCCATTTAAATAAGAGTGGCAGCCCTTGAGATCCATAGCTCATGGCTCCTAATCCAGAAGCAAAGATATTCAGTTATTCAATAAACAAACTGGAAAGACATTACAATAAAAGTTTATATCTCTTATTAGATTCAGCTATAATTCATCTCAAAGCTCCTCTGTAATGAGGCTTCTGTGTGTTTTTTGAGGTAAGATGTTTTACTGCAAAGAGTCTCAATAGTGCACCAGGCACTTATACATGCTGCACTGAGCTCTAAACAGATGCCAGATATTGCAAAATACCACTGTGGTATAATGCCTCATATTGGTTTTGGCTCAAACACAGTTTTGGTTTTTTGGTTGTATTTTCATCACTATAAATGTCTGAGATACTGACAAAATCATTATGCTTATTGTGTTGAGGATTTTGCACTGGTCCATATTTTGGTAACAACTATGTTTCCCCAGAATTTTAACAGTCAAACCATAAAGTCAGGCTGGGATTTCAGCACACAGAAAAATGCACACTCTGCTGGGTATTTTACATCCCCTCTATTATCACCAAATTAAGCCTATGGTTTCAAGTCTGGTAGATATAGACCTGCATGAATTCAAGTTCATTCCAGGTATTTCTCTGCAGTGAGTTGAGGTCTCTACACGTGTGACACCTCTGATGTGTGGTGCAGTCTTCCCCATGGAAAAACACTGCTAGGTGCCAGGTCCTTACAGTAGGAGTCCATTTATGAATACTGCAAAACAATACAAGGCAGTCTGGGATAATTCTTCTGGCTCAGTGCTTTGGTATTGTAATCACCTTAATTATGGGAGTTTCCTCGAACCAGCCTCACCCACAGTAGTGGGTTATCTACTTCTGGACTTTTTCCTGAGTGAAGAGTTGTTTTTCTTTTCATTTGCTGGGATTTTGATAACTGTGTGAACACTACAAGTCATTCGGTCATCCTTTGCACACAAGCATTAGTTCAGAGCATTGCCTTGAGCAACGGAGTTCTTCTTAGTTTGTTGGTCTAAATACCCTAACTCACGTTAATTAAAATATTCTACCATATTCTGTTTCACTTTAGATACAAATGTGAAGGAAGTGTTTGTTACAGTTAAAAGTGTGAAGGGTTTGCTTCATATTTTTTATTCCCTGTTAAAATCTGAATGCTGAATAACAAGATACTGTTGGACAAGGTCTTATTTAAATTAGCCTACTCCAGCAGATGGACTATGTGACTGCTTTAACCATTGCTTTTTTTTTTTTTTTGTGTACTATCTAATTTGAGGGATTCTTTTTGTTTATAACCTCATGGGAGGTTATAGTCTTCTTCTAACAGAAAAGTGAAGTTTTGAGCTTCTAAAATGAAGATCCTCTGGGATGTAAAACACATCTTGTGTGAATTTTGCATAACTTACATGACTTGGAAAAAAATATGCTAAAATTTTCTGCAGATAAATCTTAAGCAGATAAAAAATCGCTGTATTATTTCTTGTTGAGCATTTGTTCTTTACTCACATCCATTTTCTTCATGCGTAACTGAGCTTCTGCAAATATATTTTCTTTCAGGTTAGCTATTATTACTTAGCACATTGATTTTTTTGAAGATGAATGTTGGTTTCACTATACAGATTTCTGTACTTGGCATTTTGTCTAATATCATCAGTAACACTGAATGATGAATGACATTTCATTATATAAGTATTCTATTTTTCCACATATTTGTTTATCCAAAGGAGTTCAAATATTGGATATCTGAAATGCTGCTATGAGTGAAGAACCTCTAAATATGCTGATTGTGTACTCTACCACCATGATATTAATGAGGTATTCTCCCTCAGAAATATCAAAAGTGTAATTTGATTTTTTTTCAGAACATTAAAACAAAGAATAAGATATTGGCTCAACTGCATTCATGATGAGCTTTGGTGTTACCTAAAATGAGTCTGTGATTTTAATCCAAAGGAGGAATAGAAGGGTTAGAGGATGGGGTGGAACACAGATGTTTGCTGTGAGTCCCTGCTGTCACCCAGAGCAATGGCCCTTCATGGCAGAACAGCAGACCAAGGGACAATATAATCCACAGTGCCTCGTGTTCCGGTGGCTGATTAAATATTTGATGTGCTAGGAGAGAAAATAAGCTCCCTTCTTTTCCTAGAGAGTGAGCACACTGAAGAGCTTCAGTTTGTTTATCATTACATTACAGTGCCTCAGAGCTGATGAGTTGCTTTGAGATGCAGCAGTGGAATACACCAGCCTTCTCATTTGGATTACAATTATTTTCTCAATTTTTCTCAAATTCTACATGAATTTTGTCACCTTTAATCTTACTCTGAAATGTGAAATCATTTCATGAAAATAATAAAGTAGTAGTTTAAAATTTTACATTTTATTTTTTTGGGAGGGCAGGGTTTGATTTCCTACAAAATTTAAGTGTTTGGATCAGAGTCCTGGACAATATTGTAGGAAGACAAATTTTGATGCGTAATAAAGGGTTTCTGTCTGAAACTGTTGTCTATATTTTATGCTTTGCAAAGTCTAAAGATAGTCCTGAACATCTCCTGTTAGACATTTCTGGCTATCTGTCTTGTCAATCAGGAAGCCTTAATATGCTCAGAATTGATCCTTACACAAGTTATTTTATTTTAAATTGTTATCTGAGTGCATCAATTATGAGGCTGTTCACATTGGCCTAGACTATTTTAATTTAAAGGGTTACTTCTCTTTGTAATGAATGTGGGTACAATCAGACAATGCAGAAAGCTCCATATCTTATCTGCATGTTAATTCCTAGACTATTCTTCTCCTCACAGTTATTTCTTAATTGTGTTGAAAACTAAAACTAAAACTGACTTGTGGTTTTTGGGTAGGGGGGTGTTTTTTGGGGTTTTTTTTTTGGTTTTGTTTGGTTTGGTTTGGTTGGGTTTGGTTTGGTTGGGTTTGGTTTGGTTGAGTTGGGTTTGCTTTTGGTTTGGTTTGGGTTTGTTTTGTTTTGTTTTAGTGGTAGGAGGTTTTAAAATTTATTTTACATTAATGTAGCTCTCTAACAAATATTTTTCACCAGCCTTGATGACTTTGAACTTCTGAGCCTTATTAATTTAGAAGTTTTGTCTGAATATACGTTGCAGATGTTGCTGAAAAAGTTTAGGTGAATCACCACTGCAACTAATACCTGGAAGTGTCCAGTGTGGAACATATACAAAAGAGTTAATGTCTGCTATAAGGCACCAAAAAATAGCAGCTTTCCTTCAAAACATGTTACTGCTGAAAATGCACAAGTGAATAGATTTTGCCTGGCTCAGAAAGGAGTAACAGACTGTTCCACTGAATTGGATAGGATCAAACTGAATTTCTAGTATGCAGACTTAACATTGTGCTCTTTTGCTCCTTAAATCATAGCCTTCTAGTAAACTTCAGTTGCAAAAAAAACCCCAAACAAACAAACAAAAAAAACACTAAAAAAATATACAGGCAAGGGAGAATAATTCATACCAAATTTCTGTGCTAAAGACTCATAGGCTAAGAACAAGGAGGCCAGAGCAGAAACAATGCTATCTTTAGATATTTTGATCAAAAATAAAATTTATTGGATTTAACACAATACCCTAGCACTAACCTTTCCACTCAAGCTACTTGAAGCTTTCCTGTTACAGGATAAAACCCCTGGCATAATGGTGACCAGTTCTCCTGTGCCATGTGAAAGCCTTCCCAAGGGAAGAAAAGTCTGTCACCAAGGCATGGCCAGCTGGTTGTGTTTGGCCCAGGGTGAGAGAGGTAATCATGTGGCTCTTTGGTGGAGAAAGACTAAAAGAAAGATGACTAAATGAAATCCCCTCTCAGCATGTCAGAAATCAAGATCTGATATCTCTAAATGTGTAGTAAGGAGAATAAAAATCCTGAGTCCCAGACCTGGGATAGTCATTTGGATGGAAGCTCTTCATTAAAATTTACCCTGAAATCAAAATTATCCCGTGAAAAGTTTTAACTTTTTCATACTACTACTCAGTGAATTTTTATTTTCATTGTAAAATTTTGGACTGTTTTAAAAGACATTTTTCACTCCCATCCACACAACTCACTAGAAAATATTTGGCAGGCTGTTAGGCAGTGTTAGTAAAAAAATGTGTAGAAGGAATATCCTCATACTCATAATAGGCCATAAACACACCTATGAAAAATAACATTGACAGGTCATAAAGAGCTGTTTAGAAATAATATGTAATTAAATGTGGACATCTTCATATTTTTCCGTCCTTTTCTCTTTCTATACAAGTTTTTTAGTAAATGATAAATGCAGAGGCACTAACAGCCCACACAGCCAGCAGTGTGGTTGCACACCTGCCCAGTCCCTCTCGTGAACATGTTCTACCCATGCCAGCAGCCTGCACACCAGGTGATGGTAGCTACTTACCTCCCTTCACCTACCACAGAAAAGGGTCCTTGGTTCTTGTTTACATGCAAGTTTATGGAGGTAATTTCTGCAAATTATTATATTTTTTCTGCTTTTGACTCTGCAGCCTAAATGTATTCAGATTTCTTTCTAAAAGAAAGTAAATTAGAATAAATCAGAAAGAACATTCTGTTTTCCTGACATACTGAAAATATTACTGGAAACCCACATTATACATGTATTACAACTCAGAATCAATTTGATATTTATTAGAACTACTCTAAACTAACCCCAGGAGTCACAGAAAAGAGTTCTGCTGGAAAGAGAAGATTTTTTTACACAGACAATGGGTAAATGGCAGTAACAATGGCAGGAAAAGCAGTGCTTAAACGTGGCAAATGAGGAGTGTTGCTGCACTAAGTGTGATTGTGCAGGTATGGTTGCACCAGGCCAGTCTTTACAGCCACAATCTCATTAAGGCTGTGATTGTACAGTCAAGTTCATAATTGGAGCTGAAGTAGTAGTGGGAGAAAATGTATTTTATTTGGTCAGTTGTGATCCTTTCACCTACTCTTTCTATGAATACTGAAATGTTCAACATAGTATCCACACTCAGAAGAGGAAATTTTACAGCCCAATATGTAGAACATTTCTGAGTAGTCAATTAGAAAGAACTGTTTCTAATTTATGGTTCTAATTTAACTTTTTTACACAGGTTGCCCACTAAGGACACAGAAACATAAAGTTGTACTTACTGTAACTGGTGCAGTGTAACAATATATTCTACAGTGAAAATCTTCACCTTTTTGTCTTTCTTTAATTTTCAGACTGAGAATTATTCAAAAGTGGCTTGGAGTCTGCATCTCAGACTGGCATAAACTACCTAAATAAGCCAGAAAATTTCATAATTGTGAATAGTTAATTTGTTCCATGCTACTATAGCCATCAGTTCCCCATTTCTCTTCTGCTTTAGTTTTCTACGATGAACAGAAGCGGATAAAGTCAAAGCCTCCTTACCTGTATGTGGTGACTACAGTGGGAATTTCTCTGACTTCATGCCTTGCATTTGATCCCTCCACTCACGAGTCATAGCTTGATGCTCCACATACTCCTCCATACCCTTATACTCCTTTTTGCTCACATTATTACCACAGCAGAATAAAGGCCTACAGTATTTAATTTCTTGTCACTGTTGTTTATTTTTATTACACTGAGCAGAGAAGCCCTGACTGCACAAAGGCACCTGTTGTAAGACCATGTGTGAAAAGTAACCTCTGTGTCAAAGAACTTGTGCCATAAACTAGGAGGGAAACAGTAAGTAAAAATGAAGTAAAAGTGACATACCCAAGGTCAAAAACGTTCCTGTAGACCTCACTGTTTCTCTTCCTGAGTCTTATCTAAGGCAATTATATAAAACCTGGAATATTGTGTGCACCAGATGAAGTTGCTATATGACAATTACTTTGAAAACAGAGGATGTTTCTACCTACACAGTAATCTTTCAGAGAGACTAATGAGGATGTGTATGAAACATCTGCTGCTTGCCTTCCATTAGATGAAATACTTCTGAAAATGGAAATCCCTGGAAATCCCTCTTAGTCAAAGTAAAATAGGATTATAATAACAATGATCATCTGTGAACTGGAAGCCAAAAGCTAGTGTAGACAAGTCCAGTGATATTTTAAACATCAGCCACTGAAAAGACACTAAAAAACCTGTTACCTCAAACAAAGATCCCCATGTTAAATGAACTTGTCTGTAAGGAAAGATAGACTTGATACAAGGTTGATTTCCATTGTAAATGGAATATGTTATACTCTTTTTATTGGAAACAACTATGCTGCTCCTTCATGCAGAATTTCCTTCATGCAAAAGCTCACTGAAACTAACTGTGGACTATAGTGTCAGACAGTGTTCAACATTACCTGCTGAAGACTCAGGAAGAAGAAATCTTGACTGCTGATAAGAGTGCAGCCAAACTTCTGTCCCTGTCCCCAGACCCCGGGGCTAACACGGTTTGGGTGGTGCCCATGGCCAGTGATGTGCAAGAAGGGATTAGACAGCACCCGGGGCAGCCCTGATGAGGAGGCACCCCTCTCAGAGGCACTGAATAGACTCTGCCTTTGGCATGGGCTTGGTTCAGGGCTTGAATTTGTGTCCAGAATCTGAGACAGCAGCTGATAACATCATTTATTCTCCTGATAAAATACAATACTGCTCCATTGATCTTTATTTTCTCCTAAATACTTCCTCTTTATTTTCTCCTGGGAGGAACATAGGAATGTTTTTGCTGAAATAGCCTGTGAAGCTAAACTATATTAATGAGACTCTTATTAGCTAACTAATTTTCACAGTATTCTGAGATACTCTGGAAAAGGTCTGGAACCCTAATTTAGCAATATTTGTTTAGTTGTTTTTTTTATTGCGATAAATATCCAAACAGCATATTTTATTTTTATGAAATCCACTAATTTTGAATATTTCCTATAAACTCTCCCTAAAAATAATGTTAGCATTAAAAATATGTCTTTCAGCAGCTTTCTGAGTAGTTCTCTAATTTGTTCAACAATTATTACTAAAATGTCTGTGATCTTAGGAACCCTTATTCGTGTCTGACATTCTTTCCCTGTGACTAATTATTTTTCAGACTGTTTTAATTGCAGGGTGTAGGAGGTATTTTTCTATAACTGCTAAGTATTAGAAGGGAACATGCTTTGCAGATCATTAAATGTGCTACCAGGAATAAGCATTTTTCTGCGACCAATGATATTTGTCAAAATTAGTCAATGTGTTTGTTGAGGGCAAGAGGCCATCTCCAGGAAATGTCTCCCAGTAATTGCTGCCATGGTAAGAGCTGTTAATTATTTAAGGTGATATGGAGACCATAGATCTTAGGAGAAATGGATTTCTTGTTTGTTTTATTTACAAACAGGATGCATTAAAAACCCTGAGTTAATTGCATTTGTTTTTTAAACAAACCCAGACTGAAAATTTTTTGGTAGCCTGCAAGCATTGCTAAAAGAAGGCAAGTAAGAGACATCAAAATATTATGCATATTTCAAGGCTTCCTATCAGAACATAAAGTGATGTAAAATAAAACTCTTAAAAGGTTTGAACTTCTATGCTCAAACTAGGCCAACATCACTGTGTACTTTCAAAGTCATTCACTGATGAGACTTCCTATAAAACCTAGGTCAGAGGTACTGCTTTGCAATGCTGGCAGGTAAAGCTTTTGCCTTCATTCTATCTGATTTTGGCAAAGCAAAGGCTCATGCTCTTCATGAGTGCCCCAGGCCCCAGGTGACAAGTGCACGTCAGGAGTGATCAGGGGTCTGAAAACCTATGAGCAAAGATTGAAGGAATTGGAACATGTAGCCTAAAGAAAAGAAGATTGAAGTGACAAAGTAGCAAGTTTGTTAGGTATAAAGACATCCCTGGAGAGAGCTACCTATCTAAGTCCAGGGTAGCTAGACAAGAAATAATGGGATCATATTACATAAAACAAGGTTCTGTTTGGAAATAAGGAGAAGATTTCTAAAAAACTCCAAACCAAACGAAAAACCCCAACCAAACAATCAATAACAAACCCAATCCAATCCAAAAACAGTCAAACAGAAACAAACAAACAAACATCCCAATCAAAGCAATGCATTGGAATGCAGATTATCTGGTGTAATTTGAACTATCACTTCTCAGAGGTAACTTAGACATTATAGTTCTTTCCTGGAGGAATGTGGCTTCATCAAGCTCTGTTCTAGACCTTTTTCTGCAAGACATTTATGGAGGAAATCCACCTGGGAACCAAAATAGGTTTTCCCAATGAAAATTTAATCAAACCAAGGCTGCTCCATTTTTTGTCTCCTTGGGGGTATTTTCTTAGGTTTTTTTGAGGGAGTTGATTGGTTGATTGTTTTTTTATACTTTGTTGGTTTTTGTTTGCTTGTTTTTGGATTTGTTGTTGCTGGTTTTGTTCAGAATAATCCTTACCACCAGCTAAAGAGTGTGGTCTTTGGAAGGGTCCAAACCACTTGCTTTGATCACCGCTAAGGGCTTTGGTACCACAGATCACTGCAGAAGGTCAGCAGTGCCAGGCACCCCGTGGTGCAGTTCACGAGCAACACGAGCTTAGGAAATCCTTCCTTGGTTTAGCCGAGACCTCCTGGCATTATAACATCCTGGAGTTTGGCAACATTGCTGGCTGCCTTTGGGTGAGCTAAGAGCAGCAGTCTGGGTTTAGGGCAACAGTCCGGGTTTAGGGCAATGTGGAGAGTTTTATTAATAGTTGGTTAGCTGAGAAAGACCATGCTGACATAATGCCGCTGGTTAAGCTAAGAGAGGGAAATCAGCAGTCAGCAAGCTGAAAGACGATGTCAGCAATTAGCAATCAGTGGCCTTGCTGCAACATGAGGAAAGGGAGTAGAGATTAGTCCTGAATATCTCCTAAGAATATGTAGAAAGTATCAAAAGTAGGACCATAGGAATGCAGAAGAAGGTGTAGCTGCTGATATGTAACTGACCAATCCTGAGCTCAACTTTTGCAATATGCATGAAGTTCATTATGAACTATATTTAACCCGCTGTACTGTTCAATAAAATCGGGCCTGTGATGATCAATTGATGTCCTGGTCTCCTTCCTTCAACAGGCAACAGTCCAGGTTTAGGGCAGCAGGTCGGGTTTGGGGCAGCAGGTCAGGTTTAGGGCAGCAGGTTGGGTTTACAGCAGCAGTCTGGGTTTAGGGCAACAGTCCAGGTTTGGGGCAGCAGTACAGGTTTGGGGCAGCAGTACGGGTTTGGGGCAGCAGTCTGGGTTTAGGGCAGCAGTCCGGGTTTAGGGCAGCAGTCAGGGTTCAGGGCAACAGGCCGGGTTCAGGGCCACAGTCTGGGTTGAGGGCCGCAGTCAGGGTTTAAGACAGCAGTCCAGGTTTAGGCCCTCAGTCCGGGCTTGGGGCAGCAGTCAGTGTTCAGGGCAACAGGCCGAGTTCAGGGCCGCAGTCAGGGTTTAGGGCAGCAGGCCGGGTTTAAGGCAGCAGGCCGGGTTCAGGGCCGCAGTCAGGGTTCACGCCCCCCAGGCCGAGCTCGGTGCCGCGGTGCAGTGCCCGGGCTCGGGGCTAGGTGGCGCTGAGCCCGCACGGAGCGGTCCCGCCGCTCCCGGCTCCTTCCCTTCCACGGAGGGAGCGGGAAAAGGGAAAAGCGGAGATTTTTTGCTCTTTGCCTCTCCTGTGCTCTCCACTGCCTCCAGTGGAAGAAGCACCTCAGCTGCCTTGCGGACTGAAAGGATGTTTTATTCAGATTTGCCCCACATTACTAAGGTCGCATATTTTATGTGTTTTTACTGTGTTTTCTATTTTCAGCAAGGCTGACTAAATATATTTTGATGAGGAGATAATGTACCAAAACCTGGCATTTTGGACGACTAACATTATTCAGGGAAAAAAATAGAAAACTGTTAAAATGCTTTATTTCAACATTTTCAGAGGATGGTCCTCCTCTCCTCTCCTCTCCTCTCCTCTCCTCTCCTCTCCTCTCCTCTCCTCTCCTCTCCTCTCCTCTCCTCTCCTCTCCTCTCCTCTCCTCTCCTCTCCTCTCCTCTCCTCTCCTCTCTCTCTCCTCTCCTCTCCTCTCCTCTCCTCTCCTCTCCTCTCCTCTCCTCTCCTCTCCTCTCCTCTCCTCTCCTCTCCTCTCCTCTCCTCTCCTCTCCCTCTCCCTCTCCCTTCCCCTTCCCTTCCTCCCTTCTCCCCTTCCCCTTCCCCTTCCCCTTCCCCTTCCCCTTCCCCTTCCCCTTCCCCTTCCTTTTTGATTTTTTTCTAAAGAGCATATTTACTTACAAACTTCTTGCTTTCACATTTGCTTCTCTGAGGTTTACTTGACTGGAGAAGAGAGAAATAAATTGAATAATATCTAAAAGTGTAAAGTGTGCTCTGCACCAAAAATGGATTGGAATGGTTCAGATAAAATGAAAAAGGATTGGTTTCTTCTTTTCCTGGTTTCACAAAGCAAATAACATAATTAAGCTAACACATATTATGTGGAATATATAATATATTGAAACTCACTTTCCCTTGGTTTTGGTTTTATCCAATGTACCCTTTCCTTATTTTCACACTAACAGTAACTACAATGTCCAACACATTTTTGTGTGGTTTAAGTTCATCCTTTGGTGTCTTCTGAGGGTTTTTTAAGAGACCAATGCAAGCTTTAAGGCATATTGAAGAGAAAAACTTTTTGTCAAGGGAATACATTAAAAAGTCTTACAAAGTCTATGAAAAATAAAAGTTAAAATGTATTGCATTTCCTATGGGAAAATTTGTGGTGTCAGATAATAGGTAGAAGTAGTCAAAGGATAAAATATATTCTTAGATTAATAATTCAAGTATTTACAATAATAATAATATGAGAATTATTCTCAAAGTGATTACCTATTTTTTCTATATGATGTAATTTTAAAAACTACTTGGAATTATAAAAAGATGAAATCTAATTTGTTTGATAGCAATAAATTTTGGAATAACAACATTTGTCTGAGTAGTTTGACAAAATTTAACAATAATTAGGGTTTTAACAAGGAAAAAATAAGATTGACTATAATTCTGCGGAGACAAACTGTAACAAACATTCTTGTAGGTCAGATCCAATTAATTTACAGCCAAAAGAGCATGAAACCACACTGAGTTTCATTCATGAAAGAAATTGGCCACACTGCTTCCATCATCAGCATTATTAGATAGCATCAGTTGTTTTCTGAACTGTTTATCAATTAATTGCTTCATTTTCTCAGACATAGAACTAGATGGTCACTTTGCTCATATCTGTATATCTCATGTCCACTGAAATTATCATTTCTGTCCCTCTATGTTGTGGAGTATGTGTCAAAGATGGGGACAATCTAAATAGCCACAAGAAGAAAATTACTCAGAGAAATTCCTGCCATGAATGAACACTTACTGATATGAGAATTTATCTTGGCCTGATGTTTCCTGTGACCATGACATCCAAGAGAGGGAAGAGTTAAACTCTGGTCAAATACCAGTTATTGATGGCTACCATGGTTCCAGGTCCAATCAGGGCTAACAAAGTAATTTTGGGTTTAGATTGGAATTTGATTTGCATGGCAGCAGCAAGTCCTTGCCTGACATACAGCAGATGTGTCTTTTAACAAAAAGGTTTTAATCCCTTTGTGACTAATGAAATCTGTATTCAGCTGTGGCCATATTTTGCTTATTGTGTCATGAAATGTGACAGCTCACACAAGAGTCATTGTATTACAGTAAGGTCAATGCAAGCTTTTCCTTTTCTATTTTATCATTATTCAGTTAAGGGACAGTGCTCAGGTCAGTAGAAAAGACTTGAAAATTAATCTTGATTACTTAAAAAAAATTATAACAAATAATTCTTACTTTTACCTTGGCAAAATCCATAGACTTTTTCTTTGCTCTGTTCCTTCTAAAAAGGCATGTTAGATCTATATTATGTATTTGAGAAACCACAGCATGTTCACCTGAGCACTTCAATACCCTTCAGTCCCTGGTTTGGCATACTTTGCCCCTTTTGATGTGAGTTTTCATCCATATCACTTTGCCATCTCCACCTGACTGGTGACCTCTCCTGAAACAATCAGTTAAGCCACTCTTGGCAAAGCCTTCTGTGGAAAAGAATTCGAGCATGGACTTCTGTCCCACTATTTACAGATTTTATGTAAGGGATGTATGTCCTGTGATAAGCAAAGGCCCAGTAGAACAGGGACTAGGGCACTGTTCTAATTCATTGTTGGCCATCTTACTGCTGCTGGCCACATGTAGTTCTCACCTAAATACTGAATTTCTATGTCAAACAAACACTTCAGTGAAAGGAATCAAGAGCTGTGCTCCCTTCTTTCTTTTTCCACCCAAGTTTTTATAGGGTTTTTGTGTGTGTGTGTGTGTGTGTGTGTGTGTGTGTGTGTGTGTGTGTGTGTGCCAGTGCCATTTCCACTGCTGTATGTGCACTGCAGATGTTCATGTAATAATCAAGACCTCTACCAGTTTAGCTTTCATTCCAAAAGTTGCCTGGAGCACAGACATAGACACATCCCTCCTGAAAAATTTCACATAGAATCGAAATTGAAACAAGACTTGTCATCTCAGTCCTGTTCCAACATGTATTTTAGCCCCACACTAAACTTGAAACCTTTAGAAGAGATTTGCTTGGTACAATTTTAGTTGCTTTCTGTAGCAGGAGGTTATAATGCTTCTGAGATGCAGTGGGCTGTCTGCAGAACACATACACAGTCTATTCAAAAAGCATAATATTAGAGCAGTAGCATTCCTCATTTCAGAGCTAAATCTATCAAGATCTGCAGAAATAATGTTAGAAAGTCCTTCACTGGTAGGAAATGTAATCACCTCTGAAAGTGTGAACCTCCAGAAATACTGAGCTTGGGAATTTCAAACCTTGATTGCAATCTCATTATGAGCAAGACGTGATCTTCCATACCTGTGAAGTGAGCCCAGTGCCTTGCACTCGGTTGCAAGGCTGCCACTTGCATGCTGTCAGGGAAAGAGCTCTCAACACAGGCACACTAGAGTTCAGCTCTGAGCTGTGCCACAGAAAGCTGTAAAGACTCACAGCTTATTTACATTAAAATATTTTTGGATTAAGATATGCAAACAATGGTAAAATATGAAGAAAGTAAATGGTGAACAGAAGGTGAGCAGTATGTTTGGGAGCTGTGAAAGAGCTGAAGGAATGCCAGGCTTGGATTATAAAAGAATTTCTTATTTGCTGTGTTTCCTAGCTTAAGAATAGAAGAAAAGTACAAACCACACACATCTCTTTGAAAAAATAGACCTTGAAAAGTAAACCAAAAGTAATTAGTCTGAGCAGGAAACACTAATATCTGGGAAACAGTAAGATGAACTATTCCATTGAGGAAGGAAAGCCTCCTGCAGATGACCTTAAAATTGCTTGTGGGGGCCAAAATGGGATGGGTGATAGGGAGAGAGAGGATTGGAAAGGGGAAAGACTAATTACTTTTCTCCTACAGTTTATTCAGTGTAAAATAAGAATGCTACACACATGCAAAATGGGCTAGTTTAAAGGGCCAGTCTTTGGCAAGGTTACATCTTGGAAGATGCTAAGTTTCTTGCAGCTTTTGTTGGCTGCACAGTAGCTGGGCATGCTGCAGCCATTTTATCTTGCAGCTGGTCTCTGGGGAACAATATAAAAAAACAAAAAGCACGCCAAACAATATCATAACAAAGCAGGAAAAATGTAAATGGGAAAAAGCTGAGCAGATACTGTATAACTCTTTCACAACTAGATCCTCTGTCTGCTCGCATCCTGTCCTGAACAAATCAAGCTCATCAATTAAGCAGAAGGATGCTCAAAACTGGGAGTATTTGTCTTTGACTCACTGCCATAAAAACACAAGTCAAATTTTCTGTGTACCAGAGTTTGTGCTGGAACTCCAGTAGGAAAAAAGGAAGAAAACCCTACACCACATTAATCATCTTAGGAACCTCCTGGTCTTTAAGCACTTTCTTGTAAAACATGTGGTTGAGCTGAAACATTCATAATTCAGTGAGTAGTTTTAGTGAAATCAGAATGAGTATTTTTAGAAATGCTTAGCAACTGGATCAAGGAAAAATCTTCCCAAAACTAAATGGATTGTCTTTTTCAGAAAAACATGAGTGACTTTTCTATACTTAATAATCACAAGGGTCCTTAAGCAAAGATACACAGGGATGCAAAGACATGCTTACAAATATCTGAACTATTAATAAATGACTTTTTATTGAGGTATTGCCTGGATGAATTAATAGTTTAACTGTGCCATGACTCGTGATGCCCACAGGATAGCAGGGAAGAGAGTTTGTTTCTTCAGAAGTGTTAGTCATGGTGGAGATCCAAGTGGCCTCTGCATGCCAGACAGGCCTGTAAGGACATTTCTGCCCATGAGTGATTCCACATTCAGCTCATGCCAGTAGAGCTGGTTTATGAGGGAGCTGGCTGGGGAGAGTTCTGCCACTAGCACTTTGGATAAGTGAATCTATAAGAAGCCAACTGCGCTGTTCATTTGTGATTTTCCCAAACACTTCCGGGCAGTCATGACATCCACAATGAAAAATTGCACAGCAGATCTAGGCAGCAACATCAGGTATTTAAGATCTGTGTTCTTACTTTGTGTTGGACCAAAGGGCAATACTTTAAAAATGCTTTCACAAAAGCTGAAGTGAGTTGAGATGTCTGGTGTGAGGGTTCCTCATTTCGGTATGTGCCCATGTACAAGGTGCAGAGCTGTGTGAGGGAGAACTAATTCATTCCCCATACAGAGTGTTCTTGTTCGAGTTAACTGTTCACAAATACCCCAAAATAAAACCTAGGGTCCATAGATAACTCATATGGATTGACCCTGGCCAAGGACACACCAGCAGGAATGGATGCAGGCTTTGTCTGGCATTTGAAAAAAAGTTTAGACTTAAAAAAAAGAATAGAACCTCATGAAAGTTTTCAAAGCAGAATTCTTTTTCAAAACAAGAAAGTTGCAGTTGTTTCACTGGAAGCATTTCTACTCTGTCACTGGTGGTCATGGAGGTGAAGGGCTTAAACCTTTTCTATGTCCAAGAACAGAGCTAATACAAGGGATGCTGTCCCTGGCTTATTCTTTTCTGCCTTAGTGCTTGGCTGACTGGAAGCTTTCCAGTTTCAGTCTTAGCAAAAACACGTTAGTTGAATGAATTTCATCCAAAACAACCTAGTCAGCTTTAACAGCCATGAAATTTCTTTAAAGCCTCCACAATGCATTATTGTTTGTAAGAAATGTAACTAAACTTCAGCATATTTTAACTACACTTCTCAGTATATAATTATTTTGGCTTGAAGTATATGAAATCAATGGCACTGCTTGTCATGGTTTGACCAGGAAGGAGTGGGAATTCTGGGAAGCTGTGGTCAAACCAATGAAGGTTTTGGGTTTCATACTGACACCTGGTGTAGCCAGTGGGGTTTGGACACACCTCCGAGAATACACAGGGGTTAAAAGCAAGGCACTGCCCTGGCACTTCCTCTTTTGGACATCGTCGGGCGAAGAGGTCAGATCCCTTCCCCCCGCCCGGCCCGCTGCTGCTGGGCGGGGGAGGGGCCGCCATGCCGTAGGCCTGGGGCCTGGACAGAGGTGGGGTTGAGGGGGCTTCGGGGGGCTCCAAGGATGGAAGGGTGGAGGAGCCCCAAGAGACATCGAGCCCTCGGGCAGCCAGCGCCACCCCCCCCCCCCCCTCCCCCCCCCCCCCCCCCCAGGAAGGCAGCCAGCCGGAGAGGAGAAGGAGGGAGACTGCCCGCCGCAGCAGCAGCAGGTGTGGGAGTATCATCGTTCTAAGATAGACAGAGACTGAAACTTTTAACCCTTTCCTTTCATGATTAAAGCCTTGCAAAAATGCTAATCCTCCTCGAAGCTGAATAAGAAGGGAGATAAGAGATGAGATGTGGAGATGATTGGATGGGGAGAGATGATTTGGAGTGGCCTTTTGGCTGGACTTTTCTCGTGGCTATGGACTCAGTTGTTCCTGTGACACAGACTGCATTTAGGGGGAGGCAGTGCCTCAAAACCAGGAAGGTTCTTCGTGAGGACCCCCCGGCCCCAGGGGGTTGGAAAAATATGGGGGGGACAGAGGTCCCAAAAGCAGAGACTGTGCCTTTTTGGAGTGAGACAAGGCATCCTTGAAAGACAACCCTAAAAGCAGCTCTGGTCCATGCCGTCAGTGGTGAGAGCACTGGGCATGGAAGGACGATGTTACAAGCGGCAGAAGGACTTTTTTTCTTCCGGGCGGTGCCGAAGTAACAGAGAAGCACACGAGGTTCTCAGTGTGTTTCCAGGAGAAGCCTATGGAACGAGAAGGACTCCTTTCCTCTTCATGAACTGATGTTTGAGTATACTAAAGTGTCGTGCCGGGCTGGGCAGTTGTTTTGGGAGAATGTATTGGATTGGGAAAGTCAGGTGGTGGGGGAGGAGGAAAATGGTTTTTTTTGTAAGGTTTTCAATTCTTTTCTTTTTCCTTATAGTCTCTCCCTATTTTCCTGTAGTTTAAGTAATAAAGTGGTCTTTATGTTTAAGTTAGAGCCTGTTTTGCTTATTCCTGGTCACATCTCACAGCAGACACCAGGGTGAGGCATTTTCATGGGGGGCACTGGCTCTGTGCCAGGCTCAAACCATGACACTGCTGAAAACAATTCTCATTGACTCAAAGGTAATATGTAGTACCTGATCATTAAAATGTGAGCAGCAACTAAAAGGGTGCCTACAAGATGAAATGGGGAATAAAGCATAGATTTCATTTTTGAGTTAGCTCACCATTTTAATTATGATTTTTATAAAAGTATTTTCAAATAGGAAATGTATTTCTTGAATACAATCACTACATATTAGATTTACTTTACAAAAAGGAAAAAGTTTACTTTTTAATGGATGTCAAAAAATTCATCATCAGGAAAGAGCCCTGGGTTTATTTGCCCTTCATATTCTGCTTTGCTGACTTCTACTGTTCTCTAGCAATGTCTTATAACCAATTGTTGTTCTCTTTTTAACTCCTTTATAAACAGATTAAAAAAACATATTTACAGTTTGAAATTCCTAGCAATAAGTTTTGTAAGAAAACTAAGTTTGATTGGCCCATTTCAGGAACATATTATAAATTAAATAATCTGGTTTGGTTCCATGTACAGGCTAGGGATTATCTCTAAAATGTGTTATTTGCTGCATAAGAGAATCTTAGGCAGCTGACTGAAAACACTTTGGAGTTCAACTTATTCAAATTTTCCTTGCATATTTGACTTTGGAAATGAAGGACCCTGGCTGGGAAAGTCACTGAAATTCATAGGGCTGAAAACAAAAATCTTTCAGCTCTCTTAAACAGTTCTGTTTTCTCAACCATAACAGTGTGATGCTATTAAGCAGTGTCTTTGATCTGCAATAAGCATATCTAATTTGAATTCACTTGAAATTACTGCTAGTATCAGCTAAGCCTTTGTGCATCTTCCAGATTGCAGGAATATTATAATATAAAGAATAGCTTCAGCCCAATCAGGAATATTTGAATCATATACTTTTCCTCTTCAGCAAATGTCATGTGCAATAAATGACAGCACTTCAGGATTATCACTAAACCAAAAATGAAATCTGTCATTCACTGTGGCAAAAAAACCCCACCCAAACCATTTTTAAGGGCCCTATCTCCTGTGGTAGGAAATTTGCATAAAACAAAATATTGTATCATTAAAGTTTCCTCTGGAGGAAATGATTCAAATGCACTTTTTCCTTGAACATTTGCATTAAAGTATTACTGCATAATGGATATTACCTTACACAATACCTGCAGACTATCAGGACTTCTTCAGAATAGCCATGCATCTTAGACAATGACATGGAAGACAAAGAAGTAACTGATAGAAATTTCTATACCTTTCTACTATTTTATCATACAATTTTTAAAATTCCTTCAGATATGTACCACATTTTTCTGTCAAAATAAATAACTCTTAAATATTACCAGGTAATGTTTATTTTCTCCTGTCTCTTTTCTCTTTCCAGTAAGGAGATTCTTACTTGGAACTCTGCTTCTTGATCTTTCTGTGACCTGCCATAATAATCTCAGTCCTGTGTTTTCAAAGAAATTCACTTCCATCAGTCACTGCATTAATGACCTGTTTCAAGCTTGCCCTTGAAAACGGCATTAACTGGTGCTCATGGTTAGAGACACACTGTGTCAAAGTCTGTGCCTGGGTAACCAAGGTCTTCTCAAGCTCTAAAAAGATTTTGATTGGGTCCCAGACCTCTGACCTCTGTAGAAGCCAGTGCAGCACCAATGCATAGCTCCTGTTAATTCACCCAGTACAGCTCCCACCACACAGTGCAAGGGAGGTGCCTGTGGTGCAGCAGCTCATGAAGGTCAAGAATGAGAGGATTGTGTGTATGCATCATCTTTACTTTCATGAGAGAATAAAGGATGAATCTACAGGACACCACAAAGCTTTGGCCAAGGTCTTTGGGCTGGGCTGGGAAGTCAGCACACAAAGATGTCATGCAAACCCACCAAGTCAAATTGCACTGCAGAGTTTTCCTAAAAGTAAATGTTTCCGGTTATTTATAATGCAGCAGTTTTATGTCACTGCTTGTTTGGTGAGCAGAAGACCTTTTTATTCAGTCACACCATCTGACAGGGAGTTAGGGGAAGAATCACCAAGATCAGCCACTATTCCTAATCTCAAATGTACCTTGGGAACAGGCAATCTTTTCTCACATGGCAGAAGAATATTTGAGATATTACATATTAAGTGTTGAAAGGCATTCTAGACTGTGTGAATACTCTCCTGAAACATTCCTAGAATATAGTAGAAAATTATAAGTTTTTTTAGAGACTAATATTGTCCTGGCTGGAAGTAGGGCATTCTGATTGTGAAAAGCTTTTCTACTCTGATGGAAACAGAAATCTTAATGTTCTCAGTTTCTTAAATATAATTTCATAGGAAAGATAAAAGAAGACTTTTTTGTGCAAAAAACTTGTCTCCATATACAACCATTTTTCAGTTCATTAGCTGGCTAACAGGGCATCAAGGAGCAGCCTCCCATATTCTGTATTATCCAGAATAGGACATACCAGAATTGAGAACTCCCTTTAAAAACACAGACAGAAGAATTTAACCTGTCAAGAAACAATGTCAAAGGAATTGTCTACTGTGGCTTCAGGCTGGGCTGGAGGCTACATAGATGCATTGAAAAATCACTGCTAGCCGACTTAAAGGCCATAGGGCTTCAGACGGACCCAGGAGGACTCAAGATTTTGGTACCCTAAAGAGAAGGCTTAGTGATGGTAAATTTTTAGAATATCCATGATATAAAAAGAGAATAGTAGTTATCATGGAATCCAACACCAGCCCTCTGCTATCTCTTTGCCCTCAATTGCATCCTAGCAGTCCTGGGGGGATCCTTGACTCTATTCAGTCTCTCCTGTCGCCTGCTTGCAGGCTCCAGCTTCATCACAGCAGTGCCCTTGCTGTGGCATCCAATAGCTATAACTGCTCTTTATCAGCAAGAAAAAAAAGTAATAAAAGAGATCAAGGACTTAAGGAGATCTAGGTAGAGTGAAGGTAAATATATTTTTATTCTTCATTGCTCCCACAAATAGTTAAATCTGCAACAACCAACCTTCTGCAGCATTATGAATTTAAAAAGAGGAGGAGAATCCCCAGCTGATGTTGACAGCAAGACAAATCTACCTGTGCAATTGGGGACCTCTGTCATTTTTGCTAAAAAAGAGCTGCAGTGTGTGCTTGATAACGATGTGGCTTGTGATTCATGGAGCTGTGCTAAAAGGTCTTCCATTGCACATAGGGCTCCAATATTTGTTTGAAATTGGCAGTGTTTCAATTTCAGATGAAATCTCAGGCACTGAGGGTAGACTCTAAAGGAGATGAAGATTTCCATCAAGCTTCAATAATACATAATGAAACTACTCTCAAGCTACACAGCAGAGAACCACCATAGCTTCTGCACTGTACTGAATGAGATCATGCACTGTACTTTATTGAGATCATTTTTGCTTTGTAATACCCACTATAGGAAGATTTAAAATACAATCAATTCCCTCTTCTTGGGCTGCAGGACATCTGTGAGAAATGCAAGGATCTTTTTTTCATGGAGGCAAAGTTGAATTTAAGAAACAAATAAATAGTGGCATTTTCACAAAAGAAAGAGAAAAGCTTTGAAATGCAGAGGCTTCCTATGTTCAGAACAGAAGGCAATACCTCCTGTTCCTTCAACTTTTAATTCCTAACATGGAAATATATAGTTGTTTATACATAACATTACACATATACACTGTACATAAATAATGATTCTGTGACATCCCTGAGGAAGCAGGCACTGAAGGAAGAGATCTCTGAGGCAAGTAAGAAGCAATCCAATGAAGCTCCCATTTAATTATCCTCACTGCTGGAGTTCCTCACAAAACTCAGCCAAAGAAGTTCCTCCACCTTGAATGACTTTCATCTACCAGAAATATCAACAATTCCAATAGCATTATTAACTATATGTGTAAGAGAGAAGTAAAATTTAGTGGAGAAGGCTCCTGAACACTGTCATGAGTCAGATTGTTGACAACAAAAAATGTATAAAATTTCAAAATAAGAAATAAATAGACAATATCTAGAAGGATCTTGATTCTTCAGGGAATAAAAATGTGACTTTTGGTTTCTAAATATTTTTATTCACTCTTTTCCCTATCCCATCCCATGAGTGTAAGACAACTGCAGCTCATGAAAAAATGTTAGTTATTACAAGATCTGTTTATTGGAAGCACTATTTTTGCTTTTAAGTCAGAGACAAAATTCATTTTTTCTCTCAAATGAGACTTATTCAATCAAATAATTACTTATATATAATCCAGCAACTATGTTGGAATAAAGAGCTTATAGAGAGCTAATATATAGAGGTAAGTGGGCTGCTTTGGTTAGAATGGAGATCTTTCACCTATAGGTAAAATCTTTTCTCTAGTGTCTGCCTGAAAAATGAATGTAGAGATGTCTTGCTCCTGAGACTTTTCCAGATACCCCTTCATTTGCTAGCAGTAAGCATGAAGGCACTTTTGGGAAGGCACTGTTATGAACATTGATTCTAAGTAACCTAGATATACATTGAGGATATGTGAATGCCACAGAGTGTGTTTTGCTTTGTGGCATTAACCTTTCTGTGTCCCATGAGGATGTGAGGGTCAGCTGTAAAAACCCCCAAGGATCCCCACTTCAGCCCCAGTGATGAGATGTGTGCCAGAGAAGTGCCAGAAACAAGCTGAGGCTGTTCTCTGCAGGGACAGCAGGAGCTCAGCCCCTATGGTGTGATCAGCAGAAGTGCTGAGCTCAGGAGCAGGAGAATCACTCCAGCAGCATCACTCCAGCAGCGTCACTCCAGCAGCATCACTCCAGCTGCTGCTCTTCTCCTGGCACCAGCACTGAAGTCTCTGTTTGTTTATGCACAGGCCTGGGCAGTAGCTCAGACTGGAGAGGTAATTCCAGACAAGGAATATATTGATGCTTATTAATCCCAGCAGTGAAGAGAGAAATTAGAAAGAGATTTGAAACTGGGTATTACACATTCAGGTGAGTTCTTTGAGAAGAATAAAAATCATGAGCACAAATGTGACCTTTCCTTATGTGTGGCACAAATGAGTCTGGAGAATACTTACTGAATGAATCCCTGGGGATATCAAGAGTATCTGTCCATATTCATAAGTATATGCAAGATATAACTTGTTGCAAATTCTTCCACAGCTTCACATGCACCCTGGAGCAAAAATGCAGATACAAAAAGCCATGGGCATCTTCAAGTTTAAGCAGGAAATAAACAAGGTTTTTAAAGATGTCAAATGCACCTAAAATCAGATTTCAATATCCTAAGTAGTAACTAGGCAAGCAAACCACTGTGCAGACACACATCTACATAGTTAAACCAGAGGAACTGCTCCTTTTAATAAACCATATGCTTGATGAAGTTGCCAAAATGAGACCTTTCAAAATTCCTTTAAAATGTTGCCAACAGGAGGGACCAAGAATCTTCAGAGCACAACTAGCAATAGTGCAAAATTTCAAAAATAAGAAATAAATACCAGGCTGTCATTTGCTTTATTCTGGAGGGCCTGGTGGGAAAGTAAGAGACATGACAGCTGTGCCTAAGCTCTTCTGCAGAGGCAATGCAATAGCTGACTCCTCACAAACAGGCATTTGACAAACTTCACATTTAGCATGTGGGGGAGCTGTGTGCTTTCCTTGGGCTTTACCTGATCTCCATGAGGCACCATCCCTGCGTAGTTCTGATGCAAGCCTATATGGAGAAAAGGTAGATGGCACAGAGTTTCATTATTTCCAACCATGTCAGCCATGTCTGTCATGTTTTCTGATCTCTGGGTGAGACCCAGCAGTCTGGACTAGCCTTACTCCTTCTGCCTAACACTAACACAATCATTTCCATGGTGCCACTGCGTGTTTGAGCTGTGCAAGTGACCAAAGCCTTGTAAAGAAACGTGACTTTGTAAGATTAATGAAGTATTCAAGTTCCCACGAGTTCTACATGTAGGATAAATCTTGCTGTTGAATCACAGTAAAGTTTTAATTTACTAAATAGAATAATAAATTTTATAGGAATGGCCAATAACTTTGGAACAAAACACCACATGGAGCAGGCTGGGGAGAAAGATAAGACTCTGCTGCCTATTCATTAATCTTTTTGTGATGGTAAATTCTTCTTCCATCTCTGCAATTTTCTTGATTTTTAGAAAAATATAGTACAAATCAAGAGAGTAAAAAATCTTAAAATTCTCATTAATAAAATATTTGAAAAAAACCCCAAAACCCTAGGCCTGGCAGAATATTTTTTTAAACACTATTTCAAAATTCTTATTGCTGACAATCTAGCTGAAACATTATCTTTTTTATTATTTCTAAACTAAATATAGTGCTATAATAGAGCTTGATTATCACAGTACTTTTCATATTCTGTTTACATGAAAAATTTAGAAAGAGAACTCAGTACAAAAGAATTTCACATATAAGGCACTGGAAGAAAAAAATAATTTCTCCCTTTAGTGGAGAAATTATGTTCTTCCTGATAAAGAAGTGACTTTGCATGCTATGAACACCAGTCTTTCAGTAAGCCACCTAACAGACTTTGATAGAACCATAATTTATGATGTATTAATTGGACAAAGCAATATTATTATTTTATCCCAGATAAAGCTACCCAAGCTTAACAAAATAATATATTTCAAACTTTATTTGTATCCATTCCCAGGAAAAGTCTTGTTTATATTGTCAGTTGTAAAATGTCTCCTAAGAAATAAGTTTTTATAGTAGACTTTATTTCTTGGGATAATTTAAAACTCCTCTGCTTTAAAACATATTTGTTAACTGCTTTCTCAGAGAAAATATTAACTATTACCTGAAACAGCCTTTCAAGTTATATAATGTAAGGATTTGGTTAATAACCACAAGGATTCTGCTTGTAACATACTAGTAGTTTTATGAGAGATCAGTTTAGAAAGTGTATTTACAACTTTCAGTAAATTTCCACTTACAATAGTGGAGAAAAATAACGGCAGCATTACTAAAATTTATTTAGCAATTCATACATCACATTAAATGTTACTTTTTCTATTCCAAAGTGTTTATCATGCATTCTATGTACCTCAGAGTGTTTTATATTAAATATTTAAAAATATCTTTGTTTTCTCTTATTAAAAAAACAAAACTCAGCCTATACTTCTTTTTTTTCTTTAAATCGTGAAAATCTATTACTTTCAGAATGTCAGTAATTAAAAACAAAATAAAAAGAGCCCAAAACATGAACGAAACTGACTAGATTATACATAAAAAGCTCTGATAAAATGGGTTGTCATTATTCTTAAGTCCTCATAATGAAATAAGTAGTGTTGAAGTCAGTCTCTCTATAATTTGCAAGAAGCTGTTTATTTTCCAAAAATGGCCTGTGAAAAGCTTGTTTACAATTAAGCCCACTGATGGTGTTCATAGGACACAAACCTTTTTCAAAGGGAATATGTATCTGCCATAGACATATTTTCTTTTTCCTGTGGCTGTAAATGGAACTTAAATATTCAGCCTTACCTACTGTGCATACTCAAAAATTTTGAGCCAGACCCTGTGAGTATCATAAAGAAGGACTAAAAATATATTTCAAAGATCCACACACATTTTCAGATTTTGCATTTGCCTTTTGGATTTTGACCTTTTAGAAGTCAAAGTTTCATCATACCTCTGAGAACAGAGAACTTACTACAGCCACAAAGAGGGAAGAGAGTTATAACCACATGACTTCAGGGGCTCTGGATTTTTGGAATACACCAAATATCTTTACTTTGCACTGTAATTGGATTGATGGCAATGCTATCAGGACAGCAAGAACATAAATAAGGATATAAATACCAGGAGTGATCAGACTTCCTATGTTGCTCTTTTCTATTTTAAAGCTCTAATGTATCAGATCACAGAGCCACTAGGCTCAGGTGGATCTTCATCCCCTACCATGGATATATTTATTTTCCCCAACACTCAATTCAGTTGCGTCCTTAAAATTTAAGGTTGCATTATACTGTCACAATAACAAAATCTCAATTATGCTGTTTGCAATGTGAATTATTTGTGTCTCCTTCCACTAATACCTGCAACAAAGCAACTAATCCATCAAAACCAAAACCAAAAAATCACAGATGAGTAACAAAGCCAGCTGTCTTCAATTTGCCCATTGCAGTGTGAAATTGAACAAATGCAGCTTTCTGAGGGGGAGGTGTGTTGTGTGAAAAAAACCCATTGTGTTAACATATGAAGTGCTCCAGAGTCACAGAGAAAAGAGAGTCTGTCTTTCTCTACTGTGATGTCAAGGTGTCCAGCATGTCTACAAACACTACTGCTGCAGAGCCACTTTCTGTAACTAAGGACTTGATGAAAATACCTGACAGCATTTAAGATCCATTTTCTTTAAAGTGCACCATGAAGGTACTCAGTTTCTTTTGTGCTTTGCAGCTTATAAAGTTTTAAAAGGAAATAAGTTGCTGTTCCTTTAATGTATCTCCATACTGTCTAAGGCTTTTACCTCTGAAAATTTACCTGCTTTCTCATGGCAGGTTTTTCTCTCACATCTGTAGGAATTAATTAGCTCCCACAGAGTTTACATCAGTGTTTGTGGGCTGGAGGAGAAGGAGCAGTCAAGTGCTAGGTTTTATGTCCCTTGTATATCACTTGTCTTCTAATCTAGTTCAGACAATTAACTGAGATCATTTAACTAGGATTTACTGATGCTGCTTGAAGTAAAATCTCTCCTCCATTTTTGCTTTTTCTTCTCTCAATTCACCATATCTTACTCATTTTTTTTCTTTTCTTTTTTCTTTTTTATCTTTTTTTGTTTGTTTCTTTGTTTGTTATAAAATGAGTAGAAATGAAACAATTTCAGTTCTTCTGTTGTTAACACGTCCTTCCCTGCTCTGACTTGAGCTCAGGGTGAGGGAAGTTTCTCAAGGATATGAAAAAAAAAGCCTACATGAGCTAAAGTGAGATCAGGAAATGGAAAATAAAGAGTGAAGACATTGCCCAGATAAACTCTTGGCCTCAGTTCCAAGAGGACTTGATTTCAACACTTTGTTTACAGCTCAGGGTAGGAGAAACCTGCTTCTTCCATGCATTTATGTCTTTGCATTCTTCAGGCAATGGGATAGAAGACAGGGGCAGAAGACTTCATTTAAGCATTGACTTTAGCATTTGGATTTGAACAGCTGAAAATCTAGGAAAATCACCAGTCCATGGATCAGACATTAGGAGAATGAAAAGCCATATTTATCCAATAAACTTCATTGAGGAGTAATGAGTAGGAACTTCTCCAAATCCTCAGTTTTTATATTTAATATAGAGGAAATATTATGGCACTCAGAATGTATTTATCTAGACATAGCTAAATATCTTTTTTACACCATTGCTTACCTTTATTTTGTATAATAATTTAATTCAGTTTTTTGTAGTCTGAACCGATTTCCTCCACCACAGAATTTTATTATTTGCTGATTGTCTCTAGGTAGCTTAATTACTGGTAAGAGGATAATGAAGTAAACCTGGAGCCAGCATTTAAGTAGAGTGGAACTACTCCACTCTATAATGAGCATAATGAGCATTTCAAATTTGCCTTTTAGTACTTTGTAAAGACCTGTAACAAAATGTCTCCTTCCCTCCTGCCTTGCCTGCAAAAAGGCTGTCAGGAGTTGGTACACTGCAATTAGCACCCAGGGGCAATGTGCCTTCCAGGAGGTGAGGGGTGGGCAGAGGGGAAGGGAGGCTTGCTGCTTCTGGGGCTGCATTTGCAGCATGCTCTCATAGCATCTTCACTGAAACACAAAAGCAGGAACACTGGGGTCTTAAAAGGTCTCCTGGTGTTTCCTTTTTACCTCAAGGAGACCATTATGAGTTACCGTTGATGTCCTCAAATATTCTAACGAAGTTCATTATTTTCCATCTACTTAAATAATTTCCATAATTTCAATTATATCAGCCAGACTTCACTTTTAAAAGTTTTGTTTTTCTTGCTTGTTTTGCAAGTGGGCTTCAAACCAGAGCTGACTTCATTTCTAGTGACAAGAAAATTCCCTGTTCCATCTCACACATGGTCTGAGGGAAGTGAACCCCAGCAAGCAGAATGGCTCAGGCACTGGCATGCTCTGGCTTGTGGCTGGGTCAAGGAGGCAGCACAAGTCAGCAGGGACTCCCAGTCTGAGCATATACAGGTTAGAGAGCAGAGGATTTAGCTCTGTACTTTTAGCTGTGTTTTCCTCTTACCAGCCAATTCAGAAAATGAGTCCTGATCTGCTTCCTTGCCTGTGTAACTCAAAGGACTAAGTTGAAATTTTAGTGATAGCTTCTCTTCTGCATTTTCTGTTGTTTTGTAGTTTGCAGGGAGTAATTTAATCAGCTGGAGCCCTGTAGATGAGGGCAAATGGTTTTTCATTTCCGTGTACAACAGAACTGTCAACTGAAGGTGTTGAAATATACTCATTCACAGAATAGACCAAGAAATATTTGGGGACCTTAGTGAGTTTAAATCTTTCTGAGAGAAAAGGACAGTCCCTGTTACCCTTGCCATACAGGGATATTGTGTACATTGTTTAAAGCAGAAGAGGAGAAGAGTGCAGCCTTGCAGCCGCTGCCATCATTGTGAGGTTCAGGCAACCACAGATTTTAAGGGCAAGTTTCTGACTGGGCTCATTGTGTCTCCCCAGCTCAGCCCAGACTTTAGAGCTGAACTGTCTCAGCAGGATCAGAGTGTCTTCTTAGCCTTTACAACCAGGTAATTAGGTGTTTTGATACATGATGCAGTTTTAGTTCTCCCCTTTCCTTAGAAGGAGTCACAAGATTGATTGCTGCTAGAAGGAAAGGTGACTGAAATGAAATGCTGCAGTTCTAATCACAGTGGATTTAACCTGCTGCTGCTGGGCTTTTAAGAGACAGGTACATCTGATGCTGAGCCTCATACCCACAGTAAAGAGACTATTAGCCCTGACTGTGCTGCTCAGCTGACTCCTGTGGAAATAAGGCCAAGCAAGATAATGTTGTCAGCACCAGATGAATCTTCTGTCTGTAAGCTGAATTCTCTTGAATTATGGTGTAATATACATCTAGAACATAATCAGTATGCACCATAAATACCACAGCCATAAAAGCATACTTGGCTGAATCCTGTCATGGCATACCAAGCACAGAAAGTGTGCAGAATTCAACAGATCCTTGTCCCTTGTGCCCCAAGAGTTAATCTGGCCTGTTAGCTTTCTTGTCCTGTTAACATTTATTTGCACCTAATAAGGCATGAAGTCATTACTTGTGGTGTATGTCCTAACATTTAATCCCATGGTGTCATATTTTAATTGTACAGAAAAAGTATCTAAATGGTTCTAATTCCCTAAGGATGTGGTTATCCAGTAATGATCACAACCCTTGAAGCTCCCTTATTACTTTTATTGAAATAAAATCCTTCATGACTGAAATACCACATAATTTTTAAACTGCATCAAAATGAATTTGATGGAACAGATTGCAAGTTTAGTTCATACAAGACTGCCCATAAGTAATACCTTATAGAGCACTTTCACATACCAGGTCCCCTAGTTATAAAAGGATAGCGCTTCAAACACTCAAGAAATGTGGCTGACATCACATCTCTGTAGGCCCACTGAGGGGTCTGTGAGGCTCAGGCCAATAAGTATGGTTTGAGGCTTCAGCCATTTTTATGTATATTACACAGCACTTGATCAGATGGAAATGAAACACCGTTTGCTGTCATCTACTGGGCCTGAGCTGATTAAGTCACTCCATGCAAACCACTAAGAACAGAAATTGCAAAGACAGGCTATCACTCAAGTTTCAGCTCAGTCCATTGAGTTATATCTCATTGGTAGCACAGACTAGAATTCAGTCCCTACTTCCATAGAAACATAATAAAATCAAAATATTACAATTTTGGGTTGGAAGGGACCATAAAGAGAATCTGGTTCCAAGAACCCTGGTGCGGGCAGCAACACCTTCCACTAGACCAGCTCCATCCAAAGCTCCATCCGACATGGCCTTAAACACTTCCAGAGATGGGACATCCATAATTTCTCTGGGCAACCTGTGCCAGCGCCTCAGCACCTTCACAGTTGAGAATTTCTTCCTAATATCTATACTTAACATTGCCCTTTCAGTCTGAAGTCATTCCCCCTTGTACTATCACTGCATACCCTTGTAAAAAGTCTCTCTCCATCTTTCTTGTAGCCCTCTTTAGGCACTGGAAAGCCACAATTAGGTCTCCCTGAAGCCTTCTCTTCTCCAGGCTGAGCAATCCCAATTCTCTTAGCCATTCCTCACAGGACAGGTACTCTACCTCTAAAGAGGCTGTAACTCCACTCTCCCTACTTTTCTTTGTACAAGTTAATCTTGCATCTTTCACAGATATCTCAGATACCCTTCAACACAACAGAATTATGTGTATGCTTAAAGACAACCATGCAATTTTTCTGATTACTTCATTTATAGACCAATTTATACAACTGTCCTTAATCTGAAGTTCTCCACATCTTTGTATAAGAAACTGTTATTGTGCTCCTTGTATTCTTTTCCTCTAATATATATGTATATACACATATATATATATAATAAATGAAAAATAAAATTGTTTGGAATTGAGATATTACATATGCTCAAGTTTTTAATAATATTCCCTAGGTTATATGTGCATGACAAATCAGTTGAAGGCAAGTTTTTAAGCAGTTTTTCTTTTCCTTCAAACCTACCCAAACCTTGTGGACTCTCCCAAAGAAGATGAAAAGAGTGAGCAATTCACATTATTTCTGAAAACTGGTGCAGTTAAGAAAAGGTAAGCAAAGGCTACTACTCAAATCTCTAAAATGTAGCCCATGCTATACCTACTAGACAGCAGTCCTTGGTTATGCAAAAAACTCCTGAATTTAAAATATAAATCTCTGCAAATGAGAAAAGGTTGGTCTTAAAAAAAAGGATAACCTTCTAGGCTCTGCTGTTTAATGAAATTATGTGCCTTATGATTTATATCTCACTCTGGTTTAATTTGTAACCCTTCATTTTTATTAAGTAGTTACAGACTTCACTAGACACCAACTCAAAGAACATACTTATGCTGATCATGTTGGGCAAAATCTTTCTGCAGATTTTCCTCAAATGACTGTTGTGACATTTCATAGTTCATATGGATCACAATTGTGGGTTCAAAGCAAGCTTTGAAAGACTTCAAGTACTTTTCGCTGCTTCACAAATCAATGCTGTCAAGAGAAAATCTTGACCTTTATGCAATTTTAATTAATTTAATAAAAACCTTTGGCACAGTGAGTAATTTAGAGATGTATGGAAAAAACTTGGCTAAGTAGTTTCTGTCAGTTTTGACAAGGACCATGATGGAAAGTGAAGAAAGGTCCATAAGAGTCTATCAAACTTGTCTAAAGCACTCAGAAGCATTTAAAGTCTTATCTTGTTTATTCTGTTTTATACACCAAAGCCAAGCAAGGTGAGCTGCAACCTAAAGAATAACACCACAATTTACTTTCAGACTGCCTGAAGATGATTTAACATTTAGCAGACTACATATACAGTCTAAGGTAAATGAATGGATTTGCTGGAGCTCTGCTGTGGCAGTGACTTTGTACTATTAATGTACTGGAGCAAGAATTTTTGATGCTTGGGGGACTTGTCTTCTGTTTCTGTACACCCACTCTGACTTGGAATCTAGGAAGGAAAAAAAAAGTGTCAAGCAACTCCCTTCAAGTAGCTATCTATGGAAATGAACTTCTAAATTTGCATCGCCTCTAAGTGTTTTGAATAATATGCTAACTTTTCCAGTTTGCTTCCATGCCCACAGGGTAGCATGGTCTTCAGCTGATTCAGGAAGTGCACCAGTGAGATACCGTGGTCTGATCACCTGGGTGTTGTGTTTCACTTTCTCATCACTCACTGGACAAAGTGGTACAGCCAGCTCTCACGTGGTAAAACCTTACAGCATGCTGACTGTGTGCCCTGTATTAATAGTGATAGGAGGAGGGAAAGTGGGTTTAAAATTAGAAATGAAAGATTTAGGTTAGATATCAGGAAGAAATTCTTTATTGTGGATGTGGTAAGACATAGGAATAGGTTGCCCAGGTAAGCTGTGGATGTCCCTCCCTGGAAGTGTTCAAAGCTGAGTGGAGCTTTCATCAACCTGATCTAGTGGAAGTGGTTCCTACCCATGGCTGGGGGTTTGGAACCTGATGATCTTTAAAGTCCCTTCTCAGCCAAACCACTCTGAGATTCCGTGATTAGTGACACAGCTGTGATAGGCCTGCTCTGTGTTATGGACACAAATTACATGAATACTGACTTCATGTATTACAACTAAAATTTCCGTGCTCTGAAGCTATATTTTATTGGCTTAAAAAGAGTCTTTAATTTGGGTGAGACCAAGGAGAATTCAGAACAGAAATGTTGTGTTCTCTGTTGCTGGTATGTATCATCTTTACAATGTCCATGATGCAGAGGGCTGGAAATGCTGTCTGCAAAGAGCACAGAGCCGAGCCAAAGAGAGAACATCAGTACCTTCATATAGAATAGTACACACTTAGGTTCCAGCTGGGAAAGTTAACAGTGATTTATTGTTCTTACCTGCTCACATTTAACACAGGCTTTATAAGGAGTGGGATATTAGCTAACATTCAACAACAAACTCCAGGCCAATGGTCACAAACCTTGCAACCACATTGTTTAAGAAGGAAGTAAAAGCCTGAGAAAACATGAAGTTCATTCTTGTGACAAAAACATGTCTGAGCACAGGATTATCCAGTAATATTGACTCCATATTAAATTTCCATTTCACCATGCTTAAATGTCAGGTATTGATGTGCTCTTATTTAAAGAATAACAAGTAAAGGCTGTTATTATTTGATTTGAATGGGATCATTCAGTGAACAAAATCAAGAACCTGAAAGAACAGAACAGCTTATTCTAAGTTTTACTCAGAAGCTTACAAGAAGCTATTTTGCTGAGAAAAGTGATGTTAATCACAATGCTGGTTTGGGAGACTTCTTTTTGTTATCACAGTATGAAATCACCAATTTCTCTTTGGCTGCATACAGCAATGTAACTGTCTAGTAAAAGCAAGGTTAGATTTTAGAGTGAGATTGCCTATCTCCAGATCAAGAATTTCACAGTGCTTGCAGATGTCTGATTGCATGGCTTTTGGTTCTAGACTAATGGGTACACACCCCAACAGCTGCAGTGGCGTTGGTCTTGGGAACAGGCTGTGGCTTCTGTCACTCACCTGGGAGATCTGTGCTCCTCATATACAGAAGCAGAAGCCATTCTTCAGTTTTGCATGTCTTTATCTTACATCTTCAGGCACTGAAAGAGGACCCCTGGGTTGGATTTTTTTAAGGTTCTTTAGAGAGAGAAAGGAGTTTCTATGTAGAAATCTGGTGAAAGTAATTTTTAAAGCTATTTAGAAACTGTAGCTTATATTAAACCCTCAATTTGAAAACAGCAAGGGCTCATGGTGATTAAGAACTTTAAAGCAAAAAAATTTGCTTTCCCATGTTCCCTGGCACATCTCTCACCTGTATGGGTGGATGTGCGTACTTGTCCTCAATTCAGAAGCAAAATACATTGTGAAAACTGGCAGCCTCAGAAAAAGCTAGAACATCTCCTGAAAGAAGCTTTTGAACCTGATGCAGGAAGGAAGGAAGCCAGCATGTCATTTTTTAAAAGGGGTTTACTTTACAGTTTGAGCCTTTAACTCAATTTCAGAATCAAAATAGGAGAAAGGCATTGATTCTGTCCTAAATATATAACCCTACAAGGCAATTGTGATCCTCTTGCAGCCTGTGGAGTGACATCTGTAAGACTAATAAGACACATGAAAGAGTAACATCTATCAGAATGTACTTTTCACTGAGGCTTCCTGACACTACCAAAATGCTAATATGAACCAAGGACATAATTGACTCTTTAGAATGCATGTGAAAGACAGTATCAGATGTATTGGATAATATTCTGGCTCTGCTCAAGGCAATGAAAACTTCTCAAACTTCAGTGGGTCCAGGATTTCATCAATTATATTGAACCCCAACAATATGCAATGATTTCTGACTTATATTCTTTTGTATTAAAATTCCTCAACTGTAGTAAGAATCTACAGCTAACTTAGAAATATTGTAACACAATTTTTCAATAATGAACTACTCTTTTAAATATTATGAGTACTTCTACTTTAAAGTATGAAGGCATTTTAATTGGATTGTATAAACTGAGTACACAGCACAGCTTCCAAGGAAGATGAGAAGAATGAATGGAGAATGGTAATCTTTTATATAATCATACACATGATAGGTTATATCTGGATTTCTGGGTATACAAAGGCTGTCATAGACAGGAGTTGAACACATTCTTCTTCCATCTCTACAATTTTCTTGATTTTTAGAAAAATATAGTACAAATCAAGAGAGTAAAAAATCTTAAAAATTCTCATGAATAAAATATTTGAAAAAAAACCCAAAACCCTAGGCCTGGCAGAATATTTTTTTTAAACACTATTTCAAAATTCTTATTGCTGACAATCTAGCTGAAACATTGAAATTAAAGAGCATGCTGATCTAAGCACACCATATTTCTCTAAATGTCAAACTTTAAAATGTCATATGTTTCCTTAAAATAAGGAAGATATTCCGAAAACTTCTCAAAATTTTTCTCTTTGAAAAAGTACTCAGTAAGAAAAAGGGATTTAAAAGTCCATGGATGTGTGTAAGGGACTCCTCAGCAAGACAAGTGAAAAATGAAATAAAAAGGAAGACTTTGGACACTTTCCCACATCATAACTTCATTGAAAAGCTGATGAAGTACATACCAGATAAATGAGGCTCAAAATAGTTAAATGGATGGTGAGGTGGATTTAAAACTGACTGAAGAGCCAGCCCAGTGGTTTGTGACTAGCAATGTGACTTCCAGCTGGGGGCCAGTCCCCAGGACTGGGCTCCAGGGGACAGAACTGCTGCTGATCCTGTTTAGCATCCTCAGAAAAGCCATGGACTCTGGGACACAGGGCTGCACCAACAGGTTTGCTGATGGTCCAAAAACAGGAGCAGGGGCTGAAACACCTCTGGGCTGGGCTGCCATCCACAGGCACCTTGATGAGCTGGAGGGATGGCAGAGAGGAACCTCAGGGAGCTCAGCAGGGCACCAGCCTTCAGGGGGCAGGAATGCTGGCAGAGAAGGACTTGGATGTTCTGGTGAGCACAAGGATGACTGTGAGCCAGCAATGTGCCTTTGCAGCAAAGGTGGCCAGCTGCATCTTGGGCTGTGTTAGCAGCAGAGCTGCCAGCAGGTCCAAGGAGGTGACAACTGTCCTCTTTCCACACTGGTGAGGCCACACCTGCTCTGTGGAGCTTTGTCAAAGGAAATGGACTTGCTGGCGTGAGGCCAGTGGAGAGCCATAAAGATGGTTAAAGAAGTGAAACACTGTTCATACAAGGCGAGCCTCAGAGAGCTGATCCTGTTCAGCAAAGACAGGTCAGAGGGACCTTGTCCATGCATAAAAACAACTGAAAGGGAGAGTAAATAAAAGGGAGAGGTGTGGTTCTGAATGCTGTCCAATGACAAGAAGCAATGGGCACAAATTGAAACACAAGAAATTCTGTTTAAAGATAACAAAGCACTTTTTTATTTTTATTGTAAGAATGGTTGAACAGGTTGTGCTGAGATGTCATGGAGATATTCAAAATAGGACTGGAAATATCTTTGAGCAACCAACTGTTGCTGATCTTGTTTTTAGCCAAGGACTGGAGCACAGGATTCCAGGAGCTGCCCCTCCCTCCTCAGCTGCTCTGTGATGCTGCTCCATGGCTGGCTTTAAGAGCTTAAGCTCTTAGAACAACATATAAAAAAACCTAACTGTCCCATGACTGAGTTCCAAATTAATCAGCTCTCCTGAGTGAGTAAATAGAAATAATTTGAGTTCACAGTGCCAGGACTGTGTTGACAACAGGCAGCTGTGTAGAAAGAAGACTCATTTTCTGTGCATCTGAAATTCAGGTGGTTTTCCTTTCAACAACTTGATAGCAGTGTTGAGACAATCAAATAAAACTGCAAGGAACACCTGCAACCATCACTGCTAATCAACATGCTCAGGGTTGTGTGCAACTGAAAAAACTACAAACCAGAGGCAGCATCAAGTGAACAAGCTTAAAAATAAAAGGTTTATTAAATGTTTTCTAAAGCAGTCTCAGATAATGAAGTACAGCCAAAGGATATTAGTGAAAATTAGAATGGCCACTTATTCCTGTAGCAGAAACACTGTTTTCCTCCTATGAATTTCAGTGATAATGTTATGATTGGTCTCGTCACTGACATTTTTACCAGAAATCGAGATTTAAACTTGGTTCATTTGTCACAAGCATATTTGATATCTCTTAAGTTTTCCCTTGGTATTATGTGATGGTTTAAGGAGGTCTTATACAGCCAGCCATGTCAACGAGCAAACTGTATAATTACCCATCTGTATTCTTGTCTCTTATATGACTTCATGATCTCTATCAATGTGAAATGCCTTACTTGTTTGAAACATGTCATCTGAGGCATGGAGCTGTTACTTTTTTCAAATTTCTACTTAAAAAATTGGACTAGTTTCTGAAAAAACTTTCAGCAAAATTGGTTTGCTCTCTCTAAGAGTGTTTTTCAAGTTTGATTTTTAGACAGAATAATATAAATCTCTGTAGCTCCATGCAGTTGTGTTTCCAAGAAACATGAAAGTACCTTCTAGGGATTTGTTTGTAAATATGCACCAGTTAAAATTCACTAAATAGAGTATTGCATGAGTTACAGTTAAACTCAAAAGCTCCTTGAAAACTTCATGACTACAAGGAGAAAAAAAGCTCTGTACATATATGCAAATCTGAACATTTTGTTACATTTCTGCAGGCATTTTGTAAACAAAGAAGGAAAAACAAATATGTATTCCTGAGCATTTGCAGAGAAAGCTCAGAACATCTGATATCTCTGTTCCTCTAATGTTATTCACTAAGAAAAGAAAGTACCTAGAAAGCTGAACACACAGCAATTTTCTTTATAAAGAATGCTATTAAGAATGCCACAATTCTATATAGTATTAAGATTCTTGATAGTGTCAAGACTGACCTAAGGGGACTGTATTTGATAAGAAAAAATTAAAGATAACTTCAGTTGATGCCATCCTGCCTACACAAACATATTTTGACTGTCAGAAATTTCTAGTGCTTCTTTTACCACCACTGAGCATAAAGTCTGACCAGAAAGATTAGTTCATGTTTATATGCAATTTAGACTTGTGTACTTCATAATCCTGAATTATAAATGTTGGATTTACAGTAGAGAAATGGAAGTTACAATCAAAAGAGCATGTGTTAATGTGAAAAAAAAAAGAAAACCCAAAAATAGTTAATACAGGCTTAGGGAAATAAAAACCAAAAGGAATTAATTAGGCTTGTCCCAAAGTAAGAAGTAGTTCAAAGAGGTGGAGAGTTCTAGTAGACTGAACACTTGTAAGGATCCTGTTTCTGGCTTCCATCACACTCCCTGTGCTGCTTAGACATCACTGGCAATGTCAGGCTTAGGCTGCTGCCTTCAAGAGAGGTGCAAATGTGTTCAGCCAGACACATTTAGAATGATTTAGCTATGAATGTAGCTTCATTTAGTTATGAAGTTAAACTAAGAATAACAGGATATCTTCTAGAGTATAACTCAGTATAATTAGAGCTATGCCATCAAGAGGTAAAACAGATTTTTAAAAACTGGGACCATTACTACTCTAAATTTCAAAATAACTCACTACAATATGAGTTATAAACTGTGACCTCATCCTCAACACTGTTTAGCAGGGCACTGTTTCACTGACCAAAGTACTAAACTAAGCTATGAATAGCCTTTAGTTTAACCTTCCTGCTGACCTAAGTAGGTCCAACCAACCTAATGGTAGCCTTTAATAGTTAAAATTAAATGTATTTATTGTATTTTTCATGTATATTTTATCTAAGTATTTATTTTATTCCAAGGATTTCAAGGCCTGTTGAAATCTGATTTTATTTAAACAAATTAGTTTAAAAAAGGCATTACTGGAACTTCTATGTAGAAACAAACAAACAAAACCCTCCCATGAGTAGGGAAGATTCTTATATTTGTATTTGTGTCATGTACAAAATTCTGTTTGCAGTTCTGTGAGAAAACAGTCTCTGAGGAGTCACAAACCATTTGTCCTGTAGAACACAAAGGTGCTCTGATGGCAAACCTCAAGCAAGCCAAGGCATGCTGCTCGTAGGTAGCTAGTGAGGGCAGTTGCCTGCAGCTGTGCACCCTCTTCAGTTTGAGGCATTTATTTGAGGGCCACCTGTCCCCAGGACTGCCTGTGGGCGAGGAAGGGGACCAGGATCAGCTCGTCTGAGCAGAGCCCTGGAGAGCTGCCCAGAGTGGGAAGCACAGCAGGGCTGTGAGCTCCCTGCTGCTGAACAGCCCTGCCCTCCTGGTGCCACCATGACCTGCATTTGAACCTCAGAAACAGCAACATTTATCTTCCTCTAAATCCTCCAAGGGATGAAACACAAGAAACATTTCACTTGTCAGGACTGTTTACTACTTGTTGAAGTAAATGTAAAACTGATGTTTCTCTAACAGAAGCTGACGGCTCTATTTTGCAATGACATATCCATGGACTTCTTGACATTTCTTATTAATATTTTGACACTAGAAGCTCTTTCCTGTGATTTAGTGTCAAAGCAGTAAGGTCATCTTGAGTTGTTTAAACACTTGCTAAATAGCAGTCTTAAAAATAAGAAGCAATAACACTAAAAGAAAGAAATGTTCAGATCTATCTCACTACAGGTACACATGACTATTTCTCTCTAGCCACAGTATTTCTGCAGTAATATTTATTAAAGAAACATATTGCTAGTAATTCAGTGTAGATCCTTTAGTGAAACTGTGCATTTTATTAAGAAATAACTGCTGCCATGAATGAATTTACAATTTGAATAGGTCAAACATATATTTTGAATCTATAAATTCAAAGAACACAAAGCAACAGAGAAAGCAGAGTAGCAATTACTGATTGTTCCTGGACCAGTCTTTATGACGTTTTAATTTCAACCAAGTGACCCCTCGTCTGACTTGAGTGGTTGCCCTTCTGGCTCTGGAAAAGATCAATACGGAAAGTTGCTGACTAGCAAGAAAAGATCAGAAGGCTTCCATGGTCCATAACAGTTTTCTGCCCCTGGAAAGACTGTCCTAGTTACCCTGCACCACAGTCCTGCATGTGCTGATTGAAGACTGACTTCTATTTAATAATTCTATTTGTTATTTTGATTCAGTTTAACTATATGGTCAATTAGCTATTAACATTTTAATTATAGTAAGTTGTTTAATTATAGTGAGTTGTCCTTAAGAAGTTTTGGCCCTGTGAAGAAAATTATGCTTTAGGAGATATTTCACCACCACATTTGTGAAGGAAAGAAAGAGAACAACAAAATCTGTAGTGGGCACTGCTTTGCCTAAAAGAAAACAAATAAAGATACCATAGGATCACAGGTTAGCTTCCTGATTGTGCTAAACTCTCCCTTGCATGTGATTTCTAAAGGTAAAAAGCAACTAGGGCACACTGGGACCTTTGGAACAACCAAGAATAACTTCAGAGTAGCTCTGATCTGTGTTTGGCTGTGGAAAGGTTTGTTTTAGTTCAGTTCCAGTGTTTAAGTCAATATATGCCAAAGCTGTGACACTGCTGTGAGAAGCACAAAAGTTGTCATAGACATTATGTCCTGATTGATTTGAGATGTGGGGCTAATTTAAATGATTCAGAGGGTTGCAAGGACATCAGTCTTGGAGCTTCTTTGTTGCTGAGAATTTATATAATTTTATTCTTAGTGGACTTTGTACAGTCTCTGCAGTATCTTGTTTACATCTGGCTTGACTCAAATGACTGTCACATTAACTGGAAAAGCAATGTGAAAAATCAATAACTGCTACAACTCTTTATCACCACCACAAACTTTTAATGCTTGCTCTCAAAACTTTCTTTCCATGTGCAGTTTTATGCATCAGTTGATATGGATTTTACTTTAAATCTTGTAAGGTATACCACAAGGTCTTCAGCTAAAGTGCACATTTAAGGAATAATTACTGCATACAAATGAATTTTATGACATTGGGTTGTTCCATTCCCATATTTATGTGTGTGCATTTTTTCCTATTGATATTCAACCTCCACATTCATCAGCTAAGCTGTTTACTTCTACAATGGCACACTTCTGTCACCTGCAGTCTCTAGTCCTCTCCTTCTGCATCCCAGCTGGCAAGTGCTTTACCTGTCTGTATGTCTTGGTGAATTTTTTTCTGTTAATATTTTTCCGATAGAGCAAAGAGTTGTGGGTTTACAGAAAACAATTTCTGTTGGCTACTACAGCTGTTGCATCAAGAGGAGATGGAATCTCTTTCCAGGTGAGCCCTGCTGGAGGAATATCTCTACACTGGTTGCATTTTAAAAAACTGAGACCATTACTACTCCAAATTTCAATAATGGTTGCATGACCAGCAACACAACACTGATAATGCTGTTGTAGAAACATGAATTTTTAATTTTCTGTAAATATTTCAGATAATACTGTAGGGTATATCTTGCACATGTACAGAACCTTCTTTATCCTTTAAAAAAAAATAATAAATGGCCTCTGTACTATTTAGAGATTCAGTGATATTTGAGCATGTTGTTTAGATTTAGCAACTAGAAATTCTCGTATTTGCCAAATGAAGTGGAAAATTCTCAAGATTTCCAAGCTAATGAATGCTGCAATGCCCCAGATAATTGCATACGCAGCAGAAGTCTGTGTACCAGTATGACTAAAATACTCTTTTTTCCTGTTTGGAAATGTCCTTGTCCTTTTCCACTGTTGAAGAGATTTTTTCCTAAGTAGTTTCCCTAACTGTTAGAGGATTTATATAATTTCTGGTGATTAAAAGTTCTTAGGTGCAAAAGTTAATTAGTAAAAAGAGTTTGCTACCGCCTGCTAGTAGTAACTTGATATACTATGAATATCTTTCCTATAATTTTAAGATCTCTGCCTGGAATGTGGTGTGTCCTGGAAGTGTCTCTAAGGCATCTTCCATATGAACAGTAAACACAATATCAGGTCTTAACACATTTTAAACTGTTCACTGATGTAGAGGATAATCTTGTGTGATGCCAAGTCTCTGAAAGTCATATTGATGTCTGGCCATAAAGTATTGATATCTATCAGGAACTTCAATAAGAACATCAGAAAGATCACAACACGAGGCAAGGTTCACTTTATTTCCAAGGTGTTTTATCAGTTTGGTTATCTTGACTGATGATAGCTTGTTATTTTTAGAGAGAGATCAAGGATAACATTGGTTTTCATGGTTCTAGAAGTCTTGTAAGTCACCTTCTTTCTTCTGATAGGCATTGAATAATTACAGGAATAAAAGAAAACAATTTTTAGAAGGGTTACTTGCTGGGTGTTTTGTGATGCAGTTTTGAAGAAACTACATATGAAGAAATATTTCTGTATATGACCTCAGATAATGTTTCTCTTCACAACTGTTTTTCAGTCATTATGTAGTGTGATGCCAGCATATCTGATGATCTTTAGTTTTTCTGAAAACATGCAAAGATCACTGGTTAGGAATTCTTAAAGAACCCAAAGAATATTTTCCTAAACATTCTTATATTTTCCTGTCATATAATTAGCAGAGAGCAGTCCAGAGAACAGCTTCTGGACTATTGCAGAGTGGGACCTGAAGCAGGTGCTAAGCAGATACAATTTTCTGGTTGCAATCCCATTACTGTCTGTACCAAAACCCTGTCTCCATTGAATCACTTTGATCATCTGAATCTCCCACACAGAGACTCATTACCTGCCCTAGATCACATCATGTTTGTTTTTCCTTCTCTGCACACTTCCACACCTTTCCTGCTCTCTGATTATCCTCTGCTTCCTAAGAATCATCATAATCCTGTGATCAAGCAGCTGTGAGCTATGTGTATAAAGCTACAAAAATTGTAGCAGATATGTTAGTAGAAACCTATTATACGCTTATTCCTTTAATTATAGAAGGAATGGGGAACATATTCATTACAACAAAAGTCTCCAGCCCAATTAAGAAGTTCCTTATTACATGTTTTCTTTAATTTTTTTCTCACTTCATTTTTTACTATTAATTCATTGCAATATTATGGATGTCAGATTCATGCAGAAAAATTTGAGGACATATTTCATTCTACATAAGTTTGTTCCTTTTTAAGTTTTCCTAAATATACTTCTACAGATGACAGTCAGTATTATTCCTGTCAAAACTTACTCTTTATATTACAAATTTCAGCACCCTTTTGTTACAGGATAGTGGTATTTTTTACTAAGCCTGTCTCTTTCTCATGGTGACATTTTGTTTCAATAAGAAAATCTGTATAAAGTGGTTTTGTGCCTATGGGTGAATTTATTTGAAGTGTAAAATGTCAAACTGGCAACAGCAATAATCCTGTAAATTAGGTATGTCAAATAATGTACATGTAGACTTGTGATTCATCTAAGAGTGGAAGAATTTCTATTTCAAGAAACCTGAGTCATCAGTTCCCATTTCTTAATTGGTACTCTTGACAAAAGTGAGGAATATACTAACATAAAAAATTTATAACTCAGAAAATATTGAGTCTAGAGTAAAACCTACACCATCTCCCAGTTCAGCAACTCTCAGAAAGAAAAGAAAGATGTCTCAATACATGGAATAGAGCTCATCATCAAACAGTAATTTTCTAGTTAGCAAACTGCTACTAAGCAATGTCCAGGAGGTTGCCTAGAGTGGTACATAAATGCATTTACCTGTTGACTGTGCTGTAACACGAATTGTGCTGCATGAGCCAGTCTAGAAGAGTCACAGCCTCTGAGATGATTTCATCACACACTATCAGCTCCAAGACAAGATGCATTCTCACTAGTAAGACTGAACATGACTGGGGAGACCTCAGAGCCGGAAGGAAAACTGGATGGAACATGTGGAACGGGGTGGAACATGTGGAACTGGTGGAACTGGGTGGAACACAGGGGAAAACACTCATCACCACATGGCTGCAGCTCCTAGGGCTGAAAAGTCACCTTGTCACCAGAGCTGGTCCCTTATCTGTAACCTTTCCTGACATTGCTGGGCAGTCCAAAGGGCACTGCTGCCCCTGGGGTTCTCCAAGTTCACTGTTGAGATAGGCACTTTCTGCTCTTTTTCTGTCTATGTGAGATAGATTATCAAATATCAATCTGAACTATCTAAGTTTGGTTTGAAGGAACTAACTTACAGAGTGATTACCTAAGCAGTTTCCCAGAAAATCTGAAGGGCAGTAAGGAGTATTAGTAAATACTGAGGAATATAATTTTTTTCTAATTCTATTCTTTCATCTAGAACATTTCAAAATTAGAATTTTCTCTATGAAAGGAGAAGAAATTTTGTATAAGTAATTAATTTAATTGCAGCTATTTGCTCTAAGTACAGTGCCAACAATTTTCCTTCCTCTGAGAAGGCTTAGAATTTTCCTGCAATGATAAAATGGACCAGGGCACAGTTCAGTTCCTATTTAAGCTTTGCCACTTCTTACTCTTTATTTGACTCCTCCTTGGTGTAGCAGTGTCAACATGCCTTAAACACCTTCCATGCACTCTACAATTTGCATATGTAGTATCTAGAAAACTGTGGTATTGTGTTACTCTATTTTTGCAATATGTATGTACTGTAACTTTGTGCTATGTAACATGCTTTGCAGTGCTTTTCCTGCCACTTTCTGCACTGCAGTACAGAAATTTCAGCAGTAACTATTATCTCTTAACAGAGAAGTAAATAGCTTTGTTGGATTTATAGGTCACAATTAAATTAGTGATGCTACTGTCCAAAAAGAAAGAAGGAAAAGGGTAAGTAATTTAACTTATTGCTTATTATATGTGTACCATGTTAATCCTGTGGTGTACACAGAAAATAGGAGTTTTCTCCTTCTCTCAAATTTTTGTGCTTCCTGAGGAATGACACTGTTCTCAGGAATCACCAAGCACACTGCTTCTCTGTGAACTTCCTCTTGGACTCATCATTATTGTCATTCTCTGCATTTGAGAAGGTAAGATAATTCTAGTAGATGTATAAACCTAAATTATTTGGAATTAGCTACACCCAACTAAACCAGTGTCACCTGGTAACATCACATGGTAATGTCGCTTCACAAAGATTGAAATAAACTATGGGTTAATATTCTATCCTGAACTGAATTCTGACCATAAAATATGTCTCCAGCCTTAAAACACCTTAGAGATCCTTTAGGGAATGGGACACAGACCATCAAGCTCCAGAACATCAGCACCAAAAAATCCATAAATTAACCCAATTAGTCAAATAACTGCCAGAAGTAGAACTAGTTTGTAGTTCAAACACACTGGAAGAAGATTTCTATAAAGGAGACCTGAAAGAGTTTTGTGGCATTCCCAGTCACCAGCACCAACACAGGGACAAGCAGGCACCAAAAGCATCCATCATAGGAATCTACTTACAGCTACTACACCTCACTTCTTCTTGGGCACAATGCAAATAGTTTGCCAAAACCTTGATGTCTGCAAACCTCCAAAGGAAGGCTTACAGGTATAGGAAGGCATCCAAATGAGTGTTTTTCCTCTTATCTTGTAATGAATTAATTGCTTTGCGCAGGTTTGTTTCGGTTTATTTTCAAAGTCAGTGGAAGTTTTCCAAGCTCTGCTAAAAATGAAATATTGTCAACAGCAGAACTAGAGACTAACCATATCTTTAAGTGACCCTGGTTGCCTGCCCTCTTTCTTATGTGTTAAGAAGTTGAAACATTATTCAGAGTTGGCTATTAGCTAACCTGCATTCATATACCACTCTGAATTTATTTTTCAGTCATTCCTCAGTGTTAAATGGTGTAAAGTACATCACATTGTTTGTGAAGAAATCTCACCTTTATGATCCCTTTCATTTCTGGCTAATTGTCTAAGATAAGAATAGCTTGCTGTGCCTGAGGGGGAAATTTTCCATTACTGCTGAAAAGATAAATGGTAGAAAGCAAAATGAACTTAGCTCATTACAACCTCTTGAAAAAAAGGCAAATTGGTCTTCAGAAATGATATAATAGCACTGACACTTTTAATAGTCTGGAGTTCAGATGTGGCTTTTTATGTATTTTTTCCATGAAGTATTATACAAACAATTACAGATGCTGGCAATAATGAATGGTACTTAGTTTCTTTTACTAGCTTTATTCTGTGAGTTCCAGGGGGAGGAAAATGGTTTTACCAATAACCATTTTAATGAGGAGAGAAAGGTTACTTTTAAAGAAACATAACATACATTTCAGAGTGTTCCTAGTCTTAATCTCTATAATAATTGCACTAATGCATTTTGATCTACTATGAAAGTGCATAAAATGCTTAGCATGGTGAAAGCTAGACAACTTATTTGATATTTTAAATATCTGGTGAGCTTTGCAAGACAGGTTTGAAAAATATATTTCTTTCTTAAGTACAGTTCTTATATACAGAACATAATTCAGACTAATGGTCAGGCTTTGTACTTGGGATCTATTTAGATCAGTTACTTCTAAACATATTTTCATTGTGCTGTGTATCATGTGGTTAACAGGTAGACATTGATTGGCTGGAGTACTGACTGATATTACACCATTTCACGTGACAGTGGAAGGGTTTGAGTATCCTTACAGCAGAACTATGGATGATTTAACTGAGGAAATGGATGGGATTCATCTCAAAAATCTATCCTGAAAGAGGAGGGGAAAGCTTATCTCTTACATGTATCACATAAGTTTACTTTGCTATATTGTTTCAGACTAATGGAAAGGATTTTGTAAATCTATTGAATACAGACATATTGAATATATATATATATTTAAAAATTTATTAAAATACATGGATTTTGCTGTCAACGTATATACCAGTCCAGGAGCACTTCTAACTACTTAGATAAAAAAAAATCTTGACTTCAGTAGGATTTAAATTCTGGGTTAGGCAGGTTTTTAAAGCAATACTGAGCAAAGGACTTGACTTGAGGGCATAAGATTAAGATGGTTTTTCTGACAGTTTAATTCCATTTGCTCTGAGGTCTGCATCTGACAGCCATTTTTTATCAACTTCATTTTCCTAAAACAAAGAAAAACATCTGGAAAGTGTAGTTTGCATACGATGCTCGTGCATACAGAAAAACTTTTTTTTTAAATTGAGTTGGGTTCACAGATTGACATTTGCCATGAACATTTTGGTTGTACTGATTAGCACATATTGTGGGAAATGCCTACATTTTTATGTAGCCTGAGGAGAGCTTAATACATTGCAAGTACTACCTAGGCAGAATGCAGTAAAGTGAAAACAATAATAATAATTCACAGATATTCAATTATTGCCTAACACAACATTACACACATTTTTATGGATACTTATAACTAGAACAACACAAGCTTATTAGCAATGGGAGAGGTATTTTAAATTATTTTATCAAAATGATTAATGTTATTTTTCCAATCTTATTGAGGTCAAATGTGTGCATTCATTTATGTGAATAAAAAAATTTATAAAATAAAAAGATATATTTGGCACAAATACACTTGTTATGTCACCTTGCTTATTCAATTCTTCCTCTTCCCCACAAGCAACCTCTGTACTGTAGGAGGAACAAGGTCATACCCACTAAATCTTAAAAACAAAATTTGCAATCCTTCTATGTACATGGCTCTAATGGGAAGGGAAAGGAGGTCCTGAGAATTGTGGAGTCTATTTTTGCTTTCATGTCATGCCAAGTCCCCAAACAAAGCATCCCTGAAGGTACCCCATGGCTCCAAAGATGCCAGGTGCCTTTTTTTTTTTCTCTATTCCATACTTCTGGCCTTTGACCTCAATCTTCTCTTTTTCTCTTGCTTTCTTTTCTCTTTCTTTTCCTTCCTTCCTTCCTTCCTTCCTTCCTTCCTTCCTTCCTTCCTTCCTTCCTTCCTTCCTTCCTTCCTTCCTTCCTTCCTTCCTTCCTTCCTTCCTTCCTTCCTTCCTTCCTTCCTTCCTTCCGCCACTTCCTTCCGCCACTTCCTTCCGCCACTTCCTTCCGCCACTTCCTTCCGCCACTTCCTTCCGCCACTTCCTTCCTTCCTTCCGCCACTTCCTTCCTTCCTTCCGCCACTTCCTTCCGCCACTTCCTTCCGCCACTTCCTTCCGCCACTTCCTTCCGCCACTTCCTTCCGCCACTTCCTTCCTTCCGCCACTTCCTTCCCTCTATTTTCCTTTTCAATTTTTTCTGCCTCATAATTTCACTTAATTTTTCTAATTTCTGTGTCCTTGATAATTTCAGGCAGATTTTCATTTTTTCAAGGTGAGCTTTAACATTGTCCTGCAGGTTAAAACTCAGATACACGGGAGCCAGAATAAGAAAAACTAACACAAGAAACTGTGACTGCTATCTACATGGAAGGGTGGCTGCACATGCTTCACTCTGAAGGCTATGTCAGCACAGAAAAAATGTCATTTCTTTCAAACATTTATTGAATTTGTACTCTCTTCAGCAGCAGAGGCTCAGGTATTTAGCACACTTCTTCCACAGTAAGTCAGCAATCCTTGCCACAGCCCCCAGCTGATGCTACAACACAAGGGCCCAGTAATTAATTCTAGATATCAGCACGTTTGTAGAGGCTTGTTAGAATCTGGAGGGGTTATTTCAACAACCGCATTTCTTGCATTTGCTTGGCATATCTAACTGACACAGATTTCTCCCCCATAGTTAGCAGATTTCTGGAGCCCCAAACAGTATGTTTACTCTAAGTCAGCAGTCAGGCACTCAGTATTTATGTGTAAAATTTGTGTCCATGCTGCAGTGAGATATGTGACTGCAACAAGCCTGCATGTCCTCTGGTCATCTTGCAGAGGTCCTCTGTGGATGCCAGTGGCCAGGCTGCAGGATGGTTCTCCCTCTCTCTCTCTCCTGACCAGCTGGGCACTGGTCACCTTTGACATTTAACAATGGCATTGGTGCTCTGTACTGTACCTGAACCCTAAACTCTCCTGAGAAGCCCTGTAATTAGCGCAGCATCAGTCCTCTGCTAATGTCCCAAGCATGACTAATACAGCCAGCTTTCAGTTCAAAGCTTGATTCTTACAGCCAGAGGAGATCAGTGAGTCTCAACATTTCCATCTCTACCTGCCCTAAATGCCAGCTCAGTGTCACTGGCAGGTTTGGCACGCTGCATGTTGAACTCTGTACTGGCAGCAGCTGCACAGGTACCAGCCTGGAGTACCCAGGGCACAGCTGCAGGGTGACAGCCACACCTCTGGGTTTCAGTGTCAGCACTCCCTGCACTGACAGCAGTGAGGAGGTGATGTGATGCAGAGGGAGTAATACTCCCTCCAAACCAGCTTTTACAATGTGTGAAACTGGCCTAAAACAGTTTATTTTCAAGGTGAGAGGTGTACAAAATTAATTTTTATGCTGATTCTACAATTCTTCCAGTCTTCCTTAAGGCACAGATTTCTGTTCAAATGGTTTAGTGATACTATCCATCAGAGGGTTCAGCCTTTGCAATATGTTTCACAATAGTCACTAGGTTTGACTCAGGAACAATATATCATTTTGGTATTGCTTTATAGCCTGTTGTCAGCTGTATATTTATCATATTTATTGGGAAAGGATGTATGAAATTTCTAATAATCAATATTATATTAAATGTAGCAAATAGAAACAAAAATAAAGAGGCATTTCAGTGAAAGGAATATCAGAGAAGTAGTCATCAAGAAGTGCTAAAATTGGCTGTCAATCTAAATTCGGAAACTTCAAGTTAAGTGACAAAGTTAGAAATTGCTCACACACTTACTGATATTCCTAAGGTTGGAAGTGTTAACAACACTCAAGGCAGAGAAACTGTCTACCCTTTCTGTAGCCTTCAGGATCAAGGATCTACATGACACACTTCTTATTTTCTTTTGGAAATTTAAATCCTTAGCAATATATGTATTGTAGTCACTACTGTGCAGATACATCTGACCCAGCTTTAAAATATCCTATTAAAGGACCTGTAGTAGATCAGCTGTGGTAGAGAGTAGAAACAGCTCTGTGTGCACTGGAATCTGTAGGAGAACCAAAGTAAATTAGCAAGAAACCTAGTCTACTGATGTCACAACCTATCATTTTTATCCATACACTGTTACCACACCACACTGTTTATCCTCAACAGGACAGTGATGGTACCAACACTTTGCTAGAATAAATGTAGTTTAGGTGTGCTGGTGCAGAAACATCAGAGTCAAAAAACTGTGAATCTCCAACAATTACTGAATAGGGTCCTTATCTGTAAAAATAAAATACACAATTAATTAAGCAAGTAAGAACACTCCCAAAAGAAAGCATGGAATAAGATATGAGTAGTGTGTGGAATCAGATCTACCTTGCTGTAAAGCTATAGGACATCAAATGCACAGAACTTCTGGCTAAATTATGATGGGTCCCAGACCAAAGCTCTTTTCTACTCTGATAAAATAGGAAGGGTTAAGGTGAAGAAAAACACTGAATTGCCTGGTAGGAATCTCCTTTTCTAGTAAAATAGGGGTAGGATTGGTATATAGCAAACTCCACAGGCTTCCCAGGAACTTGCTTCATAACATGATAAAATTAAATTTGAGGAAAAAATAGAATCATAATTAAAAAGTAAGGAAGGTGTTTAAGCTATGTGAATCACTAGAAGAAATTTTTTCTAGAAATTTAATGCAGCTTTCCCCTGTACTCATAGTGTGAACAGGAGTATTATTGATCTACTAAAGACACACACCAGCAACTCCACAGTCTCTGCTCCTTCACCTTGTCCTCCTTTGGGTCAGTATTTTGTAGAGGAGAATGGACAAGTGTGTGTTCACAGGATGGAAACAGCATGGAGAAAATCCACACTCAAAAGAGTAATTTCTTCTGGGGAAACAACTCCTCACAGCTCAAAACTCAGCTTTCTATGTAAAATAACCAATATTTGTGCTTAAAAAAAGGTTGAATCAGCCCACCTTATTACTAAAGAGATGAAAAATATCACCGTTGTTTTTATATTGTTATTGCATATGGTAAATAACTATTAAGCTAACCCTAGAAACATAATAAATAAATCTGTAAATTGTTTCCATTACCACAAATGCATGAAAAAAACATTGGAAAAAATAAATAATAACTGTGATCCTTATTGAATAAATGCTTCATTCTAAACACAGTCTTCCAGAAAGGCCTTTTTATTTTAACATTCTAAAGTCCTTGCCTCTGCATTTCCCTGTCCTTAGCAGCAAGGTGCATTCACCTAATACTGTTTTGTAATGAAGGATTCTTCTCTGCCAACATGAATAAGAAAATCTAATTTCACTTTCTTCCCAATAGAGCAACCTATTCTGAAAGTTGAGTTTTGAGGTAATCTCAAACTGAATGCTCCTCTACCACTCAGGTTTCTTCTCTTGCAAAATCCCTTCATGATATGTTTCTGATGATGAAAGATGAAGGTACCTAATAAATCTTATATTTTTTCCTTGCAAAACAATAAATTCCCTGAATTTTAGTGGTGTTTCAAATGGCCAGAAATCTTTACAATATAGTTTTTTGTATGGGGGAGAAGCTGAATTCATGCAAGAGGCTATTCCATATTCTCAGATGGGAGTATGGGATGTTGGGAGTACTCACAGATACTCAGGTGTAGAGTTTCCTGAGGGGATGAAGAATGTGTGCCCTCTTCTGTATCCTGAATGCCCAGCATTTCAACATTTATCCTTCAGTCATGTACCTAAAACTCATGCTTTAGAGCATTTGGACATCTTTGCTCCAGTTTGCATGAAACATAAATCTTTATCAGCAAAGAGGTGAGGTTGAAGAGCTTTGTGGTTGGAATTGTCACCAAAGGTAGATGAGAAATTCCTGCCAGGCTGCCTTTCCCAAACAGCCTGACCTGCAGTGTCGTGGTGCTTCTGGTAACAAATATATGACATCTTGCTGAATGGAACAGCTGCACCAGCAGTATCTGCCTCAATTCCAGGATATTTATCTTGAAAAAAGTGTATGACTGTCTTTTCTCTTGGCAGGAAGTACCCATCAGGGACGGGAGGTAACAAAAGAACAGATTCTGGGTTTCTTGACTGAGTCATCTCATGGTTCAGCACTAAGATAGCAGGGAAACATTTCTTGGGTTTTATACTTGTCCCATCATTTTATTTGACTCTAAATTCTGAAGAAGGAACATCTAGTTCATGGCATATAGTTCTGCCATGCAATGTTGAAATCCATGACTTTGCTTGCTGTGGTGCAAAGCAAGTAAACATATTTTAAAAGCATTTCTATCTAGACCATTTTAGGCGGTTGAACTACAGAACTAATTATTACACAACCCTATTAAACAGATAGGCAGATCTAAACAAATAAATTACCTGCTCTTTATTATTTATCAAAATTTTAAAATATTTTGTTCCAGCATCTGTTCTTTTCCTTTATGTATGTGCTCTCTTGGTGTCTTCTTCCAATTTCCATTCATCTACTTCTCCAATCACATCTTTTCATACACATTTTTTTGTAATTCTTAATACAACAGTAGTGTGTCAACATATCTCTATGTTCTATTTCACTTAAGCTCAATCTTGTCCCAACACTAGTTTTGCTCTCTTCATTGATCTTACAAAGTGCTTATTCTGACTTTATTCCTAAGTGTCACAGTGGCGCTGTGGATAAATGTGAGTTAAATTGTGAAGAATCCAGATCTATATAAGGGCAAGTCCTGCAAAGCTAAAGCTGTAGCTAATGTGATATATTTCAGAAGAATGGAATGGGACATTTCATCTAAAGAATCTGATTAGCATACAAATGGAGGGTAGTGATACTGTCCAAGGTGAAATCTGGTTCCATGAAGAAAATACCAAAATTATTCATTGTACATCCATATGGAATCTTCACAGGGAGATGAGTAGTTTCCTTGAATTTTTTGTTTAACATAGGTATGAATCATGTTTACTGCTACTCTTCAAAAATTCCTGCGTCCTGCATATTCTTTGACATTACAAAACAGTTTTCAAACAGTACCAATGCTAAAACAAAAGCCCAATGTGGACAGATAAGCAGGAGATAGCCAGATGTCACCCATATTTCTCCTTCATTTCTCCACTGCTTTAGTTGTTATATGTTTACTGTATATGTACCGTATTGACAGCCCTGAAAATGAAAGCCTATTAATCTTCAAAAAGAGGGCTGGATCTTATGCTACACACTCCTAGGGATGAAATTTCAGCTGGTTAACAG